>NC_140651.1:27846812-29046812 GCF_978046115.1 Saccoglossus kowalevskii | reverse complement strand
TTGAGAAATTGAGAAGACGAATCTGTTGGGACAGTCGTTGTTGTGAAACAATGGACATACTTCTCCAGGGTATCAAGGGTAGTTTTGATTATTAGAAAAGGGAAACTGATGCTTTATGGAAGAGCAAATTTCAATGTCATTGGCCACAGTAATTCTAAATTGATGTTGGTTTTAATTGGTGTTACCTGGTGTAGAAGTAATAAAATTACGATGTTTTCGAGTTTAATAGTAAATTATTAATATTAAGAAATTAATAGTAAATGGTAGACTCCCTTTTGAATAACATCAACCAGTCTAACCTGGTTGACAACAATGAAATTCTAACAGCAAGGCAATCAGGAAAAATTAATAAAAAATAAATTAAATTTGAAAAATGAATTACAAAACGACAATCAATCAAAACAAAATGAAATATAAATAAATTAAGAACATACAGAGAATTAAAAAACAATTTTGCTTTTGAAACATTCCTTATTACCCTGCAAAATATTAAGGTGCGAGAAAATTTAAATAATTCCGCCTCAGTGACCATAACTTGAAAACTGAGACTGACAGACACAACGGAATACCCCTTGCTAATAGATTATGTAACTTTTGTGATCAGAATCAAGTAGAAGATGAATATCACCTAATGATGTCATGCAAAAGTTATACCCCCGATAGAAATGTCTTATTTGAAATGGCAAAAACCAAAATTTGTCACCAAAGACACAATTCATAGTCTTGCTAAACAACAGTGGTCTAGTGTTTTGAAATAAGACAGCAATCCCAGTGAGAATTTTCTTTCTCAGTTAAGTTTTGCATTTTTTCTATCTTTTTATTGTATAATAATCTAGTCTTAATATTTTCTTTTTCTGTTACAGTAATGTATTAGCTTAGTTTTTTGTATGTTTTTATTTTATATTATTTATTTAATTTTTGTTAACCTTTTATTCTTTCTTAAACATTTGTAGCCATTGCCAATCCCTCCGGGGAATGTGTAAGTGTTAATAAAATTAATATTATTTAATTAATGACCCCGCACATTAGTGATTGGGCTTGGATAGTTGAAGAGATTTTTAAATGGGCTACTCGATAGAAGTATTCGCCATGACTCAAGACTTTTCATTTAGGTTTATACAACGCTTACATGTTACTGTCAGGAAGGTTTAATGTCTTGTTTGTATTTGCACAATGTGAAGGAGGTGTTTATTGTCAAAATATACTAGTATATGGGTGGTTGTATGTGTATTGAACTATACAAAATTTGACTTTAATATATCACTAAACTGTACGTTTATATTTCTGATATACTCGATGTGAATCTCAGCACTGTGCTTTTTATAAATGTTATGGTTCGGTTAATAATTTCCTGGAAACTGTACAGAAAATCACAGACTGTTTTTTGTTCATAGTTTTTCCAAATTTCAGTTTTTATTGTTCATAAATATTTACAGCAATAACACTTTTTTCTGTTGTGAAACCATTTCCAGTTATTATGATTGTGTACATGACAGCCACAGAATAAGACATGTATGGGTATGTGCGAGTATGTTTCATGGGTTTATAGGCCACTTCTTTATATCCCACAATGTCTGGTAATTCTAACTAACTACTACTTCGCAAAATTTGCGTAGCCTTGCTTCTACTCCCATATTGTCCTTAATAGTGAAGGTTAATTCAGATATATTGTAAATTACACAGTAGTAACACTACAAAACATTTTCCTTTACATCCCCTGGTATTACATAACAGCCTTTGTGCTGAGGCAGTTATGGTTTACAACCATCACCGTTCTCTTGTGTTATATTGAGTCTCTATCAAATGAAGCATACTAGCACAGTCCATCTATCTCTATACTAGTAACCACTCAGTTGGACAAAACACATTCCGATGATGCCATGGTCCTTCAACGGCGTGTAACAATAGAGCAGACCCGGTAAGCCGGTCTGGATTGGTTTCCCTGTATCAAAACTACGTGTGTGGGTTTTTTTCTCCGAAAGGTGACTGACCCGTATAAAACTAGTATCAATTAGTTTATTAGTTTGTGTTCACCAGTCACCTGTATTTAAACAATATTCTGAGCAAATTTACGACAAAATGTTTACGATGAAATTTGCGATGAGTGTATTTACAAATGAGAGACCATTAAACTGTAGCAATACAGCCTTAGGATTCTAAACTCTGACATACTCACCTAACTCCTCATCACTCTCTCTCTTCCTTAACACCGACAGATACTGTACATATGCCTCACATTAAGAAACGCAAATGTAAATGTACGTATTCTTGTAGACTTGTAAATTTGAACTGTGAAAATAGCGGTGAGTTTTGAAATTGTGATTCATAATACTGCTGCAGGGGGCGGGAACTTCAACTCGCTTGATAACACTTGCACTGTTGGTGCACTGGAAGACACTTGAAGTAATCACAGATATACATCTCTATTACCAGTCAGGAGGTCCAGGAAGAAAGCAAGGTACCCGGCACCAACTCCCAACTCTAATTACAATTGCCCACACCTAAATATCTAGGCTTATGTTATATGTTATCGGCCAATAGCTGCTAGCCATCGACGGATTACGTAGTTCCTAAGCCTCGACTCTGCTAACTACTACCATTCGGTTTTCAAAGCAACTTCCTGGTGTGATACGCTATGCGCTAACTAGAGGACACGACTTGACGTTGCCTTTTTTTGGCGTTCTGTATGGCGTACAGACGTTGTAATTTTCTTCTCTAACAAATAGGCTGCTTTTAGAGATTTGTTGTTGTTGTGAATTGATGCCTACTTAGTCGAATAACAGTTATGGAATGTTATTGGAAAGTTTACAATTTACTTATTGCGTTTTATCTGTCAGATTATTAGGTATTTTTATAATTCTGAATAAATAGAAAAAATAAAGAAGTGTTGTATGGTTATTCATGACGTTTAAGTATTAGGATATCGATGTAATTAATGACAACTTTTGTAAATGTTTGACGGATTTAGTTGCATTTGATCTCATTTTAATTGAAAAATCGTATTTGACAATTTTTTCAAGTTCGGGACAGTCACGGTGAAAATTTCTGAAATCATTTTTCCTGATTAGAAACAGGCGGAAACATAATTATGACAAAAATCATCAAAATATGTCAAGTTATTTTTTTAGAGTAAGAACATTCAATTATTACTTTCACGCGGGATATTATCATCACGCATTGACAATGGTGATTGCTTTTAACATTTCAAAGGAATTTTGAAAGCACATTAGCAAATCAAATCGGTTATTGGTGGGCCACATTACAAGGATTTCATCACTGAAGATAACCATGATCAAATAAATGTTCAGGCTGACTCACTGGTGTTTGTTTTATTAGCTAGGTCAGATGAATGTCGACGTTTTCCAACATGACACCTTACAAATACCGCCATCAATAGGTGGGTAGAAACACTAAAATAGTCACGATCGTAGAGGGCACTTACCCTTAACGTGCGTGCATTATTATACTAGAATAATATCATATTATTATATATAATAAATATATATTATATTATATTATATTATATTATATTATATTATATTATATTATATTATATTATATTATATTATATTATATTATATTATATTATATTATATTATATTATATTATATTATATTATATTATATTATACAAGAATGTGCATAGCCTCGAGACTAAGATTAAAAATGCATGCATGATACACAACATGTCAACTATTTTTTTTTTAAATGTTTTTGTGCCAGGCGACAGTTCTGGACATTGAGTGTCACTGTTGTTTCTCCTGACTTTTTTTTTAAAGTGCAAATTGCAAGAGTTAGTGCTGACACATAGTGCATTTTGCCACAAAAGTCATATTTATGTTTGGGACTACATGACATGGCTGAACATGTCAACTAGTACGATAAATCTCTCCCATCGAACTACTAGTATTTTACTTACTAACGATGCCCGATTTGATGTGACTACGTAATGGGTGTCGACTGGAATTTATTAAGACCACTCTAATTTTATATGTATTTAGAAATACATTCAGCTGGTTTTAGGGTGTGGCGTGTACATCAGTGGCGATGGGCATTTACAGTGGCTGTGAGTTGAATCCCATGAAATTTATATTACACGAGACAAGAACAAAGTTAACGAATACAGTCGTCAAACACCATACTAGTCATTTTTGAGAAAGTTCGTCATAAATCGCTGTCATGGAAACATCGTAGTAATGACACAGAATGATGTTCTGAGGTGAAGAAAAAAAAATACACCAACTACGGTAAGTGGTAATGATAACAAAAGGTTTATTCTATAAAAACAAGTCTAACCAGTCGTTACTGGTACTGAAAACCTGCGTCTCGAGAAAAATCTTTTAAGCCTCTTCCACCAACTTTCTTTTTTAGTTTTCCGCAATGTTGGCGGCTGATGTGATGCCGAGGCAGCTGACGTCACATCTTCGTGTTTAGTTTTCATGCGTATATCCCCGGTTTCCATAAAATTTTTCTGCCCGGGTGAATCTACCAATAACTTCATCTTGTTGAGGTCACATGATATCTCGTCAATTTGCTTTATTTGACGGCTGGGAGCTAGTCGAAGGCAAAACTACCTGAGACTGTGACGTCACGTTATTCTCTTCATTGGCCAGTTGTGGGTCACGTATTTCAGTGACTGTGTCATTCAATGAACTGCAAATATTGAGAAAACGGTGGAATAATAGTTACATATCTTTGGCAAAAATGGGATTTACATGTACACAATAATTGTCATGGCTATAAACTGCTACATGTTCTAGAATCCTTATGGCCATAACTTGTAGAAAATGGGACAACGATTATGAAAATAAGGCAGAAGTTCGGGAAGAGAAAGAACTCATTGATTATATAAACAATATTTATGATTCGTTTGTCACATGGAATGTTCTCTCTGTATATGCGCGTGTGTGTTGCATTGACTGCATGTTAAAACACAAAATACTCGGTACTTACTTCAGGGATGTGCCCTCATCAATAAATGGTTTCCTGGGAGACGGAGATTTCATTCCACGCAGAGATGTGCTCTCTGTAGCCAACTTTGAGACCTCTTTTTGAGCAACCTCTACATGTAGCTTTAATCGATTAATCGGTTTTGGAATCAGACATGACCGTGATGCATATGGTGTTGAGTTTCGTTCTGGTTGCACCTGCTTAACATTGGTCGGTTGAATGTCATGTGACCTATACATAATAATGGGTGTACGTCAGTTAATTGACTGATTCATGAATACAACGAAATAAACATATACCACATAATTATTGATCGTGACTGACATACAACGAAATAATTCTAAAAAAAACAAAAAAACAACAAAACAACAACATTATACTCACTTATCGGATGCTACGATCTGTTCAAGTTGGTCTCGCAGACAAGCCACTGAGGTTGTAGATTTCTTATTTACGTCACCAGCTTTGCTGACAGACAACTTGGATGACGTGTTGAAGTTATTTTGAGTTATTATGTTAATCCACGCAGCTTCCTTCTTACAACACTCTGTAATACACAATTATTATATTATTTTTCTGATTATTTGTGACTGTTTTCGGTTGAAATCGAGACACAAATTTCAGAAGATAGCGTGAACTAAAAACAAGCATATATTCACATAAATTTGATTAAAATCAGATCCTACTTTGGGCTTCATTTTTTTCATTTAATTTTTTATTATTCATTTTATTATACACTTTATTTTTTTATTTTATTTTATTTGAATTTATTATTTATTTATTTATTTATTTATTTATTTATTTATTTATTTATTTATTTATTTATTTATTTATTTATTTATTTATTTATTTATTTATTTATTTATTTATTTATTTATTTATTATTTACTGGCAGTTTTTCAAAAGTTGTGGTAATCGCGACAGCCAACAGTTAAAGTAATACAAAATAAAATAAGATAAGTGATGTACTAATAATAAAAACAATTAAAAAATAGTAAAAATATATAGTTAAAATAATATTAAATTAAATTCACGCTGTTCAATACATCAGATTTTAATCAGATTCGATAATCACACAAGAAATTTGACCTTTTAAAATAATACTTACGATTGTCTATGACGAGCGACTCAGACGACACTGAGTTTGGACGAGCATTGCGTTGAATATCAAACAACTTACAGAGTTCGTGGACACTTCTTGTATTTCTTTCTGGGAGAGATAGTGTCGACACTGAGTTATTAAGATTATGGTAGGGTCAAGACTAAATGAAACTCGAGACTTTTCTCGATGTCACAATAGTACTGAGCATATAGGCACCTACCGATGACCGTCAAACGAACATTTCTGCAATTGATTTTACGTACTTTCTAATGTCACATAGCTAGACATTGTAATATATGGGACGTTTAAACGTATATTAATGTGTGATTATTCCCGTGGACAGACAGAAAAACAGACAGACAGAAAACAGAGGTTTGTATTTGACGATTAACTATCATCGGAGATGCTATTGTACTACTACGACCGTGATCTTGCGCAGACACCGTGGATTAGCATATAAGTACTAACCTGTATCCATGGCAACGGTGTCATATAAGTACTAACCGTAGTTATCAGTATTCTGAAAACACCAAATCTAAAAGTGTACATACTGATATCATCTTCATAACATACGATTAACATACATGCAATATATCCACGTGATTAGACACTGCATGGCACGGCCTGTGTAGGGTTGTCGCTTTTCAGTGTCAGTAACCAATGTTCGTTTTCGTATCGGTTTTTTAGATGTGGCTAGCTCACCGGGTGAAACTGACCGCCACTAAAAAATCCTTGTTGATAAGTGATATTGTGATATTTATAATTCCAAAAATATTAAAGATGATTATTTTTATCATGCAAAATAAAAGTAACATAACAACGTAAATATCTGTATAGGTTTTGAATATCTGGAATTTGTTTTTTATTTGTATATTTTTTATGATACATATCATGTGATATAGCCACAGATCATGTTTTGACTTTACTCATTTGTATTCTATTCCACACTTAAACTGAATTGAAATTTTCTGTGACAATGTTTTATCAGGTGTTCTGCAAAATTTACCTTTTCGCTGCCTCACACTTGTCGCGATCATTATTCATGTACAAACAAGCTCGCATTTCCCTTTTCTATACAAACAAAATAAATTTCCAGTGATCTATGCACCAAAATATTCGTACATGTTTACACACGCGTGAGTTATATAATTTTTTACTAACCTTTTAACCGGACGTGTTGAGTAAGAAACACTGGCATCCTATTGGTCAAAAGTTCTTACCCAGCATGCATTAGACAAAATGGCGGTACAGTGCTGGAGCTGGGGATCAGTGATTCCGAAATTATGAACTTATTTCAGCAACGTGTGGTTGTTTTCACAACTCCGTGCTAATGTGGACAACGTGAAATTGTTTGTGTAAATAAGTTTTCCTGGGAAAAGCTAGCCGTCCGTTCGATTGCCAAAAAAACATTGCCGCATAGTCTCCGTTTCGGATATTTGTTGTGTGTGTTTGTTGACATTCACACTTGATATCTTCTGAAAATGACAATATCGAAACACCTTATAGTTTGTTCGACGGCGATGCGAACGACGTATTCACAGAACAAAGGACGGAGACCACAGTAATAAAAAACATGACGGTTGACGACTGTGAATTCGCCGCAATAATGACTGTCGAGTCTTTCCGGTCTAAATTAGAGTGGGCTGTTGGTAAACACAGGTACCTATATGCGTGTTAAAATACTGCTAATCCCCGACACGTGACATCGATATACAAACATGAGTAGTACTATATAAAGTAATATCTTGTCTCATGACCATGTTCTGACAAATCAACTTATGTGACTTGCACATGAGGTATGATAATGCTTAGACAAAAAAAACAACAAAAAACGTGCGGTTTCTATAACCTGACCTACCCTATTTTTTACTGCCTGACCTTAAACATTGAAAACGTCACAAAATTGTGACAGGTATTAAATGTGTTTCTATGAAAATTTCGAACTTTGAGTATTGAAGACAAATTCGTACAAGACTTATGACACTCATATCTGCAAAACCGTTTTTATATGTAAGAAAAAAAAATTAAAAACAGTTGTTACTGAAAAAATATATATAAAAAAAATTTCTACCCACCTGACCTACTTTGTTTTTGGAAAACGTGTTATAGGAACAACATTTTTTTATTTTGGTCTAATATTGATTGTTGTTCTAACTCAATTTATCCCGGACGAAGTATCAATGCATGGCAGCCCTATAATAGACCTGCAATATACCGCACTATGTGTGAAATCTTTTCTGTATTTCCACGCTTAATAATGTGATATACAAATTTAATGATAGTTGATGTTGATGAAGTAATGCCAGCTGAAAGATAGGCATTTTGACATTGAACTGTAAAAAAAGGGGGAAGTTCAAAATGAAATCATTTAATGTTTGTGCTTGAAGTTCAAACTCCATTATTCACACATCACACAAGATCTCACAGTGAATGTCAAATCACCTATTGCCCCCATTTGATATAAGGTGGGATGGGTTGGAGTTTGACCGACTCATACCTGTATCATGTAACAACAATAATTTATGAATCGGTGTTTTTTATCATGTGATTGTGCCTTAATGGAGCAGATCAGAATCACTCAATGAGGTTCATTTCATAATAGATACAATTCAGATGGGGGAGAACATTATGATTGATTATAATGTATACATAAATGTTCATATATAGTTCAAATATTAACTGGAAACAACAATGCCTTGGTTGTCGCTTGGTACAGACATACTGCAAAACATGTCTTTATTAGCAAGAATATTATTTTTAGCTAATCCATAATTTCACTAATTCAAGATGTAAATAATTTAAAATATTCTCACAAGGAGATTGTTAGCACTTTAGCTAAGTTGAGATTCTGTTAATTTATAAATTTAATCATATTCCGGTAAAATGGCATGCAGTTATTTCTAATTGTTTTATAGTATATGACAACAGATTACCCATTTTATTTGCCATATCATATTGATTTCAACTTTAATAATATATAAGTACTATTATACATCTGTCACCGTAAAGCAATAAGTTACAGTGTGCCGTAATTTTGCCGCATTGCACTGGGTATTTTCATCCTACCATATGGCTGCCCCCCGGGTTTGACCAGACTCCACACAAATAAGTTTGCTAAATCTGTTCTAAATGTTTTGGATTTCTGCATTCCCATGATGTATTCTGGGGAACAAATGTATAATAATAAAGTTTAGGATATGAGGATACTGCAAAGTATACACTCAGACAGTACGTAGTCGCATTGACCTCCGCTGCACGTCGGTCGATACCCCCTTGTACTGTCTTTGTGCATACGTTGCAGTATCCTTGTAATAACCTCATAATACTTAGAAATTAGTGACATTTCACACATTTCACCCTGAGAAACAGAATTCACTACTTGGCCCCCTGTAAGTTGTTATCTTGTATCTTGAGGTTTGCTTGACAACATGATTTCAATAGATGGCGCCCTCTGGAGACCTGGACACAACCTTGCCTCCTATTTTTTCACTGGCAAATGAGTTAACGTACAATGTCGGTATACAGCATATGTGCTATGATTTTCGTTTCCACATTTTGGTTATGGTCATATTAAATTGAAAATAAAAATCATAAAAAAATTAGTAGTTATAGTTATTGTCCCATTGTTTTTGCTTCTAGATTGGAGGACTTCACAAGATTGATGACTCAGTCGTACCAGTGCTCACCAGAAATCTATCCACGTTATTTTATAGCTATATACAAAGAAAACAAAGCTGGGTTGATTGCTTTAAGACTTAAAAATGACCCGTAAGTATCATAGAATAAAATAATGAGGTCCTTAATGAATACTCTCAATGAACCTTACATAGGGTGAATAATTAGTCATGAAGATGTTTGGTTTGGACAAATAAATAAGTAAACAACTTGTACTTGAGTTTATATACACATTTATAAATATTTGTAAACACCAGTTCCCATCTTTCATTCAAATTCCAATAAGTAATTGTGATTGGTTTTCATGACTGATGTGTGACGCATTTATTCATATTGTACCACATAATTTAATAATAATTTAATAATCACTTATTTCTAAAAAATACATTTACAAAATCACTTCCATTCATTTATACATATCGTGTTTATGTTCTACCGGTATATATTATTTCAATATTTTTTGTAGAAGTCAAGTTTGTAAAAGCCTGGGACTGAGCTTGACAGCATTTCAAGATTCAGGTGTAAATGCTGATGTTAATTAACCTTTTCACCACTTGGCTTATATTCTTGAATATTTCCATAATGAACCCTAATTTTGGAGCCAAAAGACAACATTAGAGTCAATTTTCGGTTTTTATCCAAAAAATGTGGTTATTTTTGTCCTGGTCTTTTGAAGGAAAGGGCAGACAATAAACAGGACTATTTTGTGAATTTGTGCTGAAAAGACAGAACTGGTGGTGAAAAGGTTAATTTTACCCAATCAATGCTCTATACATCTGGTTCAATTAGCGCATGCCCCCTCCAACAGAGCATAGGCTTACATACATGTAATATAAAATGAAAAAGGCACTACGGTGGCGCTGTTTCCCTGATAACTCTATGAATTGTTTTTATTGTAGAGAACCAGCTGAAGCCGATTATCTTGACAGTTATACAACACTAGGATTCTGTGGGTTTAGTGGGTAAGAAATCACCTCAACTTCAAAAACTACTTATCTTATAGCGATACTTTTTACTTAGAAACTCAAATATTTACAGAAATTCTGGACTAATGTAGAGAGTGGGAACCATTCAAATATACATAAATTTAACAATGGTTTAGACCAGTTTCTCATGGTACTATCACCTCCACAAACCCATTCTCTTGATTTTTATAAATATTTATAAATTTCGAAATTTTCAACTAAATTGAGAGGTTTCTATTGGCCGATGTAATAACATTTATTTTCTAATTATTTATTGTGATTGGTTGGTTTTAACTACCATTCATATATATAAATATTCATAAATTGATAAATTGTCATTTGTTGTTTACAGTATGTTACATGTGTCTGGTGAGATGGAGTACAGTGTACAGGACACTAAGCAGTGTCATATTCACCATCTCACAGTTATTGAGAGATTCAGAGAACAAGGGATTAGTGAGGCTCTACTCAACCATGCTGAGCAGGAAGGGAAAAGACTTGACTGTACTGTAAGTATCAACCCAGGCTTATATGTTAGGCATATACTGTGAAATACTTTATTTTAACTGGAATTAATTTTCACTGAAAAAGCTTTTTGGGTGTTTTGTATGGAATTTATTTTCACTGATTTTTGATGAGTCGAATGTGAGGCATAAGAAAAAAAGTATAGTCGCTGGATTTTATTTTCACTGAAGCATCCCTTCAGTGAAAATAAATTCCAAGTGGAAATAAAGTATTCTACAGTATTCATGTGGAGTAAATAAAAACTGCATCTCACTTCACTCCAATCTCATATGATATTTAATCCTCGCCTGAAATAGAGACTTATATTTTCTGATTTCTCAGACATACTTGGACCAATTTTGTTCAAAGTTGTCACAACGACAGTACATGTATACGGTATAGTAGTATAGATATGCAAATAAAATTTTGGTGGTGACCATTTTTATCCAAAAAAGCATTTTACCATATTGTCAACCATTTCTCGGGCATGGTTTCTAATTTTGATAATTCTTTCATTTAGTGATGATTGATTTGCATATGAATGGTAAACAATTTGCATATAGATGACTGTAAATTTGCATATAATATGTGGTTGATTTATGAATAATTGTCAATCACTGACTATTTTTACAGTATATGACACTGATTTGCAACTCATTGAGTCCAGCATTACAATTCTATGAAGACAATGGTTATGATATCGGTAAAACTAGAGGATGTTGTCATGGGAAATCAAAATCAGTAAGATGTGTTTTTTTGTTATTATAATTGGTATTTAATATTCACAGTACAATCCAAGTGTAACTTAATTTCCAAACTACAAACCGATTTTGCCTTTTTATTAAAAAAAATATCATTTTCAAAATGAGTGTCATTGTCATAAACTTGTTCGTATTTAGAGATAATGTTGATTTGGTTCAAAATTAAAATATAGAAAAAATACCTACAAATGTTGACATGTTTAATGTTTACACAATCATTTTTTGCTCAATATCCAACTGTGATCGTGTTCATGGAGCATGGATACTAGGTGTTTGTCGTACAGGTCTCACCTACTCTGGAATACTATTCTAGGCTATTATCACATGACCTTGGTAGATATCATTCACAGTTGTAACGTTAGTTTGAAATATAACGATTGATATCTTTGTTAAACGTCATGTAAGAATTTCTGCCCACATGGTACAATGACTGTTACAGCAACACATAATAACTAAAAGTTTATTTCAAAAAACTGTCGCTAAAGAAGAGTAATATTTCTGTCAATCTGAAAACAATTAGCAGCTTAGATGTTATGTGTAATCAGCATGAGATTCATAATTGTAGTTTTGTCAAAATTATGATTGTTTTTTTTACTTTTTTGATTTCTTTTGGGAATATTATATGCGAGAACAAATCTTGCCGTAATGTCATGGTTTTTGGACAAACTATTTGTAAATGTTCTTTATCTTCTACTTTATGTGAATCACAATGTAGACAAATTCTATCTTGTAATATTTAATGTGGCCTCATTAAATATGCACAACTATGATATCTGGAACACTATAGCAGATGTAGTCATACAACCAGTGCTTGGAGATCTGCCATCTGATAGCTTTCTTTTTCAGAGCTGGTTGATACTAGTGTTATGGGTTTTATCCATATACCTTCAATTAATAGATAATACAAGCCAATGATATAAACTCATATCAACTGGGTCTACAAAGAAATGATACCGCTATTCTCATATTTGTGATATTGGCAAAATTTGGCAGCTGAGTTAAAGCAGACATATAATTCAGAATTTGATAGGATAAAAAAACTGCTCTCAACAAGCTGCTCTCTGATCTCGAGAGTTGCTCACATTGACTCAAATTTAGTTCTGGTATTATGTTCCAATTCCAGCTTTTTAACACCAAATATCTGATGTAATGATTTTATTGTGTTCTTGTTGTAGAGATGGTACAAGATGGTTAAACAGCTACCATGTGAATAAGATCAGCTCATTTGAACGATGAAAATAATATATTCCGTGATATTTTGGCAGTACCTAGAGGGCGCTAATGACACACAGTAGTGAATATTTTGTGCTGCTGGTTCCTCACTGGAAGCACTACTTCAATAGTTACTACCAAGTAGTAGGAGATAAATTTTTTTGGGTTACGTGACCATGACTGTAGATTGATTACACTTTGCCATGTGCAAGGAATGGAGTAAAAAGTGAGAGGAACTCCTAAATTATTAAAAAAAAACTGCCCAGGATCAAAGTCAGAACAGGTGCAACCCTATTTTGATAATCTATGCAAATAATAATGAGAAATGACAAGTGTTTTTTTATTTCTTGAAAAATAGCAGTAATGAGTTTAATTTATCAATATATTCACATTTTACAATCAAATCTTGAATTAAATTATACAAATGTCCATACATCTAAAATAATCAAAATTAATATATACATGAAATACAATCATTCAGTAAATACCACAAGATTTCTTTATAGACTTCTAGAAAATAAAAATATTTATTTTATCATATATTTTTGTTATTGAGTTTTTGATAAAAAGGAAATTGAGCAGCACACAAAAGTTAAGGGCTTAAAAAAACAAGGGTTGTTGTGTTGTGCATGTTCAAATTTCATGCCACTAAAGGACCCATACTAAACATGACACAATAACCATTTCCCTTCAAGTCAATTAAATGATCACAAAAGTGTAAACCACTTGTTTTGTTTAATGAACAGATTGTGGAGAACAAATGTTTTCTAAGAAGAGGAATGTAAACAAATCTCTGCAATTTTTTCTAGGGAAAAACTGGTTAGTGAACAAAATAAAAGGAATCTTGTTAAATGAGTGATCCCCTTTTTTGTCTTCAACATTTTGTTGTACGCTTGATGTACTCTGTAAAACGTTTCTTTTAGTTTCATGCACTTTGTATTCAGTTTGTTCAAGGGGAACACCAACAAGCTTGATACAAGTTTGCCACCATAATAACGAACTTAAAAAAAAAAAATACCCCCCTGCCTCACGTAACTACTATTTTCAGATTTAAGGTTTGGTCATTTATTGATTCACACTATGTACAAGAAGGAACTCACAAATGTTTCCATAGAAACATAAAATCTGTCTGAAATGTAAACGGCATGCATGTTCTACTACATAAAATTCATTTGGATGAGCAAACACTTTAAATTTATTCAAACTTCGTAAATTTTATAGCAGTTTGGTGACTTCAAAGTAACTGCTGTTTACTGGGAAACATCCAGCTACCAAGTAATTTTATGACACTAATTTAATACTTGGCTAATACATCTGAAACACTAATCCTACAATGAGATTGTTAGCAAGTCAGATAAAATGTTTGTGGTGTGTATGATAGTCTCGGTTTGATTACAGCATTAACTTGTATAATGGTTTAAAATTGGTTTTGTGTTGCACGCAGTCACCACCTAATGCAAACAAACAAATAAGAAAACTAATGCAACTTTTTCTGGATTTACCAGTCATACAGTGGTGTGATTTTAACAATTGATGCATGACTGGCTACGAACAAGACAGTGGATTGTATGATGTACCCAGAACAAAAATATTTGAATACGTTCATATTCAAGCACTGTGGGAAATAAGCTAGTTGCCTATTTCAATTACAATCAAAATCTTGTGTATAAAAACCAATGAAAAGAGAGCATATACTAAATCTTGATAACCTATGTATGAATGACGGTAGAATTGATAATTTTTCGTTCATTGCACGGTCTCATGCAATGTGTTAAAGACCTGGACCGAATGTCTGCCGCAAAAATCGAAAACTTGAATTTAAATTAATTTTGTATAGTTCAATGTTGAAATGCCATTCTTTGAAGAGAGATACGATGTTGAGACATCATTACTGTAAAAGGATTAATTATTCACTGGGTTTTAATTTTGCTTATTTCGCTGACTGGAAAATGCACTAAAATAAAACCCAGTGAATATATACAATAGGGCACAGAACACATTATCTAAATGATAAAACCGTGAATATGCCTGAATTGCTAAAATTAGTGAAATTTAAACCCAAGGAAAATGAGTCATTTTACAGTACTTCATCAAAAATGCCCATCATCAAATGTGTATAGCACATTAAGCAGACAAATACTCTATAATACTTCACATATGTTGAATCCTATGTGATGTTTTGACGTCATGATGATTTTTGTTCATCTTGTTTTAACATTCAACTTCACATATACCGGTACGTGTAATGTCAGATCTCGCAATGAATGGAAAATTGTCTATTGATGCCAGTGAGTTTAGTTAAAAATACGACAAAGTTATGCATTTAGAGAAATAAACACACAGCCTGGTAAAAATTTTATGAAATGCTGATAAAATTCATAAAACAAAATTAATCGTCAATAAATTATCAAATATATGTACATGTTGATTATTCTCATTCATACTACCACTAATGGTAAGTTTCTAAACACTCGGATCTTTCCCACAATGGAAAACGAGATCATTGCAATGGGAATGACAAAAAATTGCTATGGTAATATCGATTGAAAATAGTGACAATAAGTTTTATACACAAATAACACATCGGGCTGTCAATTTTAGATTTATTTACTATATACAAACATTTTTTTTTTAATCTATCATCTGTTACAACAGCATGCAATTTGGTATCTCAATTCTCTTTAAAGTTGTAATGTCTGCAAAGTATATTTAAAAAAAATAGAAGGCCAAGAAAAAAAATTGGTTCCAAGCAAAGTGGTGAAGACTTGTCCAATAAGTTGTAGCTTTTTAGCAAGGCATCGCTTTTGTGACATTACAAATAATGTAGAAGTGTGACATTTGTCCCACATTCAATCTTTTTTATGGTACAGTCTGCCAATTTAATGTAAGACTATACTTACACAAATGTGCTGTTTTTATAATGCTAATTACAACAATAAATCTCTTTTTTTTCTTGGCCTCATGACAGCACCTGTATCTGCAATTATATATGCTTTCAGGATACAAACTTACAAATGATTGTTTTGAAATTAAATAATAAAAATAACATTACATATATTGCATAAATACTAGTAAACCAATCAGGAAATGAGCTTTTACAATGGCTACAAGCCATATTTAGTAGAACATCGTAGTCAAAGATTTTATACCTAAATGTTTTTATTACTGTACATGCAGTATGTCAAGTACAATAAAAAACCTAAAATGTCCAAATTCATATTGTGAAGGATTTACAAGTTTACAGAAAGCCTTTTTTCTCTGTCTGCCAAAATTTAACTTCAGAACATTTTAATTTACAAGCATCAAATATTAGTAAAATGTTGTAGCAGTGAATTTGACTGTAGTCCTAAAAGGTCACAGTGACTTCCATGTCCATGTCCATGTCCTTGTCCTTATCTAATCTGAAAATGTAATACTTTACAGTATTTTTGTTGACAGTAATTAGACAAAATCACTATGTCACACAAACTGATGGTTGTAATCACAGTATAGCGAATTGGGCTTTCAGTGGGTAGATCGATTATATAGGCCTCTCTTTATGTTGCCAAAACCAATCACAAACTGGGTTTCATACGACTGGTTACATAATGTAACTGCTGATTGGCTTGAATGGTGTGACATCTCAGTTTGTGGGACAGTTTAAGGTGTAAGGGCTTCACTGGAAAAAAACAAATCCACATTTGATCAACAAAACCATGTTATGGTATATCTTGGTGTTCTTATGCACTTCTATTTTAAAGTGGACGGATAGAAGAACAGTGCATGTGCCTGTAGAAAACTATACATCTTTATTTTTGAAGGTCCAAATAAAAAGTTTAACATTATAAGGCAGTTTTGTTTATGAAATAAGAGAAAACTAATTTAATTTAAACTAAGCTAAATGTACGTTATTATAGGCTGCAAGACTTTTGACAAGAGAGCCCTCTGTGACCAAAGTAGAAACTGAACTTCTATTTGTTTTTATTTTGTTGATGCAACAGGCCCTGGAGGCAGTTCCAGTTTACAGCACAATTAAGTACAGCTAAATTACCAGCATTTCCATTAGCATCAAGCAATTTTTGTTCTTCTGACTTTGATGCTGTTGAATATTATACTTTAAAATTAAAATTAAATAAAACATTTTAATTTATAAAATGTTAATTTAAACTTAGAACATCCTCTAAGGTACCAAACATCTTGCAGCCCAAAATAAGTACCACTATTATTATTTTTTTATTCTTTTAAAAAATATATGTATTGGGAAATAAAAAATAATTTTTTTCATCTCATCTTGTTAACAAATTTTGCTACTCGACAATTGGATTTTTGGTTTTCATTGTTACTAGTTACAACCGACTATGTTAATTTAAAATGTGGAAAATGAGAAGATGAACTAGCAGACATTTTACAATTTTAAAACTAATTTCTAGATTCAGAATCATTTATGAAAATTATGACTTCTTCGTTACTACTGAATAGGCCATTAAAACTAAGACTACTATAGGGTACAAGAAACAACACATTCACTGGCAGGCGATGCTGGCCGTTTGACGCTCTGTGTTGGCGAGACAACACAGCAGCGTTCTTCGAACAAAACTGAATGGCTAGCTGAGCTGGCATCCGATTCGTGTCGACAACACTGATGTTGGACAGCGAATTACAACTGGCAGTTTTGCAGCTGATGTCAGAAGATCCCTCATTGGCTGTTAATTCAACCTGCTCTGTGGCAGGAGGCAATTGATTGGTTAATGACACTGGTTTATTTTTCGTTCTCTCTACAGAGAAGCTTTTTCATAATTTCTAATTTTTGGATCAATTTTATCAATGGCAGTATTAGTGCTTTGCATTTCACTGGAAAACCATGGCGCTTTTCCAAGTGAAACTTTGAACTTTGTGGTTGAAAACCTGTCTTCTGACTGACTGGACTTCATTTGGGGTTGTTTTTTACTCTGTTTTGTCAATATAGGTGGACTCAGTTTTTCCAGTGAGACACTTCTGGGGATTTTAGAGGGGACAATTTTCTTTTCTTTGAATGATGCAGGAAAAGTCATGGACAGACCTGGCTGGAAAGTACCATCATGCGTTATTTGTGACTCAGTTCCTGAACCCCTAAGTAAACAAGGCCCTGATTGGCTAACAACCTCTGCATGAGTGGACATGTCTAATAGTTCCTGTATATCTAAATTACTACTTTGATGCAACCCGATTGCTGATTGGCTCATATTCCTGTTCGCAAGAAATCTATCAAAGCTGGTCTCTGATTGGACATCAAGACTACAAATTCTAAGCAACTTTCCTGATTGGTTACTTTTGACATGTGACACAAATAACTTGTTTTCTGATTGCAGATTGTGTTGTGATTGGTTGTCAGGTAATAAAGATTTAGCTTGGTTTGCAGGAATGAGAGTCCGACTTTGATTTTCTGACATCGTTCCCATCTTCATCTGCAGCAACCTCTTCCATAGAGGAGTCTGATCCTGCAATACAACATGGAGAAAAAAATATTTCGTCAGCATCAATGGATAGCATGAAACATATAAAACAACTAAGCATAACTCTCATCAACCATAATTATTATAATAAGTATGCCTATTTAGTGAAAAAATGGTCTTGAATTTACATAGCTTATTAAAATAAAAGAATAGATACAGATAAAAAACAGACATGATACAAAAAACACATTCTCCCCGATATAGTTTTATTTCTGCTTTACAACTTTATGAAATTACCTGAAGGGGCATCTCAATTTAAGCCTAATCTCACAACAAATTCGCTTTCTGGATTAACATTGTAAACAACTTAAACAATAGTGTCCCATGATTCTTTGGTGCAATCCCTGGGTTTGGCAGGTTCCCCTTCAAGTGCCGTAAAAAAGACTGTGGTTAATAGCAATACAAGGACACTGAACAGTTCAGTAGAAAACTTTAAACAGTATTAAAAAAACCTTCATACTAAACAGACAAGTTGTATTTAATAACTCAACAGGAAGGGTTGATTATCATAACAGGTCAGTGTACGAAAATAATGGCTTGGACGGATTCCAAATTTATTGTTGTCAAACGAATAAATGTTGCCAAAAAAAAAACAATTGAAAGTTTGTTATTACAATGGTAGCTTTTTACCCAGTGTTTATTTATTTATCACAGGATCATAAGCAAGGTGCCGCTTGCTAGCTCACCTTGTTTATTTGTAATTATACTATCGGTAAGTATGCCCAGGTAATTAATGACAACCAGCAATTGATGAGAGAGATATTATTTGTGTTTCATGACTGATTCAAAATAAGATTTGTGTTGAACCCTGGTATATTATTTCTGTATTTAATCTGCAAGATCATATTGGCCCTGGAAATGTACACTAGACATCAATTTTTCAATTTACCGATAATGCAAAAAATACCCGACAAGCATACGCTTAATAGACAGTTGAGAGTATTGTAAAATGTTTAATTCGCACTGCGAAAAATCATTTCAGGATTTCATTCACGAAGACAACATTCACTGACACTGTGGCACCTCAGAGAAATTTTCACTACTAAAAATTTCCTGATTTTTACTGACACACCAAATTATGCTTTCACACAATAAGAAAGGATTACAGTAGTTAAACCTGTGCTACTGACCACCTGTCTATAGTGACCAATTTTTTGGCTGGCTGAAGCATAACGTATGGAGCAACCTTTGTAGATAAAAAGACCACTTTCACAGCAATATTTGTTCACATTTGCTTTTAAAAGACCAAAATGATAAAGAATTTTTAAAACAATTTTTATTATTCTCATATCAAACTTATTTGATTTTGATCATTTTCATAATTTTAAAAAAACACAAACTAAAGTCTATCCTTATTCTAAACGTAGAAATGTCACTTCAAGGAGTCTGAACAAACCAAACATTACAAGCAACAACTGGCCTGGGGAGATCTTGTGTTTTTTACCACTTCTATTTTTCCTGGCAGCATTCCAGCATTGTATGATTATCCATTTTAAAGAGCTATATTGTTGATCACAGATTTAAAAAACAAACTATAAATCGATCAAACAATAAACAGCAACCACTATGTTTTGTACTTATACGATTGTTGCCATGATGTAGTCGTGGAGCAGAAGTGATTTCATTCGGACAAATAAAAAACAATTTTGTGAACACCGCTTCTCTGACTAGACTATTATAAAGCAGTCTGTCTTCAATACAATAAGTTCAATCAATTTATATATATTTGAATGGAGGCTTTTATAATTGATTTGTTTTGATTCAAAGCAAAAACTTGCCCCTGAATGTCCATTCATAACGATAAGTCAAACTAGTCCTTGAGAAGGCATCTCCTTTCTTGTGCATGGTACCCAGTTTTACTCCATAACTAGTCTACATTCACTTCTTTGCTTATGGAAGCCCCCCCCCCCCCCTCTACTTTGATTTCTCTTGATAAGAGTATTGGTTGAACAGTTTCCTCATTTTGGACCTAACATACAGCATTTTTCACTGATTTCAAAATTTATTTTTCAAAGAGATTATGCATTTTTGCAAATTGTAAGAACTCATCAGACACGTGTACAAAAACAGCATATTTATGTTGTTAGATAAATCATAGCTCAATGTAGCCATCAACATGCACTATCAAACAACATTATTAAAAATGTTCTCAATATTGAAATTTTAATTGTACTACAATGACAAGTGCTTTGATTTCCTTTTTAATAGTAGTTAAAAACAAAACAAAATTGTGTGTTCCCCCCCCCAAATTAATAGGATATTCATTTTTTTCAATATCACCATAAATATTCCACAGTGCTTCCATTTTATAGAAAAGCAAAATCACCTATATTTTATTGAAACTTCTATTATAGTAGTATATTTTCTGTGTGTGTTTTGTTTGGCTACAGAGATGTTTATGGGGTAAGCATAGTGACTTAGCATTCATAATAGACAGGTTTCTAATACGGAGATCAGTTTAGAAATTATAAAGTGTCCCACTTTAGTGATGACACCCAGCCCTACATTTATAAGGCCTTGAACTGGTACATGAACTTAGTAAGAGGATCAACTGACTGGAAAAGTTTGTAATAAATAAGATTTCTGATAAATTTACACATCAATAGGCAGATTGTCCCTCAAGGTAATATCAGCATGCAGCATAAACACAACTCAAAACATGACATGCTTTTCAGCCGCTACAGGTCTTGCACCATAATTAGTAGGTACAAGAACGTAATTCCTTTATTTTATATTTAAAATGTTAAATTCTGATACAGAACACATATATTTGTCAAAATCAAATCAATTTGACCAGAGAAAATTAGAAACTGTTACATTATAAACTAAATGCTAATTATTATTTTGGTTCTCAACAAAGGCGAATCTGTGAAAATATTGCTGAAAGGATGGTCATTATAGGCAGGTGGTCATTATAGGCAGGTGGTCATTATAGGCAGGTGGTCTTTATATTAAGGTGGTCATTATAGGCAGGTGGTCTTTATATTAAGGTGGTCATTAACACAGGTTTGAATGTATAAAGGAGTATGTGTCTACCTTAATATAAAGACCATTTGTACACTAGTGGTAGTGTAAATGTTATTTTCAATGTTATCAAGAATAAAAAAAACATACTTCTATTTATTTATTTCTCTTCTACAAATATCTGATAAAAATCAATCAACCTCCATAAAAAGACAACTTGTTTAACTTGCATCTTTAACAGGTTTAACAGAGCAAATACAACATTTACATTCAGGAGAGTAACACTACCTAAAAATCATGCAGCTTACAAGAATCTCAAGAATTAGAAGTAAATCAAGAATAAAGGATCATGCTTTATATTTTGCGGAAAAAAATAAAATCACATGCATACTGAAAACTAAGGTCCAAAATATGATTTTGTTTCTCATCAAAGTGTATGTCAGTTTGAAACATGTGCCCTTGCACACTTTGTTTTCATTTTAACATACCATGTTAAGTGCAGAGAAAGTTTTGTTTTCTGTTTGATAAATCAATCTTCATTCAAAAGCATTATTTTATAAATGTTAAAAATATATCTTATTTTTGTGGTATTCAATAATCTGAATTTCCCAAACAATTAAATTTAAAGCCACACCATTTTTTTAAAACTTTCCCTGGGATGAAAAACAAAAACTTTTGTTTCAGCCTAATTTAGAATTGATGTTTTGTTGATTTTACTATTATGATAAAAACAATGCAAATGGAGTGCAGTTTGTAACAGACTGTTAACAACCACATGCGTGTTGTCAACAAAATACATTCCAGAACAGTACAACATATATAAAATTAAACAGTAAATTCTCGCCGCAAGACACTTTTGTGGTTTAATTAATTTTGAAGAGAGTTTGAGCTGGGTATTTTGAAAAAAAAAAATTTAATCTATAATACAGAGCCAAATTGGCTTTGTTGTACAAAATGAGTAAACACATATCAATGTCATGTAACATGACATATATTTATGATAATATCATGCAAAGAGATATAAAATGATTATTTTATATAACGGTATTCAGAACAGAACATGGACACGATAATATTCACTGGGACATTTTTCATGGCTATAAAATGATGTTTTCACACCTTTGTGTCTGGCGAAAATTAAGCGGGTTAGAGTATACACAACCAGATTACAAAATAATATCTATTTACTGACAAGTAAATTACAGTATCATTTAAAAAATAAAATAAAACATAAGCAGTTAGTTTTGGAAGCTACATGTATGGTTTACACAAGAAAAATATGCTTCTTACCAAAGAGGGCTGGATGTCAACAGACATGTGGGCTGAAATATGGGAATATATCAAAAAACAATAAAGAGGCTTATAAGCATGCATGTATGCATATACTTTTCTAATATGCAATCAAGAAGATCAGACAAAATGCATGATGGAGGTCATATGCCCATATATAGACATGGAAAGGTATCATTACAGTAAGCACTGGTAGATGCATTGGCCTGGAATGATTTCTTAACCTTTTCACCACGTTCTCTCTGTTCATCACAAATTCACAAAATAGTCTCATTTATAGTCTGCACTTTCCTTCAGAAGACTGACAAAAATAGCAAATTTGTTTTGAGTAAAAACTGAAAATTAACTGAAATTTTGTCTATTGGCTCTAAAATTAGAGTTTATTTCCAGAAATATTGACAAATATGAGAAAAAGTGTAGAAATATTTAGGCGAGAAGTCTGGTGGTGATAAGATAGAACAAAACACACAGCAACAGTCAAGCAATGTTAGCCATGTAGCACTGTGCATATAAAAAGTATTCTAAACCTACATTTATCATGTTTGTACATTCTTTTGATTTCAAAGCTCAAACCAATTTTTTATATAAGTCTTTAACTTCTTAGTAGTTTTACACCAACTATAATAACATTCTTGTTGGAGGGAAATTTTACTCTCCGGGATCCTTGATTTGGCTTGCACAATTGTCCCATACAACTCTTTTGAAACTTATTTTATGTTAGTTTCTTAAAGCAAGCAGGTTTACAATTTGCTTTTACAAACTGAGAAGTGCCTTGTTTTATTAACGCATGATAACAAAAGTTGAATTCCTGAACATCTTTCCCAATACAAGCGACACTGATGTGCTATTGGTAGGATAGCAGCAGGTAGTTGTTGGTCAGAGCTTTGAGGTCAATAAAATGTGCATAAATAACATGCTTTTATGGCTTAAGAGGAATCTTTGAGTAAAAGTAGAAAATTACACAGCACTCAGTCCAAACAAAATCCAAAGGCCATCCCTAAGCGCCCCAGTACATGCTTACCTTTGAGGGAACAATGGCATTCTTGGGAGAAACAGGTCATACTTGGGGTCTAGGAATTCTGCTGAGTGAGGGTGAGTATGTCAGACTGGCTGAGGGGAGTTAGAGTACACCAAAAATGAGTCATAGCAAGATGTGATAATGACTTGAATGAAGAGTAGAAGAGAATGATTTCAAGTGTCTGTCAAATGTCTAATTTCAAGCAATCAAAATACCCAGATCATTTGCAGATTTGAGGCATTAAAATAATTATTTTGTGTCAAACAGATGTGTTGTGTACACCTGGTTTGGTGCTTCAGGATTCTAAGATAATTTTGCTTTGTAAAGTATACACATTCATGAGTACATGAATTTTAAAAGTGAATAGATGATGATATGCATTTCACAGACACTTTCAGAGCAGGGAGTATGGGCAACAGACAACTACTGGTTTATCACTTTATCTCTGTAGATGTATGATAACTTAATGCTATATTTCATTAGACAATTGTTCTGATAATAAAATGACAAGCATAATGATTGTTACCTTTCTCTTCCAGATTCATTACATTCTCAGCATCTGCATCATCACATAGCATTTCAGGACTGACTGTGTGGTTTTTCTCAGTTGCTGGCACATCATCATTGTTGCCTGTTTCATGAGCCCATTCTTGCGCATCTTCAAAATCTTCTGCTTCATCTGTTTTTCCTTCTGAGCTTTCAAAAGACTTAACAGCATCTGTAACATCAACTGCTAGGTTTTTAGAAGGAGTAATATCAATGTCCTCCTCGGTATCCATTGCCTGTTCTTTATTCAGTTCCAACACAGTGAATTTCTGGACTTCTGGTTCCTGGGTACTTTCATTCTTGTCATCAACTGCCTCTCTACCAGAAGAAAAATCCCCAGTGCCCATCTTCTCTGGATGATCAACAACAATAGCATCAGAATTTTTGTTCTCTTGAATAATCTCATCAGATTTCATCTTTTCTGCAGATGATGGACTTTCCTGCTTCTGCTGACTAATTGACAAATCAATTGATTTGATGCTGCTCATCTCATCACTGTTACGCAGTGTATTGTCCATAGAAGAAACACTTCCATCTTGAGATTCATTTAAAGATACAACTACAGCTGTCATCTTTTCTGTCATGTGAGATGAAATAGTTGATTTATAATCTCTGACAACAGGATCCTCAACACTTTGACCAACAGCTCCAGTAAGTGATACGTTAAAACTTGCTGCTAACTGTCTTGTAAAACTCTTCCTCATTTCAGCACTTTTTCTGATGGGTGCAGAAAAAGCTTGTGAGACAGGTTCCTCGAAATCTCCAGATTCAATTTCTTTAGTCATATCATCAACGGTAGGTATCCTCTCAATTGTCACAGCTGAATTTTGATCAGACACCAATGAAGAACTTGGCAATGAACTAGACAGGATATTGGAGTGATATGGAGCCAGTCGATCAGTTGGTGAGCTAGGTTCTGATGCAGATTCCCTGGTGTGGTGATGCTTTTTGGGTGAGCTTTTAATGGGAGATTTGGATCCACTTCTATGGCGTGATTTCTTGTAGCTTTTAGAATCTGGGGACATTGAACGACTCAAAAGTTTAGCACCATGGAATGGAGTATCAATAACAGTGCTGATCATAACTGGAGCATTTGTATCTAACAAACACAAATGTCTGGGACGTTCTTTTATACTGGGTGTGACATTAATACTTAGAGGCTCTCTGGCATCTGTCTTAACTATCGCTGCTGGAGGTTCATCTATTTGTCTTGGTGATTCAACTGCTTCTGTTCCTGGTGCACATAGATCTGCTTGTAATACTTTTATTTCCTGGGCCGATATTTCAGCGCAACTGTTTGTTGTTATTGTGGTAATAGGAGTTTCCTGCAAACTGTCTTTCTTGGAATCATCTTCAATCATCTGTTCCTTTTCAGAGGGCATGGCAACTTCAGGTGTTACAGAAGATTTCTTGTCCAACTTCTCTTCAGCTTGCTTAGTATCTTCCTTACTCTTCTTTCTCTTACTTTTTTTTGCTTCATCACCATTACTCTTCTTCCTATCTTTCCTTTTTGGAGAATCCTCTTTCGCAACTTCGTCATTGCTTGAATCTTTTGCTAACTTTTCTTCTATCACCGAATCCTTTTTTTTCTGTTCCAACTTCTTTGCATGCTCTGTACTCTTCTTCCTTTCCTTGCGTGCATCACTCTCCTCTTTGCTGTGCTTTCGTTCTTCTTTGCTTCTTCTTCTTCCTGTTCCTGCTCCTGCTTCCTTGTCTTCTCTGCTTGACTTTCTCTTCCTTTCACCGTTCTTCAATATCGAATCGCATAAATCATGACTAGGTTTTATTTCTTCTTCTTTACTTCTCCTTCTCTCTGTTGACAATTCTTTGTCTTTTCTCACATCTTCTTTGCTCTTCTTTCTTTTCTGTCTAGCATCTGTCACTGACTCAACCGGATCACTTGAATCAAGATTCTCTTTCATTGCTTCTTCTTTACTTCTCCTCCTCTCTGTTGTCAATTCTTTGTCTTTTCTCACATCTTCTTTGCTCTTCTTTCTTTTCTGTCTAGCATCTGTCACTGACTCAACCGGATCACTTGAATCAAGATTCTCTTTCATTGCTTCTTCCTTACTTATCCTCCTCTCTTTTGCCAATTCCTTCTCTTTTTTTGCATCTTCTTTGCTCTTCTTTCTTTTCTGTCTAGCATCCTTCACTGACTCAACGGGATCACTTGAATCAAGATTCTCTTTCATTGCTTCGTCCTTGCTTCTCTTCTTTTCGATTGCCAATTCCTTCTCTTCTTTCTGTCTAGCATCATTCACTGGATTGCTTGAATCAAGATCCTGTTTCACTGGTTCTTCTGAACTGTACCTTCTCTCTGCTGCCAAATTCTTCTCTTTTTCCACATCTTTGCTATTTTTTCTGATCTTCTGATCGCCATCTTTCAAATATTCAGCCTTATCAGTTTCATTTGTGCTCTGACCATGACATTTACCACTTGACTTTGTAGACCCTGTTGATGATCGTCTGGAAGATGTTGAATCTTTGGATGTCTTTCTGCTACCTGGGCTACTGTCCTTGCTGCTTTTTCTTTTTGGTGATGGATCATCTTCATCTGGCTTATCTGGTTTATCTTGGGTTTTCTCAGATGGTGTTGAAATTATAGATAATGTAGTGATTGCAGTATTTGAATCAGGTGACTCACCAGCATCAGATACAGCTCTAATATTAAATCTGTTGACAAATGAAAAAAGTACTTAAAAGGGAATGCAGTGCAGATGTCTGAAAAGTGGAAGTTACATCTTGAACAAGTGTCAGAATAGAGACAAGACCAAGCTTTAACTTCAATGCCTTGATGCCCAGAGATACATTGTATGGCAACAATTCCCCTTCATAAATACGTTATGGTAATATTATCAAATGTGACTTTGAAACTAAATTAAATATATCAGTAGTGTTTACTAACAATCTACACATGCGAGTGGCTTTTTATTTTAATTTTAAAATTGTCATTAAATTTATGATTTTTTATGAACACTGAATTCTGCTTACAAAATTGAATATTTGTCTTTTGGCCTAAATGTAATTTTGCATTCATTCTTTTACCTAATTCTCACCCATACATACAAAAATGTATAACTACTTCGCTTATTTTAATTTTCAACTCACTTATAGAGTGTGCCAACAGAAAGTCCTTCAATAATGGCCCATGTATCGCTCCCTTCCACAATGCCTTCTTCATGACCATTGACATATATCTTGTAACCTGTCACTTTGTGATCCACCAGATTCTTTCCATCTGTGTCCAGCACTGCGGAAGGTTCCCACTTCAAGAGGATGGCACCGTTTACTTTGACTTGCAGGGTCAGATTCTGTGGTGCGGTAGGCAATACTGGGACAGATTTGACCGGGTGCTCTTTTTGCATGGTTGCAAATGGAACCTGCACATCAAAGAAAGCAAGATACAATTTTTTAATTATCAAATCAGTTTTTGTTATAATGGTTCTCTTCACTTTGGACATATTCTGAATTTATTATTAAGCATTTTTTGAGGGGATGCATAGTGGCTGAGTAGAAGATGTGTCGTTCCATATTTAAACGTTGGTTTGAGTCACGCATTTGATTTAGTATTTACCATGCCATTTATTCAGTGTATTTCACTTGCTATAATAGTAGTCAGTTATCAGATCCAAATTGTAATTAAATGACTGTCTAACAACAAAGCTCAGCAAAAATACAAATTGATTTCATCTAAGATTTACAATGTATGCATGTTTACGCTAGAGTTCCAACAAACAAACCACAATTTCAATGATTAATAAATCAATATTAAGTAAATTTTGTGACATAGGTCCTAACAATCAGACGGGTAATTCACAAAGTACATGTCATCTGTCCACCACTGGATGTGACAGAACAATATAGGTAAGCGATTATACATTATAGAAGTAGAACAGACTGACTGACTGACTGACCTGCATAATAGCTTTCTTATCGGATGCATCTAGACTACTGTGAGTTGTTGAATAGCCTGAACTCTGCAGCTGACTGGTTACCGTTTTTAATGTATCCTGTAACTCTCCAACCTACAAGTGTTATTGAGAACAAAACAACAAAACAATTTAGTCAATTCATTTTTTATATAAAAGATTACAATGGCGATATTTAATAAAGATAACAATAGACTTTAAGACATCGCTTAACAAAGGCCTTTTGTTTTCATCGGCTGGGGGTTGCCACTAGATTTGGACGACAGCCAATTGTGTGATGGCGCCCTCTATAGTCAAGATGCCCAACTGGACAGCACCATTGACCAATTAATGAAAAACGGCTTTAGCTTAAAAAGTATTTAATTAAGGAATAACTAAATTTATGATTCAGAAGTAACTTTTTTATTTCATGTTAGTTATGATAATGTGGATATAAGTCGTAATGATACAGCTATAGAGTTTCATTCAGCTTAAGCATGAAGCTTTTTTAATTATGGGTGTATTGCCGTAAATCGCTTTGGATATAAATATTTCTTGGATTCTGGGAAATCAATAATCTTATAACAATTTCATTCAAGTTCTTCAGGCATTGACAGTCGATAAATTCACTTCTTACAAATGAGTATCTGCCAATATCAAATTTCCTAACCATGGTATAAAGTATTATATATATGGAACATACCATTCAACTGCAGGGAAGGAGGGGTTGGGGTGCACAAACAAACCACACCTTGCATGTCAATTTTAATTATTTTATTTTCACATACGGAAAATCTGTACAACTGGCTAGATTTTCTTAGCAGCTATACCACCATTAAGTTTGATTTAAATTAACCAATCATTTTTGAAAAACAGACTAATGGAGTCAACCAATGAAAATGTTTCAAAATTGGGCAATTTGCATTACAAATAATAAGAAATCAAAAAATAAAATTTGAATCAGCCAATTGACCACAAATTACATTAAATTTTACAAATTTAAAGGCACATTAAAAAAAATAAAATAAAACATTTTGTGAAAATAAGTGTTCAAACTGACCAATAAAAAGCTACAATACTTTTTTCAACAGTAGGAAAATAAATGAAAGAGAAATAAAAACTTTCCAGCAGAGCGATAAGATCAATATTGCACTCCCACTATCAATGCTATTGGTAAAGAGATCCCTGACCAGTTTCTTATTTTTAATAAATTATTACCCTCATATTTTGATTGTGTACTATACAAACTAACATTTGTGGTCATGAATGCATTTCATTTCTACAGATAGCCAGGACTGATATACATGTATATCTGTTTGTTTTTTATATATAATTACACACAGTTGACAACACACAAAGACAAACAAAATATGTACAAAACACTAAATTATCCATACAATTTCTTTAGCTCTTATTAGAGTTATTACAACAATATATTTGCTATATCAACTCCAGCTTAAATTTTTACTAAGCTGAATATCCCAAATTAAAGTTGGTTATTGTAGCCAGTTACAATTTCTACAACTGGATATGTTTTGGTGATGGCTATTATCTTGATCAAGGCCTGGGTTTACCCACAGATATTGAACATAGACTAGTGTTTTACCAGTTATTTTATAAGTTATTTTTCAACTTTTTAAAAAGTTCAAAATATAGAACCAAAGATGAAAACAAGCTTCATCACATGACTCTCATACTACTAAAACCTTTTTTCTGAAAAACGATGAAAACCACATTGCAATAATTAGTAAAAATCTGGCTACCTTGGATTGGCATCCACTATGAAAAAAATTATAATAAAACAAACGAAAATACATTTAAAAGTTGCTTCTTATCCAAGCCAAGTAGATCTCCCCTACAATAAAAAGCTGTATTCTCTTAGAATATGCATTAGCCATCCAGTTCTTTAACTTGAACCATCATGGGCACAAAAACATTAAATTTTCTATAGGAGAGACACCTTCCTATGAGTATACTGTGTTCAGTAAAATTAAAACTCACTTCTAAGTTTCGGGGAAAAATAAAAAAATACAACATATGCGGAAAAGCATGTACTGTATTAAATTTATGAAAAAATTTCAATAATTTAGATATTTACAGATTTTTCTTTTCATTAATATAGAAAAATAATTTGCTCCTTAGGTAAAATAGTGGCCTATTTATTTAGTTTGACAAAGAGCAGTAAAAATATACTCTAAATTTGCAATTTGCTTTTAAATTGATTGCCATATTCATCTCACGAAAAGTCTTTGAAATCAAGATTTGGTTGACAAAAATACTTCACAAACCATCCATCCAACAACTCTGTAGATCACATTAAAGAACTAATTTTCTTGGAGTTAGAGAAAAATAAAAATCAATGTTTTAATACCACATCACCACCAGTTCTAAGTTAGTTAAATGTTTCAAATTTACAATTGCGTTGTACTGATTGTACACTTGCCCAGCACAATGGGCGATGGATGGATCTACGAGACTTGGACTTGTTGCAACAATTCAACACATGTGAGGTATGATACCTGCTGCTGGAGTTCAGTGCATTTCTTTTCCAGCTCAGCTTCTTTGGCTGATGGATCTTGCAGGGTTTGCTGGATGGCTGATGCTGTCGTCGTCGTTGCTCTTGTTGATTTGGATTGTGGTTTGCCCTCTTGGTTGAAGTTTTCCTTCCATTGGTGTAGTGCCTGCACCTGCAAGTGTACATACAAGGAAAAAAACACGATAATAATCTACTGATAAACTGGCATTTCAGTGGGAATTCAAGGTAGGACCTTATATGTACTTTTAGTAAAAGACTGGTGTATCTCTATGCTCAAAATAAGTCACATTTTTAAGAAAATTGGCAGTTTATGTGTGCTTCTATTGGAGATGTGCTTCTATTAGAACAATGGTACAAAGAGGTTACCCTACAAATGAATCTGTGATTAGAGACCCACCATCAATGCAAAGTCATGACAAGCTTACATCAACACCTAGTCACAATTATAAACCCTGGATAGATTATCAACAGGTGTTTGGTGGTAGCAATATTTCATTCTGACATTCAGCACTTCCACTGATTAATTTAGTAAGGTAGCACAAAATCATAGTCTATTGGCAACTCTAAATCAAGCCTTGCCCTGCCATTTGTTGTGTTCGTTGCTATGAATCAAAACATTACATTACACTGACCTTAAAAAGCCAATAACAATAGATTTATGGGCGACACAAACACACAAGTCTTAGGTCTAACTGTTAATCTAGCATGTTTAGGCTCAATATTACGACACTCATTAATGTCAAGAAATCAACTGGGGAGTGGCATGTGTGCCCCCACATCTCACATATCACCTTACCTGCTCCCAGAGGAATTTAATCGCCTCCATCTGCAGCGTTCTCATCTTTTTCTCTTGCTCGTACAATTCTTTGGTCCTACAGATGTGAGAAAAATATATTTTGATTTATACAGGGCAAGTAGTAGAAGGTCACTGAAAATGACACCAAAAATCAATACTGGTAATACCGTAAATATAATTGGCAGAGATCCAAAAGATGACTCATAAGCCACTGACACCAAGCGTAAGCAGTATGTAACATTAATTGTATACCGGTACCTGCAATACAGATTACGATAGCATCTCTTTTAGAATCAACAGAATCCATTATTTCTTTCATAAAAACGATTACTCAATCAACTTAAGATTTAAGATTTTGTTAATTGATTTTGGCATTTCATACAAGTTTTATGACTATTTTAAAAATGTTTCCTGTACTATACAAGTTTATGTACAGTGTATGTACCATTGTAGTGGTATATTTGGTTAACATCTTGGCAAGTTGGGATAGCAATGTGCTAGCCTTGTGGTGAAATACAAACAATGAATCCCCCCCCCCCACAGGTACTATACAATCAGACAGCTAATAAATAAACTTTTCCTGCTCTTTTGCAAAATGTTATCCAGTTTCTAATTCACAATTGTGTACATGTCAAAACTGCTTCACTGCTATCATTGGTTGCTGACACATGGTTAACAAAAAATGAGAAATCAAGTCTTGCTTTTAGTGATCATGAACAAATGATGAACATGAATTTAAAAAAGTTCATAGAAAAAATTCCGATGAATGCTTTTTTTTCACCAATAATAATAATAATTTGTAATAATTTGTAATAATTTCTAATGAAACTCCAAAATGCATAGCAACTAGCATTCAATTCAATCCTGTTTTGGAATGCTACAATTGAACATGACAATATTACACCTACTTGTATGCATCATATGGACGTTGTACAAGGCAGGTGGTATTAATATATACATTTAATAGAACCACAAATCAAAGTTCACATGGACCCACATGGTGCATACATACATGAAAACATAGATACATAACTGTACTACAAAAAGTTAAGGAGTAATTCTTACTTTTTTAATTCAGCGTTGAGTTGTTTGATATGGTCTTCTACTCTATGGTTTCTTATGGTGTTACGAACTTTCACAATTTCGGTATTGTACTTGCGTGCATAATAACCTCGCCATGCAGCCTGTATCCGTGTTGCGGATATAATGTCTACATTTTTGTTCTTGGCAACACGGCTAACAAAGTTTGAACTGGGCTTTCTCATTGAGCGTCGCAGCGAACGACTCCGTTTAGGAGATTCTTTCGTGAAAGTTCTTCTAAGTTCAATAACTCCAGGATCATCTTTCGATACTGTCATTTCGGACTCATGTAGCTTTTGTTTTCTGTCCGCAGCTTTCTGTTTAATGCTTTGTACTTCTTTAGTGTGGTTTTTACTGCTTAGCACCACTGGCTCGCTGTCTGTGGAACAAGCCATTTTCCTTCTCTTCAAAGCAGGAGAACGTTTCCTGGCTGGTGTATTTCTATCCTCAGTTGATGGAGAGAGTGGTGATTTTGATGGAGCGTCTTGATTTGGTGTCATGATAAGTTTGGCAGCAATTCTGCGCGTACTGTCTGACCGATTCAACGGTCTGATTGGCTGCTCATTGAGGGCTTTAAAAGTAATGTTCTTATCAGGACTCTTTGGAGATGGCAACTTCACAGGTACACCTTTACTCGGCCTTTCATCATATGGATGAAACCTTCCTTGTCCAACTCTTCCATTAGCTAACACAGCTGGTTTACTTTCGCCACGCCCCACAGTGGTGCTTCCCAAATTGAGTGGAGTTCTAACACTTTCATTGCGATTGATTTGACCAGTGCTGCCATGAAGTACAGGGCTGTTTCTGCCAGACTGAGGCTTCACTAAGCCAATATCAGCAGCTGATGCAGGTCGTTTATACTCCTGCGCTCCAATTATTTCAGCCAATGTTTTAGTGTAACCTGCGTAAGGAGGTGCCGTCGTTGGTCTTTCATCCATGTTATCGTCGTCAACTGAAGCCGGGAGATAGATAGACTCAGACTGTAGAAGGCTGTTTGTCAAAGTACTGCTGCAGTCAAGGTCATCTGAAAGAATACATCAAAAAACAAAAAAATTAGTGATAGATGATAAAACATGACATCATATGCAAAACATGATGACATCATACACAGAACATGACATAATACACAAAACAGAGTGACATCATTCACAAAACATGGTGACATCATTCACAAAACATGGTGACATCATTCACAAAACATGGTGATATACACAGAACATGACATCATACACAAAAAAAATGGTGACATCATTCACAAAACATGATGATATCATACACAAAACATGGTGACATAATAGACAAATTTTTCTTTGTGTTTTTGTGTATGTGTGTATTATATTTTTTCCCCTCTTTTGTGCATGTAATCTACATTTCTACATACCTTGATCAACATCTTGTAGTACCAAATCAAGCATTGATTCCCTGGCATCACTAGACTGATAACGCTTAGTCAGAACATTCTGGTTATGATCACCTGCATTGGTAGAAGCCCAGGCTTTCGTTGGAGTGGTCTTGGTGCTTGAAATACTACCATCTTTATGGGGACTACGTGAATCTTTGGGGGATCTTTTCTTTTTTGGTGAGGAACTCCTAGATCTTGATGGTGATGAGGAACGCTCAGGTGGTTTTATGTAGCTTTTTTCTGTACTCATTCGAGTAACGCCGATGACATCCTTATCGTCCTTCAGCTGATTTTTATAATACATTTGCTTACTCAGTATTTTATTTAGTTTTTCGTCTTCTTGTGTCTGCAGCAAAGAGGAAACAAAGGAAGCAACTTAGTTTAATTTCTTGTCCAGATTGTTCTGCACTTTTTTCTTATATTCTTCAATATTACTGGAAATGAACCCTAATTTTGGAGCCAACCGACAAAATGTGAGTCAATTATCAGTTTTTACTAAAACAATTTGGCTATTTTTGTCCCAATCTTCTAAAGTGCAGACTATAAAAAAGACCATTTTGTGAATTTGTGATGAAAAGAGGGAACTGGTGGTGATAAGGTTAACATAGCACTAACCACAACGCTCAAACCTTATATTGTGATTGATTGATGAAGCAGTGGCTTTAAATGGTTAAGTAATAATATTAAGGAACCATACATTTAGGCAAAGGAGAGTTTGTGCAGCTATTTCTATAGTGACGATTAGTGACAAGACAAAACATTTAGAGGGTCACACAGTGGCACACAGTTATTATCTGAGTGTGAATGGGAGGAGTGGAATAACCTAATTGTAATCACACAGGTGTAAGAAAGGCTCTTAGAAATCAACCACACAATGCATTCCAAGCACAACAGGAGTGCTATACCACAAGACTAAGATGTAGTAGAAGTGTGACCAAAGATTTAGCAATGATTAATGCAAACATGTACTGTCTATCAGCCTACTTTGCGGTCTTCTCATAACAACTCATTGTTATAAAACCAGTTTAAAGCACAGTGGCTATGACATTAAGACACGATTATTGAACTTTCTGCAGATAATTACTGTAAAATACTTATTTTAGCTGGAATTAATTTTCGCTGTAAAGACATTTTTGGTGCTTTGTATGGAATTTATTTTCACTCATTTTTGACAAGTTGAATGTAAAATATAGGAAAAAAGGTATATTCGCTGGATTTTATTTTCACTGAATCATTCCTTCAGCGAAAATTAATTTCAAGCAAAAATAAAGTATTCTACAGTACTCCAGTAACTAGCTCAGGCATGTATGATTAAACTACAAAATACAAACATTGTTATCAAATTTCCAGGTTTCAAAAGTGACACCCACTAAATGTGATGACTTCCTCCCATAATAATTAATCACAAGTAACAATCAACAAGGACAGTAATCTTTTATTCACTGAGTCTTATCTCTTCTCACTTCTCAGTTTTCTACTCTACATTGTCCTAACAATTTACATAACAAGTCATGCAACTGTCAGCAGATAGACAACTTTACATGTATCTTCATTAATTGCACCATGCTACAGTGAACTCTGTATTACCATGTTGCAGTCTCAATAAAAAAAAACCACTGAAAATAAAAATCAATAAAAAGTACTCACATCAGATGCCATAGTTACTGGGCTAACGTGGCTTAGGTAATCTACGAGTTGACCGTGATGTCCCGGCCGGAACGCTCTTCCTTTTCCTTGACTGTATAACCACTCAGCTTTTAAACTGAAATATTAAATGATGTTATGCACGGTGTCAGTTGATAAAATACTTCTTAATCACAATCATTAATACTACCAAAATTTAACAGTCAAGTGCAGGTTGCAGCATATCCACATTTATCTGTTAGTTACTACAACAGCAGACTGACCTGAAAGTTACTGTAATTGTACTCATCCCGTTCTATGTCTGGTAACTAACTGATCCAAGAAGCTACTAGATAAACTGAACACCCATATGTGTGTACATGTTGAAGCTTACCTTTCTTTCTGAGTCACAGAATAACCGTCAAGTATTTTCAGCTTCAAGCACCAATTAATAACAAAAGGTCGGTAATCAAAGACACTGAGGTGAAACAGTTAAGGTGTAAAACACAAAAGATGGCATTGTCACATCGAGGAAGGTGCAGGAACAACTGTATTTTTTGTTTGTTTTTTTAAAAGAGACAATTGCTGGTTACATAAAAAAAATACAATGAATTGTAGAAGGACAGTTCTTGAATGATCTAAGGACAATTGATTACGGTTCAAAGCATTAGTTGTGAAGAAGATCATAATAAAAACAATCAATGAGCGTTCGTGTTGCGACTCTAATCTAGGGATCAATGTCAGATTAGCTGTAGTTTACAGTCACATTGCTGTCACTCATAATGAAGTAACTAGGGTAATTCCCTTGACACTTAGCAACAAGTTTCTAAAAGTCAAGTTGTTATTTGTATCTAAGCAACAAAGACATCAGGTGACAATTAGAATGTATAGAGGTTCAGCGTTAATAGGTCAACAAATGAGGTAATGGCTTCGTTGAGCAGCCGTTTTCTGCCTCACATGAGGTGTGATATTATATAAACGTACAAAACGCAATATAGCAGGTATGCTAGTAGATAAAAGCAAATGTTTTAGTGGGAGAGGTAATTAGGAGCCTTTCTGAAATAATTAAAACGTAACAAAAGTAACATTTTTTTATACAATAACCATCCAAAATGGTTATTGACAATATTCTTTTAAAAATGACTGCTTACAGCAAAGCAACTCTTACACAGCTTGACTAACAATCTTCCAGTTCCAGTTTGACATTGACCAACATCGCTACCTGGGGTAAAAAATTCTTCCGTTGCCGAAGTAAAAGGCTAATGTGCTAAGTGTCAAGTACATAAAAACCAGACAGCAATAAAGTATGGAATCTATCGGGTAAGCAGTTCACGATGAATCTTAGTGAACATTAAGTGTTTTTCAGTAACACCGATCCCCTGGCACTAAATAAAGAGAACATTAAAAACATCCAATCAATCAGTACAAAAAAGAAAATAGAGAAATGCATGGGACTTTGTCCTTGCTTAGCAACAGGCAGGTTCCTCCCTCAAATCAAAAAGCGGAACTGTAAGCAGGAACAATGTTAATAGTATGTTTATCATATCCTGTATCACTTATCAATTACAATAAGTCACATCCCAACATTCACTGGGTCTTTTAATATCTTATTTAAAAGGAAAAAATACTGACCACAGACAGACAAGAAGCTGAGCGAGTCACTCCCAACAGTTTTTAATTCAGTCCTATTACTGTAAAATACATTATTTTAGCTAGAATCAATTTTTGCTGAAAAGACTTTTTGTGTGTTTTGTATGGAATTTATTTTCACTCATTTTTGATGAGTTGAATGTAAAATATTGGAAAAAAGTAATATTCGCTGAATTTTATTTTCACTGAATTATTCCTTCAACGAAAATTAATTCCAAGCAAAAATTTACAGTACTACCGGTACACACCCTTGGCTTGTACAGACATGTACATTTGTACATGTACTTGGCAAGAGCGGGTGAAGCATGGCAGCATAAAAGGGTGGCACAATATTGGTCTATGTTAAGAAACAGAATTCAAGCGGTGCTTATTCCACCAACTTCATAGTTCAATAAAACACGAAATGGCAGTCAAAATATCACGTCTAGAAAAACTTTAATATTTACAATACAACAAGATTTTGATGATTAAATGACAGCAAATACTATAGAGAAGGGAGTACAAAAAAAGCATGACATCATCCACCAGTCTTACACTGCTGATCAATACTGTTTTGATAAATCTGGGATCGGAGCCAAAAATGCTGTTAAAAAGCCAAGGACCTGGAGACATGTACTAAGACACAGTAGTTTATGACAACTTGACAATGATTATCTGGAAGATCAAGTTACAACAATTTTCATTTTCAGTATATATCAAAGGATATTTGGAGCATTCAGGCAAAATAATGTGACAAAGTTGTGCAGGATCTAACATTCAAGCCATCAGATGATGCAAAGAGGTCAGAAATAAATCTATTCCCATGATGTAACTTTGTAGAATAAGTAAAGATAATTATGGTTGTATTTTCAACATATAGATATAAGGAAGAGATAATCTCATAATGCAACTTAAATTAGGATAAATAGTTAATAATGGGAGGGTGTGTGATTAAGGTCAGTCAAAATACTTGAATTCAAAATGAAAGGTGAACAAGGGGTGAATAAAAGGTGGTAAATTACAACAGAAATTTCAAAGCATGCATATACATGTACGTGATTTGATAAATATCATATTAGCGCTACCGGTATATAAAGCACAAGTTTACATTTCCAGAGTGTTTTCAGCATATAAAATCCCACCAAAGAAAATATTACCACTTTATCAGAGAAACATACAGGTCAACTTTTTGAATCAATCCACATAACATTTGTTTCATGTTTTTTTCTTCTCAATTTTTGCTCAAAGAAATGGGAAATGTTGAAGCAATAATTTGATGTTGCATATGTTGAAAGAGCAGGTATGGGTGTGGTTGTGGTTGTGGTTGTGGTTGTGGTTGTGGTTATGGTATGGTATGGTATGGTATGGTTATGGTATGCGTATGGGTATGGGTATGGTTATGGTTATGGGTATGGGTATGGGTATGGGTATGGGTATGGGTATGGGTTGGGTATGGGTATGGGTATGGGTATGGTATGGGTATGGTATGCAAATGCCTGCAAGATTTCATCCAAACGTACTGAGAATGGGTGGCAAAGTTGAACTGATACAACCATTACATAGCAATTACAAACTATACACACACAGAGCAACAAGTGGAACCCTTATATACACTTATATGGATCAATTCTTATTGATCCTTACCAGTTTATAACGTGTTATAGATAATCCATTAACGCGGTTCATTACAGGGTTGATTGAACACATCCAAATGAGAAAAAGAAACAAGGGACGAAGAAAGGTCAATTAGTCACAAATGGTGTACAGTAAAGTTCACCAAAACTTAAACAGAGTCATACTGGCATAGGTCACAATGATAAAGTGAACAAAAAAACTTCATAATATAAGTTTAGATAGAAATTATAACCATTGTTTCCAGGTGACTAGAGAAGAGGTGACTAAGTAACTAAGATAATAGGGATGGCGTGACCAGGCTACTTCATTGTTTCTAGGGTGCAAAAGAGGAGGACATTTTATTCCTCATCCATCACGGTGCAAGTATGAACAAGTTTTCTGATGTGTAATGGGGAATATTTGGAGCATTCAGGCAAATTGATGTGTCAAATTAATGCAGAATCTGAAGTTCAAGTCACCAGATGGTATAAAACAGTAAGAAAATGAAATTATCTTTTTTTTTATGATGTAACTTTGTAGAATAAGTAACAATTATTATGGCTGTATTTTCAACATATGGATCTGAGGCAAAGATAATAATCTCATAAAACAACTTAAATAAAGATAAATAGTTAATAATGAGAGGGTGTGGGTAACTAAGGTCAATCAAAATACTTATAATGTGAAACAAAAGGTGAACAACAGGTGGTAAATTACAAAGGAAATTTCAAAGCTTGCATGTACATGCATGTTACTTCAATGTTTCCAACATGCAAAGGAGGACAACATTTTATTCCTTGTCCATCACAGTGCATGCACGAACAAGTTTTCTGATAAGATAAACATACTGCATACTAAGGGTCTTGTGAGCCATACTAGTAGATTTCTTACTTGCATCTTGCATTGGATCAGTTAGTGAAAACTACTAAATCTGCACCAAAGAAGTTTTTACGATTTTATAATATAAAAGTGATCAAAAGAACAAATATTTCATGAAAAACGCTACACAAGTTTTCACACCTACACAAGTTTTCACACCTACACAAGTTTTAGGACTGTCCTGACTGAATTTCATCTGGGTGTAACAATAACATTTGTACAATACACTTCCGGAGTTGGGTATTTTGAGTTCAATCTCCTTACCTGTAATGTTTTAATAGCTGGTTTACAAAAAAAAAAAAAAAAAAACAATTACAAAGACTTGCAGTGAAAACAACTGTAGTGTTTTGACTTGCATAAATATTGTAGGGTTTTTTGGAAATGCGTCTTCTGACAATACACAGGATATGATCAATAACCAGTAAAGAGAACACCTAACATAAGGCAAGTCCCCATCAATTATTCTGTGTTACTTTAACAAAAGTTGACCAAATCATTATTTGGGGACAACATGACTCAATATAGAAGCAGTGTTACTACATATGTAACAGTAATTAGCGAACTGTACAATACTTTATTTTAGCTAGAATTAATTTTTGCTGAAAAGACTTTTGTGTACCGGTAGTGTTTTGTTTAGAATTTATTTTTACTGATTTTTGATCATCGTTTTAGCAAAAATAAAATATTTTATGGTTACAGAATAGGTACACTCACTGAAAATGGAAAACAAATTCGTTAGAATAACCAATGACAATATAACGTTTAGAGACTTGTTTTCAACATAGCAGTATTTCACACTACTAGTGTTTGCTATTATATCACATTATTATTGATTTTTTACAACTTTGAATACACCTTTTATTAAGAAGTATATTGGTATATAGTTTGTTTACCGTACAGGTTGCTAACAATCAGACAGTTACAAGATTTCACAAAAAATCATAAAATTCTCCTTTTAAGTAATTTCATGTTGGAATAAAGCCAATAAATGGTAATAAAACATGTATTTAGAGGTTGCTAAAGGCAACAACGTCACAATATCAACTTTGTGTGTGGTGAACACACCTGTCTGAAGAACAGCTTCAGGTAACGCATACTATTACCAATACAACAGTGATCGCTTGACCCAAGCACCTCACATTTCCTAATGAGACCATCTAGTGTTCGGTGCAGCTACCAGAATAGAAAAAGGAGTTGTAATCACTTGTAAGCCTGCAGGTGAAACCAATTACGTCACGGTGAAAGTAGTAAAAACCAGCAAGAAAATACCGTCAAGAGTCCCTCAATGTCAACAGGACAATTTTCGAAAGCCAACAATTGCACATCATTTATCTCAATGAAGAGTCTATTATTCACAGCACTTGTCTTTACTGGAGAAGCTTTTATAAATTAAGTCTGACAGTAAGAATGCTTTTATGCAGCTTATATGCCAAGTCTGTCCATCAAAAAGCTGTCAACAAAAGTAGGTTTTCTGCAGCAAGGTGAATGAACAAGGAGTACTATACAATGAGTATTTATCAATACTGATTATCCAGTAAGTGGGGACCACTTATCTTAATAGAAATAATGAATAAAATAAATATCTTGGATTACAAATAAAATAAAGTTTCACATCCCTCAGAAATTGAAAATCCCCGCCAGACACGGAAGTGGACAACATGAGTCAGACTTAATTTTAACATTACATTGGTTTAGAATTAACACACAAAATGAGATGCCACTGAGCACAAAATTATTATTATTTGAAAATCATAATCATGAATCAAATTACTGTACATGGGGCATGAAAGCTTATTCTTCAAAATGTCAGATAAGAATGCTTTCTATGAAAATGACTTCTAAATTTTTTAAGTTCGTCCGACACTCTGAAGTTTCCACACATGTACACTTATAATATTTAATGTAAATTCAATAACACACCACCTGATGAAAGGGGAAAAAAAGAAGAAAAAAACCTAAATCCTAAAACAGATATTGAAATTTTAAGTACACAAATTTCATATTGTGTTTTCATGTCTAAAATTCAGGTGAGAAAAGTGGGACTATGGCAGTGCATAGATACAATAGCATATATGGGTAAAAACACAAAAACAAACATAGCATACGTACATAAATAGAAATGACCACTATATGACAAGCTTGTTTATATCCTGAATCATTCTACAACACCGGGTTGTCACTGACAAACCCATTCATATAAAGGAATATGAAAAGGATACTGTCCTCCTGTAGCACTAGTCATCAACACACATGGATTGTTCATAACAGACAACTGCTGGAGACTTCCCAGGCATGATAGATAAGCCACCTACAATTAAAACATTAAAATAGTTACTTATAGTGTCAGTATGGATTGTAAACTGGGACTCTGACTTGTCTTGGAAACATTTTTACATCATTAAAAGTTAAAATTACAACATGTTACCTTTTGTCTGTGTATATTAATCAGAGATGATCGGTTTTGTAATAAATCCGGCTTAAAATGGGAGAAGAGTTAGTTGTACTGGTTCACCGCATCGTTGTACGTGTACACTGTGGTAGCATAGTACACACTAACACACAAAGATAACATGTTTTGGCGCTGCGACAATAGTTGGCACAGTTCCAAGACAACATTATCATTGACGGATATATAACAATAGCGCCGACTTCCCACAAACAAGCACTAAGGTGGCATGACAAGCGTGCTGATTCATACATAAACTTAGAAACGAGAAAAAACAATGCTTGTTGCTACCTCTCCACTTAAATTGACAAAAAACATAGATCCAGGAAGAACATCAATGTCTACAATTTTCCATAATGCAGTTTTCCTTAAGTGTCTCTTCTTCCGTGAAAAAAGAAAAGCTGGAAAAATACTGAGCAGCTTGACTCAAGAATCGGCAATATCACGAAAAGCATTGTTCTGACAACAAAATATATACAACAATAGCTATGTTTGTGTTGAGCCTCAACTGCAGCATAAACATACTCCACAACTACCAAAAAAAGGGGGGGGGGAACAAAGGTCAAGGTTCAATCAACACATGTTAGGTTCACTTAAGCAGTTGAATGCCCAAATCAACTTTTGTCACCATCCATGACACAAATGCACATTTTTTAACTAAAAACAATTGATCAATTGATTGATTGTTAAAAACCCAACATGTTGGTGGATATAAAAGTACCTTTAAATGGTTATAAGCAATGTATTACTGGTATAATGGTATAGGTATAATGGTATAGGTATAATGGAGTACCAGTACACCCTTACACTGTAATACTACACTGTGATCTGGGGGCAAATGGCAAACTTTGGGCGGGGAAGACAAACTTTGTTTAATTATTAAAATTGTTTATGTATAATACACAAAGGTGTTTCTAAGTAATATTTTAATGATTTAGCATGTAACAAATGTGATAAAGCTTCAACCTTGCCTGTAAGTTTAGAAATTGCCAAGGTAATGTATAGCACAGCATAAATCTTGTCTCTTGTTTTATTCTGGAAGGGTATCAGAGTAGAACAAATTCTGAATTGAATTGCAGCAGCATTTGGTGACTGGGTATCCTCAAAGGTATTTATTTTTTGGCTATTTGAGATATAAAATAAAATAATTTTGATGAATTTGTTATCAAAATTTAAAAAAGAAACATTACATTGAAACATTACCATATTTGTTTTGTTCATTTAAATTTCATGGTTGGTGCAAGCCTTTTTTAATTTCCCTAATAGCCTATTTTTCTATAATTTAAAAAATAATTTGCGTAGAGGCATGAAAAAATCAAAGAAAGCTTAGAAAGAACTCCTGTGTGCTGAGAGTATTGGAGACACATTAAAAATTAATTCAAAATGGAAACGCAGAAAACTAATTATGCAAATAAGGTAACTAATATTAACAGATTTAAGTGTAAAACTAATAAGGTCTGCACAATGTACCAAGTTTCATTGAAATGTGATTAGAACCAAAAAAATATTAATTATTATGCTAATTAGAGAATTAATATGAACAGATTTTAACCCAAAATTAATCAGGCTGTCTATTGTCCTTGAGCATTTATGTACCAAGTTTTATTCAAATGTGATGATCAATACTTGAGATATAGTATTAATTAATTATGTTAATTAAGTGATTAATAAGCATAAATATTTACCAAAAACTAATATGGTGTATAGTCCTAGGTTCATTGAAATGTGATGGGTACTCTTTAAAAGTTTTATTGAAATCCAATGAGTGGTTTTTAGACATCAGTGCAACAGCCATAGAACAGCAACAAATTTACTAATAATGCAAATTAGGTGATTAATATGCACAAATATTTACCCCAAAACTAATTAGGTCTCTGCACAGTCCTCAAGTAACTATGTACCAAGTTTCATTGAAATGTGATCATTACTATCGGTACTCGAAATATCAAAAGCCGAAAATTAATTAATTATGCAAATTAGGTGATTAATATGTACTGATATTACCCTAAAAACTATCAGGTCTGTGCAGTGTCATATGACATCTATGTACCAAGTTTTATTGAAATGTTATGATTAGTACTTGAGATATCAGTGGGGAAAGCCGAAAATTGATTAATCATTATGTAAATTAGGTAATTAATAATATTAACAGATTTTTACCCAAACTAATAAAATCTGCGCATCAGTTCAGAGCATCCATGTGCCAAGTTTCATTGAAATCCAATGAGTGGTTCTTCAAAAATCAGTGGAACAGTCATAGAACAGCTTAAAATCAGTTAATTATCATGCAAATTAGGTAATTAATATTCATAGATTTTTACCCAAATCTAATCAAATCTGCGTATTGGTTCAGAGCATCCATGTGCCAAGTTTCATCAAAATCCAATGAGTGGTTCTTCAAATATCAGTGGAACAGTCATGGAACAGCTTTAAATCAGTTAATTATCATTCAAATTAGGTAATTAATATTCATAGATTTTACCCAAAACTAATCAAATCTGCGCACTAGTTGAGAGCATCCAGGTGCCAAGTTTCATCAAAATCCAATGAGTGGTTCTTCAGATATTAGTGGAACAGTTTTGGAACAGCTAAAAATCAGCTAATTATCATGCAAATTAGGTAATTAATATTCATAGATTTTTACCTAAACCTAATCAACTCTGCGCATTATCCCAGAGCATCTATGTACCAAGTTTCACCAAAATGTGATTAGTGGCTCTTGAGATAACGGTGGAACAAAAAAAGTGACAAACAGACATACAGACAGGGTAACTGCAAAGACTCCCTTTTGTGCTTCGCACACAGGAGTCAAAAATTGATGTGACCCATTTTTTTTTGGGGGGGGGGGCACCACTGCTTGGTTTGTGTAATTATAACATGTCAAGAAATAAAAACACAACAACAACGGGATTTACAATTTAGTGTAGAATGAATGAATACTGAAGCATATCAGGATAAAGGAAGCACCTAGTGCATACTGGATATGACACCCTCGCTCACTTGACAGGGATATGCCCTTGAAATATAGGGCAAGCTAAACGTGCAAGTTGAATATATATTGTACAGACAAAACATGTAGTTGTATCCAGTATATGCAGTCAACAGGTTTGTAACAGACCCTCTATAAAATAAACACTGCAATCAATGGTCTGAACTTAACCTCAGATCCCAGTCGCAGTTTTGGCTTCAACAGTCTGACCTGTATGTTGTATCTGGGTAGATGACCGGTGACTATATCGAGATCAATAATATTTTACTGTAAGGTAAACGTGCAAAAAGGCAGCAGACTATATACATGTGTAAAAGAGGTTAAACATTTACAGACTTATTTCAATAGGTGATGACACAGAGTCACTTGGGATAAAACGACAGTCAGACATGCACGTGCAGTAACTAGTAAAGGAACTTTGACATCACTACTCTAGGTACTTCAAAAAACACGTCATGTTGGAGAATACAAAATAAGGAAAAGTAACACCTGTGAGAAGTTGCACCACCTTACACTCAACCTAATGGATATTACTTGCCCAGCAAATCATCACTGAATAATGAACTGGGTAAGCAAGTACATTGACATAATAAAAATATGAGTTGTTACATATTACCAGTAACTGAGATTTTATTTGACAAATGAGAATGTCATTTAGCAGAATAAACATGAAAATGCTCAATAATTTAAATCTGGTATTGAAAAGAGTAAAATGCAGTGTACATAGTACAATTGGATAAAATCTTGCACCCACGTGCCTTTAATAGCAAAAACACCTGAAGACCAAAATATAAGGACTGTAAACTCTGCTTAATATTACGTGTGAGACACGTAGCACAGTGTAGTGAAAGAAAACACCTGTAATCACAGTATGAGCTTTTAGTAAACACTGTCCCTGACTAGTCCCATATAAGGACATTTCAACATAGTAGCATCTCTATCAAGTAGCTCATACAAAGAGATTATCTACACTGACCACAAAACACCTGTGTGCACTACGCACAAATATGCTTATCAAGATACATCAAGTTTAAATATGGCAATCATTATTAATACAATTTTACATTAAGAGATGCAGAAGATTAAAGAAATGAAACCTTGTAAAATTTCTTTGCAAAAATACATTGCTAACTAAGAACTGTTTGAGTGAAACCAAACAAGGGTATTCCCGATGTGTACATTACATATCTATGGCTGACAGGCATAAAGACTTCAAACCCCCCCCCCCCCCTTTTCCAACAATCTCATTTAGAGTGTTGTAGCCAATGAAGACAATCCAGGGGCCTAAGTGTGTGGTAAGTGCTCTATTATTATAATAATATTATTCGTGTGAGAACAGGAATATAAGCACAATGTTACACTGTTTGTGCCAGAGACTGATAGGAACACGCCAGAACAAAAACAAACAGTAACATGCTCTAAAGAGTAGGCAATCAGTTGGCCTGCTAAGGTCAATTGAAAGCATTAAAGAGGATATTTACAGAAGAAGAGCTCAGCTGGAAGGGAACACACAATACAATACCAAACAAAATGGCATACAGGGGTCTGTTACACATGTTTGCTTTTTACTGTACTCATCACTCGTGATATTACCAATATAAAGAATGCAGCAACGAGAAACATTAAAAAGAATAAATCATAAATCAAATCAAAACTGTTTTCAGTTCACAGTCAAGTTTTGGCTAAGGAAAATAAATCGAACAATAGTTGGAGAAAACAAAACTATGTTTCATTGTTATCTTTGTTTTACGAGGAAAGCACGACACATAATAAAATTGATGTTGAAATTATTTCCATGCTTGAGAAGTGATGGATAAATCATGTGGCATGGTATTTTTGTTTTGCTTTTGGGCATGACTCTGGAATGTGATGAGAAAAATCAGCAACAAAAGAATGCCTCATTTTATGGGGGTTATAAAGACAGCCTAAGATATCAGATTATTCATGGGTGAGTTATCAGAATATGTATTTAATCTCAATTCAGGGAATTTTTTTAATAATTCCAATTTTTGTGTCAGGTGATAACTACATATTAATTGCATCTATTTTTTTTATCACCATTTTTATTTAGTACAACATAACTGCAGTTAATCATACTATTGTGCATCCATGGCCATTCAAGCTTAAAATTCAAAGAGGCTGAGATGCTCTCATCTAACTTCTGTCTTCCAAACATGTTATTAACCCTTAGCCTACCAGGTGTATGTTATTTTCCATTGACATGACCAGACTAGGGTGAATTTTAGTTTGGGCTGTTAAACTGGGTGCCTTTCAAAAATATGAGCCCTGGGTATGTTAATAAAAAAAAAAGCAAAAACGATTCATAAGAATAAATACAAACACATACATTGAAGAAAATTACAGATTTTTAAACTCAAATTTTTGATTTGCCCTAGTCAAGTCGTAATATAATACTATTAAATTACTCTTTCGGATAGCACATTTTTGAGTCAAGGCAAAGTCACTTACAAGATTGTACCTGATTGGCTACCCAACCCTCACACCTAACAGTCAGACCAATCAGAACGCAGCTTATTTGTTGAGGTTTTTTTGATGCATCAAATTCTGCCTTTACATGCTTTGACTGTAAACCTTGTGTTTCTCGGTACAAGAAGGGGCGTTTCCACTGCATTTACCTCAGTGATGTCCAATACGATCAAGAAATGTTCTCACCAACCACCTTATATAAATCTAAATCATTCAGAAACTCTTTCTGATAGACATCACTAAGTAACATACAAAGAACACAATTTTCAAAGAGAGAAATAGTTGCTCAGTACAAGAAGCAGTGTTGGAATAATAAAGAATGGAATCATATCCGCAGAAAATATCACACATACAGCGGTACATGTACTTGTACAATTGAAAGAAAATACACAGCAATCATCTTGTATCATGCACAAACAGCCAAGTAGAATGACCCAATTGTAAATGTAGCGTGGTCTCCAAGCGCTCACGTCTGCGACTCTTTGAATTAACGGGAACAAACCAATAAATAAACACAAATAAAATAAATTAACAAAACATGCACACATTATGCAAATCAGGCTTTGCTTGAAGAAATTGTATTTGTACTTGACATGTGTAGATTACATGCATGAAGTCCAGTGAAGATAAAAACTACACAGAGTTGGTTTAATTTCCCTGGACAAACTATGATACCCGTACAATCACCCTGACAGGGACAAGGCACCTGTAACTAACTGCCAGAGGCCAAACACACAGTTACTAAGCTGATAATGGTTGGAGGTTTATTGAAGCCTGGTAGAGGGTTAAAACTTACAGAATGCTTACAGATTACACTGGGTGAAACAAAGACGAGAAAACAATAGAGCATGCAGATACAACTGATTACAAAACTGAACAATTTAATGAAATAGAAAAAATCCCATTCAAGAGCACAAATTGCTTGTGTAGTTAACCTTGCTGTCAAGTCTTTTCTCTTTCCACATAATCTTGTGCATAGAAATGCTCAGCCTTAATATTTCATTTTGATTAAACACAGCTAATCTGATGACACAGCATACTATAAACGACTGGAGTACAATGATATCACTCACATATTACAAAGTACTGTTCCTAGATTGGTTGAAAGTTTAAACAAGTTTAGTGTCATTACCAAATCAAAAAATTATTACCGGGTATAATCTGTAAGTGTGAAATATACTCAGATCCTATAGAGATGGAATATGCTATATAGGGTACAATGACAGTTTTAATATTTTGCGATGAGTACTCACAACTGTATAATGATACAATTGTCATATATTGGCTTATGAAGAGAAAGTGGCTGTTATTTAAGTATAAGACATATGACACTGACAATAGTATGAATGCTTTGGGTTAATAGACTATATGAAACTTTTTAGGTTTCCACAATAAAATTGCCATTTTTGCATGTAGTTATTGCAAGTCTGACTACATGTATATGCACTGGCCATGTAATATGGCACATTTTTCAATCACACATAGCATACAAAAATGATTTTCAGTGAAGAAATTTATTTAAGATGGGAAGAAGTTCATTATCATAACATATTTTAATCTTTCACATTCAAGTTTTCACAAAATAATTTAAAGTGTATTTGTAAGAATAGCTATTGTTTGACAAGACAATAGATCAAAGCTGACTGCACCGTAATTATATTAGATTTCCGTAAGGAAGGTTTTATTTGTGATTCCCTGGAGAACTGTGTAAACAGTAACAGTTGAGAAAAGATACAGAACAGTCATAGTAGGCGGGCAAGACAACAGCAGACAATACCTCATAACAATAGCAGAGTAACTACAACACCTGACCAGATATCTTACAATGGGGAAGAAAGTAATAGGGTCACTATCTAATAAGCATGTGTGCAAGGACGAACACAACAACGGATATTTAAAATTAAAACGACTAGATGCAGTGGATATCTTGAAGACAGGAAAGAATGGTCTCTAGAGAGGCGTAAATGTTGTCTAGCCTCTCAAGGCAGGGGGCATTGCACAGAGTGGTGCTTAAGAAGCTGGAAAGCATCCAAGAAAACACTGGGGGGATTAATCACAAATGAACCTTATGTACAAAGAGTTCAGGGGATTGGGCAAGACAAAAACAACCATAGTACATGCACTCAGCGAAATGAGGTCGTAAGAAGGCATTTGATGCATAGTAGGCACTCCTCAACCTGGCAATAATGAATAAAGAAAATACATAATCCACTAGTTGATAATTGCGTAATTAATCCATACACCGGTCTTGCGACAGGTAATGGGTAGTCACCTCACATGATGAATTGCGATGTTACCTTGGTTTTAATAATGCAGCTCTGTGATCTTTGCCCGCCTCAAGTAGCGTTCCTGGCACCTTGCCCCCTTTTTTAGCCTGAGCAATTTCACAGACTGATAACTTGAAATTATCCCATATGTCACGCAATGCGCACACAGCTTTGATGCAAGATCAACATGAAATCAGCATGCTGCATTTCTAGGTGCAAGGAATGCTGAAAACAGAACTCTGCAGTTCGGTTTCTATAATTACACTGTAGTGCCATGTTGTTAAATTTAAGTAACAAAATGGAGTATAACTACTGGAACTTACCACATAGAAATATACACATACATATAAATGAGGTTTTCAATGAAAAAGACATTGGTTGTCAACAAGCCATCTCCAGAGACAAATGAATTAGTTCCACTACACCAAACACAGCAACAACTGGAGAGCCAGAAACTTTACTAACAAGAGTACATGGCTGTCAAGAAGCATTTTCACACTTCCAAGTTGTCAAACACTACACATGTGAATAAAGGTTGAATGCCAAATATGTGATTTGTGTTGTTTAAGATGTTGACATTGCTGAGAAACTAAGTTTATAAAAATATGTCAAAGTAGGCATTTAACTGAAAAGTGCATCCATTAAAGGTTTGACATAAAAAGCTTTGAAGGACATTTCAACAGAAAGACTATGTGATGCAAGATGGCAGGTACTGTAGCAGTTTTCTTTAAAAATATCGCAGACAGGTAAAACAATTTCATCTTTCTCAGTAATTAAGCATCAACTACTGCAAAATACTTTATTTTCGCTTGGAATTAATTTTGTGCTGAAGGAATGATTGAATGAAAATAAAATACAGTGAATATACCTTTTTTCCTATATTTTATATTCAACTCATCAAAAATCTGCAAAAATAAACTCCATACAAAACACCTGAAAAGTCTTTTCAGCGAAAATTAATTTAAGCTAAAATAAAGTATTTTACAGTAACCAGGACAACAATGTGCAGCACTCTTGAGCGGGACTGACGTCGTCAAGGATTAGGGCACTATATAAATATCTGCATAATTATGTTGGTCTTACCTCATTAAGATCTGTAATCTCATTTTCAGCCAATGACAGAATTTCAATACCGTTTGGAAAATACGCCGGCACACCTCGTAATGAAGTCAGTATATTGCCATGAAGCAGCAAAGTCTGCAATAAAATGATAAAACCAAATTACAGGTATTACACCACAATTATAATTTGTATCACCCACCATTATTATCCCATCTAGAAACATTTTTTGCAATGAAATGGCATGCTTGTATTTCAAACGATACCAAAACAGACAATTCTTATGTTAGTGAGTGAGTGAAATTTTAGTGAAAACAACTGGTTTGTAATTCTGGACTGATATATTTACAGTGATGATTCAGTTGGGTTAACTTTACAAATAGTCAGACAAACAAACAAGTTAACAAAAACTAAAACAGCAACAGACATATTTAAAATTTTTCAAGTGTTGAAATAAATTCTCCAGGCTTTTTTTCAGACGTAAGCTTCAGAACAAATCATGTAAAAGCCAGCTAAAGAAACTAATGTGGGTTTGAAAATGCCCTCATCTTCTGCGCATGTCCTAATTTGATATGTTTCATGAGTCGTATTACATTCTATGTTTGCAGCTAATTTTTGTTTACTTTATTTGTTTTTCCAAATCAAAAGTTTTTATGAATAATTAACCACATTACTTAATTGCTGTAATTTGAAACAAACGCTATTTCTATGCAAATGAGTAGAATGGAAAGATGATGAGGCAATAATCAGACAACTAGAAGAATACAAACAAGAGTTATAGTGTTTGGATGGTCTGTCTGGTCTCGGTATTCATTGAAATTTATTGATTGTTTTGGATGTTCAAATAATGTAAAATACTTTATTTTCAGAATTTTCCCCCATGAAGGGGTGATTTAATGAAAACAAATGTACCTTTTTTTTCCTAAATTTTACATTCAATTCATCAAAAATAAGCAAAAATAAACTCCAGATTTCTCTCTCAGCCATTGGCTGAATCGCAGATTAATGCCTACAGTTCAAAAGTCATTTTGACTGACCAGAGTCTATGGTGGGTAATTGAACGTAGTGAATATACCTTTAAAATAAGCAAAAATAAATTACATACAAAATATTCAAAAAGTCTTTTCAGTGAAAATTAATTCCAGCTGAAATAAAGTATTTTACAGTACATTATGATACAACAGGGTTTGCAACCTATAACACAGTAATTATGACAACAGTACAGTACCCGGAATTGTTTGCTTAATAATCTCAAGGATTAGGTGTTTGACAAGTTGATCTGCTGGTTTATTAATGAATCATAAAATAGTTGTTATCATAATCCCTGCATGAAACACGATTACACCTGCACCAAATAAAATGTCTGAAGTGACCAATGTACAGACATCCCATGGCTGAGATGCAGACAAGATAGTTCTCTCGCCAAATAAAATGTCTGAAGTGACCAATGTACAGACATCCCATGGCTGAGATGCAGACAAGATGGTTCTATAACCAAATAAAATGTCTGAAGTGACCAATGTACAGACACCCATGGCTGAGATGCAGACAAGATGGTTCTCTCGCCAAATAAAATGTCTGAAGTGACCAATGTACAGACACCCATGGCTGAGATGCAGACAAGATGGTTCTCTCGCCAAATAAAATGTCTGAAGTGACCAATGTACAGACATCCCATGGCTGACATGCAGACAAGATGGTTCTATAACCAAATAAAATGTCTGAAGTGACCAATGTACAGACATCCCATGGCTGAGATGCAGACAAGATACTTCTCTCGCCAAATAAAATGTCTGAAGTGACCAATGTACAGACATCCCATGGCTGACATGCAGACAAGATGGTTCTCTCGCCAAATAAAATGTCTGAAGTGACCAATGTACAGACATCCCATGGCTGACATGCAGACAAGATGGTTCTATAACCAAATAAAATGTCTGAAGTGACCAATGTACAGACATCCCATGGCTGAGATGCAGACAAGATACTTCTCTCGCCAAATAAAATGTCTGAAGTGACCAATGTACAGACATCCCATGGCTGACATGCAGACAAGATGGTTCTATAACCAAATAAAATGTCTGAAGTGACCAATGTACAGACATTCCATGGCTGAGATGCAGACAAGATACTTCTCTCGCCAAATAAAATGTCTGAAGTGACCAATGTACAGACATCCCATGGCTGAGATGCAGACAAGATGGTTTGCTAAGCATAATTATAAAGCACTACGAAGCCGTTTTTTTTTATCTGAAATTCTCATATGGTCATCATGCTTGTAAAACATCGATACTTACCTTCAAATTACTAAGAGTTGATATATCGGCAATGGACGCTATGCTGTTGTCAGATATATCTAAATGACGAAGTTTGTAATTTGTACCCAAGTTTTCAATCGTCTGGAGATAATTAAAAAAAAAACATGAAAAGAGACTATTAATATTTATGATACGACTTTAGACAAACTGTTCTTGGACAAGATATGTATAGTACAGCATGCATTGCTCTGAAAATTGCCACAGATATTTTGTGCAAATTACACTAGTACTGTAAACACAAACTATACTACACTGATTTTTAATTTCACCGATTTTGCTCGTGAGTAGAATTTGCTAAATTAAATCCACGTGAACTTGAAAAACAATAGAACTCGTTGTTTTCTGGCACAGTTCAAGAACAAAGACATAACTCAAAATAGTGACATTAAATGCCAGTAGGAATAAATGGTTTTACTGTAACTAAGAGAAGAGGCAACAACGTAAGTAGTTACCATAAACTATCATGTGATACATTGAAAGTGTTTATATGTGCATGTGACTCTAAGTAAGTGTTTACCTTCCGTAATTGCTCTATTAGTACCTACTGTATGCACTTGTTTAATCATACAGGCATGTCTGTGGTCGAAATAAGTAATACATGTATTTGAACAATACAGCATACATGCGCTTGTATTGGAGGTGTGCTTTTAATAGAGCAAATATGGTTCTACTGCAATGAATTTGGTGATTTTTGGTGATTTTTTGCAAATCATAAACTTTCATTCTTGTGTTTTATATATTTACTGGTCAAGTTAAGTTGAATTGAATTGATATAGAACCACTGAAATATACCGGTACAGCATATTATAATACAACAAGAGCAGAATACAGAAGCAGAGTTCAGAAATGACCTTTTCAATACAGATTTTGTTTATAGACAGCCCTCCTGACATGTATATGGACTAAGAATTTCAGTAATAAAAAAACCTCTACTTGTGGAGAAAAAAACTCAATAAAATTGGGGACACATTCCATTCAATTTTATTGACTTCTAAAGTAGAGGTACTTTTCATTTTCAATTAATTACTGTGAGCGTACATTGTCTCTAACTGCATTTATATTTGACAAATTACCTACACAAATGACATCCAAGCACCTCTTTCTGTATGTAACATGCTGTTACAAGACCTGAACATGATTTGTACATGGGTAATTAATTTCATGATTACATGTACATGTAATTAAAGATACATCAGTGGCCATTTATTAAAACGCAAGAGCCTTTAGATCAAATTGATTACATTTTTATCTGTTTCTCAACTTGTTTCTTCATTTAGTTTCAAGGCGTATTCAAGATGGCTGTCCCCATATAGTAAATATTGATAAAGTAATCACATTTATTTTATTATCACTTGTATGCCAGCATATACTGTGATTGTGGTTAGATTGTTCCTTTTTATCTCAAACATTTTCTCTGTGACAAGGATGAAAAAGTGATATAATACTTTCAGTATGAATCATAAAACATTTCAAAATATTTAAAGATAATTTAAATATAATTTTTTTGTATAAAGATTTTTCATTATATGCAGTGGGAAGTTATCTCACAGAATGCACTGCATGTATGTACAGTAACTTGCTCAGTCGACTTAAACATATAGAAGTATCGCAAACAAAGGCATCATTCAACAGAGGAAGTCAAAAGGCAACTTGTATTCCCCAGAACATTCAAAGCACAGATACTTTGGGTACTGAAAGTACAAGGACAATGCACACAGTTCTTCTCATGAACTGTTTACTATTTACATACAAGTACTGTTTCATTTGTGAATAGCAGATACAGCTTCAAAATATCATTTAGAACTATGCATTGTTACGTGCAACTCGGATCGAGATCATGTTGTAAAGTCTATTGAGCAGAAAGTGAGCATCCCCTTGACAGGACAAAGGTAACTATAGTGTTGTGGTTGCCATAGAAATAAAGAAAATAGCACTACCACTTGACAATATTACTGTTCATTATTTGAAACTTCACTTGTTGAAACATAGCAAACATATCGTAGGTTTATATTACTGTTTTAAGGTAGCGAGACTATTATTTGTGTTGAAAATTACGATTTTCACACTTATTTATTAATTGATGAAATGCACTATAAACTTTCATGTGATAAAGTCAACATAATATAGAATGTCATGTAAGTTGGTTAAAATGTAGATTTTCTGAATGGAAGCAAGGCAGCCTCAGTAGTGTTTTCCAAAATCAGCAACACAGGTTTAATCTGTGTGCCTATAAGTTTCAAAGATAAACTCAAGACAAAGCAATGTTAGGATGTGTTATCAGTAGCTATCTGACACACAATAGTTGCGTTCACGCACAGCTCCTTAGCACGGGCTAAGAGGTCAAATTCCTTAGCCCGTGCTAAGAAAACGTGCATGAACGCTTAGCACGGGCTAAGGAATGCTAAGTACGGGTTAAATCTGATCCGAATTTAAGACGCGGTCTAGACCTTAGCACGGGCTAACAAAGTATGCGCGAATGCTTAGCCCAGGGCTAAGCTCCCTCTGCGGCGACCTTTGGGTGCAAAAATTGTCCCATGTTCGTATAACGACACTATTCCACCAGTCATTACTCCGCGCTCGCTTCCACACTATTCGGGTCACTGTAGTAGAGCGTACAGCATGCAGCAGCTCCAATCGTAGACAAAATAAATTTGGGTCGCTGTCTACGACATGCATTAGTAAAACTCTGTATTCTGTTACGCCCGTTGTATACTGTTTATGTGCATCCAAATAAGTTGGGTCCGTCTCCTCTCATGTTCCTGTGCACGTCGCTTCAAAATTAGAATGAAACCCGGGAACGAAACATGCCAGCAGCAGAAATAGAACCTCACGCGTGTCATCCATTTTTTCGTTCGTAAATAGCGGCACCTCTTAGCCCGTGCTAACGACTGGCCTCCCTGTGCGTGGACGCAATTGGGTCTAGCCGAAATGCAAATATGCTAGATAAGCCTAAATCAGCTTAAATCTTAGCCCGTACTTTGTGTAACGTGAACACAACTCATGAGTGTTTCCAAACATTTGAGTGGTTTGTCTCCGCCCCTGTTTGTTTCACAGATTAGTCATTTGCATATGAATGCGTTAGACACAAGGTCACACAGCCACTGAAAAAAAAATCATTGATTTTGGTGTTTTCATATGCCAAATTTATCCAATTATAGCTATCCCATTCCTTTATTTTTTTGGTTTCCAATAGCCTTATACATTTGGATGTCCCTACACATGTTAAAACAGACCTTGATGGGAAAACAAATTGATTGTGCCGATAAACAAGCTTGAAAATCTTTGCTGTTACTTCATGGACGTTTTCTAGGAGTTTATGTTTTTCAAAATACTAGGTCTTGAACAAAAAATAACGTATACTTATTGTCATCGGATTAACACCAAATTTTTACAGCTTTAAGGTGACAGTGAGAGGAACTTGAATGTGTCCAGACAAACTATTTCATCGATTATTTACCAACGAGTTGTGGTTTGAGTTGGGGGCAATGTGACTAAAACAGTAATTGAAATTCAGCACACTATTTTTTAAAACTCGTTGCTTGAATAAAACTGACCAGACACATTCACATTACCTGACTATTGAACAACTAGGAAAAGTGAAAAAAATACTTCTTATCGCCAGCATAAATGCGTAATTATTTTTTTTACAGAAAAAGTAATTTTTCACGTAGAATGCAGATACGGGCATGCAAAATACACTTGTGAAAAGCTTGAAGTCTGGCGATTCTAAAAATATATACTTTCCTGGGTCTATTTTGTAGTCATTTCGTCACAATTAGAAGATGAAAACAAGTATGCAAATAATAGTCCTGCTACCTTAATTCACATAAATTTAGTAACTTTATTTTATATTCTCACATTTAGGATGTATCATTTCACTCTTGTGGCAGTTAATAAAAAGTAAGCCAGAAACATCAACTAATTCATACAGGGGAATGATTGACAATTTCTCAAGCAACTTGATTTAAAAATTAAAATAAACTCTGATTCACACCTTTTTGTTGAATCATGTCCCAAAACATATTATATTATGCAACATGTTTACAGAAATGGCATTCACAATACTAACAATTGAGCCATCCAGGGGTGCTGAGAGAGTGACTCACACAAGTGCAAACCAGCATGTAAGTTACCCCCCACAGCAAAGTAACAGATCCACACACTGCATATAGATTTTGAAACTACCACCAGCCATCTTTTACACGTCTGCACCCTTCCAGGCATGCATGGCACCTTAGGAGTACTATTACATGCACCAATCTAATCAAATGGGTTTAACAATACAAATAAAATCAAACGGGCTAAAAAATAAATATATATTGCCTTTTGTGATTAGAGATTCAATCACAGACAGTGTACCATAAATGCTACAACCACAAAAGTAGGGCCATTTACAGATACAGTGATACAAACATATATGCTTAATATATACATAAACTTTATCGCTGTATTGTTTATTTAAAGCTAGGATACTCAATGTTTCACTGTTGTATCCACAACAAACTATCCTAGCCCCCCGGGTTCAACAGTCTCAAGTGACTATTATAGCAACAGGTTATTTCCGATGACAGCGAAAATCTTGCACCATGTTATAAAACTAGTCTCCCGGAACCCCAATTCATCCCCTCAGGGTTTTTCTCACGAAGAGTACCCGAAAGCAATTTACGCAAGGTTATTTCGAGAGGCAAAGCAATAAATTAGTTTGGTCACACCACCTCTTGCTTGTACATATATGTAGGAACTGTTAATAAAAGTTGTAAAACTTAAGTGGCCTCGTTTCTTTTTTTTTTACAACTTATTTATAGTGTCAAGAAATAAAATGAAAGGTAAAATACAAACAATGAATAAAGTCACAATCCAATAGATGCTAAGACAAAGTTAATGAATTCAACAGGATCTACATGTACATGACAAATTGAGTCATTGTACTTTTAAAAGACAGCCTCCGAAGCAACTTTAGGCTGTTGATAAAGGTCTTACCTATTGGAAAACTTGGGAGGGGGAAAGGGACACTTCAAATATTTTTTATTAGCATTTTTCCAATTCTTTTACAGTATGCAGTTAAAAATGTGTTGCTATCCATTCTCAACAATTTTTTATCCATAAAATTTTCCATCCCACTTCCCAGTGATTAAATAAGGAATCTCTCAATCTCCAAAGGTTGTCTGGAGCTTCCATGATTTTATACGATTGGATAACTATAGTTAATTTTGGTTAGCTTACGCTTTAGTTTTAGAATTAGTATTTGATCCCTCCAAATTAAATTCTGTTGAAAATGTAATCACATAAATAGAAGAATATAAATATAATATTTCTTCCGATAAAACATAAGTGCTCAGTGCAAGAAGAGCCAATCATTGTATGCAAATTTCATGCAAATAATATTTTCTTAATGCATTGTTTACATCACATGGGACCCACACAACTGTGTCAACAGTAATAACCATAAATGGTCTCATTTTGGCTCAGATTTGGTAGTTGTGTAGGGTGCCTCTCATTACAGTACTCAAACTCAAGAGAATTCATTTATCACAAGATAAGAGTTCAGTTTAAATGTTTTATCATCCCCCCTCCCCTCCCCTCCCCTCCCCATCCCCTCCAACAAACTTGACAAACTTCTGTAATTTTTTATATCATTCAAATATGGGAAATATTTCTACAATGTGCAGAATAAAATATGATTTTGAAAGTTGCAAGGTTTTGGATAACATCCCTTGTCATCACAAATTGTAGTAAAAAATACACTTTTGTACACTGGACTTCAGTTCATCTACAGATACATTTGAATATTGCTATCACCGGAGTCCTGGACTTTTGAATATTCATGATTATACCTCACTTTGATGTGCGTTTCTACAACGGTGATAACAATAATTGGCTTTGGTCCAGTTCTCATTGTTTTGCTTGGTTACAACTCATTTTAATACGCATGGCACAAACAAAAAGACATTGAAACACTGTTCTCTCTGTAGATTGGTGGCGAAACTTTGGTGTTTTCACCCAGAGGTAATTACGCATTTGGGTAGCAAGCGCAACATTTGTTGTAGCCTCAGTCATTTTTTTCATATAGACAAAAGATCGAACTCTTGACACTTCTTTTGCTGTGTACAGCGGACTTGCAGCCATTTCAAACAGACCTTTGTTGACGTGGGACAATGATAATAAACAAATATTATTGGCTCGTTTCCAATTGCGAGTAGATGGGTTGATGTCAGACTTGCCGCCTGGGTAATGTGTTAAAATTGATCTCCAGTGAATGGTGTTTTTACAGTACATTTGTGTACAGGCGCCAAGAGATGATGTGAAATAATTTATCTGTCACAAAATAAATAAATGCTTGCTTAGTCTGGCAGGGTGCCTAAATACTTTGTGAGCAACAATTTTACTTTAGTCATTGTATATACCAAAATGTACTTTTCTAAGTGAAAGCACTGAAAATTCTATTTTATTTCGGTTTCTAAAACATGTGCATGCACATGTATTCTGTGAAGAAAAGTGATGTCTCCATCAAAATCTGGCTACCTGCTCAAAAAAGTTACAGGCTGGTAATTATTTTTGTCAAAAGTAACATTCCTCATGATGCAAGTGTTAAAATTTTGTTTAACTAAGCAATGAATTTTACACGGGATCCATAATGAACACATCACAGTATGCCGACTGTGGCACTGTAAGCGTACAGAAAACATAGTTCACAAGCAGTATGCCGACTGTGGCACTGTAAGCGTACAGAAACCATAGTTCACAAGCAGTATGCCGACTGTGGCACTGTAAGCGTACAGAAAACATAGTTCACAAGCAGTATGCCGACTGTGGCACTGTAAGCGTACAGAAAACATAGTTCACAAGCAGTATGCCGACTGTGGCACTGTAAGCATACAGAAAACATAGTTCACAAGCAGTATGCCGACTGTGGCACTGTAAGCATACAGAAAACATAGTTCACAAGCAGTATGCCGACTGTGGCACTGTAACCATACAGAAACCATAGTTCACAAGCAGTATGCCGACTGTGGCACTGTAACCATACAGAAACCATAGTTCACAAGCAGTATGCCGACTGTGGCACTGTAACCATACAGAAACCATAGTTCACAAGCAGTATGCGGACTGTGGCACTGTAACCATACAGAAACCATAGTTCACAAGCAGTATGCCAACTGTGGCACAGTAACCATACAGAAACCATAGTTCACAAGCAGTATGCAGACTGTGGCACTGTAACCATACAGAAACCATAGTTCACAAGCACACAGAAACCATAGTTCACAAGCATACAGAAACCATAGTTCACAAGCATACAGAAACCATAGTTCACAAGCATACAGAAACCATAGTTCACAAGCATACAGAAACCATAGTTCACAAGCAGTATTCTGATGGTGGCACTGTAACCATACAGAAACCATAGTTCACAAGCATACAGAAACCATAGTTCACAAGCATACAGAAACCATAGTTCACAAGCATACAGAAACCATAGTTCACAAGCAGTATTCTGACTGTGGCACTGTAACCATACAGAAACCATAGTTCACAAGCATACAGAAACCATAGTTCACAAGCATACAGAAACCATAGTTCACAAGCCGTATTCTGACTGTGGCACTGTAACCATACAGAAACCATAGTTCACAAGCATACAGAAACCATAGTTCACAAGCATACAGAAACCATAGTTCACAAGCATACAGAAACCATAGTTCACAAGCAGTATTCTGACTGTGGCACTGTAACCATACAGAAACCATAGTTCACAAGCAGTAAGCCATTACCAGAGAGTAAAAAGTAGAAAATTGAAACAAAGACAAAGGAAATATCTAACAGAACTATCTTTCATATATGCCAAGACAGTTAACATCCAATATTTATTTTGCTCAAGAGAAAACTCCCACCACTGTAAAAGTTTTCACAATGAATCTCATCATTGCCAAAATGTGCAACTTTTATTCAAAATTCAATACAAAGAAAACTTTTTAAGGGAAGAAATAAATTTGGAAGGACTTTGTTTTGCATGTATAAACAATAACGTATATATGATAACGTATTCTTTACAACTTATAAGTAAACTTTACAAGTAAAAAACATGGACAACATGATACTATCCCAATTACAAACCATCCACAGTGATTGAAGGTCTCTGTCCATTGTCAACCTAAACCTTTTGTCAAATTGAGTGATTGGTGCGTGCGAAGTGAGAAAAAAAAACTTTCACCAAGTTAGTTGATCTGAGTTGCAGGAAGCCAGAAGCATTGGCAAGCTGCCAACCATTCATGAATCAGAGACAAAGTCGATCTAACTTGACCAACCAAATGAATTGTTACTATTTTGACACAATATTAAGTTTCAAACTAAAGACTAGGCTTGGCTCATCAATGGCCGCCTGGTATCTGAGACACGATTTTACGCTAAACAAATGAGCATTTCAATATCACAACTGAGAATCTTTTCATCACATCTTCTTTTAAGATTGGCGCTCATCTTTACAGATTGTATTTATAACTGTACCGAAGAATCAAACTGGAAAGTCAAGATGAAGATCTAAAAATAAACTTGTGCAGTTAACTTGCTTTGGCGATGAATCAATTGAGTATTGAATTATTATTAAAGTTACATTCAGAGTGTACTTCACTGCAACAAACTAGTTATACCATCCTCTCACAAGATATTTTATTTAATATTTCATATTTTGGCACTGATTGGCAATTTGCCAACATTATTACCTGGTCCATATAGACACATCAGTGAATACAGTATAGAGTAAACAATATGTACCCATTCTTTTACACAAGACAAATGTATTGCAGCATGGTTATTTTTAGCCATCTACTTGCATTGATTGGTAAACTATTACTGAACTGAACTGTGAATGCAGCAGCTATTTACTCTATTAGAATGCCCACATGTATGCATAATTATGTAAATTACCAGGGTGTGTATATATTTAAAGTCTGAAATTTTAAATTTTTTTGATGCGTTTGTTTGTCAGTAAATTTTATTATTCTGTCTGTTTGTGTATGTATTAGTTTTTTTAAGGGTAACAGGAAAGATAAATGAAAACTTACTTTATTTCAGCTGTACTTTATTGTCACGGAAACATCCCTTCAGCAAAAATAAATTCTGAGTGAAAATTTTACAGTACATATGCCCTTTTATTAGTCCTTTTTGAACATAACAAAACCTTTTATTTGGGCAAAATCCTACGAGCAATAATTCTTCACTAAAGAACAGTTTGGCTGAACATGGCTAACAGAACAAGGTTTTTATAACTACCATTAACTTAAAGGAAGACACTATACAAAGTGGGCATGATAATCTTGTTGAACAGGACATATTTCACACACATATTTCAGCTAATGATAAGGTTCCCCAAACATATATCAATATTTGGAGCAACAATGTACCTGATACAGTAAGTTTGTTAATTGCAATATTACTTTATTTTTCGAATAGGCAAAATCAACAAAATCTAGTAAGTATATTTCCGACTACATTTGTCATATAACTCAAATCTCAAGTTTGAGAAAAATTTCATATCAACACAAAATACATTTCTTTCAGTGAAAATATATTGCAGCAGTAATAAAAGTATTTCAGTACAACTAAGTCTAGTATCTATCATAAAAAGGTGGTTGACATTCTGGCTAGAATCTTCAAATTATCAAATCTGGCCTTTTCCATTAAAATAAAATCTCTACAAACTCGGATTTAATTTCTAAATATGCAATATATATTTCAAAAATATTAATATTATTCTTTAAGATTTTTAAAATACAAAATTAAAGTGTTTCTGATCCCCAAATAATAACATTAGATTCCTAAATGAGTATAGAGTGACCGTTTGGTTTGTTAAAGTACAGTCCTCGAAGGCAACTTCAGACTCATCTACCCTCAGCACAATACACTCAACTAGACAGTACACAATAACAAGTTTACATTTAGCTTCAAGACATCATTTTCTAAACTGTCCATGCTTGTTACAATAACTAGTCAACCCAACAAAACAAAACACACAACTCAGTCAATTTAACACACTGCCTGTTGAAAACTCCACAGACATACTAAAATCAGTGTGGGAGTCAACAGACAACGTGTTAACGTAAAGGTATTAAAGCGTTACGAGTTTATACAGGAGTGCCACTGACCAATGAGAATTAGCGACAACCAAGTTCAATTTAAATGTCAATATCAAATGCTTAGAAACAGATTAAACACAACTGACACTGGAAAAACTAGAGCAAGTTTGAAACAGTAGTTCAGTATACTCAATGAACTGGTTACAGAGTACATAAATTTGTTTACAGATAGAGAAATATTTAACGTGACAATCATTGATCTTGACATATATGTGTACTCTACACTATTTGTACATGTGGTCGTACAAATAAAAGAGAAGTCAATCAAATCTCTGCATATTTACTACAGTGTGATATTGTCAAGTTGCCAAATATGCCACGTTAGTTGAACATCCAATATTTTTTTTTCTCAAGAGAAAACTCCCACCACTGTAAAAGTTTTCACAATGAATCTCATCATTGCCAAAATGTGCAACTTCTATTCAAAATTAAATTCAAAGAAAACTGTGAAACTTTTAAAAGGAGAAATAATTTTGGTAGGACTTTGTATAATAAAAATCAATCAAATCTCTGCATATTTACTACAGTAGGATATTATGGAATTGCATCTCCAGAGCATTGCCTTGAATGAAATCAAAGTTCACTATTGGCCGATTGTTTTTGCAATTTTCGCAGCAAGATAAGCATTTTTTTAGGAGTTTGAAAAATTGTCAAGCTAAGGAAATCTAGCCAGGCAGCTCTGTTGCTACCTAATGCTTGTAATTAAACCTGTGTTTATAAACCCTTTTACATTGTAAACATGTGTATACTACTAACCCATAACCTATAGAATAAGTGATTGATGGATGGAAGAGCAATAAACTATGCTAGAATATATTTCAGGAGACTTTTTAAGTTGTAGCTCGCAAATACAGGATTTTGATGATTAAAAGGGTTATGAAAGACAACATTTCATTTTATTTTCTTGGGCTCCAATTGAGTATTAATTAAACTGTTAATTTCATTATATGACACGGTGAGACTACTGAGCAATTTTCACTTAAGTGAGTTTTAGGGGGAACAGTGCCCGTGGAGGAATTGCAAAATTTGTGAAAATATGTTTCCTAAAATCGAAGTGGTTTACATCACTGTCACCAGTAATAAGACAAAAAAAATGGCTCTAGTCAAATTTAAAGTTTTTTTTTTAAAATTCTGACTAAAAAATTTGCACATTACATGTATGTATCTGACATTCACAGCGACTAGAAACATGAATATTGGGGGGAGTGGGCTTACATGTAGCAGGCAGAACGGCAGTCTATAGTTCCTACATTTATACTTGTCTGTGATAGGAAGACCCGACTTTGATGATTGATGTATCTCACTAATTAAAAAATCATTTTATCATCTTTGGTAAATCTCAGGTCGGGAGATTGGTGCTAAGTCGGTATAAATCTGATGTGATAATTTGTAAAAGCTAGTTACACAGTTAATCCATTAACAAATACAAGTAGCTGGTAATCTGTGCTAGATAGAGAAGCAAGCAATAAATTGGGGTTATTCTAAGTTGTTGTCTATCTGTTATTTTTACCTACAAATGGTATCCATAACAACAGCCTGCAGAGGCACATCCCTCCACAGGGTTCAACCAATCGGTCATGTTATCTATAGAGACTCTATGAACTTGAAATAGCACAAAGCAAACAAGCTGCTACAGTGTATCATAGTTACCACCAGCACCATTAATGCACATAACCAAGCACTGCTATCCTAACAACAATCACCATAGTGATGACAATTTTGACAGATCCTCCTTAACTTTTCTCGAAGAATGTGACTACATGTACTTTATGCATCTATCTGAGAAGTATTAAGGGGGAGTCCGCACCTGTTATCACACAGCATGAAGTGTATGCATGGAAGCCAAAGGAATGTTAAATATTTAGCGAGATACAAAACGCAGTAACAAGGAGGCTTAAACAGACTTTCAAGTGACCCCCCCTCTAGTAACAGTGAGAAACTATTTACCTCTTATTTTGAATGGTTTTTGAAGTGGTTTCCAACAAATACAAGGTCAAGCACTATTTTTCGATTTTAATCGTTTCATTGACAACTTTTAAATTTTTTTTTATCATAAGCAATTGCTCTTACTCACGCCTACATTGCTCAGACAAAATTTTTCAATTTACGTGATTGTAATAAATTTAAGCAAGTCATCAAGATGAAAATAAAAGATAATGTAGAATTCTTTTAGCTGGAATTTCCACTGATTTTTAATTAGCTGAATGTAAAATATTTCACTGGATTTTATTTTCAGATACATTCCTTCAGTGAAAATAAATTGCAATACATTATTTTACAGTAGTAGTACATTTTCTAGGATAAGTGTCAAACATACTAGACACTGCAACAAGAATAAAGGTTCAAGGTGACAGCGACTGATAAACTATCAGACAATGACTTTTGAATGAGTTCAGTAAAATAACCTAATTTAGAGTAGAACTGATAACTCTATTTGATCAATTCAGTTTTATTATACTAGTAAGCATGCTCAGTGAGAAATGCCCCCTCCCCTCCCCTCCCCTCCGAACAAATGACAATTCAGGATTGAGGTACGTTCAGTACCACTGCATAATATGCATGTAGACCAGATATTTGATTTGCACATACCTCTATTGGATATGCACTTTGAATAGAGCAAATGCAGTACAGAATTTATTGACTATGAGACATTTTATGCATATAAAACGATCCCAGGAAACAGAGACAGTGATGTACCTGATCATGCGAGATCAAAAAAACATTCATGCAATTACTTTTTTTTGGAAGAAAACGAATCATAAATAAATAAAAGTCAAAATAAAAGTGTTGTCAAGGCACAAGAATGTATAGGACACATGGTCAGCTTGAAAGATACAATTGGTTTGTATATACATGTATACTAGTATTGCTCCATATTTTCTACTACAAGGGACGTATTATAACTACCCTCTCATGTCCTTGGTATCATTGTTCTATTATTACCTTTGTCTGCTTACATGTGCTTCTAATAGAGATGAGCTTTTAAATAGAAATAATTATTTTATCAAATTTGTTACATAATATTAACGAATTGAGGAAATATAGACAAATGGACAAAGGAGCTGCGGTATAAGCTATTACTCAGGCTATCCTGGCAAATTGCCAAAACCCTCGGAAAGGAGACAGGCACAGGTACCTTCCAAATTCAAATGCCACTCTTTAAAGTACAGGTGTTGATTTCAAGCTTTGGAACTAGTATTACCACAAAAGAAATATTCATTTAAAAAGTACTTGAAGTGCCTATTGAGCAATAGTACAAGCTACACCATAGGTAGTCACACTCTTTTCAAAGAAGGTTATTCAACAAGTGTGTGGTTTCATCCACTCCAGTTGTCCTCTTGTAGTTACCTGCATGGTTTTAATTATTCAGACACAGGAAATTGGATGATGGCCTCGAACATATAACAATGTTAACTTTGTGTTTCATTGTTGAAGGGATTCTTCCGGACTCTATTGTACTGTGCAATAATAAATGTATCATGGTACTACGCATATCAGGGTTAGTTGCCTTAAGATGCTGAGATGACCTGACTATATACACAACAGGCTTTTAGACAGCTGTCTGAATACAAACTAATCAACTTTTGACAGAAAATTATGCATAAATTACAAATTGTCCATAAACAAGCAGCCTTTTCGGATGGGATAGCTCCACTGTTAGCAATGTTCATTTCAATTAGAAGATAGAAGATATCATTACAAAATGAACCAAACGAAGAGAGGTCCACCTGAGGTACCTATATTTCTTAAATGTCCTTCCTTTAAAAGTGAAAGGGAAAGACTTTTTCAAGATTGTGATCTCAAGTCTAATTTACCAGATGATAATTTTCTTGGGGTAATAAAAAAATGCAAAAGCCTATTCACTATACCTTAAAGATACTATCTATAAATCTCCAGATTAAAAGTAGCGAGAAGTTATTATTATTATTTTGATATTTCTTTAGTTTTTTTTTCAGTTTTACTGTTTCTTTTTATTACATTTGTTTATTTATGTCTTGATATTCTCTTTACCCTACTAAATCCTCTGATGATTTAGTTGTGTCATAAAGTTATTATTATATTTATAATACCAAAGCTCATCAAAATTAGACTAATCATTAAAGATGCTACGACAAAAATGAACAAATCTGAGAGATCTACCCAAGGTACATGTACAATAAGTATCAAAGTATGTAATCAAACTTGGCGTTTTCAAGAAAAAGTTGAAAAAGTAATAAGTTGATGATGATGGACGATATAAAATCAGTAATATAATTAGCCCCACTTAATAAAGTCAACAGCAAAGCTGCAAATCAATAACAAATAAGCCTCCAAGTCTGGGGTTACAGAGAAGTAACTACTATCTTTTATTTGGATATAGACACTTTTCATTTTTTTGGCTACAACTCTGGTACATTGTATGGCTGAATGACCATATAACGCACGGTAAATGTATTATTTTTAATAGAGTACCAACATATAGGAATGTGTTTCTGTATTACATATTTGGTAAGGGACGACGTCAAAAGATCCATGTCTGATAAAAAACTTAATTCCTTTAGTTTTTTTCAAAACCTCCCTACCCCCCACTGAAACTTAATTGATAAATATTGGTCATGGCGTCAGACTACATTCACCATTAAATACAAATTGATAATTGGACAGTAGTATGGCATAGCAGTTGGTTGTCAGGTGGGTGTAAACAGATTTTACAAATGCATCGCATTTGACGCACAGATTTACACTCGAACCAAACAATTTTTCTGTTTTTTCCCTTTTCGGTTATTTCTGTCCATGATTAGATAGAAAAAAAACGAACTACAAGTACTCCAAGATTTTTTCGACTTCATTAAAAAATAAAATCGTTTTTGTAGGATGGAAACTTTTTGAGGTCAAAACCCCCCCAGCCCCAAACTAAAGGAAATAAGTTTTTTATTCGACATCGATCTTTTGACGTCGTCCCCAAGGCAAGATATTTTCGAAAGCATGATGAAAACTGCAAATGCTACATGGAAACAATACGATACAAACCAGTTTCTATTTTCACCAGTATATGCTCCTATAATGTGAACTATTTCCACAGTAACTGACATTATTTAAAGACTGTCACTGCGACTGCGTCGAAAATGTTTAGGGGAAACAAATTCTGCAGTGCTCTGTGAAAACTGTTCTCTCATAAAATTGAACGGTTTTCAGTTTTTCAGGTTCAGTAATATACTATTTTAAAACATGTTTTATTAGCTCGCATGTTAATTTAGCTAATCCATAATTTCACTAATTCAAGATGTAGCCAATATAAAATAAAGTATATTCTAAACATTGTTCGCACTTTAGCTAAATTAAGATTCAGTTATTTTATGCATTGAGTCAAATGCTAAAATGGCATATAGCTATTTCAAAGAATTGGCAGTACGATGGGTGCTTTTGAATAATGTGGAACAGAAAACTGGTGTAATTCCTACCTTTATACTATTTCCTGATAGATTCAGCCACTCCAAACTGAAAAGTTCTCGCAATCCTTCAATAAACTGTATACTATTATTGGGAAGATTGAGTACTCTCAGCGTCCGAAGCCTGGCGATGCCATTCATGCGCACTAATCGGTTGTTGGCAATTGACAACTGTGTAGGAGAAAAAAACACAATAATATTGTTATCAATTGAGAATCAACTTGAAGTTCATCTTTTCCCCAAGGAATGGACCTTGAGTAGCATTGTTCACCTGTCTGCAATCTCCACCCTCAATAATACCCCATTATTCATTTACCACCCACCATAAGCGTAATTCTCCATCAACATTCCACTTAGAAGAGCTAGAACAATTCTTTCCTTTAACATTTGTATCTTTCTTTTTGTCTTGAATAAAATCACACATACATGTTTGAAGGACTTCTATTGGGCCTGGGGGTTGAGTAAATGTTTCTTCATGACTTGGACAACAACAATTGTCACAAAAGAACAGTGAAGTTTTTAACAATGCATTACCAATGCTTGACTAACTTTTTGCTATTAAAAAGATTTGAAACATGTTGAAGGCTTAAAGATGCTGTCACGTACAAGTACAGTATTTCATGGGAAAAACTTTCTCTAGGTAAAGAGAATAATCCACACATTTTATCATCAATTTAACTTTATACTTCAGGCATTATTGGTCAAACTAGTGAAGAAAACTCAAAGTAAGACTTTAAGCAGATCATATAAGCATTCTTTATTAGCACAAAGCAGCTGTAACAATTCAATGCAGATAAAAAACTTAGCAATTGAATGTATTTTTCACTGATAAGTGAAATCTGCTAAACTGAATCGATGTGAACTTGCAAGAGAACAATAGAACGCATTGTTTCAATGGGAAATCTACAAATTTAAAACTCTGTGAATATAATCTAAATAATGAAATGAAATGCCTGTGGAAAAGAATGCTTTTATTATAAACAGGTATTCAGTGAAGTATAACAATACTTCAAATTATAATTTTCTATAAGTTAGAATGCCTATAGTTCAATGCATGGAGAATAAAAAAAAATCCTGATCCGAAAAAATGATTTTCTTATATATTGTACATGTACATGCATGTAACTGCAGTATTCTACACAGTATTTAGCAGAAATACATGTAAGTGCACACAGACAATATGAAAAAAAGTTCCAACATGTCACAATTATAAAATAATTCATCAGATAAAAAATTACTGTATTATGCCTAACCCAATAGTAATTTTTGGGTAGAATCCAATATAAACTTGTTGATCTGCAAAGTCAAGACAGCGCAACAAAAGACCTCTTAGAACTATTGTTCAAGAAAACAATGAGATTCCAGACTTGAAAGCACTGAAGCAACTTGGAAAAGACAACGCCAATATCACTACGGCTCCAGCCAGTCGTCTAACTGTACACAGCTTTGTGTTAAAGCTCAAGTTGATGTTACCTTAATCGAACTATCGTTTGTAGAACTGTAGAACGGTATACGTCTTGGCATGTTTATGGAATGTGTACTGATGCATAGCCTAGGAAAACACCAAACCGTACTCCCTAATGGGAGTCAAACCATCCAGCGAAAGTAAAGAATGTTCGAAAACGCTGACTGAGTGGGATAAAACTACTGCAAATCAAATCTGCAGTAAACCTATACATACTGTATACTACGCCAGGACAATACTATTTGATCATTAGAAATGCACACAACCAAGAATTACATTGTATACTGAATCATTAAAATACAACTTACTTTAACCATAGATACTCACACACCTCTATCTACTAATACCATATTTGCTCCATTAGTAGCATATAGCTTACAAAAATGACAGATGTATATAAATAACTAAATTAAGTCAGTATATTGATCAAGTGCATAAACATGCTGTTTTTGTTCTCGGTGTCATCTAACATAGCTAATACACGAGTCATTTTTCTCTAACAAGAACTTATTCTTAACTACCGGGTAATAATATATGTAATATGTATAGTATTTTTTTGGCAATGATTGTGAGGTACAGGTGAAGGTTAAACTGGGTAAATGTTTGCTTATAAATACACATATTTGTGCAGAGCAAACAATGCTGTGGTCTCATGTATTTAGGTGGACATTCCACTACATGGAATTTATACACATGTAGTGTGTATTTGATATATTCAAAGATCATAGCTTACGTAAATGCCCAGTTGAATGCCAGCGCACACACACACACAACCATACCTGTTGTGGAGATAAGCCTCTAATAGAGCATATGTACAATTTGTCTTCAGCTTCTTCACTGAGACATAATGTTCTGTATTGAGTAAGCAATCACCCCAATAATACTAAATTACTGATTCACCTTCACTTTGTCCGACCCCTTGTATGTGTATACATCGAGCAAACAATACTTGTTTTTGTGTCACTCTATTGTTAAGATACTGTTCACAGGAATCAGGCAATTGTCTGTCAGTTTTATAATATTTGACCAAATTGACAATGTTAGACATAAAGAAAATTAGTTATTGTAACTAATTAACTGCACTAATGATTATTTAGCAAGGTGCATGTCATCTGCAATTCTGCATGTATAATGTAGTATGGCATATTTTAATAATGACGACATGTAATGCTTGCTTTATCACAATACCTACTTTTTTTTATTTTACAGTAGTTATAATAATAAATATTTATTGCTATTAACTGATTAACATTGTATTTCTTAGGATGCAATAAACCTATTATTATTATTACCTATGTCTATGCCAGTCTTTTATTTAGCTAATAGTGTACAATTAATCATTCTAGGTACTAAAAGAACTGTGTGAGTTTTGTTTCAAACATTGTGTACAAACATACAAATGAATTGTTTACCAGGCATTATGTTGTGATGTTTTACGGTAAATGTCAGGAATGAATGAAACGGCACCATGATAAACATGGTGTATGAATGATACAGCACTATGATAAACATGGTGTATGAATGATACAGTACCATGATAAACATTGTGTATGAATGATACAGCACCATGATAAACATCATGTATGAATGATACAGCACCATGATAAACATCATGTATGAATAATACAGCACTATGATAAACATGGTGTATGAATGATACAGTACCATGATAAACATCATGTATGAATGATATAGCACCATGATAAACATGGTGTATGAATGATACAGAACCATAATAAACATGGTGTATGAATGATACAGCACCATGATAAACATCATGTATGAATGATATAGCACCATGATAAACATGGTGTATGAATGATATAGCACCATGATAAACATGGTGTATGAATGATACAGCACTATGATAAACATGGTGTATGAATGATACAGCACCATGATAAACATGGTGTATGAATGATACAGCACCATGATTAACATGGTGTATGAATGATACAGCACCATGATTAACATGGTGCATGAATGATACAGCACCATGATAAACATGGTGTATGAATGATACAGCACCATGATAAACATGGTGTATGAATGATACAGCACAATGGTAAACATGGTGTATGAATGATACAGCACCATGATAAACATCATGTATGAATGATACAGCACCATGATAAACATGGTGTATGAATGATACAGCACCATGATAAACATGGTGTATGAATGATACAGCACTATGATAAACATGGTGTATGAATGATACAGCACCATGATAAACATGGTGTATGAATGATACAGCATCATGATAAACATCATGTATGAATGATACAGCACCATGATAAACATGGTGTATGAATGATACAGCACCATGATAAACATGGTGTATGAATGATACAGCACCATGATAAACATCGTGTATGAATGATACAGCACCATGATAAACATAGTGTATGAATGATACAGTACCATGATAAACATGGTGTATGAATGATACAGCACCATGATAAACATCGTGTATGAATGATACAGCACCATGATAAAGATCATGTATGAATGATACAGCACCATGATAAACATCGTGTATGAATGATACAGCACCATGATAAACATGGTGTATGAATGATACAGTACCATGATAAACATGGTGTATGAATGATACAGCACCATGATAAACATCATGTATGAATGATACAGCACTATGATAAACATCGTGTATGAATGATACAGCACCATGATAAACATGGTGTATGAATGATACAGCACCATGATAAACATGGTGTACGAATGATACAGTACCATGATGGATGCTCATCTTAACATTGCTTGTTATACACACACTATTCCAATCACTTAACACATAAACATGTATGAACTTCTCTTTTAATTTTGTTGACAACTAGTACTACACGAACATTAGAAATGTGACTATACGGTGCATTTCAGACTATGCCCTTTCTGTCTAAAAACATGTATCTTTTAACCAAGTCACAAGTAACTCTTTACATATTTTGCAAGAATAGTTGGTTAATTTAGTTCTGTTAACAGATCCCTTCAAATTCATTATACTGAAGTCGGCATATTGTTGAAAGAAATAACTGAACATCAAACAAGGTGACATTGTAGGTGTCACACCCTGACAATTATCAAGAGTGCCGTTATCTTAGCCAAGTCCACTACCACCCATTATCTTTACGCTCCATTAAACCTCGTAAGAGTTTGCAAAAAAAAATTGTTAATTAAAAATGACAATGCTCTCTGTTCTCTATTGTTCCTAGCACGGATGGTAAGATGGTCGCTTCGGTGCACTTTAGCAGTATGAGCTGTACTTTTTAGTATTAAAAAAATAACACCGATCAAATAACAAGCGGGTCTTTTGTGGAGTTTGATCTTTCTCCAGGCAGAGTGGAGGGGCCCTGCATGCGTTCACTGGCATCATGCCAGTCAAATGGTAGCATGCCCTACACTACACCTGTCAAGTCTCGATCCTCTGGAAGTATTCTTGGCTCAGTGCCAAGGTCTTTCGCCAAGCATAGATGCCTAATATTCAACTAATTACAACAGTAAAAGCCTTGTAAAAAAAGACACCTATTGTATGCAGAAAAAAATAACAATAAGGTCCCCTTATGGTAGGATTAACTATCTTGTTGGCACCATAGTGTACGCCAAGCATTACTGACGGTGTAGTGAACATTAGAAACAGAGTAAGGTGAAGAAACAAGCAATGGGACAAAAGTTGAAGGACATGCACATCTCTCTTCAATAAATCGGAGACACCCATAAAGACAAGATTGAATGGCTAGCTTTTTTGTAAGGGGCAGGTGACAAAAGTCAGTACGTAATAATAGCCAATCTAGAAATTACACCAAATCATTGGTCTCTCCTTGACCACAAGCACTGATCCTAAATGCATCACTGCAACAAACATACATAACGCTACCATCTCTGCCATCTGTATAAGTGATGTTGATCTGAATTCACGATGGTAACCTTTATGCTATGTTTCTCTCTAATTCCACAGTTTTCACTTGTAACCAATCGCTTATAGTTACTCATTTGGACAATTGCCAACCGAAACTACTCAATAGCCACCCTTCATTGGGATAGGGTGGACGAATAATAATGGAGAAAATAAAGAAATAAAGTACTGTGTTGGTCCGATGATTTTTTTAATTTAATTTTTGATCTGCAGGATTGTCCTTGTTAAGAAACCACTGTGTGTGAATATGTATGTGTTAATAAGATGCTTATTACTAACACATATACATACTAATTACATGTACAAGTGACAGGGAGAATCTATGCATGTATATTGATATACAAGGTCTCTTGAGTTAGCACTGATGAAGCATAATCTCAATTCAGTCAGTTCACTATTTAAAAACAACTTTACTGCAATGACTTGTATTAGTAACACTTCAGAAAGTAGCACGTGGTGATGACCTGTACTAGAGACAACCTTGCAAGAGTGACCACTTAATATTCAGTTTTTCTGAATCGATATTATATCGTGATGTTACTACCCAAGAGATGGTTGGTACGTGTGACAAGTGACAATAGTGCTCATGTCGCCACGAGTCAACCAGGTTTATGAATATGTCATCTTGAGTGATAAGCTTTTTATCAGGCGCCGACAACAATGAGCACATCAGTGGTCATATAGTTACAGTTGCAGCCACGGCTGTTCTTGATGATCGGCTGAATATTACAGTATCTTATTTATTTTTGTAAATAAAGTTTCATTGTTAGTATTACTAATAGTTACAGTCAATGTGTATTGTGACTAAATTGCTATCCAATCTGAAATAAAACATGTAGAACAATTTTTTCCATATACTTTCAAACACAAATAAAATAATGATGTATTTAAACATAGTACTCAAGACATTTACCCAACTCGTACTGGCAGCAATATTTCACACTAAATATCACAAATGCACACACTATAGTCATTTGATATATGGTATTATTGTAGAAATGCATCACCAAAAGAATTATAACATAAATTAAAAAGTGCCTGTGTTGTATCCTAATCCTTAAAAATATGACTTTAGCCCATAGAAACACAAGTTTATGTGATTTACATGATGAAGCAAATATGACACTAGTATGTATGTATTTATTTATTTATTTATTTATTTATTGACTGATCTTTGGGAAAAAAATCATAAAGTCCATTTCATATATAGTATTTTCTTACCATGAATAATATTTATTCTTAAAATTGAATTGTAGTTTGTAGCCTTTGTTAGGAATTTTCCGTAATTTGATGATTTTGTGTCATATGCCAAAAGCAAACTCTGCTCACCTATCACTCGCTCAAATCACGACCAAAAATGTAATACTTTCCCAATTTATGAGATTCGGATGAGATTTTAATAGCACAGCTTCCCTAATTACTGGCATTACTGTGTTATTTCTTGCTCCAAGCTATTTTCAAAAAGCAAGGCCTGGATATTGCAATAGAAATATACAAATCTAAAGACATAGATTTGAGCCATTTGAGGAGTCAGATTTTTGTCACCCAAATGACAACTGGTCAACTTTGACTGAGTAATTACCACCACTGTTGTGTTGTAAAACTTACACATTATAAACACAATACAAGTTACGCCCCTTATTTCAACTTCAACTTTTCTATTCACAAGTTACTTAGTAACTGAGGCCATATGGGACAACAATTAACGTCAAACGTACGTGTGTAACACAACACAACACAATTGTATCATAGTGACTGACACCAAGTTTGGAATCAAGTTTGCATCGCCAGTGAGCAGCCCTCGGAAACTAACCACAGAATCAATCATTGCCTTTGTGGGGTATTGTGCTTGAAGGATGACAAACAAAAATAACGAAATGAAGCGTTTTTTGCAGATAACCTACATTAAAATGCTGTGAAATGCGTATCTAGCAGTTGGGAACAACAAATCCCAGGAAGAAGAATGTCAGAGTGTGATCAACACTGGCCAAAGTCAGCATCAGTCAACAACTAGGGATGGGGGGCAATTACACACAGAGTATATATCAAGATATTAGACAATGAATATGATCAAACTTGCCATTATTCACGTTGTGCAACTAAGATTTTAAGAGTTTGGGAAAAATTGTATTGCAGCAGGGAAATAATGTTGCCTAAATACACTACTTAAAACACTAATTTTAGCCATGGTCAATATCAATGAGGGATTTAAATGTTTTAATACATATATACAAATTTAGAGGGATGATTTTTGAAGGAGTGATAAACCAAATCCAGCGAAAACAACCCTCCTTCTTCTCCATGGTTGCAATTAATTTAGGACAATCAGTATACTTTTTAATTTCCAGCTAAAATATAAAATTTACCCCACACTGTTGAACCTATCTAGACCTAATTACTGTTATCACTGGGTCATGACAATGGTTAGCCACTTTGGCGACTAGCATGTTATATTATCATCAGTGATGATCAGCCACATAAGTAATTATGCATAGAATAATAGTGGAATAATTATAGTACATATTAATTTCATGCATTGTGCTATTGTAATGACGCATATTTCAGATTTTAAGTAGTTATTATGGCTAATAGAATATAAATCACATTAGCCATATGCTAACATGGCTAATGAAAAGTACTATCACTGCTACCGTAAAATCTGTATTAGAAGCCGTATCTCTAATACTGTGGAATACTTTAGTTTCGCTTGGAATTAATTTCCGCTATTTTCGCTGAAGGAATGATTCAGTGAAAATAAAATCCAGCGAATATACCTTTTTTTTCTACCTTTTACATTCAACTCGCCAAAAATCAGTAAAAATAAATTCCATATAACACACCTAAAAAGTCATTTCAGTGAAAATAAATTCCAGTGAAAATAAAGTATTTTACAGTACAAGTCGCACCCATTCTTTTTGAACAATTGAGAATGAAAAATTCACCATTTCTCAAATGTATAGATGCTCTAATAGAAGCCGCATCACCTCTGTTGCATTGTACTATTTTAATAGAAGCTGCAGCTTCTAATACAGATTTTACAGTAATACTGTGTGATGTGTCAATTGCTAAAAAGTTGTTTATCTCCTTTCTTTAGTATAGACAACAATTCTGTTATTTCTCTTAGGTGCACGGATAAGACATGTTTCAAGCAGTTGACTGATGCTAATGCATCAGTTTGATCTTCCATCTGGCTATCAATCTCAATAGCTGCAGAAAAAACACCTAATAGAAACAACTGAACTTAGTATATATGGAAAAGTTGCATACTGTAACAACCTACAATAAAACATTTTACAATCTCTTCAATCAGCTTTAAAAAACCAAACAATGAACAGAATGCTTATAGCAACAGCAAATGACAAACTGCCCTCCATAATCAAATTAATGAACTCGCAAATAGAACATGAAGATATTTATCAATTTATAACATACACGTATGCAGAGAACAAAGACTTCATTCATCCAACTTTATGACACTTATCTGCATTTCATCTACTGGTTTTTACACCCAACCACTACCCATGGTTACTACAACGCTACTTAAGAGTACTTAGTATAAAAAATTTTACATCAAAAGAGGTGCTCTCGTCAGTAAACAAAAACAATGTAACAGTGTATTTCAACATGTATTGGCTGAGTAGAATGAAGAGTTCTCTCATCAACACAGTCGTCTTTTTTCAAAGTTGGTGTTTTAATGAGGTGCTCAATGATAGATAAATCAGTTGTTGAATGCAAAATGATTTACTATGATTATTAACTCCCTGACAATGTAAATCCCCCACAACCTACTTCAAACTGTGTGTCTACAAACAATTTGTTTCTTTTGATTTTTCAAATTTTATCAGATTGTCAACACTTTCCCCATTTCAAAAATTCAAGTTGTAGAGTATTTAGTTTATCATCATCATCATTATAACAAATTTACAAACCATGTTTTCTAATCTAATTATTCCTAAAAATGATCATGATAAAAAAAAAACGCTTGTGCTAATTACTGTAATGGGCCACACTTTTTACTGGGTTTTAGTTTTGCTGGAAGCCACACAAGCTACCCGGTAATTTAAAACCCAGTAAATATTCAAATTTAACAATAGAATTGATTATTTCCTCTATAAACCTGTTAATTTGAAATTTAGAGAATATCTCTGTAATATCAAATCCGCTAAAATTAAACCCAGTGAATCTTTACCATTTTACTGGATTATAATAATTATGTGTGTAAGGGGAAAGTTTTTTGAATTCAGGTGATATTTTACTGAAAGTTTTCACTATTATGGAGGTCAATACAAAGGTGACTAATCAATATGCTCAAAATAGTGTTGTCACTTAAGAACGCAGTTGCTAAAGGAAATGTTCAGTGAGCTGTGAAACTTTATACCTGGTATGATGGTGATTAGCGAGTGATCTGTCGTAGAACTACAAATCTACAATTTATACATACTCCATTGCAAAATTGGTTGTCTGAAACATTCTGTAGAATGAATGGACATTGTAACCGTTTAAATTTAAATTCACTGATGTCAATTTGACGGCATTTGTGTGGGAGGAGAATGGCAGACTGTTTTAAAAATCCCAATAAAATGTTCACTGAGCACTATAAAAATTCAAACTTTTCTCCGACAAAATAAATGGCCGTATGCACTTAGCAACATAAATGCATGGTTGTCAAAGTCAACTCAAAACCAAAATGGCTATTGATCCCCCAGACGGACCATAAGCTTAAGCTGAGTAAATGTTTACTTTCAAGTGAGTAAAAAAAAAATGACATGTGGCATAATTGCTAAGTGTTTAAACTTGAAATATAGTTTTGATCTTTAGCTACATTACCAATGAACTGTAGCAGCAGTACAGGAGTGAAATTCTATCAGTGATTATCACGAGTCATTCTCAAAGTTAATAACTACTGTAAAACATTAATTGAGTAAAATGCACTAAAATAAATCAATGTGAACATGTAAAATAACAATAGAACTTGTTTGCCAAGGATGTGAACTTAAAACCCAGGGAAATTGATCAAAGCATTAAAATAGTGAAATTAAATGCCACTCAAAATAAATGGTTTTACAGAAGTCTTTTTGAGACTGAGCGAACAGTATAAAAAAAATTAAATTAAAAAAAAAATGTGTGGTTTCACCATCTTACCTAACCTAAAATTTATAAGCTACACCCAAACTTTTCTTGGCCAAACACGACAAAAATGGTGGGAAATCATAAAATTGAATGAAACTGACTATTACTATATTTTCTATAAAGTGCATACATTTATGTCGATGACAGAAGTGAGTCTATGATCAAAGTGAGAAATATTTCAATGATCTAGCATACAATGCTGCATTTACTCTATTTGACATGCATCACATAATAAATCTCCACAATTCTATAATTTACAATACCAAATTGCTAGTCTGATCAAGCAGCACACAAGCTTTCTGTTCATTTGATTAAAATGATATAGAAAAGACACCTGAAATTTTTTATTACATGTCAGCTGACTGGTTCTCGCTAATGTGCACTTATTAACATATTGACTGCCAAATTTCTGAAAAATAAATGATGACTGACAACATTGGATGCTAGTCAGAGTTTTGTGATGAGATGCAACCTAAATATTTATTAATCAGAAACTAAATGACAGAAATACAAATTCCAAACAAACCTAGCCCTCCATTGATTACATTCAAACTGTATGCACAATTTAGTTCAAAGCTTTTTAGATGTTGAGTAACATACGTAATATAATAAATACAACAGCTGCATTATTTATAGGATATCAAACGTTTATTGTCAATTGCCGAAAAGCACCAAGTTCTATGGATTTAAATGTCTTGGGGTGTCTGTAACCAAGTCATCGAATCACACAATAGATTCTTTGTTTGAAGATGGAAGATGTACTACTGTGGAATACTTTTTCTCTGAAAAGGCTTTTTGGGCGTTTTGTATGGAATTTATTTTCACTGATTTTTAATGTGAAATATAGGAAAAAATGTATATTCGCTGGATTTTATTTTCACGGAATCATCCCTTCAGCGAAAATAAACTCCAAGCGAAAATAAAGTATTCTACAGTATCTTACACTGCAACCAATATTCAATGTAAAGCTATTCTGGTTAAGATTAATCTGAGATGCACAGCTATTACGTTCTTTCTTTCTGAATTTATAGGATGCCTATTTTACTCCTATTAACCACTGCATCTGGGTAAGCACCCCAACATTATTCACTTCCTGAGTTAGTTGTTTTTAGTATGCTTCTGAAGCCATGAATGACAAGATTTATTCTTGTGAGCACAATAAATAACTTGTAATATGTCAGCTTTCAGTCAGTATAACTCGCGTACATCATAACTTTCAGATTTAATTATTGGCCGAGTTATTAAATCAAAAAGATTTGCTATTCAGTTATAATAATAAACCATTCAAGAAAGATACAGAGCTTGACATGATCAGTATTAAACATTCCAGCAATCATAGTTAGTTGTACAGTAGGGTAAAGCCGTCAATACACGTAACTACAAAGCAACAATGCTAAACTGGTCCAAAGTGCAAGACAGGACCAATTGAGCATAAAAACATACATCATTGTAAAACAATACCAAGTAGTGTTATATGATACATGACCCCTCACGTGAGTCCAATACCAATTGATTGCTTCTCAAACAACCTATACTTATCATTCTTAGCTATAGACAACATGGTAAAATATGTTCCCATTTGTTACGTGGGGGCTGACAAATCAGCATCCAGGGACTGTCGTACAGAGGTTTTCAGCAGACTCGCAGAATAATCATATTATCAGAGTTTTCTCTTAGAAATGACCAAATATGGTAGTACTAATTTACATATTATTTGCGAGTGAAGGAAATCTTTCACAGCAGTGATGTGGGCACAAAAGTTTTTCAGTAGACTCGCAGAGAGAATGATCATATCAGTGTTTTCTTCTAAAAATGATCAAATATGGTAGTACTAATTTACATATTATTTGCGAGTGTGGGGAACCTTTCACAGCAGTGATGTGGGCACAAATGTTTTTAGTAGACTCGCAGAGAGAATAATAATATCAGTGTTCTCTCCTAGAAATGCCAACTGACTACCATTTTCAAGACTCCAAGCCACAACCTACCATTAGCAATGAGGCAAAAATCCTTAGTAAACAGTTTGCACCTTACCAAACCAAACAAAACCAGTCTATATCCTCCCTCTCTAGCATTGACACAGCCTTGAACAAACAATAAACCTAACTTTTCAAGTGTACCCTAGCGTTAAATGAATGCCTGAAGAGGGAAATATTTGCTTCATTAATTGAAGTCAACAGTTTTAGTCATTTTAAAGTATATACTAATTGGTGATATATTGACATATTGTAAAGACCGTGAAGAAATCAGGTGGGTGTTGACACTTGCTCTGAACAGAAGTCTGTGGTTTTGTTATTCACTGATGAAAGGCGAGATATTACTTTAGACTATATTCAAAATGTTCTGGCAAAAAGCCATATTTGAGATGTGAACTTTTCATACAACATCTTGTATGTTACCAACTTTTAAATTTAGTTTTTTAAGATAAATTTTTGTGCTGTGAGTCTGGTTTAGAATAATGTAGGGCTTACTTAGAGTAATTTGGTCAGCTTAACAGGAAATGTTTTCCTCATCATTCCATATTACACTAGGATACTTATGACACTGAGAGACTGACTTTTACACATAACAAATATTAGGCAGCAAAAACAATTTTACTGAAATTTTTATTTCAGTGACAATTTGAGATCAGAAAAACATAATTTCATACAGTTGATTGATTTTCCGAAGATATTGTTTCCAAGCTTAAATTTATTGAAAAACCAAGATTGTCCAAATTACTACATAAGTAAGTACTTCCCAAATATATCATAAATATCATTTTCTGTAAGGACAAAGTATTAGCCGCCTCACATTCATGCATTTTATATATTTCTTATTAAGTCAACAAAACTAATTTGTGGAACAGAGTAAAGTTTTTAGCAAAGAGTGAATTTAAATTATTATGTTCGCAATCTGTATTACAGGCATATGCAACAGAAGAGACTTAGAACTTTTTTATGACATTGTAGACTCGCCTACACTGTACTCCCAACAAAGTGAATCTCACACCCAGTCAATTCTATGCATTCAAAATGTTCTTTGTTTCATTGATATCATTAACCCGCTAAGCACAGACCATGCCTGTAATAATGACGCATTGTGTTTTGCATAGGACAAACATAGTGGGATATTTATTTTTAGGGCTGTCTTCACCACTGTTATTGTTTACAACTGCAGACTCTTCCTTGGAAACCAAAAAAATACTGGGCTGTTAATACTTGTACTGTACTCAAGTACAGAAACATGGCAGGAGAAAAAAAAACTTCCATTGCTATAGAGCTGGGCAAAATAACAAATCTTCTAATGCAGGCATGTTATTACTGATATAACACGAATTGTAGTGAAATGATATGCAGGTTGCTATGACAACTTGAAATATGACATATTTAACGCAATTCAGAAATTGTCATGTCTGGTGAGTGAATTACTCCTCATCAATATCCTGGGAGTTCATAAATCCAACACTAAGCCTTTTATAAGTCACTCAAATTAGTTGGCTTAATTTACATAAGGCGTCAACCACGAGTCCACTTGTCACCATTCAAACCAAACAAAAAAGTCTGCTTTGCAGATTACTACAATACACTGAAATGTTCTGCGACAGTGAAAACAAAATCTTGCACAAGATAAAGCACATCAGTGGAATACAGAACTGTAAGGCACAAAATTGCATAAAATGCCACAACAATAGTGTCCAGTTCACCGGGGTACACAATCCCTGTTATTTCCTCCACTTCAATCTATTGTTGTATAATCTCAGGTGACAATAGGGCTTGGTTTTACTACAGTGCAAACTGAAAATGTCTTCCTGTTTTCTCTGACATAAATGGTGCTAAAGAATCACATACATTTGTGTAATTACAATCGTTTCAAGAGATAAAAGTTGTTTTTTCAGGTGCATTAACTTGATGGCCACTGACTACAAACCTGTACACATGTTACGATATGGAAATTCTATACAGTACAGTAAAAAAAAAACATTTTTGTGTACATACCATTCCAAAACATATTTATCGACAACTGAAACGTTTTAGTGGAAAACTATTTCTAAACTACTGTAAAATACTTTATTCTAGCTAGCATTAATTTTCGCTGAAATGACTTTTTAGGCGTTTTGTATGGAATTTATTTTCACTAATTTTTGATGGAGTTGAATGTAAAATATAGGAAAAAAGGTATATTCCCTGGATTTTATTTTCACTGAAATATTTCTACAGTGAAAATTAATTCCAAGCGAAAATAAAGTATTCTACAGTATAGTAAAATACTTCATTCTGCCAACCTTGTGTACTTTTACATTGATTTGATCAGACAAGAGTTAAATGCACCAATGCCAGTAATACACTGACAAGATTGTGTTGTCTACGAAAGTGAAAATAAACATTCTGCGCATGAAATCTGTAGAATAAACAGCGTGATTGTGTTTTTGAGAGGTATGGGTTACATACTAGTAGGATGTATACATCATGTGCATGTACAATTGATATATTCAACAGGTGGCTAGTGTGTAATAAACTGACAAATTAAAAAAGCATATCTCTAATAGATGTGCACATAAACCATTGGTGCAAGTAGAAAGATCTGAAGTGAACAAAATTTTAGTGAACAAAAAAAAAGCATAATTTTGTGAAAATTTTAGAAGCCAATAATTTACGAAAAATCTGCTAAATAATTAGCCTAGTGGTCAAATTTTTAGAGTAGGCAAAATTTGATAGGAATTAGTACAGTGCTTTGAGTCGCATGGATGGTACACATGAGGAAATTAGCTCATGTTCAGACAGGTATCATGAGAAGCTATTATCAAATCAACAGGTGTGAAAAACAATCAGGATTAAAACTAGAATACAATGCGATTATCACAAGGTATAAAAGCTGCTGAGAATCTGGGAGAGCAGTTCAGAAGTACAAGTTAAAAATTGAATAATATATATATAATTGCATCTTATATACAACCACAAACCATTCCAATCTCGATTACGCATAGCAGTCAGTACAAAGTAAAACTGAACAAACCTGCTGAAGACTTTCATAACATTCCAAATTTTCAATCTTTGATACAGAATTTTTATCCAGGATCAATGTGGTGCAGTGCTGTTCGCTGCTAGTTGACTGTGACCTTTCAATCCTCCTCAAGGCACGACCCGTCATATCTTTAACTACCATGTTGGATCTGTTTTCTATCAAGCATAGAATAGACAAGAATTTTAGTTTGTAACCGTCAAAGCAAAGTATGTACTGAAGCGAGTGATTTTAACTGATGATCATCATCACCTCAAATACATGCAATCATAAAAGACTCAGGTCCACTACACAAAACCAGATTTGAAAAGAATTGCAAAATACTCCTGCATACACAAACATTGGTGAACAGACAATGGACAACAATGCATGACACTATTGTCTTACCCCTGAACTTGCCCTTGTGTGATCAGTTAATGTAGTAACTAGTGGGATCTTCTCCAGATATGTGCAAACCTATACCGTTCTCCACTAAAGATGGAACATCCTCTTACTATTTTCCCCACTTAGAAATTGCGTAGCTGCCCTTCGGAGTCATGCACTTTTGCCTGTTTGTGACAGTTTGAATGTTGCATTGTTAGTCCAGCACAATAAGACACAACTCCGAACACGCTCCGTTGGAACAGGCGTGAGGCAATTGGCTGGAGGGATGACTCTACCGCTGCGAGTACCAAGAGTACCAGTAGTAAACAAAATGCTACCACTGAGCGTGCGGGGGGCGCAGTGCTGTACTACGCCTGTCAATAATTCAACTAACTACATACATACATACACACACATACAATATATTGGGGAGGGTCTAGACTCGATGGTGATCCTGAATCAGAGGTGTCGACGCACACTAAAAGGACGGTCATGGAAAATGGCTCGCTGCCAGGTTGGCACACGTCCAAGGCAGTGAAAAACGTGTTACTCACTCTTGACGCTTACGTTGATTCCGAATCACAAACGCCGGGGTTGCCACAACAGAAAGACGATGCGATGTTAAAAATAACTCCGACGTAAACTTTCGCTGTGAAATGATCTTTTGGGTATTCACCAAATTTCAAAAAAACACTTCAGAGTAAAAAACGTAAACATTGCGCGTAGCTAAGCCCGACCACGTCCAGCCATGTCCCAACTCGCCTATACTAACATTCAGTAACATATTTTTTTGTGTGCAAACTCAGTAAAGTATTCATTTGTAATTCTCTAAAAGCACACATACAATCTCATTTGATTGAAGAATGCACAGTATAAAGCTGGTGCAAAAACACTCTTTAAAATTCATAAAAATTACCTTTCTCTGGAGGTGACCGTAATCGTCCTGTTGCGAAGTCCTCCATCTTGTATTTGAAATTGTTCCCGCTGTTATCAATTTCCGGTATAGTTCGGAATGGACTTCGGCTACTTCCGGAAATTACCTCCCATCATCCTCTTCGATTAAAGCAGCCATTTTGATCATGAAGTAAGTGAGATACACACATTTTATCGTTGATTATCCTTGTCATCCTAACTTTTATTAAACATTTCCTCATACTGACAAGTTCTCCAGAATGTTTAGTTTCTTGATGCGTATTAATTTGATTTTTCAGGGTCGAGCTGTGTTTTTTTAGCGGGTATAAAATTTACCCTGGCCATGGCAAGAAGTATGCCAGGATCGACGGGAAGGTACGTTATTGCCGTATAAAGATGTTTCACTCAAACCATTTCCTTCTCAAGACATATTTTAAAACTTTCCAATCTATATAGCGTCTTCGGAAGGCAGTGACCAATAAAACAGTTCACCCCAAAGCTGCATAGATGCGATTAACTTGTATATCAACAAATAACATGAGGGCGTCCTTGGCTTTGGAACGATTCCGAATAAATTGTCAAACGCGTGCAATATGCTGTTTTTAAAGTTACTAAATAGAAAACTTATGTAATATACACGTCGTTATTTATTTTAAATGATAATTTTGATCTGATTCAAAAATGGAATCATCAAAATCATCACCCACCCCTAACACTAACCCTACCCGTACCCTCAAGTGCTCCCAAACTTAATTGTATATGCTCCTCCCAAGGACACCTCTAGTTATCTAGAGGAGGCATTTACAAATGAATTGGGTGGCTTGGGGTGAGGATTAGAGTTAGGATTCGGAGTGGACATGCAAAAGGAACTCCTTCTGATTGAGAAAAAACAAAAACAAAAAAACTGTTGTGTAACTAACATGATGAATGTGGAATGATCGGTTTAATGTTTCTAACATCGATGATCTTCGATAGAGCTGGCAATGGATCCCCACGACATTGTCAGTTTGAAGTCATTTAAATTTGATCACTGGCTTCCCACTCAAACACCACCGTTCGATCCTGATATAGCAAAACCAGGTACACGTGCAAGACAGTATACATGGAATGCCCATGCATACACCATCAATAAACTAAGTTTGATGTTATTTCTTGTCAATTTAAGCAAATTGAATATAATTCGTAGTGCAATTGAGATTTTTACGAATAAATCCAGGTTCTGACATACTCATTCATGTTTTGCTCATCTGCTATATCAGGATCGATGGTGGTGTTTTAGTGGGATCCAGCTACTGAATTTAAATAATGCCCACTCTAACAACTAAAAATTCTAGAGTATGTTTACTGATGTCGGCTGACCAGCAATTGCTGTTGAATAGGCATGTAGTATAGTATTCTCAACAGAAATTCTATTTTAATTGCATAATACCCAATTACCATATATTAATCCTGCAGAAACAGTTGTGCAGGATAAATTAGTGATGGGATGGTCATAGGTTTGAGCTGTGTAGCAGAATGGTTTTGGTTAAGTTTCAGCATTTGGGTTTGAAACATACAAAATGACGGCATACATGCATCAGTATTTTTGTTTTCAAGAGTGGAAAAAAGGAAATGTTGGTGATCTTTTAAAATAGTGGAATATCAGCAACTGTCCACATATTTCTTGTGTTTACTGGTAAAAGTTTCTGTGCCCAGTACTAAATAAAGTGTGAATATTGGGAGACAGCTGCAAATTTTAGCTATTTTTAGCTATTTTTAATAGTTATTTAGGAATAAGATTACCAAATATTATCTTCTATATATGCAAATTTTAGGGGGACCTTGCACAGGTACAAAATTTGAGGGGGGGTGGGTAAATTAAGATGTGTGGTATAGTTGTAAAATCACTTGAATGCTGCATAAATTGTGACTGCCTAGCAATTTAACATAGTTGAGCAGTTATTCACTTTACTAGAAATAGTGTAAACACATGCTTTAGTCCAGCACGCTACCCCAAAAATTTTAATTCAACATATGCCAGGTAAGTGAGAATATTGTATCTTATTGGGAAGAATAAAACATTGGTTTACAAAACAGTTTTCGTTCATTTCCACTAGTACAGCGAACAAACACAAATGTTCACAAACATTTCTTGCGTTTTACTGTAAATGCATTAATGGTTCACTGGGTTTTAATTTTGCCATACGAGTAAAACGTGTGAAATAATGATAAAACTCATTGCTCGTATGTGAAAATTATTGGGGTCTGGGAAAAAAAGTTGAAGATCTTCATTTTAGTTGTTGAATATTTTCAATTGTACAAAAATCTCTTGATGCAAAGAATTTCTGCCATGTTTCGCTGTACAATTTGATCTACATCAATGTCCTTTGATCTGATAGATCGCTGGTGTAATCAATTATCAAGTGTTAAATTGAAGGTGTCTCTGAATTCTTCATTGCTTGTTTCTATAACCATTAAATGTTTACTGTCAATCCAGGTATTCCAATTTATCAATGGCAAGAGTGAAGCATCATTCAAGATGCGACGAAATCCACGTAAGATAAACTGGACAGTGCTGTATCGTCGCAAACATAAAAAGGGAAAACAAGAGGAAGTTACCAAGAAGAGATCGAGAAAAACAACAAAGTTCCAAAGAGCCATCACTGGTGCAACCATGGATGAGATTCTCGCTAGGAGGAATCAAAAGCCAGAAGTTCGCAAAGCACAGCGAGATCAAGCTATCAGGTATGGTCAGTGTTCTCCCCAGGAATTTTAACCACTGTGGCGGACTAATTTGCATATCATTTGCATATCATTTACATAATAATAGAGATTGACCAAAGCACATTTACACCCACATAACAAACAACATAAATTTTCAAAAACAATGTGGCACATATTTATTTGCTTCATACAGTGTTATAAACACTATTCTTTTGGGATATTAATGAGCTCAGTCACAGTGCAAATATTTTTTCTATTGGAGTCAAAATATTAAGTTTCACAATTTAGAAGAGTTTGAATTTAAAAATAAAAAATTCTCGAATCGAAATGCAAATGCTGCGGACTATTAAAAACAAACAAACAAATAAATTGTAAAAGGCTAAATGAAACTCATTTGAAACGTTTCAGCCAGGAATATGTTCTCTACTTCCATGATCTTATTTACTACAAAAACATTCTCCTTCAAAAAATTGTTCATTATTCGTACCATCAGCTTCTACAACGTTTACATTTACAGTAATGAACGAACAAATAAACCTTCCAAACGATCATCAAAGTTACAACGTGACTTAACTTACTTCGCGATGTTATACACCGGTTATACCAATAATTCCTCTTACTCAGTCATGCCATGCAAAAAATGTTACTTCTTTTTTTATATGAAATAAACGTAAAATTTGAGCGATTATTTTTGATCACTCGATCGCTTCCGTGAAAAACACAGACCGCCATGATAATTGTGACGTATTAGTTGACCGGCATGTGTCCTTTGTCCCGATGGGTCAAAAAACGCCATTAACCAATCAGAATATCGCATAGTAATGCCGGCAGAACCCGAAGTTTTCCGAATGGTAGTGATCATATAAATTACATTGCGGAAGTAAAGCGATGTAGTAGCACGATGTGTTGGTATGGATTTCAGATGAAAACTGCATGATGGTTTTCGAAATAGGTGATAAGCAATTTTTAAAAGGTAAAAGAAGTCTTGAAAGAAGAGTTTTTACATGATTCGCAATGATAAAAGTTCAAATGTATTTTACCCAATCATGCAATAAACACGTTGTTTTTTTCTTGAGTAGCGTAAACTGATCGTGAACTCCGCATTGCCCATGTTATATCGGGGTGGAATTGATTTTGAAAAATGTTAGCTTTCAAACTAAAGACTGCGTCGATCATCAAAGTATTTACTTACGAACAAAGAGGTGCTAATTTTACGAAATTAACTAGTATTGTTTATAAGCCACTACCACGTCCTGCGACTACGTCTATTGTTTACAAATTATAATCCATGACTGGCAAGATGCCTGTCGGTCGGTCGGTCGGTACGTCTGACAATAGTCCTGGTCGGAAGCGTGGCAAGATCACTGATAGCTATGTATTTCTTTCTATATTTCGTAATACAGTTCACAGGATGAACAATGAAAAAAGCATTGTGGCGGTCTTACTGATCACCGTGGCGGCTCGGGACCACAGTGGCGGGCAGGGAAAGCAGGGTGGCGACCCCGCACTCAAATTGAATGCTGGGGCGAACACTGATGGTCGTTTTAAGTTTTCCGATATACAGTCAAACCTGTCTATAGCGGCCACTCAAGGGACTTTGAAATTTTGGCCTTTATAGACAGGTGGCCTTTCTATACAGGTTCACTAATTTATTCATGAATATTAATTAGGCATTGAATGTATTAAAACGGATCTCGCAATCCCATTTGTCACACTATTACACTACTGTACACAGTGTCCAAACACTTTATTTTTTTGTATTTAAAACATTTTTTATTGAGTCAATTTACATAAGCACTTTACGTAGTTACATGTATGTGTACCAAAAAATTACATTGCACAACAAACAAGTACAAAGTCTTCACAAAAATATTACAATTTTTCCAGGAATTCATGCTGATATGCTAGGTCGTTGCTACAATTTTCATAAATTTTCCCCATTTTTTTAAATGTTTTCCCATTTTACCTTTTCTGTTTGCAATCAAGTACTCAGTTTTCTGTACCCTCTGCACGAAGTCTTTAAATTCCTCAAATTTTGGTTTGTTACCCTGACATCTGCAAATGTAAATAAACCTCCTGGCTACCAAAAGCAAAAAGTTTAACAGGAGGGGGAGAAGACTATCACCAAACAAAAAGCATTCTGGGTCGTTTACCCGAGGGAAACTCAGTTTTGTCCCCCATATCTCAAAGAATGTATCCCAAAATAATTTTACTACTGGACATTCATAGAAAAGATGAAGCAGATTTTCATCAGGCCCCTTACAGAACGTACAGGCTCCTGATTCAATCTTTGGTGGGGTCCAAACACTTTATTACAAATAAAAAATGTTGATTTTAAATTGTATTATGTAAACTAAAATCATTTCACAAAAAATCGATCATTGCACAATAATGAGTAGTATGAAAATTATTTGAAGATTTGTACAGTAAAGTTCATGTTCAGCAGCAGTTTGAGTCTCATTTCCTACTAAAGAAATCACTCAGCTTGCTTTGGTTAGCTATTCTGAATTTGTATGTTTCTTTAAATATCTATTGTCTGGTAACTGTTCTAATAAATCGGAGTGTCTCTGGGCTATAGCAAATTCTTTCAAGGAGAAGGGAGAGGGACAGTTAGCAGTGATTTATTGATCCCTACAACGTGACGTATTCGGAAACTGAAGAACACTTATCTATTGTATCCTTCCTTGAAAGTTTCCTCCCAAATCACAATTCCTTCAACATTTTGTTCATTTTATTTCAAAAATCTTCTCGACCTACCTCACTTACGAAATGGTTGATCCCTAATCAAAACATTACTTTGCGCAATCGAAATCTGTGCGACTTCCATGTTATTGTACTCGTGCAACATTAGAAACATGTGAAATATGCCTGGCGGCTTTGGCCGGCGAACTGGGGTCAATTTAACATCATTGTTAAAAGCATCTATTGTTACATGTACCGAGGCAGTAGCGACCGAAAAAAAAAAATTGTTGAACGAATTTAGTTTAGACAACGAGACGATACTGCACACACATTCCCTCGCAGTGATCGATACACACTAACGCAGGGCTAACAGAAACGACTCTACTTTTTGACCCGAGTTATCATAATCCGGAAGAACAAGAACGCACATGCGCAAGGCTAATTAGCTTAATTTATTTGGATGGATAAACAACAGGCATGGCCGTAGCGTGGATTTTTTTCCTTTTTGCTATCAGTTCCAGTTACATACGTATTTATCGATATTTATAGGAGTTCAAAGTCAATAAATATTGATACTAAATAACAAGTGAGCTGTTATGTTTTTTTTTTTTGGTAATCAATTCAATCAGGGATTTACCGTCGGCATTCCGATTCACCCCAGCACCGTGACTGTGTCCCGGCGACTCACACAACTTTTGCGAGTCGTCATCGTTGTGATTGCTCGATTCTTTCATTGAACAAAATTGTAAGTTATTCCCATGGTATACATATTTCAACAAAACATTAATGACAGCATGTTTTTTTTATCAAGACACTTTCAAATTCATAATAATGTTTTTGGCGTTCCATAGCCATCGGTACGGTGTGCTTGTCGTGGTAAACTGAATTATAAACAAGAATAAAACATAATTGCCAAAGCCATCGGTTGAATGAAAGATGCGAAAACGTGATAACTTTGTCCTTTGTGAGCTTATTAGTTGTCTGAGATGGAAGGCAGTAGTCTGCAAGACATCCGGGAACTATGTCCGTTATATGCAGTTCAACTGATCACTGCGGCCGCTGAAGCGTGGCCGTTGGCCGCGTTAGGCAGGTGACCGCTATAAACAGGGTACTTTACATGTAAAATTCGTAGGGACTGTTCGGTTGTGACCGCTATAGGCAGGTGGCCGCTATATCCAGGTGGCCGTTAACACAGGTTTGACTGTACCTTACTCTCTCACTTGGTGCATTGAGTACTCCAAAAATCACCCTCTAAAAATCATTTGGTCGACCACCCGCCTCAAAAATATGGCAAAATGGCAATGTTCTCCATGTGCCAGATTGAGGTTGAATATAACATTTTATTACAAATTACATCATTGATTTCCATAGCACTGTCTGGTCAGCATGTTTTGATATTTTGACTACTTATAAATTTCTAGGTGTCTGGTCTAGTTTGCATACCACATTTCCAACAACTCAGTAAAATATGAGGTTTGATTTACTATTAGTTGGGACTGTTTGCTTTGTGATATTTCAGATTGTGGGGGTTCTCTATCCAGTGTTCTCCCCAGGCTCAGAGGCAAGCATGGCGGACTAATTTGCATACTAATTTGCATATTTTTCAGGATTCACTTTCACAAAAACAAACATACAAGAGAGTATTAAAATGTACAAGAGACTTTATTTAAATTACATAATACTTTACATAATATACCATAATTTGACAAGATCGTCATTTAATGTGAACTGTTTCATAAAAGTTAGTCTAAACTAATCCTCCTTGACTTTGCTGTGCTCCAAACATTGGCTGCCTTACTGTAGTTAAACTCGTCATAGACGTGCACGGGACTTTGTTCCATAAAGAAGACCCTCTCTTTGCAAGCATGTTGTCCTTTGAGCATAAACTGCACAACATTCCTAGTGGGAAAAAATGAAAAATAAAAAAAAACACAATGATTGAGGTTCAAATAAATGTAAACATAACGATTGAATTGTGTCGCCATCGGGAACCCAGTGCTGTATGGATAGCATACCGTCTGCAAAACATGTTGTTTACATGTTGGTTTTGTCAGGTCAACGACAAAGACTCGGGAGTTTCGAGGAAAAAAACACGAGGTCACTATTCAATTAAAATTAAAACGTAACGATAGAATTTTGTATACAAATCGGGATTCCATCGATCATAGCTCGTGACGATAGCAGCTGTCGTTCGCAAGACGTTGAGAGGCCGCCATCTTGGAAATACCCACACAGGTCAACATGTGACCGGAAGAATACAAAAATTTGATTTTTTTTTTGCTTGGACAAATTATAACATATGCGTACCCATTAATCTATGAAGATATCCATAAATAATCTAAAATAAGTTGACAGTAATGAGTGATGTTTTTTTTCATGTCGTGTCTATACCAGCCTCGTGTCTAAGATGTTGATTGAAATCGGTGTAGGCCTACCATATTTGGTGTTCTTACGATCGGCAAAACATACACACATTGGCATTTTATTTCTAAAATTACGAAATCATACCTGAACAATCTGAAGTTGACCTCAACCAGGGAAATATCTTCTTCCACGACTCATCAAAATCAGCCTCACGCCGTTTCTGTGTTTCTACACGCTTCCGTTTCTTTGCTGTGCTAGCGGTGATTGTACGTTTTAACCGGGCGGCATCACCTTTTTTTCCTTTACATGTTTTGTCATATAGCATCTCGGTGTTTGCAACTCGAGTGACAATTTGTTCCCAGGGATCGAAATACTCTGGTGCACACTGCACTATGCACATAGATTATTAGCTAGTGCAAGTAAACTCAAAATTTAATGTGCACACTGTGCATGTAGAAATTAACACAACAATTTCTCATTATATTCACTAAGCCTAAATTAAGTTCAACCAACATTGTAAGACAACTAAAAAAAGCAAATTCTTTTGTGATCGCATCAATCGAGACCCCGTCAATTTTATTTAAACTTTAAAAGTGGTGCATTTCACAACAAGTTAGTGCAGGTAAATTTCAAATTTAACATGCACACTGTGCATGCAGGGAAGAAATTCTATTTCAATCCCTGGTTCCCCATTGACAGCGTCTGTACTTCACACGTGTTTAACAATGGGACTGTTTAATTCGTCCCGGCAAGTTCAAACCGCCGTGGCATTGACGGTGTTAATTTATGCAGTGCTACGAGTGAGTGGGTCAAATGGATGTAAACAATGCATCCTATTAGCATGGCGGTGAAGTTGTAAAGCATGGCGGTCCGAGCCCAAGCGTGGCGGCCGGGTCGCCAAGCATGGCGGTGCCGCCATGCTTTGTTCTATGTGGGGAGAACACTGCTATCTAATAGATCTGAAAATGCAAATGGTCACCCAGATCTTTATTGAGACCAAGTAAGCCAGAAGATTTGTTTTTGCCTCTCAAAAAGTATTCCATTCTATGTCATCACATCCACTGTTTCAAATATCATTGTTATATAGGTTAGGAGAACAGTGGACGCACTGGAAAGATTGGAACACTATTTTAGGAATGAAAACATGTCTTGTGGCTCCCTTGCCAGATCTAAGTAGCTATTTATGTCCAAGTTCTATTGTGAGCTTTGCACTGATCTTTATTTCCATCATTTGTCATGGTTATATATGAATAATTTTGACAGTCTGGTTTTACATGACTCTTATCAATCCTGTATCAGTCCAGTACCATTATATTCATGGTGAACTAAAGAAAAATTAGACAGTGTAGATAAATGTACATTCTAACTGGCTGTTGTCAATCCTCTCCAGGGCTGCTAAGGAAAAGAACAAGGCCAAGCAAGCTGCAAAGAAATCAGTTACTGCACCAACAAAGGTAAGTATTTCGGTTTGTATGATGCGGTGATGAGTGTGTCGTATAATAACAGCCATTATTGTACCTAATCTGTTTATAATCTGACGAATGTAGTGGCTGTAGTTTATGATCACAGGTATACTAATCTTACTATATCTGAACCAACTACCTAGTATACAAAAATTGTGTTGGTAGCTTTCCTTTCATGGGATTTGTCAACTAATTAGAACACATAAAAACAGGCCATGTCAGCCTGTAACATGAGTTCTGATTGGCTGTAGATCATACAACACAATTTGTTATAGGTAGTCATATGTAGTTAGGGCCATTTACACTGGTCATTTAGTGTCACTAAATTTTGGAAATTTTGTCTTCATAAATGCTAAATCGAAAATTTTTTTGGCAGCAAAAATTACTGTGGCTGTGAATTTGAGTACAACCTAACCAGCAGTTATAGTCAGGTAATTGGTTGACAATGTAGCCGTGATGTTTCCTCCAAATCTGGTAACTTTCTACTGGCTCCTCGAATACTATATTGCTTGCAACAAAGCTGCAATGTCAGCCAAATAGCTGACCATATTGCTGACTCGGTGGACAAAACAAATGTATATATTTTGAGGGCATGAAAGATGATCATTTGTGATAAGATGCATGCAATCAATTTTCAGTTTTTCAGCAAATTCTCATCAGGACATGCTCCATAAAAATGCTATCCCAATATCTATTCAGATTTTTATTGTCACTAGTTACAATGCAGAGTTTTTTACCTGCCATGTACAAAACACAAACAGGAATTTTTGTAAACATCCACTCATCTGGACATATATTTTGTCACCTTAATCACTCCTTGGTTTTATTTCCAGAATTATTTATAAGGACTTTTTTTTTGTACATTTTCAGTCACAGTCAAAACAACAGAAGCTGCAGAAAACGGCGAAGCAGCAGTCTAAATCTGCAGCTCCTCGTGTTGGTGGAAAACGCTAAACAGATTTATGTTGTAATATATGTTGAGATGCTTGATTAAAGCTTTGTGGAAAAAAACTCTAAAAATTAAGTGTTGATGTTTGTCATTGCCTGGAAACAGGATTGTCTCTGGCCTGTGCCAAGAAGTGCTGCCTTCATGCAATGAAGTGGATCACTGATTGCCACCACTTGGAGGCAGTAGTGCTTGACATCTTGCAGAAGACGAGTGCTCCCAGCCTACTTTGTAAGGAGTGATCACTCCACTTGCTCAAATAATGACCTGGAAAATGTTATCATCACTTTCCCTATTCATGAAATTTTTATAGCACAGCTTAACTTGCATTGGATTGTTCAGGAGAGCCATTTCTGGCTTGGACACCAATTTCAATCTTGAGTTGCACTAATTTTACGAAATAACCTATATTTCGTGTTGCATTATTCATGACTGACCAGTATGTGGAATGGAATTTGGATTTTTACTTGTACATTGTGGGGAGGGGAGGGGGGGGGGGCTGTGTCATTAAATCTGAAGTAGGCAGAGCTCCGTTCACTTTGTTGTGATGGATGGATGGATGGCTGGCTATCTGTTGGTTGGTTCAAACTGCAATTGAGCAACTACCAATGCAAGTTTTGTCCCACTGATGAATGTGTTAATCGATTAAAGTTTGCCTACTTGAAATCTCTCAGTAACTCAGTTATTGATTGCCTTTTGTCCCTGCGAGATAAGATAGCAAACAAATGAACATTTTTGACTCCCATGTGCGAAGCACAAAAGGGAGTCTTTGCAGTTACCCTGTCTGTCTGTATGTATGTATGTATGTATGTCACTTTTTTTGTTCCACCGTTATCTCAAGAACCACTAATCAAATTTGGGTGAAACTTGGTAAATAGATACTCTGGGATAATGCGCAGAGTTGATTAGGTTTTGGTAAAAATTTATGAATATTAATTACCTAATTTGCATGATAATTAGCTAATTTTTAGCTGTTCTATGACTGTTCCACTGATATCTAAAGAACCACTCATTGGATTTTGATGAAACTTGGTACATAGATGCTCTGAACATATGCGCAGATTTGATTAGTTTTTGGTAAAAATCCGTGCATATTAATTACCTAATTTGCATGATAATTAGCTATTTTTTAGTGGTTCCATGACTGTTCCACTGATGTCTAAACAACCACTCATTGGATTTTGATGAAACTTGGTACATAGATTTTCTGAACTAATGCTAGGTTTTGATTAGTTTTGGGTAATAATCCGTGGATACTAATTACCTAATTTGCATAATGATTAGTCAATTTTCGGTTTTTCCACTGATATCTCAAGTACTAATCATCACATTTCAATGAAACTTGGTACATAGATGTCATATGACACTGCACAGACCTGATAGTTTTTATGGTAATATCAGTACATGTAATTACGTAATTTGCATAATTAATTTTCAGCTTTTGATATAAGTAGTGAGCATTACATTTCAATGAAACTTGGTACTTACATACTCAAGGACTATGCAGAGATTGATTGTTTCGGATAAATATTTGTGCATATTAATCACCTAATTTGCATAATTAGTTAATTTTCAGCTTTTCCACGGGTATCTCAAGTACTAATCATCGCATTTCAATGAAACTTGGTACATAGATCCTTTAGGACTATGCAGAGACCTGATTAGTTTCAGGGTAAATAATTGTGCATATTAATTACCTAATTTGCATAATTAACCAATTTCCAACTTTCACACTGATATCTCAGGTACTACGGTAATCATCACATATCAATGAATGTTTATACATGGATGCTGTAGGACAATAGACAGACCTGGATAATTGTGGGTTAAAATCTGTACATATTAATTACCCAATTTGCATAATTAACCAATTTTAAGCTGATATCTAAAGTACTAATTTCCATTTTAATGAAACCTAGTACAAAGATGCTCTAGGACAATGTACAAACCTAATTAGTTTGGGGTAAAACTCTGTTCATATTATTTCCCCAATTAGCATAATAATTCATAATTTTTTGGTTCTAATCACATTTCAATTAAACTTGGTACATAGTTTTTGTTACATTGCGCAGACCTCATTAGTTTTACAATCAAATCTGTTCATGTTAATTTTCTGATTTGCATAATTAGTTTTCAGCTAAGTAATTTCAAATTATATTTAATGTGTCTCCAATACTCTCAGCACATGGGAGTTCTTTCTAAGCTTTCTTTGATTTTGTTTCTAATCACATTTCAATGAAACTTGGTACATTGTGCAGACCTTTAGTTTTACACTTAAATCTGTTCATATTAGTTACCTTATTTGCATAATTAGTTTTCAGCTATTCCATCAATATCTCAAGTATAAGTAATTTTGAATTAATTTTTAATGTGTCTCCAAAACTCTCAGCACACGGGAGTTCTTTCTAAGCTTTCTTTGATTAAAATCTTGTCTGGGGAGGGGGGTGTAGTTTACTGTGGCTAGTATTGAAAAACATTTCTGAACATGTTTTATCATAAGCTGTCAAACAACTGGCAAAATAATATCCTTGGTAATGAGTCTCCCAAATCTCATGAGAATACTAGGCTGGGTTTCAAAACCAACCATGGAGAGTTTTTGCACAGTCTGATTTATATTTGCAAACCTAATATCTTTACAGAAAACAAGATAAGCACTCCTATGAATTTGGTGCCAAACTTTGATTAGGATCTGAAGCTAATAGAAATTCTGTTTAGTCAAAAGTTATCAAATCGAAAACAATATATAAAAAATGCATGCAAAAGCAAAACGTTAAATCCACATTTTGAAAAGAAAATTGTACTCAAAAATAGGTATTCTTTATTTGACAAACTGTTCATTCAACAAATGAAAATTCACAGCAATTGGTTTCAGCTGTTTGAACAGAATAATAGAGCTTTTATCATACTACTTTAAAAACTGTTTGAAGATGTAGATTCTCAGGAGGCAGTACTGTTGACTTCTCTCTCCACTGAACACCAACTAACTATTTAAGCTGATTTGCATTACAAAGCAAAGCTTGTAACATGATAGAGGGTGTTTTTTTTTTTTTACTTTTCAAATACAGTATTCACACAATGAATATAATAAAGCAGTTCCTATTTTTCTCAGTGAATCGTTAATTTTTGACAAATGCCTGTACAAAATACTTGGGCAAAAGCCAGCTAAGATTTTCTGGTATCTTGCATGATTTATGAATCTTTTCACGTCTAAACGTAGGCACCAATGTTTTTTAATATATTTACATATATCAAGGACATTCGGTAAACTGCTTTCCAACTGTTTCAACCCCTAAACTTGTTTGTATTCAAAATTAATTATGACAATGCATATTCATATACAAACTATGATAATGGGAATAATATTATATAACAAAGGGCAAGGTCACCAGAGTTCAACTATGTTTATAAGAGAAAGGGTGAACATCAATTGTAATGGGATTAAATATGTTGCAACTGTGAAATAACGAATAAATGAAATCAACAATAATAAAATTGCTATATATATATATAGACAGGTGTCCATAATTGTCACTGATGACAGCAATTCTGTTAAGCACTGACGAACTTTATTCGTTGCTGGTATCTAAAATGATCCTGGATAGTTCTGAGTCTGTGTAAAATTAGTGTCATTGAATAATTACAGATTTTGCACAAGATGTTTATACTGGTTTAATACTGGGATCTTGTGTTGTATCTGGACATTATCACTTGAAGCGGGAGGGACGTCGCACACGCGGGAGTTGAGTCCCAGGCGATGATAACAACACGCACTATGTACGCAAAGGCTTATGGGTAGATGCTTGTTTGTAAACAATGACGCGCTATGGCCACCTGACGCATGCGTAGGTGACGACTCTTATTAGACCGGACTTTGTTTATTCCTTGTATCTCGAGTTTTTATCACGCAATTTTTTTGAGGAGGGCAGGAAAAAAATAAAATTAATTCTTTTTTTCCCCCCATTAGATTTGTGTGATTCTCAAAGAATTGTAAGTGAAATCATTGATCGGAGAGAAGAAATGAAATAAAATTGTATTCCATGTATAACCTTGTTTCTCATCTGCGCGAGACTTCAGTACTTTGATCATGATACTCCCACGAAAATGCAACTTGGATTTGTTATGCGACGGGCGGTAAAAAAAATGAAGATAAAAATAATATTTTTTAGCTTACAAGTCGATAAATTACGCTGAAATAATTTTCATTTTCGGCTTCTGTTCATTCGGCGGGTTCGCGAAACAAGGGATAATAAAAGTTTGGCTTTACCGGTATATACCCAGCTTGTACCATAAGAGTACTATAACCATACACTGTCAGACAAAAGACATGGGAATCAGTCTTTCTGATCGGCACTATTCTTTTCCCCAAGGCTGCTCTGAAGTTTTGTTTTTGTTTAAACAAAGAATGTTGGTGTGGTGCAATTATCTTGTTTACACATGCACAGATCTCAATGTTTTTGAAAGAAACTTTGGATCAGAATTTTTTTTTTGACCTTTTGACAGAAATGATAAAACATTTCCAAAATCGCGACAGTCATGCCCCTCTGTGTTTTATATGGGTGACGCGCGCTGCGTGACGAATTGGTGCTTTACAGAGTTGGATACCGCGTCTGACACTATTGGCGTCCTAACAGTAACAACTGGGAACTGGTTTGTCAGGTTATTTGTTTGTAGTCATTGTCAAATTAGCAGCAGTATGGGATGACTAGATGGTCGTTATGGGCACCTCACACACAAATATATTCTCTATTTTAATGTTTTTGTCTAGAAAGTATTGTACAATAAATAGAAGACAATTTACAAATAATCTTACCATGGTCACTTGTATAACCAAAAGAGCAAGTGTATGTCAAATGAGCTATGCAAATTTCCAAGTTTGATTCTTTAAAACCATGCAACCAGACAATGATTGTTTCTACTATGTTCAACATTTTCACATTGTTCTCAGTCTGAAGTAAGGTGACGATTAATATCTGCGAAAAAAAGTTATATTTATAGAAAAAAATGTGGAGATTCACTGTGAAATAGATATAGATTGCACATGGAGACACGTTGATCTCATCGTACCACAAACATTGCTGCTGTCAATAGACTTGGTTCCAGTGTCCTGCTTCTGTGATTCCTTGCATGTATAACAAAATGTACCGTTGAGGGCGGTAAATTCAACTGAAATTGGGTCTATATCATGCACCATGCATATGGATACACATCAGACCACTAATGCACACCGGTGAAGTAGTATGATGACATCATAGTGTTCTGGTCATTCTCTTGATGAAACCTCTGAGGGAGTTCTTTCTCTCGGGGTCTGCACTCGGAGATTGTTCTGTTGGAAACATGAGTAGAAGTATCAGTACGGAATACAAAGAAATATCTCCACCTACTAGAATTCTATGTTGATAAACATTTCGCTGAAGCAGATTAGAAATCATTTCTAAGGTCTAATACTGAAGTCGGGCGCTTAAGATAGTATAACGAGACACCCCCTCCCCCTATTCGTTCAACAGTATGACATCAAGCCATTGGCTTTTCATGTTTTTACTGAAAAAAATGTCAATGTAAGATTAACTTAGCAAAGCGACACTAGCTATTTTCTCCTAAAACACAGGTTCTATTATCGACTTTTTCCAGGTGGATTTTGACATAAACAACTCGAATAGAAGTTGTCATTGTTATTATGCTAAGGGAAATGACAAGCTACACAAAAGTAGAAAACATTGCCAATTATTAGGCCTTAAACTACTAAAATGAGATCACATTCGAGCATGCGCCAAAGTTTTCAACAGATACATGCCCACATTGCCTATCGAAACGGCGAGTATAATTTGTACTTGAAGCACAAAGAGAGCTTACTCAGTAACATCCTGGAATCGTCCGTCTCCAATGATTCTTCCAGGGAGTCTACATCAGCGTCTTTCAAGCTCTCGTCAGCGACTGTACACGGGGCGTTGTGCGCCGTCCGACTGACCAATTCGGTGTTATGCCTCCATTTTCTGCCACTTTTCCACGACATCAACTCTTGAATACTGTTGATTTGCAGCAATGAACCTGTCTGACTAGCTTCTTCGATGGCATCGTACCAGTTCATGAGATCGTTATCAGTAAATGCTTTTAACGTTATATTTTTCTGTATATGTCAATACGGAGATATGGGCATACATGTTTAGATATAAGTTAATTGTAAGGTTGCAAGAGGAATTCTCTATCTCGGCAGAGATCTGAATAATCTACATATTTCGTAAGGATATTAATGATTGTATGGTCATTGTATAATTATTCGCATACAAGTATGTAGTACAATTAACACGAACAAAGGAAGAGATGGTGTTTGTTTAGTTTAAGTTTTAGTCCTTCAGTAGACATTTTTAAATCCAGACTGAAAACGCACTTATTTAAATGTGCTTTTAATATTTGACTGATTGTTTATTGTATCAGCGCCTTTGATCTTCATATGTTGGAATTGTTGCGCTTAATTAAATAAAGTTATTATTATTATTATTATTATTTAACTTTGTAAGTTCAGTTCACTATTAATTAAAATCCGAGTTACTAAATTTGAACGTTAAACAAAAACAAAAATGTATGTTGCCGTAACTGCCGTAGTTCTGTCGAGTTACAATTAGGGCGTGGTTTCTAAAATACGGGCGTAGTCATTATTGTAACTCGATGTCCGTAACTCTTCTCAAGAAGGAAAAAACGTTTGTGAAAATCGTCAATCACCGTCATGTACCATCGACGGTAAATAAACAATTCGCGATGGAGAACCACGTGATATAAATTTATTAAATCTTGTTCGTTTGTACGGAATGAAATCTATAAATAAACATGAATAAATTAACAATGATTTGTGTTTGTTACTTACATGTGATTTCACGGGATCAGTGTTTATCAGAGTAAACATTAAATCTAATTTGTTGGAGTAACCCTTCGTTGCTAAGTCGTTAATCCATGGTGCGTCAAAATAGTAATTAGCCAGGTTGACATGCATCACGTACCCGTCCTCCTGTGAAGGCGACCACAAAGTTGAGTCAATAACTGAACGACGATATTATCGTCAACATTTGAAGTTGTAATATTATATGTATGATACTAGTATTGGAGGAAGTTATGGGAAGCTCCGGGAAGCGCAGCTTTTGTCGTATTTGGCCGAGGTTTTTGGGCGTAGCTATATTGACAATAACATCAATATGTCGATAATAATAATTATTGTGCTATTACGTACGTGCAAAAGAAAAACAAATAATGGATTTCCTATGAGATTTCGCGTGACAACTTGAACAATAGGTGATTTTCCGTTCAAATGCGAGATCTCGCGCGTTGCGTGAAAGATGCGCGCCGAACGTATGTCGCAAAAAATCGAACGATTTAATTTTGAACTCGAATTTCTTTATTTCGTAGCTCACATCGAAAGGCCGATCTTTGACAGGGGAATATTGCGTTTGAATACAATTACTTCATCCATATTGACCATCATCATCAAATGTGTACAGCACATTATTAAGCATGGAAATACCACTCAAAAAACTTTTGTTTTTACGTTCTTTTTCATGCATAACGCGGGATCTCACAGTGCCCGGAAAATGGTTTATTCTGGATAAATAATTGCTATCGGCAATGTCACAGCGATAACTACCCATGTCAGTATCATGAGTAACGTCACCATGACAACATGAGTGTAATACCTTATAGTATATCGCCAATAAACAGGGTTCAAATAATTTGCAATAAACTTTCTGCCAACTGTCTCCATGTACATACATATCATCATAAACAAGTACATTTCCATGGCGAAGAAGTTCTCCAGGCTAGAAAAAATATAATTCAGTTAGTACTGCGGTCACACCGTGACAGTTGACAAATACATTTACTGGCATTTTGCTAAATTAGTCCCTGTAATTGAGCACTTGAAACCCAGAAGAAAAAAACATGAACTTCTAATAAATTGTATGTATTTCGACAAATTGTCAATTCAAAATGACGGCCAAGGTAGAGCTTACGACAGAAGCCTACTCACAATTTTTGAGAAAGTTGGTCATAAATCGCATGACAATGTTCATTTGTTTATTATGTACAATCATGAAGCTATTGTTCAATAGCACCATGAAATAACATTCTTTTGTGTGTTACAGTGGCGTATTTTGAGAAACTTGTACTAATACTTTTAATTCCATAGAGCACAATGTTTAAAGCGGTAGGGTCGTCAACTGCGCACGCGCGGGAATTGAGTCCCAAACGATGGTAAAAACACAAGCTAAAAACACAAAGGCGGAGCTATGTCACAGAACATTCTATATTGCCATGGCGCCCACAGGACGCGCACTTCTGTGCCATGTATTTCTATGGGCTCTGCGCGTCGAGCTGCTGTGAAACGCCGGTGAAAACAGCTAAAGTCAAGGAATCAGTGCAAACTCAACCTTGCAGTAGTACTGAGCAACCGAATCTATATATATGTTACACATGCAGGGCTAATCTTGTTACACTGTTTAGTAGAGTCGCAACAACTATCCCAAAGTACAGTTTTCTGGGAGTTTTCGGCCTTTGTTTTTCACAGTGATGGTTGCCAGGCGGTAAAATACCCGGATATCTGCTTCCGAGAATAACGTTCTGGGAGAAAAGCACAAAGTAGTTGTTGCCGTGGAAACAAGTTCAGATATTGCCACTCGAGCTTCTATTGATATATTTCGTTTATTTTATGATGGGTACGTCATATTTTACTATATTGACAACACATATTTTCAAGGCATGACATTATTATAATAACCATCAACCGGTTTTGAAATGGCTGACTGACACTTTAGATAAACTTTTCCAATAACGCCAGTGTCTGTGTTGCAGAATATGACCCTGGGCTCTATTCCAAATTACTTTAACATTTTCAGCTTACGAAGCTTCATAAATGACAACATCATGGCTTCTATATTTCGCCGCATACCGAATAAAGGTTCTTTCAAATAACATGTTTAGGAGGAGTTTTTTTTAATATCCCTAAAATGCCTGTCACCGCTTGTCTGGTCACCACAATTTCAGGGAACCAATGACTATACTATCACACAACTTCAGGTACTCTCCGCGCACATGGGTGTACTATTCTTACTGTTCTGAATACAAGAAAATAAATACAATATATTGTGAAAGTATCTATAAACTATAGCGACAATGTTCTCATTTTAGGGTTGGTCAATCAACTAAACCATCTCCGTTGGTATTGTTGTTATTTTTTCAGTAAAATTTTGATCTGCGCCGCACTGAAATCTGCAAACACTGTGACGACGCGCTCATACCACGTCGAATGAACCAGGCACTCCAAAACGAAGTAATTTATCTAGGGTTATGTGCTCCCCTCCCGAAGGTGGTCATTTGATCTGTACAACAATTCGCTCTCCCATCACCCTGTGCTCGCACATACTAACCAATTTGAGCCCAACAAGCTTTCAATATGCTTACCATATTACTGACCACTGCCCTTGTTTTTTTCCTAATGCATTGAGAGAAATATGCGGTTATTTTTAGCGCGTGTAGAACGTTTGAATAAACGCTCTTCAGAACACGCCGCGTAATCGATATGTAAGTGTTCCATTTTTATAGTTTAAAAGCGACGCCATTTTTCTCCGACCAGATTTACGTAAAAAGGATGCCGTGGTGTGTAGTGTTCGACATGAAACTCATAGCGACGTATACAACTCGTGTACAATACATGATGATATTTAGGTGATAATATGAAACTCGAACACACGCCGCGTGACGACAACCACCATCAATGAACGTGGATTTGAAAATTTACAACAATCGTTTTTTTGGGATACCACCACTGCATGTATGTTTTATTTGACACCACCAACTGGTCGTAATCGTTGAGTGGACTTCCCCTCGGAAAGTGGTCATAGGAACTTCGGAAACACAAAACACTTAAAGCGGGGGAGTCGTCACCTGCGCATGCGTCAGATGACCATAGCGTGTCATTGTTTACAAACAAGTGGCTACCCATGAGCCTTTGCGTTTTTAGCGTGTGTTGTTATCGTCGCTTGGGACTCAATTCCCGCACGTGCGCATGTGACGACCATCCCGCTTTAAATTACAAATTGTGAAATTTATATAATGGTTATTATCATGACTTCGCCACTTCGCAATTGAATTATTATTTATTATTTATCTTTATTTCAGACTGTCAAGCATTTGAAAGTCCATATAAAACTAGTATGAAAAATAAATAATTAAATGAACAAAAAATATATGTATATAGGTCAGTGTGCGTATGGCAACATTAATAGTACAAAATATTATTCCAATGCTGGAACAAGGCAGACTTCCAACGGACATCAGAGTTACATAAGCTCACCAACAAACTGTTATCAGAGTTGTATATACGCTCTCTAAATTTAAATACAAGATTTCTAAAAATTTCGTAGAAAGACTTGACATGATTATATACAAACATATGATTTACACTATAATCACGTGGGTAATGAAAAAAGCGGCGAAACAAGTTATTATAAAATACACGCAAAGCATTAAGGTTCGACTTCCGAAAGGAGAACCATAGTTGTCAGCAGAAAAAGTTATAACAAAAAGTTTTAAATAACAAAAGTTTGACCTCATAGCTACATTTTGAAAGTTTCCGTAATATAAGATTAGCCGTGATGCAAAATAGACGTTTCTGATGATCCATATCAGTGTTATCCTTCAAATCACTAGTAAGCTTGTGGTCAAGATATGTAAATTGGTCAACAAATTCCATTGGCTGTCCCGGCAAATATACTGGTGGTATTTTGAAAACACTGTGTCGACTATAAAAACACATACATTTAGATTTAGTGACATTATATATGATATCATGGTCATGCGCAAAGCGACCACATATTTCCAAAAGTCGTCTTAACCGCTTAATATCCATCTTTTGTAAACCTTGTTATGTAAAATGACTTGTTCTACTGGCATTGCAATAAATATTAACTGAATAGTACACACACGCCTAAAGTTAACAACATCATGAACATCAATTGGTTTATGTGAATATCAATTCTGGTGTGCATTATTGACAAACTGAGGTTTAAATATGGAGAAAATCAGGTAACCTGTCAACATAGCGATGGGTCAAGTTATTGTCACATCAACGGGGTACATACTTGTCAGATATCTGTGCCAAAATATCGGTCAATTTGGGACGTTTTAGTCAAAATATCACTGAAATATACAAAACACCACCGCGTTATAATGCGCTACATATACTATGGCATAATATTGAGTTGCGATTTGTTTACGATTTTCTTATGGCAAATGACAAATACAAAATATGTGTCCTCCTTGAAATAAATAAATAAATGAATAAATGGTACAAAGTGCCCCGAAAATCAATAAAATTGATTAAGCATTGATTCACCTAGACGAAAAATCTAAACATTAAAAATTACTGATTATACTAGAATTAACTTTAATTGTACGCACTCAGTGTCACACAAATACAAACAACACACATAGAAGATGTTTTTTATAATGAATATATACAACAAAACGTGGTGTTTTACGTCAACTGTTCGATAATGCAGTTTACTTAGTAAATATTACGCTACTGTCACACTGCATCCTTTCTAATTTGAATTACGCAACCCCAAATTAACATGTGAATGGACATAGAAAAAAAAGAGAATAGGCCAAGAAAGGGGGAGAAGAAGGGAAATCGGTATCTCGCCATGCGAGAGGTCCCCCCAAATTTAACTCTCCCTGATACACTTGAACTATATAACTGATGTATTCTTTTGTCCCCTGTGATTGATGCATGAAATCCTCCCCAGTGTGCCCTGAAACACTGTGATCATAATATTACCATAATGACATCACGCTTCTTTCCTAGCATAACCTGAGCAGAGAATCGATCGCCCGAGTTGAAGATACTTCCAATATCTGTGTTTCAAGAATTTGAGTATCTGCTCGTATGCGTCCCTGCTCCAATTTCAACGCTGTTTGTGTTGTTAACCAGACTAGGTTATCCGCTGCACGTTCAACAAAGCTAATACACAAAGCACCCAAACGTCGCGAATTCAAATTCCACGTTGTCACATATTAAATGAACGAACTATTTCATGCACTATTTGGCTTACCATTCAAACTAATTAAATAAACTAATTATTAGCATATCATTAAAACGAAAATAGGACAATATAATATTAATGTTTATACAATGTATCAGTCACGCTGAACTAATTTGAGTAGGTGCAAGCAATTACATTCCAACTGCTAATCAAATTCGATACAATTAGAACAAAAACACGCACCAGAAATGGAATTTTGTTTTATCATCATGAGCTTAAGACCCATTTCATCTCTTCCTATCATGGACATAGTATTATAAATACATATAATAACATATTTGCACAGGCAAATTACACTATATAACTAAGACATACCCCCCCCCGTTGAGAATACTGATACCCAACGTCAACATAGTTTACTTATTGCGCGTCATTATTTTAAATGCAAAGCCCACATATAATACATTCAAGTATTTAGATAAAGTAAATTAGCCCGTTTAATAAATAAATAAGTCAATTCCTATATAATGATACATTGGAATAATAAAACGGTTTATTATTAAACAAATAAAAGTATGAGCAGATCTTCTTTTTGTGGTGTAAATGGGCACTGATGAAAGCGTCGATATTATGTAGTTATTTATTTATTGTTCCGTATACTCCGTATAAATGAACACAATTATACCAAGTTGTTGATCCCAAATAAAACTGCAACGACATGTGATCCAAATGTGCGTACGGTTGTTATTATGGTAACAGAATGACAATTCTAGGTACAAAGAGGATGGCTTTGAAAAATAGCGAATGTCCGGAAATTCAATTTGAAATTCAATAAACACCCATTTTTGATTGATTCATCTGGTGCATCGTTCTAAATAGTTTCTGCATTTGTTGACATTTTAATCAAATTGGGAATAACCATAATATACATATGAAAGTGCAATTTATGCAAATATTTAATAATGACAAACACACAACATTATCCATACATTGTTTTTCTTCATGGACAGTTTTGTTGAATTACAACAATTAACACAAAATGGGATGAAAAGGCTAATCTGAAATCAAGGCCATTTATGACTTCGGATATGCTACGACATTACCGCTTTCTAAATATATCATTTAAAACGCTTGATTAAAAAGGCGCATCAAATCTTTAAGGGAAACATATATAACTTGTTCAACAATTTACATTTATATAAATAAACGACGTTGTCACCATATATCCCCTCCCCCTCATTAGACGCCCGAGTAGTGGGACGCTGAGCAGACTACACTTAACACTTATTTCTCACATTTTCAATATTTAACCAATATTATATTAATATAAAGCAAAGGCAGAGCCAATAATAGTTTCACAACAATCTTTCTGTTTTAGTACAAAAGAATTATTTATCCGTGGTTTAAAATTTTTAGCATTCATAATCCAACTCTCCGTTATTTGACCATTCATTATATTCATATATTAATTTTACTTGGGAAAGACGAATTATATATTGCGAGGTTCAATAATTCTAAACCAAACTTAAACTTATTCATTGAAAGAGTAAAACAAACCTTTAACCTAGAAAAAGCAATTGCAGAACAATATAACAAATACGAAATATTTGTTAACAAATGGAAAAATATAATGAAATACCTAGAAAAATAAAAATACTGTAAAAATATATATATAACATGAGCGACTTTGACCTTGTTTTTTGTGTTTTTGTATTTGTATTTTGATCAACTTTTTTGTTCTTTTTTTTGTATTTGTATTTAAAAAAAAAGTTAATCAGTATTCTGTCCATCACATTTTAATTTAATATACGATTAATTAAAATCTATGCATTGTATTTATTACATCACACTTTAATATACGATTAATTAAAATCTGTGCATTGTATTTATTAATCACACTTCAATATACGATTAATTAAAATCTGTGCAATGTATTTATTACATCACACTTTAATATACGATTAATTAAAATCTGTGCATTGTATTTATTACATCACACTTTAATATACGATTAATTAAAATCTGTGCATTGTATTTATTAATCACACTTTAATATACGATTAATTAAAATCTGTGCAATGTATTTATTACATCACACTTTAATATACGATTAATTAAAATCTGTGCATTGTATTTATTAATCACACTTCAATATACGATTAATTAAAATCTGTGCAATGTATTTATTACATCACACTTTAATATACGATTAATTAAAATCTGTGCATTTTATTTATTACATCACACTTTAATATACGATTAATTAAAATCTGTGCATTGTATTTATTAATCACACTTTAATATACGATTAATTAAAATCTGTGCAATGTATTTATTACATCACACTTTAATATACGATTAATTAAAATCTGTGCAATGTATTTATTACATCACACTTTAATATACGATTAATTAAAATCTGTGCATTGTATTTATTACATCACACTTTAATATACGATTAATTAAAATCTGTGCACTGTAATTATTAATCACACTTTAATATACGATTAATTAAAATCTGTGCAATGTATTTATTACATCACACTTTAATATACGATTAATTAAAATCTGTGCATTGTATTTATTAATCACACTTTAATATACGATTAATTAAAATCTGTGCAATGTATTTATTACATCACACTTTAATATACGATTAATTAAAATCTGTGCATTGTATTTATTAATCACACTTTAATATACGATTAATTAAAATCTGTGCAATGTATTTATTACATCACACTTTAATATACGATTAATTAAAATCTGTGCATTTTATTTATTACATCACACTTTAATATACGATTAATTAAAATCTGTGCATTGTATTTATTAATCACACTTTAATATACGATTAATTAAAATCTGTGCAATGTATTTATTACATCACACTTTAATATACGATTAATTAAAATCTGTGCAATGTATTTATTACATCACACTTTAATATACGATTAATTAAAATCTGTGCATTGTATTTATTACATCACACTTTAATATACGATTAATTAAAATCTGTGCACTGTAATTATTAATCACACTTTAATATACGATTAATTAAAATCTGTGCAATGTATTTATTACATCACACTTTAATATACGATTAATTAAAATCTGTGCATTGTATTTATTAATCACACTTCAATATACGATTAATTAAAATCTGTGCAATGTATTTATTACATCACACTTTAATATACGATTAATTAAAATCTGTGCATTGTATTTATTACATCACACTTTAATATACGATTAATTAAAATCTGTGCAATGTATTTATTACATCACACTTTAATATACGATTAATTAAAATCTGTGCATTGTATTTATTAATCACACTTTAATATACGATTAATTAAAATCTGTGCAATGTATTTATTACATCACACTTTAATATACGATTAATTAAAATCTGTGCATTGTATTTATTAATCACACTTCAATATACGATTAATTAAAATCTGTGCAATGTATTTATTACATCACACTTTAAAATACGATTAATTAAAATCTGTGCATTGTATTTATTACATCACACTTTAATATACGATTAATTAAAATCTGTGCAATGTATTTATTACATCACACTTTAATATACGATTAATTAAAATCTGTGCATTGTATTTATTACATCACACTTTAATATACGATTAATTAAAATCTGTGCATTGTATTTATTAATCACACTTCAATATACGATTAATTAAAATCTGTGCAATGTATTTATTACATCACACTTTAATATACGATTAATTAAAATCTGTGCATTGTATTTATTACATCACACTTTAATATACGATTAATTAAAATATGTGCATTGTATTTATTACATCACACTTTAATATACGATTAATTAAAATCTGTGCATTGTATTTATTACATCGCACTTTAATATACGATTAATTAAAATCTGTGCATTGCATTTATTACATCACACTTTAATATACGATTAATTAAAATCTGTGCATTGTATTTATTAATCACACTTCAATATACGATTAATTAAAATCTGTGCATTGTAAAAAAAAAAAAAAAAAAAAAAAAAATATTCATATATATTGTTACCAGTCATTGTAGTGTTAAATCTTGAATACATTTGAAAAACAACATTTAGCGACATCTATAATAATAATAATATTTGACTATATTTAAACAAAAAAGTTCTTTTTTCTGCATTTTGTACAGAAGCATAATCTATTTTGACCACATCCGATCTGTGACGTCTCTCTTTGCTTCTCTCTGTATAACACACTGTGAAAGATAGATTAGAATAACCCTATGGTGTGCATCGATTGATGCTATTGCAATATAAATTAAATAGATTAGAATAACCCTATGGTGTGCATCAATTGATGCTATTGCAATATAAATTAAATAGATTAGAATAACCCTATGGTGTGCATCAATTGATGCTATTGCAATATAAATTAAATAGATTAGAATAACCCTATGGTGTGCATCAATTGATGCTATTGCAATATAAATTAAATAGATTAGAATAATCCTATGGTGTGCATCAATTGATGCTATTGCAATATAAATTAATGTATAGTTGGGAAATATATACTTAAAATGTCCGAAATGACAACATACTCGGTGCGGTGTAGACATGCTTTACATTACACTTATTTCAAATCAAATTGGTAGCATAATGGATATATTTGCACTATTTGAATTATTTTCTTGTCAACGAATGTCATAGATAGAGAATTTAACATACAGCACGGTTGTAGAAAATGTTTGAATGACATCACATAGTACAAATGCAATATATTTATAAGAATATGTTTCAATATTGTTGTTCGATATTCCATATTGTAGACCGAATCGGACTATGATTTATCACGAACTAACAATTATACATTTGCAGGACTCGCAGAAGTACAGACAGCAAAACAAAACACAAGTAAGCATTTGAAATGTATCATAGAATGTATTGCAGCATGCAACAAATACTCAGATGTGTGCTCCAAAAACTGTGTTTTCATATCATGATAAATAATAGCTCAACAACTTGACATGCTCATCATGTGTGTTGATGTCGTGTCGTTCAGCCTCCAGTGACAGTAAAGTAGTATCATGATTTATATTTCAGTCAGTTTGACAGTGGTTGTCATGACATATACTGATAAAGGTTAATGACAAGACCAGATGGCGAGCTGGTCGAAATCAACCAAAAACATCTTATGACTCTGCAGTTTTTAAGATACAAGACAGTAGCTGTAATTCTAAACCAATGTTGTTTGCGAGTTTAAAAAAGGTAGTATCTTGGTGGAATGTTAGTGCGAGATTATTACCCCATCAATATTAGTTAGTGTTGACAATGTATAGAAATGTTTTCTCTAGACAGCTTGACGAGTAATTAATTGATTATGATGTGTAAAACTTTCATGTGATTGGTTGTTTGTTGGAAGGCAAGGCCTTGGAGTCTCTTATACTGATTGTAATTGGTTAAGGAGTGACAAGAAATAAAGAGTGATTTAATGCTGTCTCGAGTGAAAACGAGGGACTTGGCAGAGAATCGTTTTGGGAACATGAACGAAGCTTGTGTGTGTCTTTTGTCAGCCTAGCGTGGAAACGACCGAATCCCGGTTACCTAAGTGAAAGGTTGTTAACCATCAAAAATACCTATCACAGTAGTGTCATCATCGTCAGCATTCGAGGTGGTTACGGTGGTGTCTTCAGTCTCCGATGTAGTGGAGCAGATGTCACTTAGGTTTTCACTTGACTTGTCTGTTGTCGTCTCGTCCGACTTTGTTTCGTAGAGGGACTGTGTTTCGTAGTACTAAAAAATACGCTTTCTGCTATTCAGGTTTTGCTTGTCATTGGAACGCTCTTTTTCCGATTTTTTTCCGTGCGATTTTTCAAAATAAACTTGGTAAATACAAAATAAATGAACAGTAATAGTAGAGAAAAGCGATGCGATGAACTATCAGCAATGAGTGAGTGCATCCGGTTATTTGACAGGACGTGTACACGCGAAGTTTATTTGCGGGATTAAGCTAGTTACAATTGTTATTGTTTTGACTCAGAGGGGCTTAGCCAAAGTGCACATTCCCGGGATTTCCGTTACTTGTAAATTATTTTTTAAAAAGCTGTTTTTTTCTTCAAATAAAAACGTGATTTAATAAAAAAAACAAGGTCATATGGCTGCCTATAGGTATAAGTCACCGTTTAATAAAATTAAAAAAAATATAAAAAACCACGAAAGTCTACTACATCCTTAATTTTTATTTCGCAAAATACGTGCTTGTGATAAACTGGGGTTTCGATGGTATTTTTTTAACAGAACGTGTTTGAATCTACTGAATACGCTTTTCTGCTGAAGGCGTTTCAACCAGGATCGTGTATTGAAAAGTGTTTATTATCAAGACACGTAGAAAAGTGTATCAATCGAAGACATGTTTTAATGAAGTGTTTACTATCACAACTCTTTGATTGTCTAGTGATTTCACTAGACACACATTTTGAAAATAGTTTCCATCGAAAAAGTGTTTATTGAAAAGTACGTTAAACCAAAGACATTGTCTTTGTTTAAACAAACACAAACTGAATATTGACAAGTGCTTGTAACGGAGACACATTTTAAAATGTATTTACACAGATAACATGGTAAAAATCATTAACATTTTCATTTTGTAAAACATTAATTATAACATACGATAAACAAATCACATAATCAATTATTTATTCCTAAATATAAACATTAATAAAGTAAGTTCGAGTATAACATAAAAAAAACAGACAAAAAGATATTATCAATCAAATGAAGAAGTGTCGTTGACTTATGTACACCTGACTTAGTGTGTTTACTGAAATTCAAATACAATACCCAATAATTGTCAATATTGAAATTCCAACACAGATGAACTGTAATGAACTTAAATGAAGAATAACATATTTAAACCATTTCTTCACTAACGTAATTAGTGCCCATTCCCGTGGAAAAAATAGTGGAACAAATAAAATATCATTAATTTCTTTTATTGTGATACTATTTACACTTAACCCTGGAATCTGCATATATGCACTACATTTATTCTATTTCATTCATCTTTTCCTTTTCTATCCGTCAAATGATTTGATTGTTTATTTTCACCACTTTTAAAATCACCCTCTAAACGGAAAGTGTGGTATTTTAAAACTATATTTACCTAACAATAGTTCTTCTGTCATAGAGGACGATGGCACTGAACCAACAACAATTTAACAGGACAAAATAAATATTTGCAATATCACCTGTCCGCTTTGATTGTTTCTCTTAAAATCGATATGACATGTAAAATATTATTTTTGTAACGCACATGTAATGTGAAAACGGAAATATGACCACACACCATTAAACACGAATTGAACTTGTTTCCCTGTTAAATTCTGCGAAACATTTCTATGATTTTATTTGGTAACTCAGATCATGTCTCTGTGTGAAGTCGGCAAAGAAGTTATGCAGTATTGAATTATCTTGTCCTGTAAATGCATGAACTTAAATAAGTTACCCCGTTTAATAAGTTTATATTAAAAGAAATAGTTTTTACGCTAACGAAAAAATACATATATTCATACGCTCTAACTGGGACTGCCAAAATGAAAAAAATGAGCTTAAGTCAACAACCCTATCTTCTTCTATTACGAGAATAAAACACTATTTTTTTTCTAATTTCTGCATTTTTGTTTCAGTGATGATATATATAAGAACCACATATGTGACCAATACCATTATTAACATTATTACCTGTGTAAAAAAAAACGGTAAATATTAAATGATTCATTTTGACTATATATTTATAGATTATCGCACACTGTCAATTATCTCTCACAAAATGTCGTAAATTATAATGTTATTAAAAGCGTCTATGCGTAATTCATCCCATGTATATCATAACATAAAAAATAACATTCAACGTCCGTAAAACGTTCTAAACGTATCTGCATTAGAATTGTTTATTATTTCACTGTTCACATCAAAATCTAACCACTTCCTGTTGTTTACATCGAACGCACAAGCAATATTATATAGCACGTGACGTAAATATAACCAGTTACTAAACACAAACGCCCAAGACCTACGACTTTTTTTGCTGGCAATTTAGCGGTTATTTCGAGTTTAAATTATTACTATATGTGGAAAATAGATGTATGATAATAATGACTACAGGTGTGCGCCTAACAGGATGCCACTTTCACAATTGCTGCCGGGTTTTCTCCGAGTTTATTGACTCACTGTGTTCACAATTATACCACTGGTATTCCGTGAACTACCAGGATTGCACTTGACTTGTCGTTTGTGATTTCGGAGGGACGTTTATTCACAGTTCTGCAGGTTTCATTTTCAATTTGACTCCTCTGGTTGCACTGCAAGTATACAACTTCACATGAACAATAGACTTGGCAAGTATTTCATTCTTATGCAAATAGTGAAATACCTGGAATGTCTACACTTCAAATGCAGATTTGTTATCACACATTCTTCTGGACTTATTCTGGACTCACATTTATATGCAAATGACCATTCCTAAAGAAGAACACATGCAAACTTTATGGCATGCCATAACATCATCAGGAATTCAGTCTAAACATCCAACCCACAGATAGCATGTAATAAAAATAACAAAAAAACTAGCCACGTTTAAGAACATTTTATAACCAGAATTCAATAATCTGCTGTTGGAATGCATCTCTCCGCAACAAATCTTCTGTCACTTCTGACTATATCACTGAAGACAACATTGATGCAATAGAAATCACTGAATCCTGGTTAAAAGATAATAGTATGAACCAGTCATCAGAGAAGTTACACCGGCTGGTTACTCCTACATTCATTGCAAAATCCTACATGCAAAATCAGCAGGCAGCTGTATTGCTTATATATATATAAATCTAGCATAGTTGTTACCGACTGGAAGACATTCCACCTCTGCTCCCTTTAACATGAATCGTTATGGCATTCATGCGCACAACATTTCGCCATGTTTCAACTTTTAAGTAGTCAGTTAACAAGTTCTTTCATAGTAGTGTTCACTGATGACGTCATTTGACTGGCCCTCTAGAGGCAAAATGACACCAGGAAAAGCGGAAGTTTGTCGTCTGCTTCACAGCCCGTTTTATACCCGATATTTAGGGCATTTCGCAGCACATACAAGTTGTTTTTATCGACAGAATTCATTCATAGATCTCAAATTTCATGTACAGAGTGTCAAAAGCCACACCTCTGCTCCCCTTTAAGTTTCTCGAAATCCCAAATAAAAAATCACGTTGTTGGTTGCGAGAAAACGGCAGAAGAACTAACCTGAAAACGAAGACACGTACAGCGCTCTAGCTATAGTAAACAGTGAGTAAATAAATATTGTTTGAGTTAAAAAATAAATTAGAAATACGCTAATATCATTACAGTAATCATTTCGCCCAACTTCCAACTTTTAATCGACCGCTTATCGCTTAATTTCCGACCGCACTGTGTTTTCCGACCGGAAAACGACCGCATTTTTATCGTAATTTTTCTCTCACCGACCGGTCGCCCAAACACTGGTCATTGGCAGAGTAGTGATCGAAATAGTGGTTCTGAGTGATATAGTTTGGGGATACAACGGGTACTAACTATTATTAAATTCCGAACTACTCTTCAAATCTATACCACATTGTATCATTCGCGGAGGAAACTTCACCTGTGTCCAATATTAAATAACTGACTTTGCGTAATTATTATGAAACCGATATATTACAATGTCGAAATTTTTAGAGCCGGTACAACATTGTAAACAAATTTGCGTAATTAGAAAAGCAGCGCACTAAGTAAACGACCTCAAAATATACAAGTTTGCGTACAACACCGTCAGAACTAATAACAATTTTACAAGATCGACGCGCGGAGCATGAAAAAAAAAGATTGCTATGGCAACGCGCCTGTTCAGTGCGTGACTTGGGGGTCAAACTTCGGTCAACACACACTTGATGTCAGCATCGCCGCGCAGTAAGTTACGCAATGAAAGTACTTAAAATTCAATTGCATCCTAAAATGATGTCGTTGATCACTATTTTCCAATCTTTTGATGCAGCCAGATTTATTTAACTTTGTGGAAATATAATCTTTTTAATTTCTCAGTCCTTTCTGGGCGACCTGCGGCTGTTTGATTTCCTACTCGCTCCTAAGCTAGCGATTGGTGAGAATGGTTATTAATATATTACCCAAAGCACTTGTAAATCGGACACATTGTGAAACATTTTAGGGGCAGTAAGTAACGTCAGAATATTGTTTAAAATAAAATATTCCATCCCAATCAAATCTAGGTCAAAGGGTCAAAGTGCGTGCATATAATTATAGATAGTTAAAAACTATAAATATATTTGAATGTTTGACGGCTATTCAACGTTTGTGCAAACAAGAATAAAAAAGGTAGTATATACAATAGCGATATGACTGAGATATCATGGCATTTGTTTACAATATTGTACCGGCTCTAGTATTTGACACAGATGAAGTTGTTCGTAACGATACAGAGTGGTATAGATTTGAAGAGCCGTTCAGAATTTATAATAGTTAACACTTGTTGTATATCCCCAAACATTTTGACTACTCCTGTACCGGTGACCAGTGTTTGGGCGAGCGGTCGTTTTTTTCAATATACGAGCGAGAGAAAAAAAACGGTAAAAATGTGGTCGTTTTCCGGTCGGAAAATACAGTGCGGTCGGAAATTAAGCGATCGTTTAAAAAGTGGGTAGTTGGGCAAAATGAGTACTGTGGTTCAAGTGATATTAGCATATTTCTCATTTAGTTTTAACTCGTACAATATTTATTCACTCATTGTTTACTATAGCCAGAACGCTGTACTGTCTTCACTTTCAGGTTAGTTCTTCCGCCGATTTCTCGAAACCAACAACGTGATTTTTTATTTGGGATTTCGAGAAACATAACATGAATCGTTACGGCATTCATATAACACAACACCTCGCCATGTTTCAACTTTTAAGTAGTCAGTTAACAAGGTCTTTCATAGTAGCATTTCTATGGGATTGGCGTACTAGCATGAATGGGTTCAATTATCAGTGTTCACTGATGACGTCATTTGACTGGCCCTCTAGAGGCGAAATGACACCAGGAAAAGCGGAAGTTTGTCGTCTGCTTCACAGCCCGTTTTATACCCGATATTTAGGGCATTTCGCAGCACATACAAGTTATTTTTATCGACAAAATCCATTCATAGATCTCAGATTTCATGTACAGAGTGTCAAAAGCCACACCTCTGCTCCCCTTTAACAACTGATTCTTCAGTTTCCAACATACACAAATTTCGAGACTTATTTCACTCTTGTGACCACAAACAATGGGTAAATGAGCCCTCTCACACTCGTGGTTATATCTTTGACTCTGTCTTCACTTATACGGACTCTATTGTTTGTTCATTAACCGTTCATTAACAATTCAAAGGATAACTAAGTACTGTAACATCAAGGCAATTTCGCTTGAAGATTTTCGTCAAGGCATTAATTACACATTACACATCGATAAACCTGTTACATATGTGGAACCAGCAGTTTCACGTTATAATTCATGTTTCAGAGAGCTACTGGATGCACCACTCAAAAAACGTCTTATTACTATTCATCCAGATGCAAATTGGTATACTCCTAAAAGATTACGTAGATCTCTTGAAAGAAAATGGCGCGCGAACAAAATTGAAATCCACAGACAAATTTATCGTGACCAGTGCATAATTGACAACAAACTTATTCATGATGCCAAAACTAAATACTGGACCAACATTATCGAAAAGTAATCTAATGATCAGAAGGTTCTTTTTTAAGTGTGTTTTGAGTCTCATTCGTAATAATAATTCACCACTGCCAACTAATTCCACTGTTAATCAGCGTACTGAAACTTTCAACAACTACTTCAATGAGAAAATTGACAATATGCGTAACAACCTGGATGCCAATACTTCTGACATTAACCTGCCAATCATCACTATGTCAAATATCACTTCATCTAGCATCTCATCTTTCCAGCCATGAAATCCATAACATCATCAAGATATCACCATCTAAGTACTGTTGTCTAGATCCTATTCCAACACATCTTCTCAAGAAGCTTCAAAGCACGATTATCCCTCTAATCACCACCATTGTCAACCTTTACCGTGGAACTGTTCCAGCGTCCTTCAAATCTGATATTGTGACACCTCTTCTAAAGAAACCTGCACTTGATTCTTATGTTCTCAAAAATTACAGATCAATTTCCAATCTGCCTTTTATCTCAAAAGTACTTGAAAATGTTATAGCCATAAGACTCAATGCATATTTTCCCACAAACTCACTGAATCACTACAGTCCGCTTATAGACAGTTCCACAGCACAGAAACGGCACTCCTAAAAGTTCACAATGGCATTTTAACATCACTTGATGCAGGAAAATATGTCATTATGTTCCTGCCCTGAAATGGTTATCTTCATATGTATTAGACAGACATCAATCCATCACCATAAATGGGCACTACTCATCTGAAACTTTTCTGCACTGTAGCGTACCCTAAAGGTCAGTACTCGGACCACTGTTATTCTCACTATACATAGCTCCACTCAGTCAGATCATTCGTCAACATAATCTTAAATTTTACCAATATGCCGATGATAAACAACTGTATTTAGCATTTTCCGGAGCCAAGACATTAAATGCGGCTACACAAGTGGAACATTGTCTACATGACATCAAGAAGTGGATGACAAGCTACAACTCACCGATGGGAATTTGACCATAAAAAACAGCCTAAAATGTGAAAAAAGATTGAAAAGTTGGTAGATATACGTGTCTATTTCTCCTAAGTCATTTCATATAGAACCCCACAGTTACATTTAGACAATAATATGTAAAAGTCTGAAAAAGTAATTTATGTTCGCAGATTGTACCACTACCCAAGCTTAAGAGGTTAAACAAAGTGTTTACAAAGTTGTGAAAAGCTAGTGCAAAGTTGTCAGATTTAAATGGGAATGTTACCTATGTTGTTACATTATCAAGACCTGTAGTTAAATGTTCGGAAAATTGAATAAAATAACCCGTAAAATGCCGTTTGAATATCGTAGGGGATCACGAAGGACTTAGAATTTTGAAACATTTCCAAACATTAAATGGTCTCCAATTTCAATAAAGTTCAAATGTTTCCCATATGTGAGTGATCATCCGAATACAAAAGTAAAGTTCAATCGGTCTTGATTAATACTTGCATGGGAGACCATCTGAGAAAACCAGCTGGAGAATTTTTGGTTTTGCCTTACACATTGAAAAGATAATTGCGCATTATTGTGCATTATTTCCTACTTTAATGTTAAGCATTTATTGTAGAAATTTTTGGAAATTATTAGAAATTTTCAAAGTTGTCAGATTTACATGGAAATGTTACCCATGTTGTTACATTATGCAAGTATTAACCACGACCGACTGGTCTTTAATTTTGTGATCGGTCGAGAAATTTATTCACTTTTCCGAACTTTTACCTACAGTTCTCGATAACGTAATAACATAGGTAACATTTCCATGTTAGAATGTTTAACGATAACATCAGTTTAATAAAGCAGATTGTCATCGCAGAAAATACAAATATGCATCGCTCGCCATAACTTTCCAGCAGACGCATCATAAAATTAGGTATTTACCTCGTGAATTTTGCAGCATCAGCGACAGAACCATATTTATCAACTGGCAATGTATTTGCGTTTAAGTTGCCGAACACCCTACATGCATTTCTTTGTGAAACTGTAATATATGTGTCTACATCTGACATTATAAACCAACATGAGAAATTTGAGGGTCTGATTTGTAATTGCAATTTTATTGGTGATTTGTTTTGGGGACATTTTTACAACCACTTGTTTGCATGATTAATACATTCATTTTTTTCATGAATATGGAAGTAATATGAGTTACTGGTCTGGTTGCTAAGTAACTACGTAATTTAATTATTATGAGGATATTACGATATGCCGCTAAGTATACACGATGACAATACAGTTGGAATGACGTCGATGCGATGAGTGAATACTAAGATATTATTATCTTCGCTAAATATTTTAGGTAGCGTGTGTTTGTTTGTCTGTGTGTCTGTCTGTCTGTCTGTCTGTCTGTCTGTCTGACTGTTAACAACACTACGGAAAATGTTATGTGTGTGGTCGCCCAGGAAATAACCCAATAAGTGTCAGTGGTGATCCAAATCGCCGTTTGAATGTAGGATTGTGTTTTTAAGGAGAACGTCTATCATTTCAATGTGTCTATATCAAAGCTTTATCCGAATTTCTGGCAAAATAATGGATACTTAGACCGAGAAAGAAAATTAATGGGTCTGTGTGCTGTAAAATAAATCAAGAAGATACAGGCATGAAACTAACACCGACACTATGAATTGATACTGTACCGGTGAAGTTGATGAGTTTTCAATAGTTATGATAGCTAGATTCGGTATGAACCACGTTAATATTATTTGTTGTGGGGGGGGGGAGTAATAGTGATATAAGTATTATTCGGAATCCTATAATATAGATGAAATGAATGAAAAAGAAAGAAGAAAATAAAAAAAAAAACTGAGGACGTGGGATAATATGGGTATTTGTTTAATTTTAATGTTTTCGCATAAATTAATATTGTCATGAAACAACATCAAACAGAACATTGAATAATAAGACACAAGAAACAATTCTTTTATGTATTCTGTGATGAAATGAACAGATGCGTGGGTTACTAAACATTGACGAAATTTGATCATCGCCATTCCTTAAACTCGCACGCAATTCGTTTTCGTTTTTAAATTACATTCATTACAGGTTTAAATGTATATCCAGTAGTCCCTGCTGGAATCGACTAATGTTACGAAACATACTACATTAGTAAAATTACTCAAAACGTGCTTTTCAATAAAAATAGCTGTGTACATAACAGATTAAATAAAATAATGTGTATTATTTAAGCAATAACCCCCGCCGGAGGCGGTATACCACGAGATATTGCACAATTCACGACATATATGCACGAGCGACAGCGAGTGAATATATGAAGTGAATTGTGCAATAAGGTTTATTGCTATTATATAATACCAACTTCATTTCTGTAGCATTTTCGACACTCCCGGCCTTTTTATAAAATAAGAAATATTTAATCCCTTATCACACACTCGCGCTCAGTACACAGAAACGCACAGATCAACAAGTTTATATATCATCACAATCAAAGGAAGTTTATTTCCACAACGCAAAAAACTAGCAAATAATTAGAACTTGAATAAACTGAACTGTGAATAAGCTGTGAATAAATTATCATCAGCAGAAATTACCGGCAGCGCGCACTGTGCGCCATTTTGAAAACTTGTGCTGTGGACTTATTATCGTTGTCGAATTTTCTATTTTGTGTTTGTTCCACTAAAGGTGCAGTTATGGAACAAAGCAGATGCTGCATGTGTACTTTGATTGTGGATATTAGAAATGGGAGCGGTGCCAGATTCTGCGGGAGTTAGTCCAGACGCTACTATGCCGGTGTTTTCTGGGGTACGGATGCCGTTGTCGGAAACATCAGCTTCAATCGCTACGGTCACTTCTCTATCAGAGGATTTGTTTTTATACCAAAAACTGCGAGAAAGGATACTGGACATTCCTTGACTCTGATTATTTGTGAGTTTGTTGGTGTAAGACCGAAACACAAGCTTCGTTTTTATGTGCCGTGAAATACATAATGTGTCTGGTTTCAACTCTTGTCGAATTTAACACAGCGGACGCAGTTGCCCTAACATAATGATGTGTATGAATTGTCAACAAATTTGCTGCTATCGAAATCTCTTTCATCATAGATCCCAATTTATTTTCACGAATACCAGACTGTGTCAGTGGGTGTTACATTTATAAGGAGGCCTCTGAAACAACGCACTTTGCAATTTGTACAAATACATTTTGAAATGCTGCAACGGGACAATTTTCGCCGCCGGTAGCATACATTTTAGCCTGTGTTTCGAAATCGTCAAGGTAAATTTCATTAAAATTGGCAAAGCGTTTCTTTCTCTCCGTCTGGACGATTTCTCCGGTTTCTGCAAGAAAATCTTGCTCTGACAGCTCCCGAACATGATACTCAGCCATGTTTATGTTGCAGACAACAAAAACATGTCGCAAAGAATAGCATGCAAAAATTGTAGGTTGTACAATTTTTTGATTTAACCACTGCCAAAATAAAATATGTATATAATATCTTCATGCTATCAATATTACCCCATAATTTCCCTAATATTTAAATGCCCTTCCCTTTACTTGTTTACGAATTGCACTTGTATTCATATTCTGGGGGCCTTATTTAGAATACCATAACTGTGCATTATGCTCTATTTAACCATGGCTTGCATAAATTAAAACAGTCTCCCAACCAATCACAATGATGCATTGATGGCAGTGATACACTGGTATAATATAATTTTATATAAACAAATACATGCAGTCCCATATTCGTTTAATATCTGTCTATTGATAAAATTTAATGGCAAAGTTTAAGAATTGTACTTTGATTCAATTTAGTGTGCTTCGCGGAGACTAATATTAAAAGATGACACATCTGTCTTATCTATTATAGTTGATTGTAAAGTTTTCCGCTATATCGTGCCACCGATTCAATATAACCACACAGCAAATAAATATATATTATTGGGTCAAACTAAGCCGAACCTGTTCGTACATGCTAGTGTCTCTTACAGATTTGTTTATTCCCTTGTTGACAGACTCATAAATCAGTAGCGAGTCGGGGTTTAGGTCATTATAAAAATGAAATTAAATTTATTGATTCAAAAGAATCGCCGTGTTTAAGTGTTTCGGTGTGACGGCTCCTTTCGTTTCCAATTATTTGTAAATCATTGTTGTGCCAATGTCAATAAATGTGACCGTGCATGTTTAACCGAGTTCAAATTCACATACATTGAGTGAAATTGTCATTTGTTGAAATTAAAACTTTGTTGTCCCACTTTTACTGACCGCCATTCTGACAAACCATATAACACAAGAAATAAATCTTTTAATTTACAACAATATTCTATTCTCATAAACTTATGAGGTATGTATTTTGCAGTGTATACATGACGACTACCATCTTACTCTACTCGGCTGTACTTTTTAATGTCTATATAGTTTCCTTACTCATAATACACCGTTGTTTATGTTACATACGTCTATGGTTTGTCAATTGGACATTGTCTTGTGCGACATTTGTTTGTTTGGGACTAGTACGATGTATTCGGCTTACTTTGAGGTGAAGCTAAAGCTGTAATATTTTGTGAATCAAACTAAAATGTTGTAGTTGGATAGGTATGCATTTGACTTCATTATGGTTGTATAACTGCCCTCAACGTCGTCTTCGTGTGACATATTGGAACGAGGTGTATGGCATTTACTTATTTCAATAAACAAATGGAGTCTCTTCGTTGATATTCAGGTGATTAGAGAGAATGGTGTCTAGCGTCGGCGACTGAATTCTTATGTCTCGTTCCCATGGTGCTAAAATAATGTCGACGTGCATTATCTCTTGCAAATGACAATTTAATAGTTTAAAAAAAAGCATTTTTCATGACGCAATGCCCATTAATATTGCTCAACTAATGAACCATTTTATTATGATAACGTCAGATTGTATATAAATTATCCATATTCCGCTTTTAATATGTATGTTCGAATACAAATAATACAACTAAGTAAGTCACGCCCTCTATGTCAGATGAGTGAAAGCAGTGCTATTCACAGTGACAAGGTTGCTTGATTTCAAGTTGCTATGAATCTTCTCGAAAAATACATTTTGCTCATGATGGAATACGGATACATACATTTCAATTTTGTAATCAGCCCATCTTCTACGGCACAAAAATATAATTGCCCTCTCTACGGAGTACTAAATGTCGAATAATAAGTAAAATTTAGTTTAAAAAAAAATTGTTCATATTCAAATTATAACATTATGTATACATGTGATATTCAGTGCACGTGCGTGTGTATGGGCACAGTTGTCATGGAAACATAATATTCGTTCGTGTGCATGACAGACCGAAATAGAAATAGTATGAGAGGCGATAGAGGAAACGAACCGGTGTAGTTTTGCGTACAATTGATAGGTACTACGTGCATTTTAGCTCGGTATTGTTCAACAGGAAACAACTAAACGCTCAAAGTGCAGACAGAGTTTATATGGGAAGCGGTGAAAACAAAACGTTATCGGATGTGAAGAGAGCTGAAAGCCAACGTAAAGAGATATTGTTTTGTGTGTAAATGTGTAAATACTTATTAAGTATGTCAGCATGTCATATCAGTATGGTAGCATACAGCATTTGTTTTCGGTGAGGGATAAAGTAACTTGAAATTTTGTTATTTCATTAATTAACCAAACCTTGAAAGTAAGTGTCCTAATTACTCTATATAATTGCGTTAACTAATTATGTCTACATTTACATCCTAGAAACTATATCGTTTAGTTGTAAGTGTTTTTGCTAAATAAAACTCAGTGGTTGTTACGTGATTTTACTTCCTTTACATAACGAGTATTGTGTGACTACTCTACATTTTGAGGTGTGAAGAAATCATATTGGCATTCTGTTCAACCGTCTAACGATAATATATTTAACACAACCGAAAGTATTGTTTACGGCGAAAGTCTACTATATGTGTATATTACAGGTCTCTGAGCATGCACCGCTTAACAGATCATCATAAACGACGGCAACATGTTGAAGTTAGAAGATGATCGGCTAACAATTATTTTAGGTTTTACCAGAAATAAAATGTCGTTTACTAACTCTTGCAGTGTAGAAGTCAAATAAACGATCACCTTTGTAAACATGCAGCACAAATGTTACCGCTTCTATCATTGAAGTGAGCCCTCAATTGTTGCGCTTTTGGAGAAAAAATGGCTCGGCAGGACCATATGAATGATTTTTTCACTGCTTAACTATAGATGGCGCACTTCGAGCGCACTGTGTGGAACTGGACTCAGCGTCCACGCATCTACTGTGATTATGGAGGAGAATGAAACCCAATTTGAGGGACAAACACAAATTCTACATGATTCTCTCACTCTAAGGGGTTATCAGCAATCAATATCCATATAAGTAATACAAGTAGTTTATTCATAACACGTTTTATTATGTGAGTGTGTAAATGGTGAAAGTCGGGTTACCGCAAACAAACAAGAGACTTGCGTCCCTTGTAGACCCCTTTTGTGACACCGGTGATGATTGGTTCAGTGCGTTTTCTACAATTACGCCATGCTCATACATTCTGCCTTCTTAGACTTACATATTTGAAATGTTTCTGACATTACTCGCTGTTTCTGTGCAAATCTATAACAAAAGAAACAGTTTTATATTCGAAAGTAAAAGGAAACCCCTGAACGGCCACGAGTGTAAGCACTGACGTCAGGTAACCGAGGGAAATAGAACAAGCAACGAAAAAGTGACGGACCAATCAGAATGCCGGAACCGTTACTAGTTACCGGTCTCTTGTGGTTTGGTACGCCATGACATGGATTCACTTGACGCACACTACGTCCGAGTTAATAATCCGTCGGCAAGGGCGTATTAACCATCGCCAACCATAACAGGCTATTCGCCCGGCTTGCATTTTGTAATATCATGTGTAAAACTTGTTTTTTAATGGCATTGCAAGACAGCGTTGCACTACATCGAGAATACCATCGACATACACTAAGTGGTACCTTTGACCAGTTATTCAATTTTTCCATATTTGTGTATGCGTTGCCGGGTCTGCTGCGATACGACAGTTGTGTAGCACGTGTTCGTCTATCGCTAGCCCGCCATTCACGCCCACCTTAAAAGTATGTAACTTTATATGTATGCAAGCTCCGCCCATAAAATCATGTGATATGTAAATTACGCCAATTTGTCATTAAAATACTCATTAATATGAGAGAATCTTTGGAAGAATCCCAAGTCTCTTGTTACGTTTGTTACGCGATAAACCCTTTCGCGTAAACCCGGCTTTCGCCATTTATAAACTCACATAATATTTGATTGAAAAACATCAAAAAACAAACAAGAGACTGTGTGAAAGTCAACAAACGCAAGATCATATCGTCAATGTACTTGGTATCTTATCTTCCATATCAACATCACCAGTAGTCAGTTGAACTGCGTGTCGAAACAAGATTTCCACAAACGTTGTATTGTGCCGAATCTGTTGATAAGAAAAAGAACCCCTCCCTAACGTGTATTATGTATCGATAAGAGTTGGAACATGGTACATCTCTCGAAAAGGAGCCTCGACTTCTTGTAAAAGCCTTGGCTTGCCAAATATTTACCGTAACAAAGCCTGACCTCAGTTGAACCAGACGACTGCATTGTCACTGATATGTAACGTAATAATATTTCTCCGAGTCCAAAGCAGTATCGTGATTGTGTATTATTTACAACGTCGGGTTGTGTTTTGTTATTTCGGCAGTTCTCCTTCAAGATATGTTACATCAACTCGCACAAAAAAAATGTAGCAGTGGGTCGGGACAATGTCTCTGTTCTTTTGTGACTGTTCAAAATACGTATCACGTATACTATTGTGGTTAGGTATGTGTATTATTGGTATTATATTTTCCATATAGTGTATTATATTATGATGTATATTAATTACCACTCCCGAAGATAATGAGGTATGTGCAGATATCCACACTGTTTTGCTGTTCGTACGTATATACCGCATTGACTTAAAAGCAAAGCACCCAGTATTTGTTTTTTAGCAAGCCCACGGTAGTATTCTCGGATTTCTGAAGTTTGTTTGTTTCTTCGTCTTTGTTGGATTGAAACATTTTTGCAGCACTGCCGTCTATGAATACAGGTCGTGTTTCAAGTCGTTCAACTCGTGTACTTCTCGCGCCGGAAAATAACAGATCATTTGAATTCACACGTAAACCGTCTGGGTACTTCACTTCTTCATTCTTGCAGTGTTTTAAATAAATTGACGTGTTTGTGCGCGTGTTAACAATTCAAGATACTACAAACATAAGTGCATTTCGGAAATATTTGATTTAATGCATTCAAATTATGCTAACAGATTACAATTTAGTTTGTACTCCATGCATTATTGACAGTTCCATTCATCGCTTCCATCACCACATCCCTTGAGACCATTACAAAGCGAACACATGCCGATGCATCGTAGACCCCCTGCACATCTGAATGGAGCCCAAGGATATTTTTTTCCACAACCAGCTGGGTCAAACCAAACACTGGTGGCTATAGTGAACACAAAATAATATCAACAATTAAATAAAATGCAATGGAATTTCAAATGGCACAGCATTATGCTTTCAATCACTTGTCATAATGTAATGTTACGGTAATATACGGACACGTGTTTACGACTATTAGTACCAAATGCATGTGAAATACTTGCGACTACGCAATATATTATTATTATTTAAAACAATGGTTTGTACTAGGCGACATTGATTGCCATTGCCATGCCATTATCAGCAATTCATGGTGCAAATTACTAACCACATTTTGTTTTCAACTACGTGACATGGCTGTGAGGTCATTTGCTCACCAAACAAACTACTATATGTAGCACACAATTACAAAAATGGTTGTTGTGTATATTTACATGCTCGTATAAGAACTATAATAACTAACTCATTGCACGTTCGCCTAAATCCGCCTCAAACGGTTCGGAGCCTTCCTCCTCCTCCTGGGCAGTGACTGTGAGCACACAGACCATCACCTTTAAATGATAAATAAGAAAAAATATAATATCAGTGATTCAAATTGTATAGTTAAGAATAAGTTGTCGTATTTTGACGTTCACTATTCATTAATGTTTTTTTTTTAATTTTATAATATAATGTCATTACGAAGATACCTCAAAGTATGCACAAAGACAGTACAGCAGCAGTATCGACCGATGCGCAGTGGAGGTCAATGCGACAGCGTACTGTCTGAGTGCATACTTTGAGGTATCTTCGTAATAACCTTATTATTATACATCTTTTCCTTCCAAGGAATGCCGAAATCAAAAAAGTTTGGACAGAATCAGCGAACTTCTTTGTATGGAGTCCAGTCAAATCCTGGTGGCTGCCACGTTTGTTTTTATTATTAGAGGACACTTAAGCGCGTCATCATTCCATATTTGGAATTCACATTTTCTAATGTGGTAGTATGAAAATACCCCGTAAAATACCGCAGAATTACGGCACGCTGTAACTTATGGCATTACGGTGACAGATGTATAATAATATACTGTAATATAATGCAACAATCTTATACATTGAAGTATATAAATTAATCTAAGGAAATATCAGACAAAAACTCACCAAGGTCAATGCAATATACAACATTTGGCTTGTCATTTTCCTCTTCTCTTGATACAAATACAAATTGAGATGTTGCGAAAACTGTAGGAAATAGAAAGTTTTAATTACCATTGGTGAATGGTGATTCAGATTTTGATGCAATACTTGCAATACGAATATTACAATTTCAACAGATTGATTTATGCGAATTGATCACTCAGTCCTTTGACATTTTCTAAACTACGGGAGTTATAGTTAAAGGGCGGCGGTCGTCGCGCAATGCTTGTGCGAGATGTAGGTCTCATATGAACACAGATGGCGATTTTGACTGTAACATACCAGCAAATACAAACTGAGAGGTTACCAAGCTTCAATTTGGTATTTCTTTGGTGATTGGAAGGTATCGAAGGAGTTACCGGCGGTAATTAGTGCAAGTGACGCCCTGGTCAAAACTGGTATTATGATTTTATTAGAAATGCATATTGCATTGTGGGAAAATCAATGTTTATAGGTCGGTGGTCGTCTCGTCGTATCTTCGATATGAGACTCATAGCGACGTATACAACGAGTGTAAAATACATTGTTTGTTTACATGAAATTCGAACACACGCTGTGGGACGACTACCGCCCTTGAGCTACAGAACTACCGCCCATATTAATGTTCATATAAGTAAACGATGGAAACGAGTAATTGCGAGCATAGTTCGAAGATGCATTACGGTGTATCATAAATGACAAGTTTCTGGTAAAATTCAGTTCTAGATGCATGTAATCATTAGTTTCATTACGTCGACTGAGATCGTTATTGTATCTTACGAAGGCAGTTTGTGACCTCGATGCACGTCATACACTGCACTGAGATTTAAAAAAAGTTCTGTTTATAAAGTAGTCCAGCTTGAGATCTAACTCTATATTACATGGCGAACACACTAACAAATGAAACAATGCATGCATACACGTAATATGAAATTTCTTGCAATCAGATGAATGAGTTATTCATATATACATATCTTTACTGTACAAATGAACATGAAAATACCATGCAACTTTAATAAAGACAATTTGAGCATCACGTTTTCTCAAAGTACCAGGTCAGTGAAAAAGAAGATATCAGTATGGTATTGCCATTCACTACAGTCTTTGTCCAACAGCTTCAATGTTAGGAGTGCAAACAAATCATGGATAAAAGGAATGTATAATATGAGCAGTACCAATTTAATATATAGATAGGTATAATTAGGATGAATCGTGATTTTTTTATTTGTGGGAATACTTCACATACTTGTATATTCTAGATACTTAAAGTAACGTAATGATGCCGTCTTGTACCCTTGCAACCTCGTCGTACATAAATCACTGTACCGCTCCCTGGGGGATGATAATTAGAGAATACAGAGAGGAAGCACACAAGTCATGATGTTGATCATTCACTGGGACATGATTGGAAATGAAAAGTATGCTAAACTAAAATGACTAAGAATTCAATTGAGTTAAGATTACCTTACTGGAGACCAGCTTGCTGTATGATTCTGACAGGAGAATGGTGAGTGAATGCTCTTGTGTGTGCTTGTACAAAAATATATTTATTTCAAATTTGTCATTACTCTGGCATTTTGCTAATCGGCTTGACAAGAAAAACTATATATTTCATTTACAGGTAGGGTCGGAGATTTTTCGCCCACATATTCACCACACCTAGTCGGAATGCTGAATCAATCATTCTTTGGTAAAGACGTGATTGTATTAACAGCGCCCTCCTGATGGCATGTACTTTAATGTACTTTGGTAGCGCGAATGGATGCCATGATATACTGGGGAAGTACATAATTTTTGTCATACTTTGAACCTAGTTGGCCTGAAATAATATATTTCTCTCTCTATTTTTGTCAATTCAAATACCTATTCAGAATACAGCGCCCGTTGGTGGCTGTCACTAAGCGGCTTGATAGAAAAAAAACGTCATTACTTTATACAGGTAGGATTAGAACTGATCACCACGACGGAACGTACCCACTCACTAAGCCGAATCCACGATTCATGCATATATCGACTGTGCCCTCCAGAAGGAATCGAACGTCTTAATCATTGGTTGAGTGAGTGGTAATCCGCGGATCACTATTTCACATTTTGAAGGATTATGCAAAAATTTGATACTAACACCGGCACAATTAGAAGTATGTTCACGTGCATAATATTTTTTTCTGCTACGATATAGAGGAAGACAACATCAGACCACACATAGACATATGGATGATAACAAATAGGTTTACCCCACACACCTTATAATATGAAATAGCGCCCTCGACGGTAAATCAGATCAGATGCAATTTTAAGTAGCTTGTCCCATTAATCTTTTTGTTGATGAATATTTCATTTTCACCCAAGGAAATAATTAAACGAAGTATTCCCACCGTGACAAACCATTTACTGTGCATGCCAATTTACTAACAAGTTAATTTCAACATGGCTCAATTTATGTTGCATTCCCTTCTGTATGGGGTACCTTTCATTATGGTTTGCTATACCAGTAGTCAATTCCTATGGCTGTGTCAACCACCGGCTTGGTTCACATGTTAACATCATTTACGATAATTGACAACACTGTCATCATGAACTAAATCAGAAAATATCCAATATGACAATGACAATTAAATTATTCTTTGAATTCACTGCAACGTGCACGACCACCGTAATTTATAAGGACTCAGTTTATAAATACGCATCTTTGGTGTAATACTCCATTACATAACAAAACAAAACCAACAACAAATTAATATACTGTGAGAGTTTTTGTAACTGATTTTCATTTATTTTATAAATACATACGATAGCTTTTATCAGCAGAGATTACTAATACATGCCAGCGGTTATTGACTGTTTAAGGTAGAGATGCAGGTTTGTGGACACTTGGGAGTGAATTTTTGCTTTTATTATCCAAACAGTCTTGGCTAAAAACTGTTAAAATTTTGTAGAATTGTGAATAGTGGAACATACTCAAAAACGATTTTAAAATATAGATAACAGGTGCAAACATTCTCTCTTTTGAATGCTTAGCAAGATTTAGCAAGGCTATACATAAATAATAAAAAAGAAACATGGTGAAAAAAAGAAATGACGGGATCTCCATATTATGCACTGTATTTAACTTTTAACAAAACGATAATACATTTAAATTTGGAACTGTTACAGCCATTTTAATTATGAGCATTAGAAAACTTCTTACTGAGTGAATTGTTATGCAAATTGGCAATTATCTCAGCTTCTTTTTAGTGCAATTCCCAGAACTTTTAAAAACTAGCTCCTAGACGCTTTGACTTTTTGTTTTGAAATTTTCACAAATGATTGACAATGTGTTTATCTTCAAAACGCCGTCGGGGCATTGTTTTTGGTTGAACAGTGTTACAACAATCGTACAGACAACTAGCCTGGGTGTAGTGAAATTTGAGCTGCTGCCCTGCAAAATTTACAACTGGTAGACAGTTTTCAAGACGGCTCTTTCTTCATAGTAAAAAGATGTACCCATAAACCAATTTTGACAGGAAACAGAAGCATGGTTTAGAAGCTAATTTTATTTAAATCACTTTTGACCAAAAAAGCACATTTTTGTGCATATTTCAAACTACAGTTTCCATAAAAAATAATAACAAAATCTTAAAATTCATACAATAAGCTTTCCGAAAATATATAGTTTTATTGACAAGGGAGGTCATCTTGGTTTCTTAATTAACTAATTAAAATACCTGTTAGGTAAACTGCATCTCTACCTTAAGCAAACCAACTGGATGACGTATTTTGTCCATGGTTCACCATAGTCATTGTACTGATTGTTAACTGAATGTTTTTGACGGAATTCCAGCGCCATTCCAGGCAAAGCCCACACTTCATTAATTTGAATATTCAGATAAGATTAAAGCGTCAGATCAATTGGGTGAATGATTTGAAAGTACTGGATATTTAAATATCGCAAGATTTAAAACATGGCGTCAATATTCAGTGATATTTACCGCCGCTACAATATTTGCAATTACATTATCAATGTTTGTTAACTCACACCCCAGCCATTACAAATCACCGATTCACATAGAACATCCAATGAGTGACCATATTATAATAATTTTCATAGAAACAAATACAAATCTTTTAATAAAGCTTATATTGCAGAGTCATCAATTTGATATCCTGTTTACCCCATGTGTCCATTCCGTAGATTCTAAACTCTAAATCCGAAGGCAGTGATCGTATTCCGGACATTGTACTGCGTTCTGGCTGAGAATAATGCAGGGTATTCCAATCACTCAGCCAGAATGGGAAAGTATTTGAAAACTGCCATATCGGACGGCAGTGGAAGAAAAAAAGCAGAAATCTCCAGTTTAAAATTTTACATCGCATTCTTGCCACAAATAATTGCCTTTCCCAGAACAAACTTAGAATTAATAATTAATTTAAATTTTGTAAACAAAAGGTGATAATGGGAATACAAAATTGCAAATAGTGATATCCAGAACGATTAGCTTTATTGATACACTCTAACTCTATGTTTTGTTTGCGTGATCGTGAATATTTGATTGTTGTTGTTATTATATTTTACATTTGCTTTTCTCAACTCTATTTGTGTAAATGCTCTTATAACTTTGATGTAAACAAAAGAATGAAAATTAAAAAAACCGTGACCGTTTCACAATCTGTGAAAATCGTCACTAGATATGAGTGATATAAATTTTGTGCGCGGAGGCGTTGAGGGTTGAAGAATTTATAATGTCACAAATGTATGCGGCTTTATATCACACACACGTATTAGCGTACATCTAAACTATCGTGAAAAACTCAAATTAATATAATTCTTGATATTAGTTCAAGAAATATTGTGTAAAAATTGAACATTTTGAATATTGGCGATCAAGATTTTTTTCTGTAAAAACCGTTGGCGAGACAACTACATATAAAATATCTAATTATTTGGATGATGAATCATAATTATTTTATTTTTTCGTAAACGTCGTGCCCATTATACTACATGTGAAATATCAACCCCTGGTCTGAAATAAATGTCCAAAATTGTGGTAATTTTTGAAAATTAAAGACAATGGAAAAGATCAAATGGCAGGTGCAATTTGGAAATTATTAACATTAATCTAAAATGGTGGCCAACCATGAGAGCAATTAAACACAAACTTATACTTATATGCTAAAAATCGAATGTCACATAAACATGTTCAGTAGTTGTGAATAAACATATTTGAGGCATTTTTGATCTCCCTTAGCTTGCTTTGAAATGGATCCATACAATAATCGGTGCTGTGTTGTTTGGTCATGGAGCTTTAAACGCCACCACGAAATTCCGGGGAGTATTCTAATCAACGGAGTGGTAGGTTAAACGCCGACCTGCCCGAATTATGTTAATGTGTTATCGATATCAGGGACACACAATGTACAATGTTGCATTGGAACATCCAATTCATCTCAATTAATTGTATACTGCCAAATTAATCCCAATTTGATAAAGTCGGAGCTTTGCTTATTAAGTTCATCATTGAACATATTTCTGGCGGCATGAACCGTATAAATGTAACTTAATAAACTCAGGACCTTCCAAAAATCTATTTTGAAATCGGTTGTAGATGAATATTATTTTCTTCTAAAACAAATATTCATGGATCAGCCATGACTGCACATACTGTTTTTAAAGACATTGATTTAATCTATTAAAATTATCCGTCATTAAATAAACTAAAAAGTCGCACTGTATTGCAAATAGATCCATATAGAGTAACTATAATTTTTCATGCAAAAATAGTATACTCTTTCTGGTTGAGTTTATTTTATGTCACATTTTACTATATTTCCATGGAATATGGTGAAGTAAATACAAGCATCCTGGCTATGTATTCTATATTTTTCATGAGATTTAATAAAAATCAAATGCACTATATTTAGTTTATGATTTACATAATCTATCACATCTACCAGCTAAAAAATGATAAGAGGTCAGGTGATGTCAGGTGATGTGAGGTGATGTCAGGTGATGTGAGGTTTGGTATATCAAACGACATGACAAGAAATGCAAAATAAAGTCTAGTGAAGGGTGAAATTTTAGCAAATATATCATTGATGCTACAACAACAAAATCAGAAGGTCTTAATGTGAAATAACGCACCTATCATAAATAATCTTGGTTTGAACAATAATGACAGGGCTTCAAGCCAGGAAAGCTTGGACATCATAAAGATATGAAATGTACGTATGCTTGCCAATTTGTTCACACAAACCATCATGGTATCTACTTTGATAACAATGTGTCTCAAATTATGGAAAACTAGCCTTTGTGACATAGACTTTCAAAACTATGTTATTCTGTGTTTAATACAAGCGTATGTACTTTATTTAGGCATGTCTCTTATCAATTAGACTGGCCCAGCTGTGGTGATTTTTTAGTTAACAAAAATGGAAAACAATAGTTTTGCAAAAAGTTGGGTGAATGCGAAGCAACCACAGACTGGTCTTATTTGCAGCTAATCTGTTGCTATTATTTATTCATGACATGCAGTGACATCACTAAATGGATACAGTAAAGGAGTGGGGGCGTGCGCGCTGCATAATGAAGTAAACATTGTGGGTCTTCTGTGCAGATCGCGCTTCACTGTAACGACGGTTAGTAACCGTGCTGTAACCCAGGAGAGATAAAGCTACAAGCAGGCTACTTCTCTCCATTAGAATAATTTGTAGGTAACGTTATAAATAGTGATTCGATTGTTATGATTGAGGATCGAGAAACTTGAAGAAAAGTGAGGTCTTCAGGTACACTGATACACTCTGATACGAATTGGTTGCCGCTTTGGGAGAGGAATCTTTTCCCGACTTGTTACGGTTCCTCACGCTTGGATCCCGCTTTGATCAGGCTTTGTCACGCTTGAATTTACACTTTGATAAGGTTTGATAAGCTATATTACGCTTTGATGCAATTATGATGCTTTCAATCAGACTCTGATACGATTATCAAGCTCTGTTGGCATTGTTACGTTCTGTTAAGCTCAGATACGCATTAGAAAATGTCGAGATCGCCGATTTCATGCCGCGTTTGATCCAGATCCTATATTAAAATGCAGCAGATCCACAAAATCGTTGCATCTTTGACTCCAGAACACGACGGCAAAACCACAGGATGTTTCAGAGCATGATCTATCTGAAGAGGTTATGATGTGTGTCTCCCTGCTGTATAACTACATCCTAGCCCTTGATTTTGTCTTGTTTACTTAATTTTTAATTAATATCTATATTGTATTTTTATTCTATTTGAAAATTAAAGGCATTTCTTTTAAATGTAACTTATTCTCTTTTATTAAAAAACATGTTATCAATATGTACAAAAAGCAACAAACTTAACTGTTTACAAATCATACATGCAAATACCATAATATAGGCTTTCCAGGTCAGAGCAACTGTCATCATCTTCTAGTGGAGGTTGACGAGTTCCCAGACTGAGTCACATGAGATGGTGTCCTAGTGGTTATCCCTGCAGTGGTCATGGTCAAGTCACTCAGAGAGTCTGTGGTCTTGTCAGCTGCAGTATAACCTTGGGAGCTGGTATCTGTTAGTGAAGACATGACCTTGCTAGGAGTGTCATGGCTCTAGTTGCCCTGTGTCTAGGATGTTGGTAGAGCTCATTGATGGTAGTGATAAAGGTTGTTGGTACAGGGCAGGGTACTGGCTTTTCGTGTAATGAGAGTCCTGGGAGTCCCAGACACTGGTAGACTGTTGACCTGGCATCTGCTGGGTCGAACACTGTGACGGTGGAGGCTGCCACTGGTGACTCTGGGACACCATTCTTCGGGGGGGGGGGGTACTGCCTGCAGGTGAAGCTTGGTAGGTATGACTGAAGTTGTGGCTGGATTGGCTGGATTGGGGCGATCTGTTGTTGCTACTGCTGTGGGAATGTGGGCATCTGCTGGGACATCTCCTTGCGCTCTTCAGCTTGCCTCTGTCCCACGTGTAGCACTGCCATGAGCTTCATCTGTGTGACCCATTTGATGTCCCCAGGAAGCTGTGCTAGACCCTCATCTATATGTCTGGCAAAGGTAGAGGGACCACCTTTCTTGCCATATGTAAAGTTTATCAGAATTCACTTTAAAGTCAACACTCTTTGTGGAGAGTCTCCGAGTTGGGGGCTCTGTAGACAGGGAATCTGACCCAGAGTCTGACTGGATGATGACTGCTATTGGTGGGGGTAATGCTGGCCCAGTAGCTGTGTCTGTTGTTTCCTCCCATAACCTCTACCATGGATGCTCACCACATTTCCGCATTCCACAGTTTCAATGTGGTCTTTGGGGGAAGGATAACTTCTGCAAGGTGATGCTGTGGCTACTTTGGCTCTGGAACTAGCATGGCTTCATCTTCTACCGGCGTTGGTGTTGGAGATCTCAGCCTTTTAGCCACCAGGACTCTGCCTGTCCCTCTCTGGCCCTTCTTTGCTGCACCTCCACCTGACTTGGGTCCCATACTTCCTCATTTGGAAACAATGTATTGAGTGGTACTTAAGTCGCAGCGTGGAAAAGAGCGAGAGAGCGTGACGAAGCTTGCCAAGCGTAACAAAGGTGTCAATCCTTGATTAAAACATCTCAATTTGTGGGAAAGCATGAGAGTCCTTCATGAAAGCGTAACAAGCGTGTCAGATCTTGATGAAAGCGTCTGACCTCGTGTCAGATCTTCATGCCAGATCGTAGCAATTCTTGAGACAGACCATGAAGACTGGGATCCCGCTTTGAACCAAGCTCTGTTACGCTTTCCTATGCTTTGCGTCAAGCTTTGCTGAGCTTTGTTACTCTTTGTTAAGCTTTGATACGCTTCGTGACAGAGCGCCAACAATTTTTAAACAGTTTCAAATTTGTTGTTGCTCTTGCCGAATGTCCCACTTTACTCCAAGATCTATTACGACCCTGACGCTTTAATCAAGCTTTATTACGCTTTGGTGCCGCTTTAAGGCGCCATTAAAGCGCCGTTTGTGTGAACTAAGCATTAAGAATATCAAGTTATGACTGGTTAGACAGTTAGAAAGAACAGTGATCGTCGCATGCGTGACTTTGTGTTGATAAACATTGATTTTCCCACAATTCAATGAGGTCGGAGTTTAGACCTGGACGTAAACATACACTAAGTGCCATTGATGACTTCTTCGATACCTTCCAATCACCAAGTTACCTAGTTAAAGCTTGGTAACATCTTGGCTAGTACTTGTTCAAAGTCCCTATCTTTGTTCATATGAGACCTATATCTTGTGCATGCATGGCACAACGACCATCGCCTTTTAATACTAAGTAAGGCTGTTAACTGTAAGCATGTCTTTTACCTCCATGCTGTAAGGTAATAATTGGCTAGGGCTGTTAGGTGTTTGGTTAAGATCATAAAGACCATTAAGGATATTAGGTGTTACTTTAAGGATTAATTCAAGTTAGTTAAGACTCCCAAGGCTATTGGCTTAGTACATGATTATATAAGCTTAATATCAAAGACTAATTAATTAAAAATCTGAAGGCCATGTCAAAACGGATATACTCAACTAATCATTTTCATCCAATGAAATATTGTCTGGAGCAGTTATCCTTTCAAAAATGCAGGAAATTTCAGAAAGTTCAATTTTCAAAATCCCCGACCCCATAGGCCTTCAGCGCGAGTCTGACGCCTTCGACGCTCACTGGTCCCTGAGAGAGTAAAAAGAACCCCCCCCCCCCCGAGCAAAATCCTGGTTGTAGGCATGGATCCTGATTTGTGTATACATTTTTACTACTTTTCCATGGTTATATGTCAGGATTCTTTATAGTTTAATTCACTACATTCAATTACCATAGACTCCAGTCAGTCAAAATGATTATTTTGAACTGTAGGCATTAATCAGTGATTCTGCCAATGACGGAGCAATAAATCTAGGTCAGGGGAAGCTCCATGACCCCAAGATTCTCCCCTACGTCACGAACCACGTGACCGAGTAATGTGGCGACGCCATCTTACCTCTATCTTCACTATTTCTTCTACTCCACACTGACAGTGATGAGGCCTAGCGGATCTGCCTGGAAGGCCTGCTTTTTCCTGGCCGGGTTTCTGGCTTGGGTTGCTGCCACTGGCGCGGCAGTCGACACTGTGGCTGGTAGGATAAGTTTTTCTTATTATTTTTACCCCGTGTCGTTTTCCCCCTTGCGTGTATAATTGTTTACAAAAAAGAAATAAAACCTGGCGACATAATTTAACCACGTCGTCGTTTGTGCCACCTTTTTCCAACTGTATTTTGCTTACCTCATGCATGTCGTGTTCATTTTTATGTTTTATCAATGTATTTAGAAATGGATAGATGTAATGACAGCACCAGAGGTTCGCTGCAGGTTTTGTCTCCTCATTTTTCGAGGAACCGGAATCAGGAATTCACCCTTGAATCCAGGCTCCGTCGTTGGTATCGACTCCCAGAGGGGACCGACCCTGTCATGAGACGCTCAGTCGAACACGCTCTCGCTTACATTTAAGGGAAGCAGTTTGTCCTCATCAGATACAGTGGGTAACCTCGGGCAGCCCCTTAGAGTCGACCATCCGTAATGACTCAGTGAGCCACGCCATTGATGCGGAGTACCATCGATCCTACTGATAAGGTGTACATACCCCCACCCTCGATCCTAAAATCAACCACTTAATGTTGCTTCCACGCTTATGGGATAACAGGCGTCGGGATCCAAAGCAACCCTGTTGGCATGTCTCCCCTTGTCTGGCCGAGTGCTGAGCATGGCGGAGAGCATGCAGACAGTGTTGATGGGCAAATTTTGGTCAGCCATGGTCAGCCCCGGTTGGGGCAATCTTATGCAAAACTATTTCTGCTGGACAAAACAATACCCGGTCAGTGTGGGATGAGACCAAATGCGGGATCCTAGGGCTCCTTCCCTGGACCCTGGTACCACGAATTTCCATTTGGCGAACCAGGTAAAGGGGATAGCCGTGTCCCATGGGCGTCTTCATTACAATCTGAGACAACTCATCTGTCCAAGGGCAGAATTGCTGGATCACATTATTGTGCGTGCCCAGGACTCTGAGACCTCGGAGGTAGAACGCACCAGCCTTCTAGACCATGTGGCATACCTATTGGTGGGCCACCACACAGCTACATGCAACACCCCCCAGTGTCACCTGGTTTCCTGGCTGGGGCAACTACTGTTCAATGAGACGCTTTCTTGGACGTGTATGTTTTGCCAGCGAACTGAGTCAGGGGGTACACGTCATCACCTCAGTTACACAGACTGGACATCCTCCAACCTCTTTGATGGGGAGATGGCGGGTGCAGTCTTGGATCTTTGGAATGTCATGAGCCCTATGGTTCAGGTCGAAGCCGCTAGACAGTTGGCCGCTGCCAAGGGTATACAGAAGGCACCCCAAGCGCAGAGAACACAACACCCTAGGGAGACGTGTGCTAGCCAGAGTCAGCCAGGAGACAAGCGCTCATACCCTTCCACAGGAGGGTAGAGTAGCAGCACGCCTCCAGGGAGAAAGGACCAGGTGGCAACCCCTCATCCGCTGCTGAACCCATGACCACATAATCCTGTCGCACACAGATTGTGTCGGTGTATTCCGGTTTGGAGGCAGTGGTGACCGATCCCTGGACTTTCCAGGTGGTGACACACGGTTACAGGATACTGCTTAAATCTCCATCTCCCCAGTCAGTGTCTCTCCCATCGGAGACTCCCGCAAGGTGGAAGCAATCAGACAGGAAGTAGACAGTTTGTTGGAAAAGGGCGCCATACACAAGGTAGATCAGCCGGCATTAAGTCCAGGCTTCTACTCAAATGTGTTCGTAGTAACAAATCTACAGGTGATGGGCATCCAGTTCTGGAGACACCATGCAGCGTTCTTCTCTCAATCCACTGTTTTGACTGGCTAGCCTCACTAGTGGGGCACACCTGCACATACCGATGCACCTGACGAGTTGCCATGCCATCTCCTTCGATTTGCCCAGCTGGGCCAAGTATTCAAACCTGGGTGCTCCCCTTTGGGTTATGCACAGTTCCTTATGTTTCACCATAATGGATGGAACAGGTGGTGCTGCTGCTTCACCAAATGCCTGTACACATCAATCTGTACCTAGAGGACTGGTTATCACACAACTCAGACAAGAGGTTATTATCCGAGCAAGTAAAGCTAATGCAGTTACCAGTTGGGCTATTTTGTTAAATCAAGCAAAGTCCTATCCCTACGCAACACAACAGTTGGTGTTCCTGGGCATGGAGTTCAACACAGAGGTAGGCTTGGTACATCTATCCCAAGTGCATTGCCTGGCGCTAGCAACCTAGCCAAACACCTAGTCAGTGTTTCCTCAGTGTCCCTCTGGGAACTAATGCGGATCATTGGAACGATGACTTTGGTTTGAAAGGTAGTTCCCCAGGCTGCATGACACAGCCGCCCGGTACAACGCATGTTTGCTACAACACCAAGCGCTCCTACAGGAACTGGACAAGGGAGTTTTCTCGTGGACCAAGTGAAGGAAGCTCTGCCATAGTTTGAGACCACAGAGTCCTGCTCCGTACAGACAACACAGCGGTGGTCTCCTACATCAACAAGGGGGGACGCATTCCCCATCATGGTCAGTCCTAGCAAAGCAAATTCTCCTTTGGTGCCTGGAATACAATGTAAAGCTAACTGTACACCACCTTCCAGGGGTGAGGAACAGTCTGGCAGATGCCCTTTCAATGTGGCTCCGTCTCCAGGACACGGAGTGACAGATACCTCAGTGGGTAGCCTCCAGGCTGTTTTGGCTGTGGGACGGTCCAATGATAGACCCCAGTGGGTAGCCTCCAGGCTGTTTTGGCTGTGGGACGGTCCAATGATAGACCTGTTTGCCACACCCCAGAATGCCAAGCACCCGACGTACATAACACTCCTGCCGACTCCAGGAGCCTGTGCCAGGGATGCTTTGTCGATCCTGTGGACCCACATAGATGTGAACGCCTTTCCTCCATTCCCACTAGTTCACCAGGTAGAGGAGAAAACTTTGACAGGTGCACACCTGCATATTGACATTGGTCGCATTGACCATTGACATTGGTTTCCACTTCTGTTGGAAATGCTTGTCGAAACACCAGTAGTGCTTCCGGACTTACTGAACCTGCTGTCCCAACAGGACGTCACACTACAAACAAGCCCAGCAGTGTAATACTTACATGCATAGAGGCTCTCAGTAGACTTGCACAGACGAAAGTTATATCCGAACGGGCTGCCAACATCCTGGCCAGGGCGAACAGGGATTCCACCAATGCTGCATATAACTCAAAGTGTTGAGCATACACTGAGATTGATCCATACCATCCCTCTATTGACCAGGTAGCATAAGTGGGTTTGTCCTACACAGCGATAGTTGACTACAGATCGACCTTGTCCCCTACCATTGATAATTCTTTGGGAACAAGACTAGCCGATTGTCCTATTATTAGGAGACTATTTACTGCTTTCCATAATCAGAGGTCGAGACGAGGGAGCCGCCCAACTGGGATTTGTCGGTTGTGTTGTCTGCTCTAAGCAGACTGCCCTTTGAGCCTCTTCAAACAGCACCACTTAAATTTTTGACGTGGAAAACAGTCTTCCTACTGGCCCTCGCCTCGGGTAGGCATTGGTCAGAACTGGGGCATTGTCCTTTTCGTATGAGTGTGTCACCCTTATGGACAATCAAGTTGTGCTAAAGACACGAATTGGGTTTCTCGCCTACAACTAAATCCCAGGACACGATCCTCAGCCGATCGTCATCCCCAACTGTCAAATATTGTTAGCCTGGAGGATCAGTTCGAGCACTGGGTTGCTACAAAAACCATATTAGGGATTCAAGACGGGGTGCCAAGCACATGTTTTTACCTTGCCCGTACCATCAAAGATGGAAGGGAAAGGTATATTAAGGGAAACATTTTGTCCGGCGTTGTCGTTGTTGTTGTCATTGTCGTTGTCATCGTTAATAATTGTTATTGTGTGCATAATAACTTTACTAATTCTATCCCAAACTTTATCAAACTTCGTCACCTTATTCACCAGTATAAAGTCTTCCCTGAGTTTGCACAACAGATGTCCTGTATGAAAATATCATGCAAAAATTGAGAAAATCTGATAAAATATTTTGACTGTTTCTACTTGACTGATCACTGGTGATACACATCAAAGGTCACTGATCTCAGTGGAAATATGCATTGTTGTATGTGTTCAATGAAGCAAATGATTTATCTTGTAATAATATCCTTGGTAATGTATCTCAGAATCCCATACTGGGTTTCAAAACCAACTCATGGAGAGATTGCACAGTCTGATACACATTTGCAAACCTACCAATACAATCTTTACAGAAAACAAGATGTCAGAAAATCAATATAAGCACTCCTATGAACTGGGTGCCTAACTTTGATCTGAAGCTAATAGAAAATCTGTTTAGTTCAAAGTTATCAAATCAAAAACAATGCATAAAAAATACATTAAAAGCAAAACATTTCATCCACATTTTAAAAATTATTCTAAAATATATGTATTCTGTATTTGACAAACAGTTCATTCGACAAATTAAAACTCACAGGAATATGTTTCAGCTATTAGAACAGAATGATAGAGTTTTTATAATACTAGTTTAAAAAACGCACTTCAAAGATTGCAGTGTTTGAAGATGTAGATTCTCAGGAGGCAACAGTACTGTTGACTTCTCCCTTCACTGGACACCAACTAACTATTTAAGTAGATTTGCATACAAAGCAGAGCTTGCAACATGATAGCTATTCATAAAGGGTGTTTTTTTTACTTTTCATATAATACAGTAGTAGTCACACAATGAGGCAGTTCATATTTGTCTCAGTAAATCAAACATTTTTGACAGACACCTGTACAAAATACTTGGACTAAAGCCAGCTAAAATTTGCTGTTATCTTGCATGTTTTATGAATCTATTCACATCTAAATGCAGCACTTTTTTTTGCAATGAGAAATTTGTTTTTATCCTAAAATATCTGAATTACTTTGAATAAAGCTGAAAATCATGTCCCTTAAAATAATTAAACAAATAAGGCACCAATGTTTTTGGAAGATATTTACATTTTTTAAGGACATTCGGTAGACTGATTCCCCACTGTTGGTTCAACCCCAAAACTTGTTTGCATACAAAATTAATTATGACAATGCATATTTATATTGAATCAAACTATGATAAAGGGAATTATATTATATAACAAAGATCAAGGTCACCAGAGTTCAACTATGTTTGTGTTATGGCCCAGGCAGGCAGGCAGGATAGGCTGGCCTCCCGACTTTCTATGCCAGGTGGATTACTGCGACTGTATTAGAGGTGTATAATACTTTAACTTCCTCGACACAGAGCTTCTGGAGAACGCAAAACGTCTTTATCAACTACTACCTAAGAGAAACCCAATCCGTTGAGGAGGGTCTCTTTAGGTTGGGTTCCATCGTAATGGGTCAGACTCTGGTTGCTGACCCAGCCTGAACGACCACAAGGGTCCCTGTGCGTAGGCGATAAGTCGTTCTCAGCATTTTTGTGGACAGGTTTCTCTACCGTCAGCACTCCTTGGACGTTTCAAGGCTCGCTTTTCGGCCTATGTCCTCATGCAGAACTGTTTCGGTCTTTACTTCGAAAGCATACTACCCCCTAAACTGGGTTTTTGTTCTAGCTTTCTCGGGCACACCGAACCCCGGCACCGTAGCAGAATTTTGGATTTCGCTCCAGGGACGGCACAGGCAAGGTAAGACACCACCCTTTCTTGGGTCTTAACTAGGTGAGAGTTGTATTTATGGAGAGTACCACCCCACTTTTTCCATAGCGTTAGCTTAGTCCGGAGTGCGGAGAAAGAAGGAACCAGAGTGAAGATAGAGGTAAGATGGCGTCGTCACATTACCTCGGTCACGTAGTTTGTGACGTAAGGAAAAAATCTCACAGGGCTTCCCCTGACCTAAATTTATCTCTCCGTCATTGGCAGAATCGCTGATTGGTGCCTACAGTTCAAAATAGTCATTTTGAGTGACCAGAGTCTATGGTGAGTATGAACTATGTGAATAGGCGGGTTCCGAGAACCCTCTGCCTACTTTTATGTGTTGACCTTCTATCCACAAACGTGGATTAGATTTGATAGATGACCCATGTGTTTACTGTCCAATACTGACGAGTGTACATTGGTATTTTATTATATCAACACAGTTATTGTCGGACAATTGTTGGCTGTCCTCGGGACTAAACCAGTACTGTTTATACAACAAACATCACAATTGCGTGAAATTAGTCAGATCGAAACGTGTCCCAGTGTCGGCGACAGGATTTGTAAACGGTTATGTGTTGGTTAGTTGAGTAGACAATTATGATAAACAAATACATTGTAGCAAACATAACGCCCAACCGTCCACTGCACGTATTATAATTCGGTGACGGCCCGTAAATGTTGTATTGGCGACGCACATTTGTGTTAGGCTAGCTCTTCTGTGTCGATAAAAATCCTAATGTCTGAAAACAACAAATTTGATGACATCAACTAAAAAAACACCACAAAAACTAAACGCCGACACACAAAAAGAGCAACAATAGCTAAATCAAACTGTTACCCTCGTTAAAACACGGTATATTTCTTTCTGGAGAATGTGGTGGCCCTAAAAAGGGCAGTTTTGTACAGTTTCTGAGCTAAACGAACAGATATCCCGTTGCACTGAAGAATGATCTAGTGTCAGCTCGTGTAATTTCCTCAATGACAGAGCATATAGAATATGGAAAATTGTCGAAGCTGATTAAAGACAACGGTAGTCGCTCTATACACCTTTTTATTTTGTTAAAACAAAATTTCCCGGACTATTGCACACACACACAAATGTTTTTCACAACAATGATGACTGTACACGCTCAACGCGTGTTCAGAGAAACTTCCACTTCCTGAACTCCGGGTGCCAGACTGGGTTGCCAGGCCGGGGTGTTAGGCTGCTCCAGGTTATTACAGGATTTAGTTATCGGTATATTTCGAAAATTGTCGAACCGTTACCATCCAAATCTTGTTTTTATACGAACGTGTCACATTCCGGGTTTCTTTGGCACAAATAAGATCACAGTTACCACTCTTTTGAGTAAAATGGTTTGTCTCATTAACCTGCGCCTTTTCGTCGCTGATTGTTTTTAAAATGTAGCCAGTTTGTTGTGACAGTTATAACGGCCAACAAGCAATCGACGACACCAGGTGTCTGGCAGGACAAACGCACAATCAATCAAACGGATCGACAGTTCCAAACTAATTTCACGCAATTATGCCGTTCGTTGTACTTTAGTTTCCCATTGCGAATAAACTGGATTTCTTAATTTCTATTACACAAAATTCAAAATAGACAAAAAAACAAAACAAAAAAAACACATGAATTTAATTTGTTTCCAATTCATGTTATAAGTCGCAGGTGTGATATTTGCAGTCTTATTTCTGATTTTTTTTTTAATAGTGACATGATTTTTAAATCGATGTTTCTTGAAGTCTGTGTTATTCGGCAATCATTCAAATCAATTGTATTAAAAGTGAAATAGCGCGTTATTTATGCATATTATTATTGATCAAAATCAAGATGGTCACTTACTAGATATTAAGAACCAGGATAGCCGCCAAATCAAGAGGGGGTAATTTTGAGTGTTTTGTGCACCAGTTCATATTAACCTAAATGAGTGTGTCTAATTATACCTTTGAAAGAAACCATTACACGGCAGCTATATGTAAATATTGTTGGTAATAATTAGAGATGAACACAATGTCGAATGATATAAAGAAATTAGGTGCAAATCTACGTTTGACTAAAAAATATTATGATTACCATGCTTGAGTAGTATGTAAGAAACTTAAGGTGATATGTACAAAATCTATTTTAAGTTGAATGCAGCTGCATTAATCCCACGCGGTTGAGATAACCTGTATATTTTAAAGGTAGGATGAAACGTGAACGTAAATACTAAAAGATTGCTTAATATGTGTTGATGCAGTAACAGATATAGACAACGCCTTCGCCAATGACGTGGACCTGTAGCTTATATTGTAAAATGTTCTTACGGAAAGTCCTCGATCACAATTTTTGTTTTGTTGAAGAATGCTTCTTCTCATCAGAGACGTCACGGTGTATATTTCATCAAGGTTTGAATGAGAGCATTTTCCCTAAATTATACTGTGTGTGATATTTTGAGGACAGTCTTATTTGTTATTGATAATGAATTTATAGCAGGTTTAACGTTTAATTTAAGTTTATGAATTGACATAGTTAATACTTGCCATTCTTTGAATATGTGTGGCCGGTTTAGTCTCAGAACTAAACGTCGAAGCATATTGTAAATAAAATAAAACTAATTACATTACCCCTCAATAATGTTTCTAAAGTGGCTGCAGTGTGATGCATATAACAACCACATCTAAGTGTGTTGTGCAAGATTTCCATTTTTGATGAAATTTTCCGAATCCAAACTCGGTAGGAACATTTAAAGACGTGAACTGTAAAATCAAGTAAAAAATGAGTTTCTTAATTTCTTTGGCGATATAAATGGTTTTAGACGAGGACACCATTATTTGAATATACGTTACATGTTATGTCAGGGTAAAGTGATGATTGAATTGAGGTAATAATTAGCTGTGTGCAAGATTATCTCCAATACGATGACACGAATTACTGTGCGGGTTCTAGACCTAGCTCAAAACAGGAGCAATTCCAACAAGTTACGTATATTTCATGAAACGTACTAATTTAGAGTCATCCTCATTGTCATTATGTTATGTACTATTAACTGGTAGAAAGGAATACACCGGTTGTTAATGAATTGACTTGCGTTGCAAATAATGATGGAAGTGTGGGTAGACTACATTCTATTTCATTCTATAAATGGTCCGAAAACCAGGTTCGGGAATGATTCCAGAATTGCAGGCAGGTTTCAGAGAGGGAAACTCCAGGACTGATCGCGTGTTGATATTAAAGGGCGGCGCTCGTCGTGCCGCGTCCTGTTCGACGTGGGACTCATAGCGACGTACACAACCCATGTAAAATACATTGTTTGTTTACATGAAAATCGGACACGCAAATATTCCGCAAAGGTGGAAAGTAATATTGCATGTATGTGGATTTTCGGTAATTCACTGATGTACAGAACATATATAGATGGAGTCAACGGGAAATATATAATATTTTACAAAGTATGTGGCACATATAATAACTGTATGTTCTCCGATTAGAATAATAAGTTTTGACAATATTAGACACAATAAATTTATTTGCACAAGTGTCGTCTCCTGACCAGCTTTTTTTAATTAAACAAAATGTCTTATTTATTCTGTATACATTATTCATTGATTTGCACATTTTTTTGTTTTTGTTTTTTTGCTTGGTGATTTATTAATAGTATGCACAATACTATGAGAGAACGCCTGACCCTAATGATGAACCCTACATCTACACAGACACAGACACAGTCATCTACACAGACACAGAGAGTGTCTAATTTGAACCGGATTTTGCGATGCTTTAAATATGTAAAATAAAATGTGTAAAATATTTGAAAAGTGGTGCAGTGGTACAACATTTGACATTGTCTTTTTTATTTTGTGTTGTACAATAAATGTGTATAATAATACACTTTGGCGATTCAAGTGACGCAAGGAATGCCAAAGAATGTTTTTGCAATGAATATCAATATATTATTCGACAAACTTATACTACCGGTAACACCCGAGCAAAACAACCACTCGGCGTAGTCACCAATGACAGTTACAGTGAGTGTATAGTAATCACATTACGATTGATAAGAACTGCGTGATGTTTACAGTAGTTTTACAATATTTCTGTTTATATGACAAACTAATGTTCTAACTATTAGCGCCACATTACCTGCAGCTAACATAGTAATTTCATACAGAACTTCAGTGCAAAACAAACCCAAATCGCGGAAATGCGCATGAATCAGTTTAAAAACACTGCACTGCGTGATATTTACAATAGTGCAAGTTTCATTTTTAAACTGTCGCCACATGACAGTCAGGCACGGGCCGGGCATGTTTGATCTGACATTCGGTATGCATTTGCAGCTTTGGCTTCAAAGAAAAAAAACATTATGTGTCTCAACTACACCTCTTTCTCTGTCATAATCACGTATTATATTTTGTTTCCATGGTGATCGCGGTCCGGGCTTCGCGGGGAGTTCATATTCAGAGAGCTGCTTTGGCCAGTTTCAAGGTGTCTGCAATGAGACTTTTTTTGCGTGTTTTTGCTTTGATGATATAATGTATATATAAGGTATTGTCCATAATGCATTTTCTACATAGTGCCCCCAGGGTACGTGATGAGTCAAATAAAATATACTATACTAAAATTGGTATGTGTGGGTTTTTCCATTAAATTTGTTTCACGTGTGGATGCTTTGTATATCTAAAGAATGCATTGTTTTGAGCATTATTAGATATTGGGAACATTGTAAATGTGCAACATAACGTTGATTTTAATGTGTTTACAATGTTATAGGATAAGTCGATTGGAAGAGCGTGTGGCAATGTTGTGCTAAACAATGATGTGAGGAGCTTGATTCCCTCAGAAACGGAGCAAAACAATTAACAAATAAAAAGGTTAATAGAAATAATAACAACAAAGCGGACGACAGTTATTTTCTCATTAAAATTCATCTACATATTATTCAATTTAGGATCTGATTGGGGCTTTCAAAGATACACTTGCACGACGAAACTGTAGTCTGTACTATTTTCGCGATCATTCGTATTTCACAACGCTATTTTTATCATGAGGTACTTTTAGGGTAGATTCGGTACTGTGAGTGTACTGATAGTTAACTTCATAAAACAGAGACATAAGCAACTCCAGTTGGCCTAATGACATTCAAAGCATTATAAAATTGTTAACTGGGTGACGTTGCCATGGGTACCTCCATAATTAATTACCGGCAAGAAATGAAGCAACCGTTCCGCGGTCATGTGGTCGTGGACAATATTTCTATGTATATCTTTATCCTTGGTAATTGACAAAGCTGAACTTATTATACCTAGTACATTTGTGATAGTAGAGCGGCATAATAATGTCAACAACAATATAATCATACCGTCAATGCATTGAATAACGTTTAACTCTTGTATTATAATCGTAATTCGGACATTCCGGTATCACCAGTAATCACTCGAACAGTATGTCAAAATAATATCACCACAAACGCCTAGGTGGTATATAGTGTACATTTCTAGGAGAAAATTTTATGTTTTCCCGGAAAATGTCTCAACCTCTACTAAAAGCCGTGGCTTCCCTTTCATTACCCATGGAAAAAAACTGAACACAGTTAAATTCATCGTCCCAGATATGCAACACTGTTGTTTTCTTCCCCATGTGAAAAGAGTTTATAATTTACAATATCGAGTTTTGTTTTCATTATTCACAACTCGCTTCCATGGTGTGGTACTAACTCACAAAACACTGTAGTAGTAGTAGTAGTGATTTTTGTGTCGCAGTTAGAGACAAGTACAGTTGACAATTAATAGAGGAAGAAAAAAACTATCACGTTAAACCATGGGACCCTGCAGGTAGGCCGATCACACCGGTTCTCACTACAAGAGGTTACGAACCCCCCTACCAATCCCACAGCAGAAATAAAACACACAACATTAACTAAAAAAAATACTACTGTACACGGTTGTTAGGACAGAACTTTATTATAAAATATAGGCTAGGAAATTTATTGCGTTGGTTAACTGTTGAAATCTACGTGGCTTTTTAGCCTTCTCTTCGATGCTCACTTGAAGCAATGGTACCACAGTACCTTAACTTGATGTGCGGCGGAGCTTGGCTCTGGCCACCCCACGAAGCAAACTTGACGCCAGGTGCAAAAGCACCCATGTATCTTCTCAAAGGACGCCGCCCGACCCAAGAGTACCACAAGTAGTAGTAGTAGTAGTGGTAGTAGGGCAGAACAATGTCTATTTGTGATTGTTTAAAATGTCACTCATATTGCAATTTGATATTCGATTCAACATATAATGTTTTGGTTTAAATAGGTATGTGTATTATTGGTGTTGTATATTTCACACAGTGTTTTTTATTATGGTGTATATTAACCACTATAGTTGTCGAGTAACCGTGATGAAGAGGTATGTTTGTCTATTATCACTTCTACTATTTACTATCCCCGAACATATACTCCGTAGTGTTTTGATTTGAATGCGCTCGGTGTTTCATTTTCTACTTTTCTATTAGGTTGAAACATTTTTTTGCAACATTGCTGTTAATATAACATATATACAAGTCGTGTTTTTAGCTATTGAATACATTGTCCATGTAAACACACATTTTAACATATTACTAAAATAAGTGCATTTCTCCAAATGTTTAATTTATTGCATTAGGAATATGCTCATTGATTACAATTTAGTTTGTTTGTTTCTCGTGCATCATTGACAACCCCATTCATCGCTCCCGTCACCGCAGGCTATGAGACCATTACAGAGCGTCCATGATCCGACACATCGATAACCCCCTGCACATCTAAATGGAGCCTTTGGATATTGCTTTCCGCAACCAGCTGGATCGAACCAAACATTGGGTTCTGCGGTGGAAACGGAATAAGATCACTTAGTGGATTTTTCATACCTTGTGTTGAGCCACGGAGGTTGTCGGAGTGTGCTCAGATGGTGGTGAATGCAATTCGGTATTGACTCGTGATCAAGCGTCAATTCTATTCATTCCATGCAAATGTTGTCACCAATACCATTTTTATTTGTAAATGAAAATTCTTGGCCGCATTTTGCCACATAAGCCGTATAACATGTTTTGAACTACCTAACATTTCTGTGTGGTCGTTCCCTAACCAGACGTCATAATTACGACAGTCACTGTACTATTACATGTAGTGCACGTGAATACTGATGTTATGTTAGACTACATGCCAATGTGTATCAATTAAATTATTGTCATCAATGTGGTTACTAACCTGCCGCGCGTTTGTCCTCCTCAAACGGTTCTGAGGGTTCCTCCTCTTGGGCACTGACTGTGAATACACAGACCAGCATCTTAAAATGATCAAAGAAACGCATGTAAACAACGTGTATGAGACTCACATTGTATGGTGTAAAAGTCAGTTGTCGTAAGCTTATTTCGGTTTAACTGCTGTTGATGAAAGTAGTTAATTAATTTGCATAAAATGTTTATTTCTTGTTATTTTTGTTTCGAATATGACAGTCTTTTCACTAAGATATATGCTGTAGTTGGTACATGTCGAAGCACTAAGCGGTCCGCTTTGCTATTTACACAAATATTTCGATAACATCTGAAACATTATTCCAGACATGTAATGTTATAATATAATGCTAAAATATTATAGTTTCAGATGTACGTAATATCAGACAAAAACTCACCAAGGTCAATGCAATATACAACATTTGGCTTGTCATTTTCTTTTCTCTTGATTGTCGACAAATTAACTTGTTGGGATGTTGAGAAAACTGTAGAAAAACATATGTCTTAATTAATACCTTACGAATATTTCGTATATTATGAATCCAAACAGTGTAGTAACTAAAATAATTACAATAACCAGGAAAATAAATGTAGTATTGGTAACATTTTTATATAAAGAAAGCCGTGGTTTTTGCGTCTGACTAGGTAACTATTTTCTGCGTCTTTGTATGCGGATATAGCTGATTCACTTAGTCCTTTGACATTTTTGTAAGCCACAGAAGTCGTAGATACAGCATATGTATGTTAACACAATCGCAGTACCGAACGTGTTTGGTATCCCCGATGCAAGCCACACACTGTAATGTGAAATAAACCGTTTCTCGACACCAGTTTTGAAAGATAATGGGTTTGGCCTTTGTTCAAATGATTCAGTATTTCATAGTGGCTAGCTATATAGTGTTCCATTCCTGCCAATTGTTACCCTTTGCAAGTAAAACATTGCCGTAAAACAACAACCTCACGTTGCATAAATGTTCGTTGGGTAAGTGGCGTAGGGTCGAACGCAAACTCTCTTCAATACGAGACGAACACAACAAACAATGCACCAAGTCCAAAATTTGAGCTGATACATTCAAAATGGGCACGTAATATCATAAGTTTCTTGAATCAGATAAATGACTCAATCATGCTGCATATTCATATCTTTACCGCACAAACACAAATCAAGTGCCATAGGTATTTTCATATAGTGTACCAGGTACCCTGTCGGTATTGTATTGTATTGTATTGTATTGTATTGTATTGTATTGCGATGTATTGTAGTGTTTTCCTTTCAAGTTTCAAGTAATGAAAAGTGGGTAACATGGTTAGAGGGGTATACAAAATAAGAGAGAGGATAAAGAGGCTTCAACTCCGTTGTCTGTTATGGTAAATTATATGGATATATATGTGTGTATAACACTGTATAACGATTTCTGGAGGTAATGATTAGAGCCTTACACAGAGAAAAACACACAATTTATGATGTTGAATACACACTACAACATGATTGGAAATGATGCAAAATGATTGCAAGTATGCTGAACTAAAATGACTGAAAACTAAAAGTTAAGATTACCTTACTGGAGACCAGCTTGCTGTATGATTCTGACAGGAGAATGGTGAGTGAATGCTCTTGTGTGTGCTTGTACAAAAATATATTTATTTCAAATTTGTCATTACTCTGACATTTTACTAATCGGTTGATAGAAAAAATAACTATATTTCATTTACAGGTAGGGCGGAGATTTTTCGCCCACATATTCACCACACCCAGTTGCTAGTAAAGACGTGATTATTTTAACAGTGCCCTCCCTGATGACATGGACTTTAATGTATTTTGGTAGCGCGAATGAATGCCATGATATACTGGGGAAGTACATACTTTTTGTCATACTTTGACCTAGTTGGCCTAAAATAATATATTTTTCTCTTTTTTTTGTCAATTCACATACCTATTCAGAATACAGCGCCTTGGTGGCGATAAAGCGGCTTGGCACTAAGCGGCTTGATAGAACTTACTTTTTACAGGTAGGATTAGAACTAATCCGCCGCGACGGCATCCCACCATCTAGCTTAGCTGCATCCACTATTCGTGCACATATTGACAGCGCCCTCAAGAAGAAATTGAACGTGAGTGGTCACTATTTCACATTTGAACAACTTTGTCGGTACGCTATTTTGGCCTATTTTAAAATGTTAACAATTAGTAGGAATGAAATAGTATATATGTAGTCATTATGAAATACTGAATTAATTGAGAATGGTCCAACTATATCCCACCCATTAGCGTTCAATCCTGTATGGTGATATAGGGACTGTGTTGTAATGCTCTCCGAGAGTTTGATAACATCCATTTTTACCATTGTAATTGTTTTCATTCACGGGCATCTCTCTGTGGGAGATGTCACGCTCTATTTTTTCGAGAAATTGGTACATTGCAACAACAAGCCATTCAGATTGTTGAGAACATCGGACGAAGACAAAATTCAGTCATTGCAGATGCAAAATTGCCGCCAACTCGAGGAGACAATCAAGTTAGGTGCACTAGTTCACACCAACCTAAATTAGTGTATCTAATTATCACGTTAGCAAAAACCGTTAAGGTGAAACTACTTCGCCTGCTCTTAAAAATCTACAGGAAATGTTTCAATTTCTGTTACAACATAGCATGTGGTTTATGCGGTTTATGTGGTTACGAGTAGTTCGTCTACTAGATATAACCTGTGTATTATTATTTCAAACAATCGTAAATCGTTTTATTTTTTTGCTAACCCCTTGTCAAATGGTTGAGTCCAGTGTCACAATTGAAGGCACCCAAGTCACTACAAATATAATTGCTGATGAGTGGAGTAATAGTCAAAGACGCACGATTTAATTAAATAACGGGTGCAAATCTATATTTGTCTGAAATTAAACATATGATTGCTATACTTGATACCAGTTATTATAAATGTTATAATTATTTAATGAAAACAGTAATTACATGCTTTGGACGCTTTTGTATTTTCATTGTTTTTTGAATGTAAAATATAGAAAAAATGTATATATTCGCTGGATTTTATTTTTCGCTGAACCATCACTTCAGCGAAAATAGAAAAAATAGATTCCAAGCTAAAATATAGTATTTACAGTATATTTTACAGGTAGGATGGAATCACCATGCAGGCCAACACTAAATGATTGATTCATTGTAAATAACAGGATGTGGACAGCGCCCTCGCCAATGACATGGACTTTATTGCAACGTGTTCTTATGTTCTGTTGAAAACTGATTCGTTAGAGACATGTGTATTTAGTGGTTCAAATGAGTTCATGTTATTTATCTGCCTGTCGCACCGCGCCACCAACGGGAATTACGTGAACATGGAAATTAGAATGAATAAGTAAACGGTTTAGTGTTTCCAAATGTTATTTTTCAGTTGGGTATCGTCGACGACCATTGATGTTTTAATGGTTCAAATGAATTCATGTTATTTATCTGCTTGTCACACCGCGCCACCAACGGGAATTACGTGAACATGGGAATTAAAATGAATAAGTAAACGTTTTAGTGTTTCCAAATGTTAGTTTTCAGTTGGGTATCGTCGACGACCATTGATGTTTGTTTTTTGCTTTACAGGATAGCCTGAAATCCAGCCATTCCGAATACACTAAATAATGGCCCGATGAATTACTGTGTAACTACGTAGTGGGCCCATATAATGACGATGCTGGTTACATACAATGTTTAGGAGGGAAATCGCAAATCGGAACCATCGTATTGAAAGTAATATAATTAAATGGGAATAGATATTGTTCTGCAGGTCTTTGAGATTCGCAATTTTTGTGGCGGGATCTGAGTCTAAACGGTGATAATACGTTCGCCGGGCTTCTATTATGCAAATTACCCCCTGGTGGCCACAATCACAAACTTAGTTACGTCGGTGAGGGCGCGGTAACCAATATTTCTGAACTTCGCCCATGGCATACACGGAATCTAAGTACGGAGATGTAGAATTTATTTCAATAAGAACTTAAGTTATTACTACACACAGAGCTTTGATCATCATATTAAAATATTACCTAATAGTAAACCCCCCTCCAATATAGGAAATATTTACTGTGTGGTCTGAACTATTTGTCACACTATCATCACATTCAGTGTTATTTTTATAGTTTCACTGATAAATGTACATTCCGTGTCTTTGGTTTGTTCTAGCTGGCGTTTCAAGGTTTACTGATAACTGTTCAACGAGTAATAAAAAAACACAGCAGTTTGCGGAGGTCGGGCGGAAAAAATATTGAACTAAGCAAACTACCGTGTCAAAATTGGTAAGTTAAATTATGTTTTTTTTTCACATTTCATTAATTGCACAGGTATATCCAAACCGAATATCGAAGTGCGGAAAGAGTTATTTTGTTTTATTCTACTGGCTATTTCACAATAGATCTATTTACGTCTAGGTTTTACTTACTTATTGGGATGATCATTGAACGCTTTAAAACCCAGCGAAAAGAGATAACAGATTGTTTTTTTCGTTTTTTTTTTCGTTTTTTTCTTTTGAGGGGGGGGGGATTATAATACGTTGAAAAAACTATGTGTACTCTAACATTCAAAAGAGTTGGGACTCCGTTGAACATCACGTAGATCTTAGAATATTCAGTATCAATTAAATAATCTTAATAGTGCAGTGCTGTAACTCTTGGATTCCATGTAGTTCGTTTATTTATTGCTGGTCATAATGATATGATTTTTCCCTTGTTTTGCGTACACCCAATGACGGATGAAATTACATTTCCGGCAATAAAAAAACGAACTACGGGGAAACCCAGAGTCACAGCAGTTGTCATAGTGGTTCACGCTATGTCAAATACTCCGACAACCTTTCAACAGACTGAATGATTAGGAATTAATGAGTCTTTTCTTTGACCGCTACGGTTGCCTCCTCGAAAACTTAACGCAATTAACAGTCGTGAACAGAATGCATTTTGAGGAGTTTCCCATTTGAAATCGGGGTGGGGGCTGCCAGAAGAAATTTTTCGTTACGCGAGTATTTTAAGACATTTTGGAGTATCTTTCTAGCTCCATGGTCAGGATGAATTCTAATTTGGCAATTATTATTCGTTCGGTTCATTCTTAAAACACAGTGTCCTTTTATCGCGATTGTCAGCGTTCATTTTACTAACAGTTGCAATCGTAGAATGCCGTGTTGTTTTTTCTGAGACAACCGAAATATCGAAGACTAGAGTACAATCGTTACTGCTTTTCCCTCTGACGAGAACAGTGGACGTATGGTTGGGATAATTTGATTGTTGACCACTGAGGTCACATGTCCACGATGCGGGTTCGTACTGAGATTGTTTATTTTCGCTATATGATGAATTGAACTTTCATCTCAGTAACCTGTGGTAATCGGAACACAGAGAGCCTATAACATCTTTAAATTACACTGAAGAAGACAAGGCTGTGCAACTTTGGTACTGTAAAACCATTTATTTTTACTATTTTGATGTTTTACTTTCAAATATTTATCAAGGAAACAATGAATATTATTGTTATTTTACAAATTCACGTAAATTTAATCTTGTGTATTTTACCTATCAGCGACTCATGAAATTAAAACCCAGTGAATAATTAATGCATTTACAGTATTTAAAATGTATGTACGCTGATACATGTACATTGTATGTGGTGAAGATCTTGTGTACACCGGAACGTATAATTATTAATAAATATCAATCATCGAACACATTGGATGCTTGCAAAGCTTTGATTGCAGTACACAGAAATTAGCAAGATTATCATATTAAAATTCACATAATATATTTGTACACACTTTCCAAATAAGTAAGGATAATAAATTCTATTTTCAACTCGTTTATTTGCATTATTATTTCTAGGAATGTAGTTTTGTCTTGCAATTTCATGATCATCTTGTATTTCGTGTCTATTTGCATTTTATCTTTATCCCATATCTGTTGCATTTTCTCATCTCATTTTCATATAAATCTCTTACTAAACACAATGCTCAGTTTGAGATTCTGGAATGTGCACGTTGTGAACAATTGTATAATCTTGAATATTTCATACTTAGTACATCTGCAAAAAAACAATAAATGCTACATGTATGGTTAACATATTTTACTAGGTTAGAATTTAGCATATTTAACTATTTGAATTTCACAGGAGACAAATTTCATACATTTCTGTAAAATCTAGTTCTTATGACGCAAAGTGACATTTCTGTCAGTGGCTGACTAGGACTAGGTCAATGTATTTAGAAATAATGCCTGTGTCATGCTGGTAGACTGCATGCTTGAAAGCAATTATTCTGGCAGACTGTAGACAAGATGGATGCTACCAAGACACTAAGAGGGGAAGAGACATGGTTCGCTTTCTTGTGATAACACGATTTGTGCGAGGTATGGGTAGCAGAACAGTTTATCAGGGTACGAATTACTAATTCGCCAGCAGGGGCTGACCCAGCAAAATGTATGGGGGGGGGGTGGTGGGTGTCCAAGCTTCGCTTAAAATTTACGGAGCGTAAATCGCAGAGAAGTTATGCGTAATCCGGATGCATTTTCATGCGTTTGGGGGGCATGGCCCCCTTCCCCATCCCACCCCCTCTGGATCCGCCACAGTTCGCCAGGACGTGACTGTTTGTCGGTAAAACGGTAAGCAGGAAATTAAGCGAATGTGAATAAATGTAGTAGGCATGAAAACATGTTGTAAAATAGATGCCTGTTCACCATGAACATCTTTTCTCTCATAATGTTGATTTTTATAGTACTGTTTTAGGCAGAGAAGTGAAATGAAATTATTTCTATAATAACCTCACAAGTTTCGCTGTTAGGTTTGTATATGTGCAGTTATCCTATTGGTTGATGTCCCAGGTCCTATTGGTTGAAGTCCCAGGTCCTATTGGTTGATGTTCCAGGTCCTATTGGTTGATGTCCCAGGTCCTATTGGTTGATGTCCCAGGTCCTATTGGTTGATGTCCCAGGTCCTATTGGTTGATGTCCCAGGTTCTATTGGTTTCAAAACAAGAGTTTTAGGAAGCATGACAAGACTGTGATGTAAACCCAAGCGGGGTACAACGCTTTAAAACTCGTTACCATGACGATCGTCATGAAATCACCATGCATGATCGATTTTGACTACTAGTTTCGTAAAAAATTGAAATATAAAATGTTAGAATTTGAAATATTTTTTTTTGACTCAGGAGACTATGGGTAATACAGTTCTTATATGGTTTTCTGACAAAGAGGTCAGTCAGTGATAGCGCCCTCAACCAGCCAACAAAATTGTTGGAGACAAGTGATAATCTCAACAGAACCCCTCTCTCTCCAACAAGTAATACTGGGCTCCCCAGATTTCTCAAAAATGTTAAACCATATTATTGTTCTTGGAAAACAATATCCATATCAATGTAAAATGCAATATAGCAAACCTTCCTTTCAATTATTTCAATTATTAATCAAGCAAACACGACGTATTGAAGAATACTTTGCAAATTAAACTTGACAAACATCATGACACATGGTTAAATTTAATATAATTTAATACATATATATTACTTAATGTATTTTTTGTAGTTATACATCCGTCTTTTGAATTATTTACTTACCAGTCTTTTTCTTTCAGGTTACCTAAGAAAATAAAATATTTCTCAATATATATAGAAAAAAGAATTCATCATGCTAAAAGAACGAATTCTTGAAACAATTGACACGATAAAGGGACTCGACGACGTGATTGTCGATAAAGCAGATAGAAACGAAATACATGCAGTCGTAGTCGAAACTGAAGATTGCACCGACGATATATTTGCCAAGAAATTCCAAATTTGCAGATTTATCGGAAGAAATACGCCAGATGTCGCCCGCCAACGAAATACTCGTGAACATGTTTCCATGACAACAAATTCTTCATCAGTTACCCTACCGAAACTCGAACTTCCGATGTTCATCGGAGATGTTATAAAATAGAAAAGTTTTGAAGACGCTTTTGTCGCCGCTGTGGACAACAATATACATCTTGGTGCGGTTCAGAAGTTCCAATATCTTCGCGCCAAACTATCCGGTGAAGTCGCGCTAACGATTTAAGGATTGCAGTTACTGATAATTATATGCATGCGCTCGAACTTTTACGTAAACGATACGGCCAAGAACTTCATATTACCTCTGCGTATATAGAAGTAATTGTGCGAGTTACCCAAACCGATAAATACCGAGATAGTCTTCGTAAATCTCTTTGGAGTTCGCACCATTAGCGCTCCAATAGTTCTTGAAACATGTACACATCTATCGAATTTAATAAACTTGCCCCACTTACGTGAACTGAAACTGGCGCACCTGGTCTCCAAAGCTGAATCATTCCAAATTTCAGTGTTAATTGGAGCAGACTATATTTGGATTTTATCGAAGACCACGTCATCCGGGGACTGGGACCTACAGATGTCGGTATTTGCTTTCGGGACTGGAAAGGAAGGTTCAAATATCAATACTACTATTTTGCATTTTGCTACAACTACACGTGAGGAAGAAACGAAACTTCAGGATTATTGGAAACTGGATACAATCATGTTTGTTTATTGCGAAGCAAAACCCCATTGGCCCAAAGAGTACAACTCATTTCACTTAACAATGGTAACAATAAAAATCATTCAAGTTCTGCTTTTCATGGCAAAATAAACATAACTAGCTAACTGGTTTAAATTGACATAATTTATTAGCAAAAATTCTGCTCTAATACGTTGATAACGATGGCAAATAGCTATAAAATGATATTCGTCTTCAACATAAAGTTGATTTCGTTCAACATAGTATTCAGTGTCGTCGAGCGCACAATCTTTAATTCTTTGTGTGAACTGTGAAAGAAATACAAGTTTTTTACCCAACACCTAGGTTCAGCCATACATGGCCGAATCCAAAGCGAAATAGCAACACTTTTACATTTAAAGCCCAACTTACCGACGTTATAACACGTTTGTCGGATAATCTTTTTAACATTAAATAACATTTATGAGGATATCTATTTACACCCATTAGTAATTATAATTGACCACATTCGCCAACAGCTGGTAAATCGCTTGAGTTAGTAGAAATTTACAAAATTGATTCTGAACTTGTTCAATTTGAGGAACGTTCTCATATCCCCAGATTTCACTACCATATAATAAGACTGGCACAATGATGGAATGAAATCAAACAATCGGTATTAAGGATGTGGGAAGTGGGAAATGTGTTAAAGATTATGATTTTGAATCGTACGAAGTGAGAATGGAATATATCACCATGGAAATCTGACCATTGCCAACAAATTATCGAATTAGTGATAAACGTATCCGCTCCATGGTACGTAGATTATCAACCGACACGTGATTTTATTGAAGATGTGGTTGATGGTGATGTTAATTGTGGTCATTATCTACCTCATCGCTCGGTAAAAACGGATTCACTCACAACACCGATACGTGTGGTATACGACTGTAGTTGTAGGAAGTCAAACTGGGCCTCTGCTATTGAATTCTACTTCGGTTCCGTATTAATAACATTGCGATCTCCAGCGATATCGAGAAGGCCTGATTAATGTGCGCCTTCACGAATATCGCGAATTCACAAAATTGTGTTTAACGAACCCTACCAACCCCGAAAGTACAGATTTTCACCTACCCGACGATTTTTTGTCAAATCAAATTTAACCAAGGGTAACCATCCACAGCATTTTTTTCAGCCAATTACAGTCACGACTTAACGTGAAGTCCAATAACTACTGTAGAACATCGATTTAAGTATGTACTTTCTCACGAGTGACAAGACAGTAAAAGCAATCGCCGCTGCATGGCAATGTTATAGGAAAATTACGATGGTTTTGTGGTCAACTTTGTTGACATCCACTGTAGACTGGAAATGGTAGCAAGTGAGTCAATGACCATGTTACAGAGGCATTGGGGGGGGGGGGGGGTCTGCTAACCAACCTTGCGCCAAAGCCGCGACCGTACATGGGGTTCCGGGGCGTGCTCCTCAAACATTTTGAAATATAGACCCTCTGAAACGCTATTTCCTGCATTTTGAGGGGAAATTTTTTCTGGCACAAAGGGTTTCAGCTTGATTTTGGAGTGGCGACACCCCCACCATTTTTTTCGAGGGGGCCGTATGACTAATGAAGATATAAAGATAATTAAGGGACTTTGAAATCTGATAATCACAGTCTTGGATCATCACATTTCTCATCTTTTTATAGACATATTATGAATATCTGATATAGTTTCACTTTTTATGATGCGTGTTTCATAGAGCAGATAATCCAGACTAATTCTAATGTAGGTTTATATCACGACTAATTCTGATATAGGTTTATATCATGACTAATTCTGATATAGGTTTATATCACAACTAATTCTAATATAGGTTTATATCACAACTAATTCTGATATAGGTTTATATCACAACTAATTCTAATATAGGTTTATATCACAACTAATTCTAATATAGGTTTATATCATGACTAATTCTAATATAGGTTTATATCACAACTAATTCTGATATAGGTTTATATCACAACTAATTCTGATATAGGTTTATATCATGACTAATTCTGATATAGGTTTATATGGTAACTAATTCTGATATAGGTTTATATGGTAACTAATTCTAATATAGGTTTATATCATGACTAATTCTGATATAGGTTTATATCATGACTAATTCTAATATAGGTTTATATCACAACTAATTCTGCTATAGGTTTATATCACGACTAATTCTGATATAGGTTTGTATCACGACTAATTCTGATATAGGTTTGTATCACGACTAATTCTGATATAGGTTTGTATCACGACTAATTCTGATATAGGTTTGTATCACAACTAATTCTGATATAGGTTTGTATCAACGTGAGCATAATGCTAATGTGGCAAGACTATATCTCAAAAATATTTTATCTTTTGTGATTATTTTCTCATATTTTTGAAAAATCAAGAAAAAAGTGAAAATTTCCCTTCTCGCTACCTTAAGCTATGACAACTATTTTATATGCATGTTTGGCACTGGTACATGTATGGGACTTTCTAAACGTTCAGTCAATTTGAAGTTTAACTTTTGAAATTATAAATAGAATCATTTTCTCAATTTCTGACAACAGTGGATATCATGTCATACTTTACCCATAATTTTCCAAGCCTTGCCCAAAAATCACTTTGAAAAAGCAATCAAGATACACTCATTATTCAAAGTTGAAGTTGATACTGAAAGTTCATAATCAAGTCTGACAATTAGCACAAATTAGTCATAGATACAATTTTAATGACTATTTCTTTTTCCAGACATTTTCAAGTCCTCGTCAAAATATATTTAATATTTTACACTTTTTCAAAGCTTCTAAGAAATTAAGACTTGTGTAATAAATCCTGTAACTGGTTTATAAAAACTGCACCGTATCTTACTACATTACATGCATCTTACAGTGGTTTATAAAAACTGCACCGTATGTTACTACATTACATGCATCTTACAGTGGAATAAAATTAACTAAAATATGGCTTTGAAAGTTTACTTTTAGCAATTTCTGAAGTAAAAAACAAGAAAAAATTATTGAAATCAACAATATACTGAAATAAGAAATGAATGAAAAAAAAAATTCATCCCTCCTTAGCTTGTTTGAGATGCTACCGTATATACATTTTTAGGCAATATAACAACAAACGAGAGCCAAGAGTCCTCACAGTTTTATGTGGGAGAGGCTTTTCCACTGAACCCAGAAAGTGGCTTGCTGTTCTTGCTGTATGCACAAGTATAGGAACTAGAAGCCTCGTTCCGAGCTAACATGAAAGACCTCTCCCCCGAAGAGCTAAGGCTCCCAACTTACGAAATGGATTTCTATATGAATAATATCATATATTGCAGTTGCCTCGTAGTTTCTAACACAAATATAGTGTTTCATCCAGATCATATGTAAATTACACACTTTAGACTTAACCTTGGCGCACACATAGTTAAAGACACACAGTAATGGTAATTGACATGTTTTGAAAGAAACTGACAACCAGATCCTACAAATGTCATGCATGCATGGTACTGAACTCTGACAATAGCATTATGCTAATGAACATGTCCTTAATAATGCCTACAACGGCAATTCAAACATAGCAAATAAGGCCGTTGATCAATAACATTCATGGAGATTTAGTAAAGTTCATAAAGAAAGTCTGCTTGGTGAAGAGCGGTTATAATTGAGAGCTATAGTGTTAATATTCAGCATGTCACGTAGATTAGAATAAGTTATCAAACACTACTGCAGTCAATTTAACATCACATATCCATATAGTTGTACAATCTAGCTCCTCTGTTAATGAAGTGTTGTCTCTGGCCAAATGCTCACAAGTCATGACAAATATACCACATTTGTTCTATGAAAAGTACATTGATAATCACACTGCCTATAAGACAACAATTTTTGTATACTGAATCATCATAATAATACTTATTTTGACCATGGAAACATCTCTGTAACTTAATTAAGTCCATGCACTACTAATAGAGCAAATACGGTACATGCAGTTATTTTGATTTCCAAGAATAGTGGCTACTATGTGTAAACCTAAAAGTTTTAGAGAAGACAACTGTAATGCTGTATTTACCATGCCATATATTGCACACTTAAATGACGTACACACATAGGCTACCATACTCTGTGACTCAATTAAGGGTTCAAGTTCAATATTTACACATCAGTATTATTACTTGAAGATGCATTACATACAGGGACAACTAAATATCAACAATTCTTAGTTTGTAAAACACACGTTAAAAGTAGTCTTTTACTAAAAAAAAGTTAAGTATTTACTAAAATCGAAAACCTTGACTGGGAAAATACTTCTTCTCGTTCAACACGACCGGTATCATAACGTGCATTGACAAATGTACTAGTTATACAAGTCCGATCACATATCCAAGCATTGTTGTGTGTTTCTAGGGCGTTTCATTGCCCAATGCCTCTTATAAACGTTAAAGCTATCACGCATGTTTTTAGAAAGAAGTAGTTCTTGTACTTTCCTGATGTGAGAGCAATCAATGCATGTACAGTTGATCTGAATACGATAATTTGGGTTAATCAAATTGTTACTATTAATACTGGCATGGTTGACACATAGATCAAGACACCAAGCAAACGAAAATGAGCCTTCAACATGTCCTTCAAGCATTTCAACACGCTTGCTGGCATCATGCACATCTCCGCACGTTTTGCACATACATTTGTTGTCAGATTCCGGTTGATGCGAGCTTGTCCCATCCTCGCTCACTGAGTAGCCGCGTTCCTCATCAGTTATCTGTCGCGTCCGCTGTATGACCATTTCTGGGGAACTGTCACTTTGTGGGTAAGTGACAAATTCTGGGAAACCTTGCTCTTCGTTTGTTACGGGTTTTATTTGTTGTTCTCGTTGTCCCGAATCCGGGGAGGTATCACTTTGACCATAAGAATGAACTTCAGAGAGATACACGGTTACGTACGAGGAATCATCACCTATTGGATAGAATAGAGTATGTCATGAATGTGTAAATGAAACACACATACTGTTCTGCCAGTGGAAACAAAACAACCAGGATAGTATGTTGTATTAGATTAGCGCCCTCTATCTCTTCTATGTCTAGAATAAGTAAAACACGATGAGGGCACACTTTATAATATACTGTAAAATGACTAATTTTCACTGGGTTTAAATTCTGCTTATTTATCATTTCAGGCATATTCAGTGGGTTTTATATTCACGGTTTTATCATTTAGATAATGTGTTTTATGCTCAATTTTACATATTCACTGGGTTTTAATTTAGCACATTTTCCAGTCAGTGAAATACGCAAAATTAAAACCCAGCGAATAATTAACTCCTTTACAGTATTAGTATAGAATAACTCTTGATTATGTAGGATTTGAGACACCACAGGCAATACACAAGTTTTGAGTTCCACTGTTACCCTAGAAACCTCTGTACTACGGTGTAAAAACATTTCAATGTTGTCAGCGTGGGGGGGGGGGGGGTTGATTCGCAGTTCGATAGCTCATCAGAATGCTTGGAACTAGAGAAAGCATCAAATAATTTGTGCAAGCTGGAAATCTGACTCTCATTCTCCCATGGAAACCGACTGATAGGGCTATACGGTGCAAGCTGGAAATCTGACTCTCATTCTCCCATGGAAACCGACTGATAGGGCTATACGGTGCAAGCTGGAAATCTGACTCTCATTCTCCCATGGAAACCGACTGATAGGGCTATACGGTGCAAGCTGGCAATCTGACTCTCATTCTCCCATGGAAACCGACTGATAGGGCTATACGGCAAAACTTGTTTAATGCTATAAGTTTACCGTGGTACCCTTCAAAAATTACAAATCTTTCTCATACTAAGACAATTTTATCAACTTTAGTCTTGAAGCTGCGTATATTTTGGCACCTATTTATTTTATGTTATGTTATGGGTTTTGTATATGTTAATAATGGGATGTCTGAAGTTAGATCTTCTCAAAAACTAGAGATAATCACTGAGACGTACATGCCTGTGTTACATTTCAACTTTTCAAATCCGTGAGGTACCATTCATTGACCAAGATATACACTATCAAATGTTGTGATTAGGAATTTGTAGAAAGAGATGGCTTTGTTTGTCATTGAAGGTTAGCTACATTGTATATATGTTCGCTAAGAAAAAGCCCCTCCAGTACTTTCAAAATGAAATGTACAAGAAATACAGAATATCTACTTTTAATATATAATATGTTTTAGTCAAAACAGCCCCATTTGAACATATTTTATGATTTTGTAAAGTGAGAATGAAATTGTTTATTTATTGCTGTGTACTTACCACTCGGTGTTGACTGACTATTTGTACCGTTAACACGAACTGTTTTCGTTGATGGACCACTCTCTTTTGCTACATGTGATTGAATTCTGTTGACATCAGAGACATGCCTCGACTGTGTCATCATACTGGACCCACCATGGCCGTGTGTTGACTGAGTAGATTTTGAAATACTACCATGTGATGATCCACCAATTCCAGGATTTCCATGCACAGACCGAGGTGTTGAGTGGCTGCCAAGCGTAGACGGCATAGCTACACCATCAACCTGACCTGCAACATTAGTACCTTGTGTGGACATAGCGGCAACAGTACTGACATGGGTGGACTGGATAGCTACAATACCTTGGTTGGATTGTGACATCATGTTATTTGACTGTGGTAATGCTATGCTAGCTTCTAGAGGGTACACAGACTGTTGGATGTTGTTGATTGCAGACTGCTGCAATGTATGATTGGATAGATGGAATGGCATACTTCCTGGATCAAAAGCTACAAGAGATAGACAGTCACAAATTATTCTTACATATATGCAAACTAATTATATTGCATATATCGCACATAATACAGACAAATTGGTGCACCACCCTGGTACTTTGGACAAATGTCATTTATAGACAGGTCTTTATACACCAAATAAAATTATGCTTCTCGCATGTCAGTTTGAAGCCTGCACCTCACACATCATTTTTTGTTTGCAATTTACCTATGAAGTGTCTTCATTCAGTTTGTTTTTTGTTTTAGATGGTGCTTTAATCATAAATCAACATTTTGTTGTTGGTATAGACTTGCATACAGTCTCTTGTTTATTTTTGTATTTATTTGTTTTCGTGTTTTTTCAATAATATTAAATATCCAAGTGTATAAATGGCAAAAGTCGGGTTACCGCTAAATGAACAAGATGGCTTTCACCATTCGTACACTCCCATGATATTTTATTCCACTGGAAAAACACCCAAAAAATAAACAAGACACTGTATGCAAGTTTATTGTTGGTATTGAATTGAATTGGATGAATTGGATCAAAACAGGATGACATATCAGAACATGGAACATCTAGTGCGTAATTGACATACAAATAAATGCAATCCTCACCTTCCATTTTTGTTGGTACTATTCTATCTGACATACTAAGCATGTCACTGGTATGCTGCTGCTGCTGCTGCTCCGACCATGGTCGGTAATTGTCCACACTTACAAACTTGATACGAGAGCAGTGTCGGATGTGATGCTCAAAAGTTGCTCTCCTGGCAAGTATTTTGTCACATGTGACACAATGGTAGTGAGAATGGTGATCTTGGTTGCCTTTGCAATCATGGTGGCATCCCAGCACTAGGAAACCTGAATAAATTAAAAGTATCATTGTCAACATCAAGGGCCTGCTAAAGATCATGCTAACATTTTTGACAGTTGTACAGATTACCCAGGGGAAAGTCTGAGGTGTTTGTATGCAAGCAGTTTTTCCTCGCGAAATTGAATTGAATTGAAAGTTTGCTATTTTTTTTTTCTTATTTCAAACAATCTTTAATATTCTGCATATGTTTTCTTTCTTCCTAACCACTTTAAATATGAATCACCAGTAAATTTTTAATGATTTACAGTGATCATATCTTGTTTTTATTTAAGTGTCTGAGATATGACCTCGGACAGACGGACTCCAAATTAATAGTCTCCGATTTGAGATTTTGTCCGCAACAGGGACTAAATATACAAACTCATAACATTCAATGCCAATGTATTACATTTATAGTTGAAAATTGCTGAAAGGGGAAGGTCAGGTTTTCTCCTAATTGTGCAGGTTTCCTGGATCCTTTGTAAACAATGTTGATTAGTGGTATTACAATTACACTTACCGGTAAATATCAATCTGATTAAAATCTGATGTAGTGTACAGGCTTTAATTAATTTGGCTATAAACTTATTTTAATTTTATTTTTTATTACTTTTGTTATTAATGCCCTTTTATTCTATTTTTTTACTTTGATTTTGATTTTGTGTTTTTTTTTAATTCCGCCCTACCTACATCTGACCCGATGCCTATGTAACAAGATTTCAACGAGACCCACTATCGACGATTTTAGTCAACGAATCACAGACCTCCTTCTATAGCGCACATGATGACGTCTCCGGGCGGCAAACACACTCAAATAAAATGGCGGATTATACCGACGTTAGCGACCGAGAATAACACGGCTTTTCGGTAAGTTTATCATTGTCAAATGCAACGAAAGTCATTTTATGTTAATATTGTGGCTCGAATGGTTCGACTTTAGATCGTTATTTTGCATAGTTATTCTGGGAGTGACGATTTTGTTTCCAACGTTTCGACCGAACACCAGTGTCTTTTTCCAGTCGCCTGCCCTGGAGACGGGTGATGTTTTGTTGACGATCGGGCCAACATCGTCTACGGTATTGAAACCGTAGCTGTAAATATTCATCAAATTGTATCATCATTTTGTACATTATACAATAACTCTTTATTAAAGTAATTGAGCTGATTTGGACTGGAATAAAATATTTTTTTATTGGAACACATCGCAATTGATCAGGAAATATTTGTTTGCTCCAATTTTCTGCGTCGATGCCGTGGGCTGGTAACCGTTATACAATTTAAAATCAGTTTGCATTGTTTACTATAGCTGTTTACAGTGTTCTAATCATTACGATTTATTTATTTTTTTGCTTCCATTCTAGATAATTATGCTCAGTGATGTAAAATTGAAGCGATGACTGAATGAACGAACCTTGGCTGGCGAAGATGTATCTGGAAGTGTACACATTTGCTGGAAAAAAATTTTCAATGTAATGACAAAAATTGTAAAATGCTGTGGAATTTCTTTTGTAAATAAAAATATGTGATTGGCTGTTACTTACGCGAGATTTGAACGGGACTGACATAGGCGTCGTATCAGATGTAGGTAGGGCGGAATTAAAAAAAATCACAAAATCAAAATCAAAGTAAAATAATAAAATTAATTAATTAAAGGGCATTAATAACAATAGTAATAAAAAATAAAATTAAAATAAGTTTATAGCCAAAATAATTAAAGCCCGTACACTACATCAGATTATAATCAGATTGCGGTAAATGTATACCGGTATACTGTAAAATACTTTATTTTAGCTGGATTTAATTTTCGCTGAAAAGACTTTTTGGGTGTTTTGTATAGAATTTATTTTCACTTATTTTTGGCAAGTTGAATGTAAACAAGCAGCCTCTCGACTGAGATAGCTCCGCTGTTAGCAATGCACATTTCAATTAAAGAACAGAAGATATCATTAGAAAATGAACAATATGCATAGTATCAATGCAATGGGACTTGCTGTTTTCAACAAGAATTCAAAAATATCATTTTTCACCATAAATGATTGTATTTTTTAACAAGAAGAAAATATCACTTTTTACCAAAAATGACAAAAATATTCACGAAAATTAGAGAATTAAAGATATCATTACAAAATGAATAAATCTGAGAGAGGTCCACATGTACAGGGTTCTCCACGGTTTGAAAATTAAACAGGGCGCGCCAATGTGAAGTGGACGTGGCACATTTGTAACGTGCATCATTGGCAAGGATGTTGAAAAATGGAAACCAAAAAAATCTATTAATCTACATATTATTACATATGCATAATATATATTTATTATTACAAAATGAATAGGAATTTTGAAGAGCTATTATTAAGTAAACGTCAGCACATACAATCAGCTGATTTTAGCTGCACGAATCCTCAAGCGGCGACATCAGTTGTTTACCAGTAATGATCGCGTCCAGAAAAAAACGTAACAAGTTTGTTAATTTATTTTCCCAAATAGATACATACATGCTTTATTTAATTATTAGCAAAAATTTATATTAATGATTTATATTTATTTGGAAGAAGCAAAATAAAATATATGTCGCACAAACGTTCGTAATTGGTTCATTAAAAAACTTGCATGAATTGCATCAAAAACCAAGGTGATCAAACGAAATAAAATGTACACAATAGAAGATTTTCGATCTGCAGTTAACAGTTACTATCAAAAATAATAGAATTAGGTAAAAAAAACAAAATACATATTTAAAAGAATAATTTTCATTCGAATCGAAAGTTTGTTGATGTCTGCTTCGTTGAAAACAGCTATGACCCGGAAACAGTTCATTTTACTGTGTGCACCCTGATACTATGTAACGATGCTTTTGATTGGCCAAAGCCACGCATTGACGCGAAAAACAACCAATCAGAATATTTGTTCCAAAAGAACACAAGTAAATTTATTTCTTCCACTTATGATGCGAGTTGAAAGCATGGCCGTTTTACCGGGGTTTTTAAATCGTGATTTAAAGAAAATTCAACTTTAAATAGTGACATTTAAATGTAAACATTTACATGTTCAAGCTAGCATTCGTGTGGACTTCTTGGTGGTCAGCAATGTCTTTGATGGTACGTCGGCTTCGCTGGTCGTTTACCGATCATGCAAGTGCATAGCAGCCCGGTTGCTGCCTTTGTTCCACTCGGCGGTGACGATGTTGCCGCTACCTAGTCACGGCGTGAACTTGGTTTTAACCATAGACCTTATGTTTAACGAATGGTTTTACCGATAACGATTTTATATATTTGACGTCACCCTGGCAGTAAAAATATGGGTACGGTAATGCACTTTTCTGGGCCACATGTTCATTTTTAATCGTGTTGAAAAAACTTGTAACTTTTTGTTTGGTGGTGTTATCACCTCACGGTGACCTGCTACGATAACAAACCGGAATTTTAACAGTTGCACCTTAAAACAATGAACCAGTTACCCTGAGCACGATGAATCATCTTCGGAAGACAATGAGTGATGGCCTGTTTTGTAAACAATTCTTTGTGTGGGACCATGCAGGGCGCACAGGAAATATAACAGGGCGCTGACAATTTAAACAGGGCGCCAATTTCAGATAACAGGGCGCGGCGCCCTGTAAAAACCCCTCGTGGAGAACCCTGATGTAGTACCTATATATGTAATATCAAAGCAATTGGACTTGCGGTTTTTAACAAGAAGTTGAAAATATCACTTTTTACCAAAAATTACAAAAATATTCACCAAAATTAGAGAATTGAAGATATGATCATGAAATGAACAAATCTGAGAGAGGTCTACCCAACGTACATATACACCAAGTATCAAAGCATTCAGGCTTGTAGTTTTCAAGAAGAAGTCGAAAAAGTAAAACATTAACACGGACGACGACGGACAATCACTCATATGATAAGCTCCGCTCAACAAAGTCGACAGTGGAGCTAAATATAGGAAAAATAGTATATTCACTGGATTTTATTTTTCACTGAATCATACCTTCAGAGACAATAGCGAAAATTAATTCCAAGCAAAAGTTAAGTAATTAACAGTAGTTAGAATAGCATTTTACGAAAAATAGTGATTAAGTATCTGAAATTGAATAGAGAGATCATATGGCCATACATACCTTCATAACGAACTCCACTCCGTTCATGTGAGCGGAAATGCTTACGTAACTGAAACAATTTAACAGGCTTGTATTTTGTCTCTGGACATAGTGGACATGTTGCTCTTCTATCTTCGCTAAACACAAGTAGTTTCTCCAAGTCTTTTATTCCTTGTACAATTGAGAAATGCATCTGAAAAGATAAACGAATAAGTCATCTATGATGTACTTTGAGAATGGTTACCATAGCAGCACCAAGAATATTTATCAGTAATCATACATCAATATAGTGATTGTGTCAAACATCTTACTATAGTTATGTAATTTGAAATTTTGTAAAATCAAATTTACATTTTTATGAATAAATTAGTGTAAAAAATGAAAAAAATTATTTTGGTTTGTGCCTCAAGTCACCTAAACAGTCGAATACAATTTAATTTTTTTTTTAAGCAGTCAACAAGCCGACTTGCGTTGATTGTTTGAAGTTGGCATTCAAATGTTCACTGAAACATAAATTCACAGTTCTCTCTGAAGCTTATTAAGTAAAAAGTATTTAATTTGTCTGACAAATATATCACTGAAAATGCAGTGTTTGTATTCAGGGATTGCGTTAACCCCATATTTTACTTCCCAGACTCCAATCATTGAAGCTGGGGTCCAATTTTTAATAAAGTGATCCAGGTTAAAATTTCAATTTCTTAAAATTTGGTTAGTGGGACTCATCTTGCCGAGACACTAGCCCAAACCCTGACTGTATGTTGCCATTTTTAAAATAAACCTTTAACCTTTAATCTTTAAGCCTGACAGACAGCCAAAATGAATAGCAAACAACGGTGTTCCTGACATGTGTTAACAAGTGTGCGCTTATAAAATACAAGAGGGTAAAACTACATTGCTGGAAAAGTAAGAGAGGCAGCTGTGTATGGAGTTAAATAATATGGATGGAGACAGGCAAGCTGTCACTATGTACATAGTGTGTGTAATCCTAACTTATCACAAAATATTATATATACCTATAACATAATCCTATTATATAAAACCCAATAAAAATACCATAGCATTTTCATGGTAACATTCTAATTTTGTTGTCGGCTCGTCTTGATTATTTGAGTTTTAGTAAATGTGATCAATTGGGAGCAGCAAACAATAATGGGATTTTGTACATCATAATTTAGATTTTGTAATTTCACATCAATTTTAGTAAATTTTGAAAAAAAATAACAATTTACTAATGTTAAAGAGAGCTCATTGATAACTTGGATTTCCCACTTTGCAAATTTGTGAGGTACCTGAGATTATTGATGGGTGTAATGACAAAATAATGCCAGAATATGAATTCAATTAGACCTTTTAAGTAAAGTATAATTGTATGTCAGTTTTAAGGTTATTTGACCAATTATTCAAAAAAATGAAATCGAAAATGAAATGTCAAAAGCAAGGCTTGAACTTCATGAAGGCATAAAATGCAATTGCTTTCATGTCCAACAAGATTTTGCCTCGGTGTTCTTTGATATTTATTATATTATTCATTTTACACACTAACATTTTTGTCTTGAAAATGCCTGGACTCCAAGTTAATTATGGAATGGGTCATGCCAGGATAATTACTTTTAGTATTTTTTTTAGCAAAAATAAAAAACGATTTCACCTTTTTTTTTTAGCTTTTTCTGGGTGTGATATTTATTATTTTTGCTCTATTAGTCGCACATATATTCACATAAATGGAAGATATGAGACAAAATGCACTGAAAGTTAATATTTTAATGATCAATGAATCATACAATTATTGCAATGTTTGGCTTATGTGCACTTGTATGGAAATGTGTTTCTAATAGAGAAAATATGGTATTTGCAAAATGTGAAATCATTTTTAGCATATCTTAACAATATGATCACCTGGCAAAAAATTGACACATGCACAACAGTAGGGATTGCCTAATAGACATGATTTGCGATGGTACAGACAAAAAATCTCAATACAATTATTTAAAATGAAAATGACAATCTACAGTTGACATCATACCTGTTCATTTGCTTTTAATTCTCTAGCAGTGTAAAACCATAAACTATGTACTGTCAAATTCTTTATTTTCACTATTTTCGCTGAAGGAATGATTCAGTGAAAATAAAATCCAGCGAATATACATTTTTTCCTATATTTTACATTCAATTCACCAAGAATCAATAAAAAATACAACTCCTTACAAATCATTCAAAAAGTCTTTTCAGCGAAAATTACCGGTAATTCCAGCTAAAATAAAGTATTTTACAGTAAACCATATGCTAATTACATGCATACATACAGGCAAAATAATTAAAGTATTGTAAAACTAATAATTTTTTGCAGATTTTTGTAATTTATCGACTTTTGATATTTTCAACTGATCAAAGAATCCTGCTGTTTTTTTTATTCTTTAAAATTTCTAATTCTAACTAACTCTAAAAAATCAAACAGTTGAAAAATTGAACAGAATTTTGTATTCTAAAACTTTTAAAACTATTTATTTAAAAGTGGTCTAAATATATGTGTGAAAAAATATACGACATAATTTCCCAAATGTTGAAGAAATTTGACAACTGAAATTTTAGTATTGGGATTTCTCCTAGGATATTGTTCATTGGCATTTTGTCCAATATCTGATATTCTGTAAATTTTACATTTGAAGAGTAGTGACATTGCTTACCTTTGCTATTTGGCTTTTAGTGACCACTTGGTGTTATGAAGTCAGTAAATACTACGAAGTACATTTGTCTAAACCATACAGCTTGTTTCTTGTTACTTCTCCATGACTCCAGTCATATAAAAACAAAGTTTTTCAGTCGTTGAAATTGTCAGGTATCACATACATGTGTTCATATCAGATTCAATCCTAGAGCAAGAACAGATGTTTACACAATCAATAAAGCATCATTACACTAGAGCAATTTTGTGGTCGTTTTCAAAACATTAATTTTAGTATCCCGATATGGTTCACAATTATGGAAGAATGTGTAGCTTACTTGTGTGAAGTCTTGTTTTGTATCACAATGTTAATACACAAGTACATATAGAAGTTATAAAGCGATGTTATAATGCATAAACATATGTGAGTACTTTGAATCGAATACCGCCTGAGACATTCTTGACGCTGACTGGCAAGAGATGGCATTATAGCATGAAATTGATATTGATGACAGAATTGTTCACAAGATTACAGTGACAAATCCAAACATAGAGAGAATAATCTCTTTTTATCCGATTGATTTTTTATGTTTGTTTTATTGAACCAGAATATAAAAATATTGTCCTGTCACTCAATGGTTTTTGCCAAAAAATGAGTACTTTATTCATGAGTAGAGATAGAAATTGTTATTATTTACATTTATTTTTTTGTGTGTTTTCTTGCAGTGTATATAACACTATAACATACTAACAATATGCACAGATATTGACTGTAAACTTTATCAGGTCTGTGCAATATCATGGAAATCTAATAATAAATATAATACAGTTCATTGCATTTTTAGACATACATGTACAAGTTTCTATCACAGTGTAGCAATAACATTTTATGAAAAAACAAGTACATCAATATGAAATGAAAAAATAGGCCAATGGCCTGTTGCTCAACGACTATTGTACAAAAGATTAGTGCTTTATATGACAAATACCCCAAAAGGCAGTGAGTGAGACAATAAAACATAATGCTAAAAGTGGAATTTTTTACAAAAATAACAGAAATATTCAATAAAATTAGAATAAAAAAGAGCTTAAAAAGAACTCCAGCATGTTGAGAGAATAACATAACATGATATTTGCAATTATCTGAATTTGTAATACATGTACCGGTATATACCAAGTTTTGTTGAAATATGTTGAATGGTTTTTGAAATAGCACCCAAAAAGCTTGAATTTCACTAGGTGATATGCAAATTATCTAATTTGCATAAATTTCCACCAAAAACTAAATATACCTGGAAACTGCCCCAACACATCTATACACCAAGTTTTATTAAAACATATTAAATGGTTCTCAAGATATCACCAAAATAGCCTACATATTGGTATGTAAATTAGGCCATTTGCATAATTTTCCACCAAAATCAATCATGTCTATACACATTTAAATATGTTGAGTGGTTATGTTTTCATTACAATCATAATAGACCAATTAAAGAAAACTTAGAACTCCCATGTGCTATGTGAGAATGAGAAACAGTTGACAGAACAAATGGGAAACATTACATATCTCTCTGTGAGCATATAATTTCAATATGGCATCATTGTATATTTTTCCCAAGTTTTGTTCATTTTCCAACAACTGTAGTGCATTAAAGCGAACGTAAACGCGGCCTTAATTTATAGTTGTGTATATTCTAAACTGTATTCGAAATAATATTGCAGTGGTTTAATTTTGTTTTAATTATAACTGTACCTTGGATAGGCATTCGAAGTGCTTGCAATTAAACACCATGGTGGCCATTCATGGAGGAGAATAAATAACGAACAAACATATTTAACATCCGGGTACTTTTCAAAGCTACATTGTATGACGTTTTAGTATCTGATCGCATTCGTGTACGCCATTGTACATAGCCGTTCATGCTGCCAAGCATTGTGTACTACTAGTATAAACTCAACTTTTATATGCACAATGTGCTTTTTAAAACTTGGGTTAGAGTCTTATGCGTTTGAACCACAGTATTCTGAGAGTGGAAGCCCAATTGCGTTAAAGTACCGTACTTCCCCGATCATAAGCCCTTCCCAAGTATGAAGCCCTTCCCAAGTATGAAGCCCATCCCTATATTTTTACTAGGTATTCATCGAGTTGAGAGCATTCACGATTATAAGCCCAGAGTGTTTTTACTGGGCGTTGACGATATTCTTTAAAATATGCGTGTAAAAGGTGTGTTTCATTTCATAATAATCATGATTGGCATGGTAGTTTGGTTTGTGCTTTTAGTTTTTATGAGAAAACTCCATTAATTTCAGAGTGCATGGCAAACGTACACAACGTGCTTCGCATCCTTTCTATGCTGTCATTTACTTAGGATGAACCCCGATGTTGCAATACTGGAGTAATCCATATTTCTTTGAGTAGTAGCTTTCGAAAAGCCAAATCGTTAAGTCGTGTACCTGATTATTTGGCATGGTTTACTTTGAGACTATCATGAAAGGCCTAGGGTTTGAACGATGTGACATGTTGGCGACCGTGAAAGGTGTTTAAATTCTTCCTCCACACTCAGTTTACCCACGGTTACTATTAACCATCGTTTATATTTCGGAAATTGCGAATCGCCAGTTTTTAGGGAAAAATTCATTGTTTTTTCGTTGCAATCGCATTTTAACATTGCAGTAATTCACTTCTGCATTGCGTTAAAAAATCATCGTCAATAATCGGAAAATGTCATCATTACGACACATCATTTTGATTGGTTAATGAAAGACATGACCTGTTAGGTCAAAGGAAGTTGTTCCAGGTCAAATCATGCTGGAAAACCTCATGGTGGAAAATTGCTTTGCGTCGAGAGTTTGCGTACGATCGATAACATACCAAAACGAAGAGAATGATAAATGCCTTCGTCCACTGTTTCCTCACAGACCCTACCCATTATTACACCGTAAATTCAGACGGTATGTAAATCGTATTGTAATAAAATGTGTGTGTTTTTTATGAACATGTTTGTTTCTTCATTGTAAGTGTCGTGGAAATCAATGACGCATTTTTTTTCAATAAAAAGGATAATTTTTCGTTGTTAGCAAGATGGTTACAGTGTTTAACCCCAAAACAAAATCGTCTTTTCTGAGTTGGTTCTTGAGTATAAGCTGATCCCTTACTTTTCTCTTACGTGTTCATGCCTCCGGGCTTATGAAAATGTTTCCACCACCACCTACAAACACAAGATTGCATACTCCAGCATCCATACTTTGAATAATTTGCACGCCGCACAGTGCAGTACTGGAAACAGCATTTGATAGACAGTTAGACAAAAAACAAAACAAAATACCTGTCTCGATCAATCGCACATCCATAATGTTTGTATGTTGATATGCTTGTAAATAACATTAACGTAAAAGTCGAAACAACCATAGAAGTCAATTCACCAGTCCAGCCAACTATGGCTCCCTAAGTTGCTTAAATTTAATTAGATACTATTTCGTCATCATGCTTTGTTACCATACCTGTTTATACCTCGTGAGGGCGTTTTTTTTATGGCAAGATGGCACAAACGGAAGTCTTTCGCAGGTTTGTGGTTTCTCATATTTAAATCATCATAACTCTGAAGATAATCATTTTTTTTTTTCAAATCTATAATCAATATACATAACTTAATAAATACAAACATCAAAATAGGCTCTATTTAGTTCCACTTTAAGAAGAAGGTAATAAAAAAAATCATGAATTTCTGAAATTTTTGATAAATTTGGTCACTTTTAGTGACTGGGTGAAGTGTATCAAGTATCAAAGAATTTGGACTACTGGTTTTGAAGAACAAGTCAAAAGTACTATTTTTGATGAAAAATGACAAAATATTTGCTAAAAATAGAGAATTAAAGATGTCAACACAAAATGAACAAATGTGATAGAGGTCCACCCGACGTATATACCATGCTGGTTAGAGAGCAATCGGCCTATCAGTTTTGGAGAAGAAGTCGATAATAGCATTTTTGACCAAAAATGACCATTTTAAAATATTCGCAAAAATTAACAAAACTGATATCAATATCAGCACTGTAGACCACTTAGTGTCATAGTAGCATAGAAGAAATTTTAGAGTTTTGGGGGGCTACATTGCATAATTTTTGGCAGATCGACTTCTCATGAACAAATTACCATCTAGACTCATCAAGGCATCCAAACACCAAAAATCGAGTCAAACAGTTTGGTGGTTTTTGAGAAGAAGTCGTGCACAGAAAGACAAATAGACGGGTGACAGACGCAGGACAGAAACCCATCCCATAGGCTCAGCGGACCTAAAAAAAGATAAGTTTACATATTTTGTTTGTTGAAAGTAGTGTGCATAAAGTGTACACAATTGAGCAATGTACTTTGGTCACTAGTCTGCATCAGATATATAAATTTATTAGTCTTTTTAATAATTTGTGATGGAAAATTAATTTGGAAAAATTAGGTCTTGGTATAAAATTTAGTACACTCCACTCATCTCCCAAGGTTACTATTATACTGTTTATAAATTCTCTTGATGATTGGTGTTTTGGAATGTGTATACATGTATCTGTCTTTCAGTATTCAAATCATGGTTGCTGTTCCAAAGTTTGGCCACAGTAGTTTTATATTTTATATAGTATAGTATAGTAAGTATGGTTCATAGCCGTAATTTTTTTTAAATTTGCCAGATTTCCTAAGTTTGCTATCATTCCTAATTTGTGATTTCCAAAGATTGGGGTAGTTTTGTTTTATCTTAGCATTTGTAGTATTTAAAAAAATTGTTTGTGAAAATTCTTGATCAAATGATTTTAGTTTCAAGTAACAAATTTAGATTACCGGTATTATGTTTTATGATTTGTATTTATGCAAAAAAATGTGAAAAAAAAAAATTCGTTGCAATGTGCCAGTCTGTGCCCCCCAGGCACATCATTAAAAAGAAATGTAATGATTTGTTGGCTGGTTGAGGGCGCTATCACTGATTGACCTTTGGTTTTAAGAAACTAGTCGATCATGCATAGTGACGATCGTCATAGCAACAAGTTTAAAAGCGATGTACTTTGTTTGGGTTTACACCATAGTAAATGTATTAATTATTTGGATTTTCGAGCATCAAGTGACTTTTCATGCTTTCCATAATTTCAAGGTCATGTTTATTGTGTCTCATTAATAACAGACATCAACGTCGAAAACTTTCTTTTTTGAAACCAATACTCCGGGGCTTAGGACAGGAATCGGTTTTCAAAACACCAAAAAGAGTGATCACCATCTCAATTTCAAATGGCAAGTTGACAGGCATTTGTTTAATTTCCTGCTTACTGTTTTACCAACAAATATTTTTGTGAAACAGTCACATCCTGGTGAATTAGTAATTCGTACCCTGATAAATTGTCCTGCTCCCCATACCTCGCACAAATCGTGTTATCACAAGAAAGCAAACCATGTCTCTTCTCCTCCTAGTGCCTTGGTAGCATCCATCTTGTCTACAGTCTGCTAGAATTATTGCTTCTAAGCAAGCAATCTACCAGCATGGCACAGGCATTATTTCTAAGTACATTGACCTAGTCAGCCTTCTTTAATGGTCTACATTAGTTCAAATGTCCGTGAATCAAATACAGAACAATTACAAGTGAAGAAATATTCACAATGTGCTGAATAATAATTTTAATAGTCTATTGAAAATCACCAAAAATGGTCGTCACTTTTAAGCAACACACACACACGAATTAATATTGGACCAATTGATATTTGATCATTTTTTCCAATTTATTATTTCAAATATATAAATATTATTTATTTATCATTCAACAAGCCAATGTCTACATCAATCAGTATTGCACTGACAAGAATTAATATGTTCTCTAGACTGGACAGTTTTTGTGTGTGATGGGAAAATATTTTTTTATTTACAATTACGAAACAGGCTACAGAAAATATGAGAGTGAACCATGTTCATTGTAATGTCATTTTTTGAAAAATACGTGAACTATGCAGTGTTAACGCATTTATAGAACACAATAACTCACAATAATGTAGAATAGTTAAGTTCAAACTTCACACATACATGTACATCAGACACGTATTTCAGATATTCACATTTATTTGCGTCACAATGAATAAAGCAACACTATGAAGCTTTTGAGGAACCATATTTCAGGTATTCAAATTTTTGTTCAAATCTGTTGCATTGCAAAAAATGCCTGAACTGTTAAAATAAAATATGAGAGATTGCACACAACAATCACAAGACATACAATGTACAGATACATGTATGTACATTTGCACACCCAAATATACTCTTTCATTAAAAATGTGGGGACTATGTCATGCCATGACTTGTTTTCATTGCGCTTATACATACTGTAAATCATTAATCTTTCACTGATGGAAATTTGCGTGATTTTATACAAAATTTCAAAAATGTCATTGACACTTCGCGTATCCTAGATTTTACGACTCTTATGAAATAAAAATGAAATATGCTAAATTCAAACCAAGTAAATTACGTTAACTATACATGTAGCATTTATTGTTTTTTGCAAATGTACTGAGAATGAAATATACAATGTTTTCCTTCAGAAAGATTATAGTACAATATTTCACAACATGCACATTCTGGAATCTGAGCATTGTGCTTAAAACAATTACTGTAGTCAGAGATTTATATGAAAATGAGATGAGAAAATGCAATAGATATGTGATAAAAATAAAATACAAATAGACACGAAATACAAGATGATCATGAAATTGCAAGACAAAACTACATTCCTAGAAATAATAATGCAAACAGACGAGTTGAAAATAGAATTTATTATCCTTACTTATTTGGAAAGTGTGTACAAATATATTATGTGAATTTTAATATGATAATCTTGCTAATTTCTGTGTACTGCAATCAAAGCTTTGCAAGCATCCAATGTGTTCTGTGATGATATTTATTAATAATTATACGTTCCGGTGTACACAAGATCTTCACCACATACAATGCCTTATCCTAATTTATCTTTGTGTAATTTAAAGATTTTATAGGCTCACTGTGTTCTGATTACCACAGGTTACTGAGATGAAAGTTCAATTCATCATATAGCGAAAATAAATACTAGTAATCTACGAACCCACATCATGGACATGTGACCTCAGTGGTCAACAATCAAATTATCCTAACCAAACGTCCACTGTGCTCGTGAAAGCGGTCACGATTGTACTCTTAGTCTTCGATATTTCGGTTGTCTCAGAAAAACAATACGGCATTCTACGATTGCAACTGTTAATAAAATGAACAATCGCGATAAAAGGACGCTGTGTTTCAAGAATGAACCGAATCATTAATAATTGCCAAATTGGAATTCATTCTGACGCTACAATTCAGACTCGATGAGAAGTTTAAACAAAGTACACGATCAAGACACGTCTGGACAGTATACAACAAGTATGTGAGACCGTAGACAAACAGTGAAAACTTTCAAAGTGCCTAAAACGATCATATATTGAGAAGAGAAAAAACAACGCTCTTACCTTCTCCAGAACGCGGCCATATTGTTTACATGAATGCTGCCTACAGAGGGCGCTTCTTTACAAGAACGTACACAAAGAGACGAGTGTGAAGATAGCGTTCGATTCGATACGCATTCGATTCACGTACGATTCTTATTCTATTCACGTGCGATTCGCGTTCGATTCGCTTTACGCAATAGTACCTCTATCACAGGCAGCCTTCAATTTTGAGATCTATCACCTCACTGCGTACAGCCATTTTCCAGAAGGAAAGTATTCATGTACTATTTCCAATATTATTGTACTAACCCAAATACTAACCCAAATAACACACCCCAGTTTTTTACCGCTAACCCGACTACGCTGATACGCTGAGAGATAAGAAAGCCGATTAACACTTCAAACAACAATATGCGTTGCCGGTCTATCTGGGTTGGTTGTCTGAGTTTAGACTCAGATCCCTCCACAAAAAATGCGAATCTCAAAGACCGACAGAACGATATCTATTTTAATTATATTACTTTCAATACGATGGCCCGAGGATGTACATGGCAGTCGCTTTTGCTTTAAATGTCGCATTCCACATATTTAAATAGCGGTGCTCATCGCATAGTGATAGTATTTTAGTTATTTCTGATACAATTTGTGTTACTAAATCTGCTATTTTCAGACATTGGGATTTTTATTATCCCTAAGTACAGTGCAGTTCTGGAGGTTGGCTCGGCTTCTTCCGCTGATCACTCGGCCCTCACAATTACAACTGAATCATGAAAACTGCAGAAAGGCTCTCCGCCATAAATTTGTAGGCGGGTGTCGAATCCCCGGTCTATAGGACTTCTCGGGACTCTAAGGGCCGAATGATCAGCAGAAGAAGGCCAACCTACAGGACTGTACTCGGGAGTATCCAACAAGTAGTCGGGGAAACCTCTCTTCATTGTCGCATATTGTACTCGTTCGACCTGAAGAAAATGGCTGCCAACGAAGTAATGTGTAGTCCGGAGCACTAAATCCCGGGAAAACATCAAGCTAATGGTTTCTGTCACGGTTTTGGTGAGAGTTTAATAAACATATTATCGAGTGGCGTTAGCTTCGATGGTGTGATGCGAAACATATTCTGCTTTTGTCGAGTTTTTTTTTTTTTTTTTATTGCGATGCCATTTGGCGTCGCACGTTTGTGTTACGCAAGTCCATGTCAGGAACCATGGCTCATCTGTTTCTTGTCAGCAAACTATCGTAATAATGTCAACTAGATAAAATGAACTAATTCGAACCAAATACTTTTCTCAACAGTCATTATTCGAACTAACAAATATACATGTCTCTAACGAAACTTATTCAGCGGAACAAAAGAACACGTTGCAATAATGTCCATGTTATCGTGTTAATTACAATGAATCAATCATTTAGTGTTGGCGTGCACGGTGTTTCCATCCTACCTGTAAAATATACTGTAAATACTATACTTTAGCTTTGATTTTTTTTCTTTTTTCGCTTTTTATCTCCACCGCGCGTGATTAATGCAGATATTACACTTGAACTTGATATAGTATGATTATACGCATCGCCTTGAGCATGTAATTACTGTTTTCATTAAATAATTATAATATTTATAATAACTGGTATCAAGTAAGGTAATCATATGTTTAATTTCAGTTGAATGTAGATTTGCACCATAGACCCTCTAACCCTCTGTTAGAGGGTCTATGTTTGCACCCTTCATTTGATTAAATTGTGCGTCAATAGGTATTCCTCCAATCATCAGCAATTATATTTGTAGTGACTTGGGTGCCTTCCACCGTGACACTGGACTCAACCATTTGACAAGGGGTTAGCAAGAAATAAAATGATTTACGATTGTTTGAAATAATAATACACAGGTTATATCTAGTAGACGAACTACTCGTAACCGCATAAACCACATGCTATGTTGTAACAGAAATTGAAACATTTCCTGTAGATGTTTAAGCGCAGGCGAAGTAGTTTCACCTGAATGGTTTTTGCCAAAGTTATAATTAGATACACTAATTTAGGTTGGTGTGAACTTGTGCACCTAACTCTTGATTGTTTTCTCGGGCTGGCGTCAACCTAGCTTCTGCAATGACTGAATTTTGTCTTCATCCGATGGTCTCAACAATCTGAATGGCTTGTTGTTGCAATGTGCCAATTTATCGAAAAAATAGAGCGTGACATCTCCCACAGAGAGATGCCCGTGAATGAAAACAATTACAATGGTAAAAATGGATGTTATCAAACTCTCGGAGAGCATTACAACACAGTCCCTATATCACCATACAGGATTGAACGCTAATGGGTGGGATATAGTTGGACCATTCTCAATTAATTCAGTATTTCATAATGACTACATATATACTATTCCATTCCTACCAACATTTAACATTTTAAAATAGGCCAAAATAGCGTACCGACAAAATTGTTCAAATGTAAAATAGTGACCACTCACTCCACCAGAGAATATGACGTTCCGTTTCTTTTTGAGGGCGCTGTCGATATGTGCATGAATCGTGGATTCAGCTTAGCGAGATGGTGCGATGCCGGCGTTGTGGATTAGTTCTAATCCTACCTGTAAAAAGTAATGAAATATTTCTATCAAAGTGCTTAATGTCGAGCCGCTTTCTCGCCACCAAAGGTCAATCAGTCTGTTCTATCGGCGATTGGGCTGTTTTCAGAATAGGTATGTAAATTGGCAAAAAAAAAAGAAGAAAATATTTTTTTTTCAGGCCAACTAGTTCCCCCTAGTATATCATGGCATTCATTCGCGCTACCAATGTACATGAAAGTCCATGCCATTAGAGGGCGCTGTTAAAATAACCACGTCTTTACAAGTGAATGATTTATTCAGCATTCCGAATGAGTGTGGTAAATATGTGGCCGAAAAATCTCCGACCCCACCTGTAAATGAATTATAGTTTTTTTATCAAACCGATTAGTAAAATGCCAGACAAATTTGTACAAGCACAGACATAAGCAGTCACTCACCATTCTCCTGTCAGGATCATACAGCTAGCTGGTTAGTTCAGCACTCTTTTCATTTCCAATCATGTTGTAGTGTGTATTCAACATCATAAATTGTGTGTTTTCCTCTGTGTAAGGCTCTAATCATTACTTCCAGAAATCGTTATACACACATATATATCCATATAATTTACCATAACAGACAACGGAGTTGAAGCCTCTTTATCCTCTCTCTTATTTTGTATACCCCTCTAACCATGTTACCCACTTTTCATTACTTGAAACTTGAAAGGAAATCACTACAATACATTGCAGCAATACAATACAATACAATACAATACAATCGGGTGAACGCGGTGCTTTTCAGCGCTCCCCGATTTTCTGCCTGTTTTGCGTTTTTTGCGTTCGTTGTGCGCCCGTGTTTTTACACAGTTGTATATAGTGTGTCTACCCTTTACGTGAGTAATTTATATTTGTTGTTTTTGTGTTATTATTGTGGTTTTTGGAGGCGTTTTCTGCCTCGACGGTGGTAAGATTCCGGCGACCAATATGGCGGCCGCTGAGAAGAGGCCTTCATCGTCACCAAATGTAAAACTCACCAGGAACCATGCCATAAGGTGTGAGAATATTGACGGCATTCCTGTTGAAACATATGTAGAAGCCGTTTGTGATATTGTTGGGGCAAATAACATCATAGCGGCATCCAGGATGAACCGTTCTGTTGTTGTTTTTCTTACACACGTTACATGGGTTGAAACGGTTGTTATTTCGGGTCTCGATATTGGTGACTTACATATTTCAGTTGAACCACTTGTACGCCCCTCCACTAAAATTGTTTTGTCAAATGTCCCCCCATTTTTACCTGATGAGTGTATTACTTCTATTCTTTCAAGTTATGGACGTGTGACGAGTGCGGTACGAGCGATTCCGCTGGGATGTAAGAGACCGTCTCTGAAACACGTCAAATCATTTCGACGTCAGGTTTATGTTCACTTGAAAGATGTCAGTATAAATGGTTTACTTCCAATCACTTATCAGGGTCAGATATTTAATATTTATGTTTCAACTGATGAACTGGTTTGTTTTGAGTGTAAAATGAAAGGACATACACGAAAATCATGTCCAAATTCTCAAAGCATTGTTACGCAAATGGTGATGGGGGAAAACAATGAAGGCTCCCAAAGAATTTCTACAGGTGTTCAAGGTGTTAATGAAACTCATAAAGTGAATGGTACAACTGATCCCTCTTTGCAAACAGATCTCACCGATAAATAAAATGTGACCAGTGTTGAAGTTGATAAAAACAATAGTGATCAAATTGTTAATACAAGTAATGAAAACCACATAGATACTGATGAAAATGATATAACAGATAATGTTGAAATGGTTAATCTTTCAACCAAAAAACGTGCGCGATCAAAATCCCCAGTGATTCGAGAAGGTCATAACAATGACATCTCAACAGATAGCAATATAATCAAACCAAATATTAAAAAACGAAGTGATGGTACGCTAAGCAATATAGTATGTGACATTGAACAACAACCAAACGATGAAGAGAGGGTACGATCCCCTCCTTCAACTGCCAATGAACATCCATCCACTTCATCCCCCTCACCGCTGCCATCCACTCAACCCCCACATGTGTATGCAGAGGTGACTGTACTCAAACCAGTACCCCAGCCAGAAAGTACTGATTTGTCTTCTTTCCCACCAACGCCCTCCCTTGATTTTACAGACAACTCCCCTAGTTATTCACCATTGTCAGAAATGCCAGTAGACATCAGTGATGTGAATGAACAATCCCAAGACCTTTTTGATTCTCAAAGTACATCGAGAGAAAATAATGATGATTGCCAAACTTCCAGTGATGAAAGTGACAGTGAATCTGTCATTTCAAATGTGTCTATTGGTATCATGAGTAGTGAGGAGAGTATATCAAATGCAAAATTAAATGATTTTTTATTGTCGACACGACATTCCCGCAAGTTTATTGACAGATGTTTTGAGTTCTGTCCAAATCTCAAAGTGTTGGTGTGGCATTTTATCAATTATCGTAACACTCAAAAACTAAACGCTTCTGAGAAAATACGCATGAACAGGCTTATTAAAAAGGTTAAAAAACAAATAAGGACTGGCAAATTTATAGCTGATTTTTAAACCAAAACCATATAATGGAGGGTTCAATTTCTGGGGCAACATACAATGTTAATGGATGTCGCGACTCACTTAAAAGATTCAGTGTTTTCAACTATATTAAGCGTGATCACCCCTGCAATTTTTACTTATTACAAGAAACGCATACTCTTGCGTCCGACGAAAACATATGGAAGCTAGTATGGCGCGGAACGGGCATTTTTTCTCATGGCACTGCTAACCGCGCGGGTGTGGCTATATTGTTTCCTCCAACAACAGCTGTACACATTTTATCACAATGTGAAATCATGCCAGGCTATGTCCTGCACACACACGTAGAATTAAACAATAATCCTGTACACATTATAAATGTATATGCACCCATAAATGGCGCGGAACGAATGGAATGCTTTAATAAAATAAAACAATTTATCCCTACTTTAAATAACGACCCACTGATTATGGGAGGAGATTTTAATTGTACAACCGATCCTGACCTGGATCGCAATATGGGACGGGAGCCTGACATGCGTACTGCTAACCTCCTTACTTCAGTTATTCGTCGTCACAAACTAATTGATACGTGGCGTCACCACCATGGGAATGCTGTTAATTTTACTTGGGGGCGTAGTGGTACACTTGTTCGCCTGGACAGAATGTACATTAGCAAGTGTATGCGTGGGAAAATCAAGTCTGTTGAAATAAGTAACGGGGCGTTGGCTTATTCTGATCACTCTCTTGTTAGTATATCAATAACAATTAACAATGGTAAAAATAAAAGTCCTGTATGGTATATGAACACACAAATTTTACAGGATGATGAATATGTTAAAGAAATTACGGATTTCTGGCTGGAATGGCAACTTTGTCGTGAAAACTATTCACATATTCAAACTTGGTGGGACGTGGGAAAGAATAAAATAAAATTAATTACTCAACAGCATTGCGCATTCAAGCAATATAAACACAAACAAGCAAAACAAACATTGGAAAGGGACATCCGAGCTATGGAGCGCGATATCACCCAGAATTCGCCGCCCACAAAATCATACATAGAAAAAAAGAGACTCCTTTCAAACATGGTTCAACATGAGAATAAAGGTCTCATCACACGAGCGCGGCACCATTTTCTAAATGAAAATGATGTGTGTAATACTTTCTTTTTCCAAATAGAGAAAAAGAATGGAAACAAAAAAGCTATTTTTCAGCTCAGGCGTCATGACAACAGTCTCACACAAAATCAAGCTGAAATCCGCAAAATAGTACGCAACTTTTACACTAAGTTGTATACTACAGATAATATTGATATAGATGCTCAGAATACCATCCTTGAGGGCCTGCCAAAGCTGAGTAATACCGACCGCGATGACCTTGATGAGCCTATTACGTATGGCGAACTTACTAACACCGTAAAGCAACTTGCGCATGGGCGAACTCCCGGCATTGACGGGATTCCGAACGAGTTTTATCAAAAATTTTGGAATCTTATTGGGAAAGACCTCTGTGACGTGTTCAGTAAAGCCACTGAAGAAAATGTGTTTCCACTTTCTTGCTCTAGAGCAGTTGTTACCCTACTCCCAAAGAAAGGTGATATTACACAACTAAAACACTGGCGACCTGTGAGTCTTCTTTGCAGTGATTATAAGATCTTCACTAAAACACTAGCAATACGTCTGCGCGGGATCATTGGTTCCATAATTCACCCAGATCAAACTTGTAGTATTCCAAACAGGCATATCCATGACAACATCAGTCTATTACGTGACAGCATTGACTGTGCTAATATGACTAACTCTCCCCTCGGCATCGTGGCTCTAGATCAAGAAAAAGCATTTGACAGAGTAAATCACGCTTATCTTTTCAACACACTTCATGCTTTTGGGTTTGGTGACAATTTTATTTCTTACATTCATCTTATATATTCAAATGCTCAGTCCCTTATCCGTATAAATAGTGCTCTCACCCCTCCCGTCATGCTGTCATGTGGTATTAGGCAAGGTTGCTCATTGTCCACAGCCCTTTATGTTATTGCCATTGAGCCACTGCTCCATAAAATCAGAAATGATGGAAATATTAAAGGTTTAACAATACCGCATCTCAATAATGAACACTGTAAACTTACAGCTTATGCTGATGATATAGAATTTTTTATCACACATAAACAAGAATTCGCATCACTTGCTGCATGGTTGCGTATTTATGAACGCGCGTCAAATGCGAAAATCAACCTCGAAAAGTCGGAAGGTTTATGGGTTGGTAGCTGGCGCAACAACACGTTTTCTCCTCTCAATATTAAGTGGAACAACACCGGGTTAAAATTGTTGGGCGTTTTTCTCGGGAATGATAAAATGTATACCAAACAGAACTGGACTGAGTTGGTTTCAAAGATAAATAGAAAAATTGAATTCTGGAACCACTTTGTTCACAGTATGTCCTATAGGGGGCGCTCTATGGTAACTAACAACATTATGTCATCCCAACTACTATACCGCTTTACTAGCCTAGTGCCACCCACTGATGTTGTTTTGAATATACAAAGGTCGTTACTTGACTTCTTTTGGCAAGGTCGCCATTGGGTTGCTGCTAAAACACTTTATCTTCCTCTGGAAAAGGGGGGACAAAATGTTACCCATCTCCCCATACGTATCAGCGCCACGCGACTTAATTATATTCAAAGATATCTTTATGGCAATACTGATCATTTTTGCTTTAAGTTCACTGACTACTTCTTCATCCAAGCAAGCAAAATGTCTTATACTAGGCAGCTGTTGTGCACCACGAATAGCCTTCCTTTAAAACTGAAGAGCATACCACCATTCTATCGTGAACTCCTTCAATGCTGGAAGTCTGTAGATAAGGTGCGTAAATTTAATGACAATAATCCGATTGATATTTTTAATGAACCACTTTTTCACAATGCATTTATTAATCATCCTATTAGAAAGGAACCTTTTGCACTCCGTCACTTTGTGGACGCTGGTATAACCAAAGTCTGTGATCTGGTCCATGAAACAAATCGAACGTGGCTGGAAGCTTCAAACATCTCAGATAGAGTAAATATACATTCTGAACGCATTCTGCAGCTCAGTCTCAAGGTTATTCATGATTCCATGCCTACCAAATGGAAGGATACTGTGAACAATTATTTCAAACAAAAAAACAAGCGTGCTCATGCTCTCTCTCATCTCAGTTTTCAGCTACACTTTTCTGATGAGCTAAATCTAGCGCTTTATAAACTTGAAAAAGGCGCAATATATAAATATTTAATTGAAGTTCTCAGTACTAGTGGTCGTCAACAACAACCAAGAAACGTATGGTGTGACATACTTAGTCTGCCTGAAACAACTAAACCAAATTTTCAGGACTGTTATGCAGCACCAATTACGACGTATGACGGAGATATGCAGTGGCGCATATCCCATGGCGCCTTTGCAACTGGTAGTTTCCTTTTCAAAGCTCGGTTATCAAGCTCGGATAAGTGTATTTTTTGTGGCGAGGTGGATACACTTGAACACATCTTTATAGAATGCCCATCTAATAACGAGCTATTACATACTTTCAAAATAATCACATCTGGTCTGCTTCAAACAGGCTTTCGTATGCCAATCTGGTGGTTTTTAATTCTGCCACCGCGTCGTTCTAAGGGTTTTCTTTCCCGACAGGCACAACAAATGTTTTGCCTATTAACGAGCATGGTGAAAGCTGCAATTCACACCAGTCGTCGAAACAAGAGGCAACAAAAAGGTGTCAGTGATTCTCTAGAAATTTTCAAAACGAGACTTATTTTGAGGATCAAAACGGAATATGAATACCACCGTTTTAAAAATCAGCTACCTAAATTCGAAACATTTTGGGCAGTGGACGGTGTGTTATGTGATATTCAGAATGATGCACTTCAAATTCATCTGTAAACCTAGGTTTTACTTGTCCACTTCGCTGTTTAGGGCTTTTGCCCTATTGAGTCATATCTAGTCTTCTTTTATCCGCTTTGGTAATTGTTGTGGTACTCCCTGGTTTCGTGACATTAGTCGTGTCAGAGGATTTTGTTCTCATGGTGGATATCAGTCTACACACACAAACACTGATTTGCCACCCTCTTGGCTTGTCATTTTCCTCAACACACTGATCGCGCGGGTGAACGCGGTGCTTTTCAGCGCTCCCGGTTTGTTACAGGTTTGGCCTCATGGCTTAGTAGTGTCGGTTTTCAGCTTTAAAACATATTTTTATGTCCTGGGTACGACGTTAAAATTGCATCCGGTTGCGGAGTTTTTGTACTCGGGAGAATGAGGTTACCCTTTGCCGCAACTACCTCCAGGTCACCCTTGGGCAAGGTGTAGCACCTGTGAGCCTTGGGTGCCAACTTCCCACATAACAAGTTCGGTTGACGTCAGTAAGGGCATACGGTCGTAAAACTCCTGCACAAATAGATCCGCACAGGTGGACAATTTTTCATGTAAATATGTAGATATTAGTTTCAGTTGTACTTAGCATTTGGCAGGGGGGATCGTAACCTCTTGTGGTGAGAACCAGTGTGACTGGCCTGCCAACGGGGTGCTAAGGATTTCATTGGAAAAGTTATCAGTTACATCCGTTAATGTAATTTCGTTTTACATACCCGTAAATCAAAAATCACAATACAATACAATACAATACAATACAATGCAATGCAATGCAATGCAATGCAATGCAATGCACTGCACCGCACCGCACCGCGCCGCGCCGCGCCGCGCCGCGCCGCGCCGCGCCGCGGGCAAGGTGTAGTACCTGTCAGCCTTGGGTGCCAACTTCCCACATAATAAGTTTGGTGAACGTCAGTAAGGGCATACGGTCATAAAAGCCTTGCACCAACTCGGCCTCACGTTTGAGGTATTACCTATTAAAGGCAGCGTTTACGTTTATTTAAATATGTATATATGTGTCCTGGGCAAGATTTTAAACTACATCCGGTTGTGGAGTCTATGGACGTGGGAGAATGAGGTTACCCTTTGCCACAACTACCTCCAGGTCACCCTTGGGCAAGGTGTAGCACCTGTGAGCCTTGGGTGCCAACTTCCCACATAACAAGTTCGGTTGACGTCAGTAAGGGCATACGGTCGTAAAACTCCTGCACAAACAGATCCGTACAGGTGGACAATTTTTCATGTAAATATGTAGATATTAGTTTCAGTTGTACTTAGCATTTGGCAGAGGGGATCGTAACCTCTTGTGGTGAGAACCAGTGTGACTGGCCTGCCAACGGGGTGCTAAGGATTTCATTGGAAAAGTTATCATTTACATCCGTTAATGTAATTTCGTTTTACGAAAATTTGTTTTTCAGCGCTCCCCGATTTTCTGCCTGTTTTGCGTTTTTTGCGTTCGTTGTGCGCCCGTGTTTTTACACAGTTGTATATAGTGTGCCTACCCTTTACGTGAGTAATTTATATTTGTTGTTTTTTGTTATTATTGTGGTTTTTGGAGGCGTTTTCTGCCTCGACGGTGGTAAGATTCCGGCGACCAATATGGCGGCCGCTGAGAAGAGGCCTTCATCGTCACCAAATGTAAAACTCACCAGGAACCATGCCATAAGGTGTGAGAATATTGACGGCATTCCTGTTGAAACATATGTAGAAGCCGTTTGTGATATTGTTGGGGCAAATAACATCATAGCGGCATCCAGGATGAACCGTTCTGTTGTTGTTTTTCTTACACACGTTACATGGGTTGAAACGGTTGTTATTTCGGGTCTCGATATTGGTGACTTACATATTTCAGTTGAACCACTTGTACGCCCCTCCACTAAAATTGTTTTGTCAAATGTCCCCCCATTTTTACCTGATGAGTGTATTACTTCTATTCTTTCAAGTTATGGACGTGTGACGAGTGCGGTACGAGCGATTCCGCTGGGATGTAAGAGACCGTCTCTGAAACACGTCAAATCATTTCGACGTCAGGTTTATGTTCACTTGAAAGATGTCAGTATAAATGGTTTACTTCCAATCACTTATCAGGGTCAGATATTTAATATTTATGTTTCAACTGATGAACTGGTTTGTTTTGAGTGTAAAATGAAAGGACACACACGAAAATCATGTCCAAATTCTCAAAGCATTGTTACGCAAATGGTGATGGGGGAAAACAATGAAGGCTCCCAAAGAATTTCTACAGGTGTTCAAGGTGTTAATGAAACTCATAAAGTGAATGGTACAACTGATCCCTCTTTGCAAACATCTCACCGATAAACAAAATGTGACCAGTGTTGAAGTTGATAAAAACAATAGTGATCAAATTGTTAATACAAGTAATGAAAACCACATAGATACTGATGAAAATGATATAACAGATAATGTTGAAATGGTTAATCTTTCAACCAAAAAACGTGCGCGATCAAAATCCCCAGTGATTCGAGAAGGTCATAACAATGACATCTCAACAGATAGCAATATAATCAAACCAAATATTAAAAAACGAAGTGATGGTACGCTAAGCAATATAGTATGTGACATTGAACAACCAAACGATGAAGAGAGGGTACGATCCCCTACTTCAACTGCCAATGAACACCCATCCACTTCATCCCCCTCACCGCTGCCATCCACTCAACCCCCACATGTGTATGCAGAGGTGACTGTACTCAGACCAGTACCCCAGCCAGAAAGTACTGATTTGTCTTCTTTCCCACCAACGCCCTCCCTTGATTTTACAGACAACTCCCCTAGTTATTCACCATTGTCAGAAATGCCAGTAGACATCAGTGATGTGAATGAACAATCCCAAGACCTTTTTGATTCTCAAAGTACATCGAGAGAAAATAATGATGATTGCCAAACTTCCAGTGATGAAAGTGACAGTGAATCTGTCATTTCAAATGTGTCTATTGGTATCATGAGTAGTGAGGAGAGTATATCAAATGCAAAATTAAATGATTTTTTATTGTCGACACGACATTCCCGCAAGTTTATTGACAGATGTTTTGAGTTCTGTCCAAATCTCAAAGTGTTGGTGTGGCATTTTATCAATTATCGTAACACTCAAAAACTAAACGCTTCTGAGAAAATACGCATGAACAGGCTTATTAAAAAGGTTAAAAAACAAATAAGGACTGGCAAATTTATAGCTGATTTTTAAACCAAAACCATATAATGGAGGGTTCAATTTCTGGGGCAACATACAATGTTAATGGATGTCGCGACTCACTTAAAAGATTCAGTGTTTTCAACTATATTAAGCGTGATCACCCCTGCAATTTTTACTTATTACAAGAAACACATACTCTTGCGTCCGACGAAAACATATGGAAGCTAGTATGGCGCGGAACGGGCATTTTTTCTCATGGCACTGCTAACCGCGCGGGTGTGGCTATATTGTTTCCTCCAACAACAGTTGTACACATTTTATCACAATGTGAAATCATGCCAGGCTATGTCCTGCACACACACGTAGAATTAAACAATAATCCTGTACACATTATAAATGTATATGCACCCATAAATGGCGCGGAACGAATGGAATGCTTTAATAAAATAAAACAATTTATTCCTACTTTAAATAACGACCCACTGATTATGGGAGGAGATTTTAATTGTACAACCGATCCTGACATGGATCGCAATAGGGGACGGGAGCCTGACATGCGTACTGCTAACCTCCTTACTTCAGTTATTCGTCGTCACAAACTAATTGATACGTGGCGTCACCACCATGGGAATGCTGTTAATTTTACTTGGGGGCGTAGTGGTACACTTGTTCGCCTGGACAGAATGTACATTAGCAAGTGTATGCGTGGGAAAATCAAGTCTGTTGAAATTAGTAACGGGGCGTTGGCTTATTCTGATCACTCTCTTGTTAGTATATCAATAACAATTAACAATGGTAAAAATAAAAGTCCTGTATGGTGTATGAACACACAAATTTTACAGGATGATGAATATGTTAAAGAAATTACGGATTTCTGGCTGGAATGGCAACTTTGTCGTGAAAACTATTCACATATTCAAACTTGGTGGGACGTGGGAAAGAATAAAATAAAATTAATTACTCAACAGTATTGCGCATTCAAGCAATATAAACACAAACAAGCAAAACAAACATTGGAAAGGAACATCCGAGCTATGGAGCGCGATATCACCCAGAATTCGCCGCCCACAAAATCATACATAGAAAAAAAGAGACTCCTTTCAAACATGGTTCAACATGAGAATAAAGGTCTCATCACACGAGCGCGGCACCATTTTCTAAATGAAAATGATGTGTGTAATACTTTCTTTTTCCAAATAGAGAAAAAGAATGGAAACAAAAAAGCTATTTTTCAGCTCAGGCGTCATGACAACAGTCTCACACAAAATCAAGCTGAAATCCGCAAAATAGTACGCAACTTTTACACTAAGTTGTATACTACAGATAATATTGATATAGATGCATAGAATACCATCCTTGAGGGCCTGCCATAGCTGAGTAATACCGACCGCGATGACCTTGATGAGCCTATTACGTATGGCGAACTTACTAACACCGTAAAGCAACTTGCGCATGGGCGAACTCCCGGCATTGACGGGATTCCGAACGAGTTTTATCAAAAATTTTGGAATCTTATTGGGAAAGACCTCTGTGACGTGTTCAGTAAAGCCACTGAAGAAAATGTGTTTCCACTTTCTTGCTCTAGAGCAGTTGTTGCCCTACTCCCAAAGAAAGGTGATATTACACAACTAAAACACTGGCGACCTGTGAGTCTTCTTTGCAGTGATTATAAGATCTCCACTAAAACACTAGCAATACGTCTGCGCGGGATCATTGGTTCCATAATTCACCCAGATCAAACCTGTAGTATTCCAAACAGGCATATCCATGACAACATCAGTCTATTACGTGACAGCATTGACTGTGCTAATATGACTAACTCTCCCCTCGGCATCGTGGCTCTAGATCAAGAAAAAGCATTTGACAGAGTAAATCACGCTTATCTATTCAACACACTTCATGCTTTTGGGTTTGGTGACAAGTTTATTTCTTACATTCATCTTATATATTCAAATGCTCAGTCCCTTATCCGTATAAATAGTGCTCTCACCCCTCCCGTCATGCTGTCACGTGGTATTAGGCAAGGTTGCTCATTGTCCACAGCCCTTTATGTTATTGCCATTGAGCCACTGCTCCATAAAATCAGAAATGATGGAAATATTAAAGGTTTAACAATACCGCATCTCAATAATGAACACTGTAAACTTACAGCTTATGCTGATGATATAGAATTTTTTATCACACATAAACAAGAATTCGCATCACTTGCTGCATGGTTGCGTATTTATGAACGCGCGTCAAATGCGAAAATCAACCTCGAAAAGTCGGAAGGTTTATGGGTTGGTAGCTGGCGCAACAACACGTTTTCTCCTCTCAATATTAAGTGGAACAACACCGGGTTAAAATTGTTGGGCGTTTTTCTCGGGAATGATAAAATGTATACCAAACAGAACTGGACTGAGTTGGTTTCAAAGATAAATAGAAAAATTGAATTCTGGAACCACTTTGTTCACAGTATGTCCTATAGGGGGCGCTCTATGGTAATTAACAACATTATGTCATCCCAACTACTATACCGCTTTACTAGCCTAGTGCCACCCACTGATGTTGTTTTGAATATACAAAGGTCGTTACTTGACTTCTTTTGGCAAGGTCGCCATTGGGTTGCTGCTAAAACACTTTATCTTCCTCTGGAAAAGGGGGGACAAAATGTTACCCATCTCCCCACACGTATCAGCGCCACGCGACTTAATTATATTCAAAGATATCTTTATGGCAATACTGATCATTTTTGCTTTAAGTTCACTGACTACTTCTTCATCCAAGCAAGCAAAATGTCTTATACTAGGCAGCTGTTGTGCACCACGAATAGCCTTCCTTTAAAACTGAAGAGCATACCACCATTCTATCGTGAACTCCTTCAATGTTGGAAGTCTGTAGATAAGATGCGTAAATTTAATGACAATAATCCGATTGATATTTTTAATGAACCACTTTCTCACAATGCATTTATTAATCATCCTATTAGAAAGGAACCTTTTGCACTCCGTCACTTTGTGGACGCTGGTATAACCAAAGTCTGTGATCTGGTCCATGAAACAAATCGAACGTGGCTGGAAGCTTCAAACATCTCAGATAGAGTAAATATACATTCTGAACGCATTCTGCAGCTCAGTCTCAAGGTTATTCATGATTCCATGCCTACCAAATGGAAGGATACTGTGAACAATTATTTCAAACGAAAAAACAAGCGTGCTCATGCTCTCTCTCATCTCAGTTTTCAGCTACACTTTTCTGATGAGCTAAATCTAGCGCTTTATAAACTTGAAAAAGGCGCAATATATAAATATTTAATTGAAGTTCTCAGTACTAGTGGTCGTCAACAACAACCAAGAAACGTATGGTGTGACATACTTAGTCTGCCTGAAACAACTAAACCAAATTTTCAGGACTGTTATGCAGCACCAATTACGACGTATGACGGAGATATGCAGTGGCGCATATCCCATGGCGCCTTTGCAACTGGTAGTTTCCTTTTCAAAGCTCGGTTATCAAGCTCGGATAAGTGTATTTTTTGTGGCGAGGTGGATACACTTGAACACATCTTTATAGAATGCCCATCTAATAACGAGCTATTACATACTTTCAAAATAATCACATCTGGTCTGCTTCAAACAGGCTTTCGTATGCCAATCTGGTGGTTTTTAATTCTGCCACCGCGTCGTTCTAAGGGTTTTCTTTCCCGACAGGCACAACAAATGTTTTGCCTATTAACGAGCATGGTGAAAGCTGCAATTCACACCAGTCGTCGAAACAAGAGGCAACAAAAAGGTGTCAGTGATTCTCTAGAAATTTTCAAAACGAGACTTATTTTGAGGATCAAAACGGAATATGAATACCACCGTTTTAAAAATCAGCTACCTAAATTCGAAACATTTTGGGCAGTGGACGGTGTGTTATGTGATATTCAGAATGATGCACTTCAAATTCATCTGTAAACCTAGGTTTTACTTGTCCACTTCGCTGTTTAGGGCTTTTGCCCTATTGAGTCATATCTAGTCTTCTTTTATCCGCTTTGGTAATTGTTGTGGTACTCCCTGGTTTCGTGACATTAGTCGTGTCAGAGGATTTTGTTCTCATGGTGGATATCAGTCTACACACACAAACACTGATTTGCCACCCTCTTGGCTTGTCATTTTCCTCAACACACTGATCGCGCGGGTGAACGCGGTGCTTTTCAGCGCTCCCGGTTTGTTACAGGTTTGGCCTCATGGCTTAGTAGTGTCGGTTTTCAGCTTTAAAACATATTTTTTATGTCCTGGGTACGACGTTAAAATTGCATCCGGTTGCGGAGTTTTTGTACTCGGGAGAATGAGGTTACCCTTTGCCGCAACTACCTCCAGGTCACCCTTGGGCAAGGTGTAGCACCTGTGAGCCTTGGGTGCCAACTTCCCACATAACAAGTTCGGTTGACGTCAGTAAGGGCATACGGTCGTAAAACTCCTGCACAAATAGATCCGCACAGGTGGACAATTTTTCATGTAAATATGTAGATATTAGTTTCAGTTGTTCTTAGCATTTGGCAGGGGGGATCGTAACCTCTTGTGGTGAGAACCAGTGTGACTGGCCTGCCAACGGGGTGCTAAGGATTTCATTGGAAAAGTTATCAGTTACATCCGTTAATGTAATTTCGTTTTACATACCCGTAAATCAAAAATCACAATACCGACATGGTACCTGGCACACTATATGAAAATACCTATGGCACTTAGCATGTTTATTGGTGCGGTAAAGATATGAATATGCAGCATGATTGAGTCATTTATCTGATTCAAAAAATTGTGATATTACATACCCATTCACAATGTATTAGCTCAAATTTTGGACGTGGTGCATTGGTTGTTGTGTTCCTCTTCTATTGAAGAGAATTTGGGTTCGATCCCTAACCACTCACCCACGAACATTTATGCAACGTGAGGTTGTTGTTTTACGGCAATGTTTTACTGGCAAAGGATAATAATTGGCAGGATTGTAGCCACTATGAAATACTGAATCATTTGAACAATGGCCAAACCCATTATCTTTCAACACTAGTGTTGAGAAACGCAGCATGCCAGTGAACGAGTCTATAATGCTTTGATTGTCATTTGGCCACATGGAGTTGCTTTGGTCTCTGTTTTATGAAGTTAATTATCAGTACCCTCACTGAAACGGATGTGTCGAATCTACCCTAAAACTACCTTATAAGTTTGCATTTTTTTTTCGAAAATTAAAAATTGTGATAAAAATTGCGAAAATAGTACCGACTACAGTTCCGTCGTGCAAGTGTATCTTTGGAAGCCCCAATCAGATCCTAAATTGAATAATATGTAGATGAATTTTGATGAAAAAATAACTGTCGTTCGCTATGTTGTCATTATTTCTATTAACATCATTGTTTAGCAGAGCATTGCCATACGCTCTTCCAATTGAGTTATCAAGTTAATTTTGTTGCACATTTACAATGTTCTCAATATTTAATAATGCTGAAAACAATGCATTCTCTAGATATACAAAGCATCCACACGAGAAACAAATTTAATGGAAAAACCCACACGTACCAATTTTAGTATAGTATATTTTATTTGACATAAAATCACGTACCCTGGGGCACTATATAGAAAATATCTTCTATACCTGCTATAACACCCCAGATTTGGACCACGACACAATCTCGCATTCCCGAAAATCAAATACAGTCGAAGACGGATATCCACAGTTTCTGATAGTCTGAGGAGGTCAAAAATACAAAGGAAAATTAAATCAAGTAACTAATAACAAAGTGTAATCTTGTCTTTGTTTTGTATAAACATGGGTTTAAAAAATGTACTGTTATTTAAATATGGGTATAAATGTTGTCAATACAGTGGTATAACAATGCACACATTTTTAAAGGATCAGTGGCACTCCTCTATCCATATTTAGGTCTGGTGTCATCAGGATCTCGCAGTGAACACATACATTATGGACAACTGAAAATAAAACAAGCAAGCGCACTAGTTCAATATCATGGTGAAATATCCCTATCATTGCCACATAACACATTATATCAACAAAGCAAAACACGCAAAAAAGTCCCATTGCCTATTATAAAATATAATTTACAGACACCTTGAAACGGGTCAAAGCAACTCTTTGAATACGAACTCCCCCACGACTCCCGGATCGCGTTCATTGTGAAAAAATATATATAATACGTGACTATGACAGAGAAAGAGGTGAAGTTGAGACACATACTGTTTTTTGTCTTCGAAACCAAAGCTGTAAGTGTAAATTACTATGTTAGCTGCAGGTAATGTGGCGCCAATAGTTAGAACATTGGTTTGTCATAAAAACAGAAATATTGTAAAACTACTGTAAACATCACACAGTTCTTATCAATCGTAATGTGATTACTATACACTCACTGTAACAGTCATAATTGGTGACTACGCCGCGTGGTCGTTTCGCTCGGGTGTTACCGGTAGTATAAGTTTGCCGAATAATATATTGATATTGATTGCAAAAACATGAAAATATTTTTTTTGTGGCATTCCTTGCGTCACTTGATCGCCAAGGTGTATTTTTATACACAAAATAAACAAGTCATCTGAAGATGACACAGCCCCCACTTGTCAGATGTGATAATAGTTGGCTATGAATTATAAAGTTTGAATGTATATGTATAAAGTCGGGTAGGATGATTAAGTTCAAAATCATAAGTATGTTACTAAAATTTAGCACTATGACATTTTTATTAAATTTGGTAAAATTTGCATCAATTTTAACAAAAAATCACAATCAATTGAATGTGGAAATTCAATTGAGTCAATATTAAATATCAAATACAAGAACTATTAGTTCACAAGATAATAAAAAAAATTAAATAAATATTCAAATTAGCTCATTAATTGAGTTAAATGCCAATATTGCATAGCACACATCTTATATTGACAGAACAAGTAAGTCTATACCAAGTTTGGTCTCATTCGGAGAATTAGTTCACAAGATATTAAAAACAATTCAAAATTCAGTAAATATGCAAATGAGCTTGTTATTTAAACTGAAACTCAATATTGCATAGCATATATCTTATATTGAAAAATCAAGTCTCTACCAAGTTTGGTCTCATTTGGACTATAAGTTCACAAAATATTAACAAGAATTCAAATTGATAATTGAATATTCAAACGAGCTCATTAAGTGATTCCTTGAAAAAATAAATTAATGTGCATCTGTACCAGTGATCACTGTCTTTGTACCAAGTCTCAGCAAAATCGGTCCAGGCATCTCCGAGAAACAATGATGGAAACACCCCCAAAACAATGGATTTTACAGGATTTTGACATTCAAAATGGCCGCCAGGCAGTCATATTTGATCAAGTCAGGAAATAAATTCATGTGAATATGTATACCTCCTCACTGTGTCTTTGTGCCTAGTATCATTGAAATCAGTCAAGGCATCTATGAGAAATATCAATGGACAGACAAAAGCCATGATTAACAATCAAAATGGCTGCCAGTCAGCCATATTTTATCATTTCAAAAAAGTAAAACAACGAGCATCTGTATGGGTGGTTCCGTTGTCTTTGTACCAAATTTCAAAAAAATCGGCCCAGCCATCTCCGAGGACTGCCGGATTGACGGATTGACAAAGGCGAAACTACAAGCCCCCTCCGGGACTTTGTCCGGGTGGGGGCTAATAAAAATGCAATACAAAGACAGTGGTTAATTTGAAGTAGGCAAGAACAAAACTTTGACAAAAACAAATTTCACATCGCAAGTCATGAAGATCTACTTTGGTTTGCCAAACTACTGTTTTTACTACTCAATTGTTGGTGACAAAAATTCATTAGCTGGAAAACTACTGTAAATCGAGGGAATCGGCGATTACTGATAAGTTCGACACAGATTGCCAATGATTCAATCGGTTTCATGTTTAGGTTTACTTTGTATCGGGCGAAGGTAAAGTTCTGCTTGTGACCCAACATTACTTTTCAACTCGACTACGCCCCATGCACATTTGTTACTAGCCATAATAAACTAATACATTTCGGTAGTTTCCAGTACACTTCATTATTTCGAATCCGCCATATCCTTGGAGATCATCTTCGTCATCATCTGCGTAAAACTGAAAGCTTTGGAAAGTATCCCTCTTTCTGTCGTCTTGGGGATTATTTACGCATGACAGTCGAAAAACATAAAAAGTTTATTGTCCACAAGTATGTTTCGCACTTTTCGTGAGCCGACGATCACCACTCGGCTAGCTTTATCTGGCCTGAAAAGACGGTGTCTTTCGTGACGTACGTTCGCGGCTGGAGTCCCACTTGTTGATGGCGAGTCGTCAACAACCTTGCACCGATCGCCTAACGTTGGTACCCCAAGCCTCATAGTTCTGCGTCAGCCATGCCAGATATTATTTGCGGATCTATTTTTTTCTGCCTGGAAGTTTTGCAGTACTGTGCTTGATTTTTCGATGTCTACCGTAAAAGACCGCGCGAAGTGAGATAATTATGATGTCATGCGCAGGACAGAGTTACGGCGTCGCAAAATATTCATTTCATTTCAGGTTAAAAACAAGTTTAGAATATTTAGAAACTCGAAATAGCAGTTGGAACCCATCCAACAAACGACAGCAACTTTGAATATAATTTCGGATTGATCTGAGCGCCCTCCAAGCAGATTCGTAAATAGGGCATGGTATCGAATTGATCACAGGCCCAGAATCAGCCTTTTGTCTACCATTATCGGATGACCCCATGGTATCCGTAAAGTCTATTCCTACAGGGAATTGGGAATGACCTTTTTGTGCGTATTCTGTGTCGTGCCCATGCCTTTTGCCAAACTTCTACCTTCTAGTTTATTCTATGCATATACGAATCATGGATCCAGCTTAGTGAATGGGTGCGATGTCGTTGTGATTGATCAGTTCTAATCCTACCTGTAAAAAGTAATGAAGATTTTTTTCAAAAAGCCTCTTAGTATTAAGTCGCCCTATCGCCTATTCTGTCCTATCGGCGGAGGCGCTGTTTTCTGAATAGGTGTATGAATTGGCAGGAAAAAGAAAAGTCTATTCATTTTGAGGCCAACTAGTTTCAAAATATGTTTAAAAAGTATGTACTTCCCCAGTTTATCATGGCATTCATTTGCGCTACCACAGTACATTAAAATCCATACCATCAGGAGGGCGCTGTCAAAAATAATCACGTCTTTACTAGCGAATGATTGATTCAGCATTCCCAATGGGTGTGGTATTTATGTGGGCGAAAAATCTCCTAACCTACCTGTAAATGAATTATAGTTTCTTTTTCTATCAAGCCGATTAGTAAAATGCCAGAGTAATGACAAATTTGAAATAAATATATTTGTGTACAAGCACACACAAGAGCATTCACTCACCATTCTCCTGTCAGAATCATACAGCAAGCTGGTCTCCAGTAAGGTAATCTTAACTCAATTGAATTCTTAGTCATTTTAGTTTAGCATACTTTTCATTTCCAATCATGTCCCAGTGAATGATCAACATCATGACTTGTGTGCTTCCTCTCTGTATTCTCTAATTATCATCCCCCAGAGTACGCCGAGGTTACAAGGATACAAGACGGCACCAATGGTTTTACTAACATAACGTTACTTTTAGTATCTAGAATATACAAGTATGTGAAGTATTCCTACAAATAAAAATCACGTATGCAAAACGTTGACTATATGAAAACAAGTACATGTTGAAACCATGAAAAACTTTCACTTTTCATCTTAATTACACCTATCTATATAAATTGGTACTGCTCATATTATACATTCCTTTTGTCCCGTTTTGTTCCCCTAACATTGAAGCTGTTGGACAAAGACTGTAGTGAATGGCATTACGATACTGATATCTTCTTTTTCATTGACCTGGTATTTTGACAAAAAGTGAGGCTTAAATTCTCTCTATTAAAGCCTCATGGTATTTTCATGTTCATTTGTACGGCAAAGATATGTATATTTGAATAACTCATCCATCTGATTGTAAGAAATTTCATATTACGTGTATGCATCTTGGTTCATTTGTTAGCGTGTACCATAGAGTTAGGTCTCAAGTCGGACTACTTTAAACGTAGCACTTTGTTTTAAAAATAGTTCTTTCTGTGTGTTATGCATCCTCATAACAACCAACACTGGTGTTTATGAGCGGTGCAGTGTATGACGTGCATCGAGGTCACAAACTGCCTTCGTAAGATACAATAACGATCTCAGTCGACGTAATGAAACTAATGATTACATGCATCTAGAACTGAATTTTACCAGAAACTTGTCATTTATGATGCACCGTAATGCATCTTCGAGGGCTTGAATCTATGCTCACAATAACTCATTTCTACTCATTTACTTACATAAACATTAATGGGTGGTAGTCGTGTAGATAAAAGACCTGTGGTCATCGCACAGCACAAACAAACAATGTATTTTACGCTCATTTGTGTACGTCGCTGTGAGTCTCATATTGAAAAGACCACCGACTTATGAACATTGATTTCCCCACAATTCAATATGCATTTCTAATAAAATCACGAGTATCAGTTTTGCCCACTTGCACTAATTACCGCCGGTGACATCTTCGGTACGTCTTAATCACCAAAACAAAAAAAATTATCTAATAAAAGCTTGGTAGCCTCTCAAGTTGTACTTATTAATATGCGCGACAGTTAAAATCGCCATCTTTGTTTATACCGACATACCGACAGTTAAAATCGCCATCTTTGTTTATACCGACATACGGACATCTCGCAAATACGTTGCGCCACGACCACCGCCCATCACCTATGACTCGAAAATGTAGTAGTTTCGAAAATTTTAAAGGACTGAGTGATCAATCCAAATAAACCACCTGGACTGAAAATCTAAATAAATTGTATTCTACCATCGGAACCATGGAGTGACAAAGTATTTTCTAATATGTCTTTGTCTATGTTTATTGCGTTTGAAATTACACTTTTAGTAGTTCAAAGTTACACAACTGTTGAAATTGTAATATTCGTATTGCAAGTATCTGAATCAGTTTTTTATGATAACAGAATAATTAAAACTTTCTATTTTATACAGTTTTCTTAACATCCTGACAAGACAATTTGTTATCAAGGGAAAAGGACAATGACAAGCCATATGTTGTATATTGCATTTACCTTGGTGAGTTTTTGTCTGATATTTTCCTTAGATGATTTCGTACATTTGAAACTATAAGCTTTTAGTAATATATTATAACATTACATGTCTGGAATATTGTTTTAGATGTTTAGGCAGAGGGCTTTCAACCCGCCCATAGACTCTTGTCAATCAAAATGATTTTTTTGAATTGTAAGCATTAATCTGCTGTGATGACGAAAGAAATCTAGGTCAGGGGAAGCCCCATGACCTCATAGATTTTCTTCCACTCCACGCAACACGTGGCCAAGGTCAAGAGGTCGGCGCAATCTCGCCTTATGTTACGGAAAGTGGTGTGGTTGGGAGGGACCTAGAGTCTATGGCGGGTATGAACTATGTAAATAAGCGATTGAAAATCCTCTGCCTAAATTCACTACGTTCAATTACCCACCGTGGACTCCAGTCAGTCAAAATGACTATTTTGAGCTGTAGGCAGAGCCAGATGCCGCGACACAGCGGTTTTCCGAGCAAAACAGAAAATAAAGGAGTACTTGAAATGAAGGGTGTTAACTTCTGACTACCATCTAGCTAAGACCAGTGAAAAACTGTGTCTTACCTTGTCAGTGTCTTCCCCATAGTAAAAACATACTGCTGATAGGGTGACAGGGTCGGCATTGCCCGAGGATGGTAGACCCAAGCCTAATTTTGGGGGTAACTAGCATTCCGAAAAGAAGAGGCCAAAACAGTTCTGCATGATGGCATAGGCTGAAAGTAAGACCTGGAATGTCCGAGGAGAAACTTCTCCACACAAATCTGTAGTAGAGACTGCACTATCGCCTATGTGGTCATAGTGGTCATCTCAGCTGGGTCAACAATCAAAGTCTGACCTGTGACGACGGGGCCCACCCTGAAAAGACCTTCCTCAATGGATTACACTGAAAAAGATAAAATAATTAAGACGTTTTGCATTCTCCAGAAGCCTGTCCTAAGTACGTGTTCGAGGGGGCACCTGACACAAGAGCTAATGAGTTAGCGACCGCATGATCCTCATGTGATCGTACTTGGTGTCTCTGTAGACCTTTTGCTGAGAACGCAAATTGGTCATAAACCTGTCGAAGTGATCGGGGAGAATGGTCTATCTTGCTTACCTCGGCCATAACACATAAACATGTGCTTACTGCCCTGCCTCATCTCCATAGTACGTCTCTCATAGCAACTCAAAGCTCGAACCAGGCATAGAAGCAACTCCATTGGCCAAACGGGGGATGACGATTGGCATTTGGTTCTTGGTGAGAAATGTGTCTTTAGCACAGCTTGATTGTTCATAAAGGCGGCACAACCATTCGAGAAAGACAGGACCCAGAACTCACAAGTCACAATTTGGTGGTACCCCTATTCCCCTCGCCAGATCATTGGCTGCCCACTCACATAAACCTTTCGTTTGTGCGAATCTACTGAGAGCCTCCATGCATATAAGTAGTACACTGCTGGGCTAATTAGTAGTTTGCTGTCCAGTTCGGACAGTATATTCGGGATGTCCAGAAACACTACCAGTGTGAAAACAGTAGTGGAAACCAGGCTTTGGTTGGCCAGTTGGGCGCCACCAGCATCAAGATGCAGGTGTGCTCCTGTCAAAGTTTCTCCAGTACCCAGTAAATCAGCAGAAAGGGGGAAAGGCGTATGCGTCCATGTGGGTCCATGGGATCGATAATGTGTCCATGGCCCATGCTCCTAGAGTCAGCAAGAGTGTCACATACATTGGGAGTTTGGCATTCCTGGGTGTGGCAAATAGGTATATCTTGGGACCATCCCACAGCCGAAACAGTCTGGAGGCTACCCATTGGCATACCACCCACTCCGTGTTCTTCAAACAGAGTCACAGCGAAAGGGCATCTGCTTGACTGTTCCGCACTCCTGGAAGGTGGTGTGCAGTTAGTTCCACATTGCATTCCAGGCGCTAATGAAGAATTAGCTCCACCAGATCTGACAGCGTTGGTGATTTGCCCCCTCCTTGTTGATGTAGGAGACCACTGCTGTGTTGTCCGTGTGGCGCAAGGCTCTGTATGTATCAGTGTCAAGTGCGCCGCTTTCAGTTCGAGCCAATTGATATGACGGCCCTAAATCCAATGCAGGGATCATATTCCTTAGGCTTGTTTATCTATTAGGTGTGCTGAGTCTATGAGGGAGGCATCCGTGATAAGAGTCATAGCCGTTGTGAGTGCGTCCAATGGGACCCCTGTCTTAGGTTGGTAACTGTCATCCACCAGGGAAAGGCATCCCTTGCTTGGTCCGTGAGGGTTTCTCGCCTCTCCAGTTTCTGTAGGTGAGACTGGTGTTGCAAAAAAGTGCGTTGCACCAGGTGGCTGCACACTGCAGGTTAGGGAACTACCCTGCGAACTGACGTTATCATTCCAATGGTGTGCAAAAATCCTTTGAGGGACATGCAGGAAACGATGACTAAACATTTGACTAAACTGCTTATTGCAAATACAAAGACCCTGCGTTTGTGGCAAACTCCAGGACCAGAAAAACACCAACTGACACTTTGGGTGCGGATGGGACTTTTTTAGAATTACTAGAAAGTCTAATTGGTGTAGTAAATCCTGGGTTAGTCATACTGATTTAGCTTTCTTAGATTCAGAACTGGATGCCAGCCACCTGTAGCTTTTGAAACACAAACACGTGCATAGCGCCCATTGTAAGCAAACTGTCGGACTGCTTTTGCTTTGAGGAAGACCCTGCCAGATGACACTGCAGAATATCAAACATAGCCATGTGATGCCCGGCCAACAACTGTGTCTGCTGGTCTAGGAGGCTGATGTGTTCTGCCTCTGAGACTTCCACAAACTACAAAAAGTTAATGGGTCGCAACTCTACTCTCAGGGTGTGGTGGACTGTTTCTGACTGAGATGCCGAGAAATTCCACAGAATGTGGCCATCCCGTCCCAGGCTCCAGATTCTGCTAGCTCCTGTATCCAATACTACACAGATTGGATAGTGCTTGGTCCTGCGGAAAGTGTTAGTCATAAGGTTACCTCACCCTGGGGCCTTAGGACTATATTCTTCTGCAGGGATCAAAACTGAACCATCAACACCGTCTGTGCCCCCTCAGCCACATTCGGCAATCTGCCGGACCAGGAGAGCTGCAGGGTATAAACATCAGGTATCTAGGACCAATGACTTCCTGCATCACCCACATGGCGTGGTTCACAGAGTAGTTTTGAAGAACAGTTTCCGAGGACCCGAGGTTGTACCCACAGAATCAGACATGGTCAAACCCCTCTTCACTTTAAGAAAGTGAGCAAGGGCTTGTCAAACGTCTGTTGGAACGCCTGTCGGTCATCAAAGGGAGGGTGCCCCATGGAGGATGCTCTGGGAAAGATCCCTGGCACTGGCTCTGGAAGGAAATAGGGGAAAGACGAAACCAACGTTCAGCTTCCTGGTGTGCTTTTTCACGTTTGCCGACCGAGAGGCGTCTGCAGCTGCATCTGCTTCACCTGCGTCTTGCCCACCCGACCTGAAAGAGACACAATTTGTCTTGACAGTCCCTCGAACATCGCCCAAATATCGGAGACAAACCCAGTACCCGGCGGGGAAGGATCCACAGAATGACCCGCAACAGGCCCCATAGGAGTACTAGGCTCCAGGGCCACGGCCTCGCATTTCTGGCACGATCGAGCAGACCTCTGCCTACAATAGCAGACTGCAAAGATGCCCTCTAGTCAACCCCTGGGAGGCGAGACCATAAGCCCTCGGTTCCACAACTGCCTGGCCCCCACTCGATGATGCAGCACCTGAGGTACTGGTAGATGAAAGGGAGGACTTCTCACCCATACTAACACTCCTCTCACTCACGCCCACATAGCCGCCTGAACCGACCACGTGACTAGCAGAGCTCGGGCAACACGACCAGTCTCGGCAACATGAACATTTTTGGAAACTATCCTAAGTTTTCGGATCCCAATTAGAGCACACCCCTAGTGGCAAAACCCAGATTCCCGAACGCATTATAAACAGAGGTGACATTTGGTATGTGGGTTCAAAGCCGGGAGTTCCCAGTGGCAATTCCCACAAGACCAAGTTGACTTTTTGGGCGACAACCCGGGAGGTGAAGAGCTCCTCTTAGAGTGCTTTCCTTTCTTCTTGTCCATTTTAACTACACCAAAAATGAACAAGGCACGCAAGAGTGGAACATATTACAGTTGAAACTGACACAATGAAACCCAACAAAAGTGGTCAAATGATTTCTCTCTCCGTCATTGGCTGAATTGCAGATTAATGCCTACATTTCAAAATAATCATTTTGACTGACCGAAGTCTATGATAGGTAATTGAACGTAGTGAATAAACGCGTTTAAATAGTAAAGCGGACCACTTATTGCTTTGACCACATTCCACTATAGCATAATAGAAAAATTTATATATGAAATGTGGAGATGTATCTTGGTGAAAAACTGCCATATTCGATAAAAAATAAATAAAAAGTAATGACAACTTATTTTTAACTATACAATTTGAATCACTGATTATATTTTCCTCATTTATCATTCTAAGATGATGGTCTGTGTGCTCACAGTCACTGCCCAGGAGAAGGAGGAAGGCTCCGAACCCTTTGAGGCGGATTTAGGCGAACGTGCAACAAGTTAGTTATTATAGTTTTTATACCAGCATGTGATTATACACAACAGCCCGTTTTTTTTTAGTTGGTACTAATAGTCGTAAACACGTGTCCGTCCATTAACATTACATTATGACTAGTGATGGAAAGCGTAATGCTGTACCATTTAAAAAACAATTCCATTAATTGATGATATTATTTTGGGTTCACTACAGGCACCAAGGTTTGGTATGACCCAGCTGGTTGTCAAAAAAAATATCCTTCGGCTCCGTATAGATGTGCAGGGGGTCTACGATGCATTAGCAAGGACTCGATTTGCAATGGTCGCAAAGCCTGTGGTGATGGAAGCGATGAATGGAACTGTCAATAATGCATAGAGTACAAACTAAATTGTAATCTGTTAGCATAATTTGAATGCATTAAATCAAATATTTTTGGAATGTCCTTATGTTAGTAGTATCTCAAACCGGGCCGTGAAACACGTTTCAATCCAACTGAGATATAGAAACAAACAAACTTTGTAATTCCAAGAATACTTAAACCGTGGGCTGGCTGAAAAGAAATAGTGGGCGCTTTGCGTTTAACTCAATGCGTTTAACTCAATATACGTACAGAAATGGTGCATAGTGTATCGTAGGTAGACAGTGTGGATACCCCATACCCCATTATCTTTGCGAGTGGTAATTAATATACATATTAATATATATGAGGTTATTACGAGGATAACTTAAAGTATGCACGAGGACAGTACAGCGCGAGTATCGACTGACGCGTAGTGGAACTGGGTGCGACGGTGTACTGCATACTTTGATGTATCCTCGTAATAACCTTGTTATTATACATCTTTTTCTGCCAAGGATACACCATGAGAGTTCAGAAATCCAAAGTGTTTAGAACAGATTCAGCGAAATTCTTTGTGCGGAGTCCGGTCAAACTCTGCTGGCAGCCATATTTGTTTTTATTATTATAGCACGCTTACGCGCGTAATCATTCTATATTTGGAATTCGCATTTCCTAATATGTTAGGAAGAAAATAGCGCGTAAAATACCGCAAAATTACGGCACTCTGTAACTCTGTAATGGCGTTACGGTGAGAGAGATGTATAATAATACACTATATGGAATATACAATGCCAATAATACACACATATTCTAACCACAATATTATATGTGATTCGTATTTTGAACAATCACAAAAGAACAGAGACGTTGTTCCGGCCCACTGCTACATTTGTTTCGTGCGAGTTGATGTGACATCATGAAGGGGAGCTGCCAAAATAACAAAACACAACCCGACATTTTAAATAATACACAATCACGATACTGTTTTGGAGAAATATTATTATGTTACATATTAGTGACAATGCAGTCGTCTGGTTCAACTGAGGTCAGGCTTTGTTACGGTAAATATTTTACAAGAAGTCAAGGCTCCTTTTCGGGAAAATGTACCATGTTTCAACTCATATCCCATACATAATACACGGACGTTAGGGAGGGGTTCCCTGTAAACAGATTCGGCGAAATACAACGTTTGTGGAAATATTGTTTCGACACGCAGTTCAACTGACTACTGGTGATGTCGGTATGGAAGATAAGATACCAAGTACAAGTGCTCTTGCTTTTGTTGACTTTCACACAGTCTCTTGTTTGTTTTTTTGGTGTTTTTCAATCAAATTGTATATGAGTAAATAAATGGCGGAAGCCGGGTTTACGCGAAAGTGTTTATCGTTTAGCAAACAAGAGACTTAATCTAATAACCATTGAAGTCTGTTCAAAACTGGTCAAAGGTACCACTGGTTGTGTGTCGCTGTTATTCCCGAAGTAGTGCACCTTCAACGCTCTATAGCAATGCAAGTAGAAACAAATGTTACATGATATTAAAAAAATGCAAGCCGTGCGAATAGCCTGGTTTTAACTAACACACACACTTACACAAGGTAAGGTTAATACAAGGCACGGCCACGTACGTGCAGTCCGTCCATTGAACAATTTGTTTATCAAACACACTAATAAAGCCGACTGAAAACGGCTGCCATTACATTGCATGTAGTGTTCAAGTGTATAGATTGAAAACAATTAAATGCGAGAAAAAATAACTTGCATGGACTGCGAAAAAAAAAATCGAATATTGGTGCAAAAGCCATTAACATTACTCGGCCAAAAAACATTTTTAAATGTTTAAATTTAAAAAAAAAACACTGACAAAACATATTGACAACAAATAGCACCCCGTTACTAGCACGCCGGCCGCCAAGGAAAAAACAGGAATAAAAAACCCTTCCTATAGGAAATTGGACAAAAATCTCTGAAAACCTGTACCCATCGTACTGTCGAAGTGCCCAGGGGAAGGTGACGGGTGTCGCCCTGTTTTATACAACAAACATTAATAAACTTACAAATCAATTGAAAACTGCACTGTAGCATGGAGTTAGAAAAGAGACCTACATGACTGTAGCGAGACTGGCTTAGACTGACATTCAACCTTCCGTCCTCTACTTAAATACCCTTGTCACGTGACCCCACATACCATACCCGTCTGTTTGCCATCCCGAACAGACAATAGTTAAACCAAAGACACTAGAACAAATCTAGTGTCTTTGGTTAAACTCTGTACTGCGAAACGCGGTTAACGATAGTTAATGCGCCCTCGCCGACGGATTCACTCAAACGTGGTTTGCGTCAAGTGAATCCATGTCGTGCAAATTTAAAATAAACCACGTATACGAATGATTGTTTATGATAAACTTGACTCTAATTAATGAGCCTGTCAATCATTGCATCACGCACTGAACCAATCATCATCGGTGTCACAAAAGGGGTCTACAAGGGACGCAAGTCTCTTGTTTATTTGCGGTAACCCGACTTTCACCATTTACACACTCACATAATATTTATTGAAACAAAATTACACACAAAGTTGTTTACATAAAAGTGACACTCCATTACCACCTATATACTGAGTAGAACCAGTTCAGCTCGATTACTTACCGATAAAATACAGCTATACATAGAAATATACGAACACAAATCTGAATAGTGTGCATATTATAAAAAAAAAACATTTGTGAGACTAATATGACCGTCATAATAAAAGGACAGTACTCAATGGTGTAGTTATGTTTGCAGACCGCTTTCCTCGTTTGCTTGCCAGTAAATAAGAATATCCGTTGAGAAGCCAATAATGACGTGTTATGAATAAACGACTTGTATTACTTGCGGGCAAGCGAATGACGATAGCTCTTTGGAGTGAGAGAATCATGTAGAATTTGTGTTTATCCCTCAAATAACTTTTTATTCTCCCCATCACAGTAGATGCTTTGAGAACGAGCCGAACATCACTTCCAACTCCATTTGTGCTGCATGTTGACAAATGTGATCGTTTATTTGACTTCTACACTGTAATTAGTACTAATCGACAATTTTTTTTTTCTGGTGAAATCAAAAATAATTTGTTTCAGTTAGCCAATTACATTTTGTTGTCGTTTATGCCCATCTGTTATGCGGTGCTACACCAGACTTTCGCCGGAAACAATCTTTATGCTTTCGGTTGTGTTAAATATATTATCGTTAGAAGGTTGAACAGAATACAGACCATGATTTCTTCAAACCTCAAAATGCAGTCACACAATACTCGTTATTTAAAGGAAGTAAAACAACAACCACTGAGTTTTATTTAACAAAAACACTTACAACTAAACGATATAGTTTCTAGGATGTGGTCTTTCGTAAATATAGACATAATTATATAGTTAACGTAATTATATATAGTAATTAGAACACTTACTTTCAAGGTTCGGTTAATTAATGAAATAACAAAATTTCAAGTTACTTTACCCCTCACCGAAAACAAATGCTGTATGCTAGCATACTGATATGACATGCTGACATGTTGTTCTCGATCTTAATTAACAACCTAATAAGTATTTACAAATTTACACACAAAACAATATCTCTTTACGTTGGCTTTCAGCTCTCTTCACATCAGATAACGTTTTGTTTCCACCACTTCCCATACATATTCCTTCTGCACTTTGAGCGTTTAGTTGTTTCCTGTTGAACATTGTCGAGCTAAAATGCACGTAGTACGAATCAATTGTTCACAAAACTACACCGGTTCGTTTCCTCTATCGCCTCTCATACTATTTCTATTGCGGTCTTTCACGCACACGAACGAATATTATGTTTCCATGACAACTGTGCCCACACACACGCACGTGCACTGATTATCACATGTATACATAATGTTATAATTTGAATATGAACAAAACTCAATTTTACATATTATTATTCGGCATTTATTACTCCGTAGAGAATGCAATTCTATTTTTGTGCCGTAGAAGGTGGTGCTGATTACAAAATTGAAATGTATGTATCCGTATTCCATCATTAGCAAAATGTATATTTCGAGAAGATTCACAACAAAACCAAGCAACTTTGTTGTTGTCAATAGCAATGCTTTCACTCATCTGACATAGAGGGCGTGACTTACTTAGTTGTATCATGGAGCTCCATGGTTGCATTAATTGTGTTGGAACAGACATATTAAAAGCGCAATATGGATAATCCATAATATATATAATCTGATGTTATCATAAAAAAATGATCCATTAGTTGAGAAATATTAATAGCATTACGTCATGAAAAATGCTTTTTAAAAACTATTAAATTAATTGTCATTTGCAAGAGATAATGCACGTCCTCATTATTTTAGCACCATGGGAACGAGACATAAGAATTCAGTCGCCGACGCTAGACACCATTCTCTCTAATCACCTGAATATCAACGAAGAGACTCCATTTGTTAATTTAATTAAGTAAATGCCATACACATCGTCCCTATTGCGTGTGTGGATAGGTATGCACGCTCAATATGTCACATGAAGACGGCGTTGAGGGCAGTCATACAACCATAATAAAGTCAAATGCACACCAATCCGACTACAACATTTTACTTTGATTCACAAGATAATGTGTACATAAATATATTGAATTGTTCGCTTTTCTAATCTCCATTATGCATATTCCCACCTGTAAGGCTGTTAGACACGATTTGTAATATTGCAGCAGTACTGCCCTGACAAAGTTTTCTGTCACGTACTTATAGAAATATCGCAATGAACGACATTATATTACAGTTTTAGCTTCACCTCAAACTGTGGCCTCATAGACTGTCATGTCCAGAGAATTCAATCAGACCTCGCAATCGGATAAAGTCAGTATCGGCAGCTGATAGTCACATCTACGTGCACACTGTGTGTGATTTTTAGCCGTTTAACATTACTACCCCTTTCAGAAGTTTTGAAATTCAATGTACATCGGGACGGAACGTTATAGACTATCATACGTCATTACGACAGTTGCAGTTCACAGGCTATTTCTAACCTGGCTTACCTATGGCTATCTGTACAATAATATTAGTATAATAGTGTTTGCCAAAGAGAATGTTAAGTATGAATAACAACACGTACCAAATGACTATATACAGTCTTCTGGTGCATGATGTTTTCTGATTACGTCATCAATATGCCTAGGCTTGTTCAAGTTAGTCCAAGACGCACATATATGGTTTGTCAGAATGGCGGTCAGTAAAAGTGGAACAACAAAGTTTTAATTTCAACAAATGACGTCTGTTAGGATTCCCGATACAATTTCACTCAATGTATGTGAACTTGAACTCGGTTAAACATGCACGGTCACATTAATTGACATTGACACAACAATGATTTACAAATAATTGGAAACGAAGGGAGGCACCACACCGAAGCACTTAAACACGGCGATTCTTTTGAATCAATAAATTTAATTTCACTTTATAATGACCTAAACCCCGACTCGCTACTGATTTATAAGTCTGTCAACAAGGGAATAAACAAACTTGTAAGAAACTCATTTACGGGAGTGATATGCTGGCGTCCCCAATGCTACACGGAATCCATGCATGTTACCTTACTTCACTTCCACCTGGGCAGCACCACCTGTAATAAGTGATGACGAACACTTATGCCCGACCACGTGTGTGTGTCAGTAGACCACTGAGTAATCCACCAGAATTTACGAACAGGTTCGGCTTAGTTTGATCCAATAATATATATGTATTTGGTGTGTGGTTATATTAAATCGGTGGCACGATATAGCGGAAAACTTTACAATCAACTATAATAGATAAGACAGATGTGTCATCTTCTAATATTAGTCTCCGCGAAGCACAGTATATTGAATGAAAGTACGAATATTTCCATTTTGCCGTTAAATTTTATCAATAGACGGACATTAAACAAATATGGGACTGCATGTGTTCGTTTTTATAAAAACAATTCACATTAATTTATTTAACCAGTTATATACACAACTATTTTTATGGCAAAGCACGTTTTGAGTAATTTTACTAATGTAGTATATTTTAAGTCGTTTCCAGCAAGAACCACTGGATATACATTTAAACCTGTAATGAATGTAATTTAAAAACGAAAACGAATTGCGTGCGAGTTAAAGAATTGTGATGGTTTAATTTCGTAAATATTTAGTAACTCACGCATCTGTTCATTTCATCACACAATACATGGTTACTGTGTCTTATTAATCAATGTGCCATTTGATGTTGTTTCTGACAAACATTATTTTAATTAATAACATTAATAATTTATGCGGGAACATTAAAATTAAATGATTATCCGTCTATAACTTTTTCCGTAGTGTTGTTAACAGTCAGACAGATAGATAGACAGACAAACATATGCTACCGAAAATATAACCTTTTTGACGGAGATAATAAAATCAAAGTATTCACTCAGACAGTATATGGTCGCATCGACGTCACTCCAACTGTATTGTCATCGTGTATACTTAGCTGCATCCTCGTAATATCCTCGTAATAATTAAATTACGTAGTTACTTAGCAACCAGACCAGTAACTCATATTACTTCCATATTCATGAAAAAAATGAATGTATTAATCATGCAAAAAAGTGGTTGTAAAAATGTCCCCAAAACAAATCACCAATAAAATTGCAATTACAAATCAGACCCTCAAATTTCTCATGTTGGTTTATAATGTCAGATGTAGACACATATATTACAGTTTCACAAAGAAATGCATGTAGGGTGTTCGGCAACTTAAACGCAAATACATTGCCAGTTGATAAATATGGTTCTGTCGCTGATGCTGCAAAATTCACGAGGTAAATACCTAATTTTATGATGCGTCTACTGGAAAGTTATTGCGAGCGATGTGTATGTATTTTCTGCGATCAAAACCTGCTTTTAAATTACATGTATTAGACTGATGTTATCTTTAAACATTCTAACAAATTCGCAACATCATTGTAGTAATAATGCTACGATAATTTTGAATGGGTAGCGTCCGTTTCTTTGTCGTGCTATTATCTGTGCAAAATTTAGAACATTATGTTTTTCACTGCCTGAAACAGCCCATTTTCAAATCAGAATTGAAATGCGTGAGACTGATATCAAATTACATAAAAACATGACTTTTTTCTTTGGAATATTGCAAAACCGCGACTTTTTTTATTGTTTAAATCATGAGACTGTCGACATAATCGCAAACATACATTATGTAGTTATCACATCGAAGCATTATGGGGAGAGCGTCAAATTAAAAATTAATCTTATATTCCAAATTTGAGTCATATTGACATATACTACTACAGCACTACTTAGGCAGCTGAAACCAAAATAAGAACATATAATAACTCTTTTTTGATGAAGAAATGTTGATAATACATAATAAACTAGTTAGTATCACTATTAATTAATGATGCAATTATTGAAGCCGGGTAATTTACTGAGACATAGATATGAAAGGTAAATTACAATAAGATTTATAGAATTTGTCAAAAATGAAAGCAAAAACGGCAATAGTCTTGGTCTCCAAATCGTAATTTAAATGATTTTAACGAATTCAATATTTCACTGAACACAAAATAGTATACACAAGAACGGGCCAATATGTGTCCACACAGAGCTAAACAGATTTAGATAACGCGCCATAGTCGCCACATCGCGTCCTATTCGGTATGGGACTCATATGGAGACTCATATCGACGTATACATCGCGTGTAAAAGCGTACATTGTTTGTTTACATGAAATTCGAACACGCGTTGCTTGACGACTGTGAAATTTAACGTGTTATATCCATGCGCCATTTAACACACGTCTGAAGGTGGCGCTATTAGTTGTATTCATGTGTGAGTATATTTGTCAGCAAAAAATCTGAAACATCTCAATAATTCAGGGAATTCACACAAAATATAATAAGACATTGATAAATGAATGAGGCCGATTATATTGTATTTCAAGCGCTAACATAAATAAATAATAATGAAAAACACTAATTATTCTGAGCCGAAAGTATTTTTGCAACTTAATTTGTATTTCGCAAAAGACGTGCTTGTGATAAATTGGGGATTCAGTGGCATTGTTTTTTAACAGAACGTGTTTGGATCTACTGAATACAGCCATACAAGCCAGCCTCTTAATCGCTTAGCTAAAGGTAAAGAAGATCGACAACTCGGCGCGTAAATTAGATTATCAACATGAAAGGCAATCGTAATCGCCCACTTGAATGACACAGTTCGGTTTTTAATGCGCGTTACAGTCAATGTGTAAATAGATTGCTAAATGTATGGCGTTGTTCATTAATTGAGTTATCTGAAAACTACTAACAGATCCGGGCTAATGTTCTTTGTTCAGAGTGAAACTTGCATGCAATGAACTGATTCAGATGTAATTTAATTCTAAAACTGGGACATGATGCGACGTGTTTACGGTAGATTACGATAGGGGAGCACCCGACTCGCCCCCTAAAACCGTTGTTACCCCACACGCAGATCGTGTATTGCAAATGTGGCGATGACCTTACACCCCATATCATGCACATGTCCCTGGTGTGTATATACCAAATTTCTATTCTTTACTTGTAGTAATAGTAATGTCGTGTTACAATTATAATACACTTATTTACAAACATATAATTTTCAAATACGTATATATATATATATATATACTTAATACTCAAACGTTTCTACGATAACACTTATGGTACGTTAATATTCCAGTCTACAAGTAAATAAGACTTGGAGATAAAACATACTGTTTCCATGGGAACAAATTACTGACTATACTGTTAAGATTGTCAAAGAATTTCAACTTCCTGTATTGTTGTTAATACAAATTCGACAATTTCTCCTTGAAAACTGTACTAGTAGTCACCGGAAAAAAATATACAATTATTTGCAAAATAAGTCGTATACTCAAACAAATATGAAATATGTATTCAATAAAGATATGCATTCCTTTTTAATATGTATCTTTCATACTATTGGGAACAAGATGTGGATTGTATCCATGATAACATGTTTAGTCTTCATTTCAAGCTTTAGAAATGATTTCAAAGCCAGCACTTAAGCTAATTGATTTGAAAACAAATGTCCAGATATCCAAATCACATTTAAATGATTATCTTATCAATTATGTATACATAGTTTCATTTACATATTTCTATTAATAACATGTTTTTATGTGGCTGCTATAAATCATGAAATGCTGACTGTTAGAGCGTTTTATGATGTTGGTCTCTTCGCGCACAAATGTATGTGTTTGTTTGCTGTGTGTCTTCTCAAACATCCGATTCCTGGTAATGTAGTGGTTGTTGCAACTGACCCGAGTTTAAAACCTACCTGGGAGTGAACATTATAAAAAGGTCGCACCAAACCGTGGGTGAGTGTGCCACGGACTCAATGGGGGAAGCTGGGTTGCACCAAACCGTGGGTGAGTGTGCCACGGACTCAATGGGGGAAGCTGGGTCGCACCAAACCGTGGGTGAGTGTGCCACGGACTCAATGGGGGAAGCTGGGTCGCACCAAACCGTGGGTGAGTGTGCCACGGACTCAATGGGGGAAGCTGGGTCGCACCAAACCGTGGGTGAGTGTGTCACGGACTCAATGGGGGAAGCTGGGTCGCATCAAACTGTGGGTGAGTGTGCCACGGACTCAATGGGGGAAGCTGGGTCGCACCAAACCGTGGGTGAGTGTGCCACGGACTCAATGGGGGAAGCTGGGTCGCACCAAACCGTGGGTGAGTGTGCCACGGACTCAATGGGGGAAGCTGGGTCGCACCAAACCGTGGGTGAGTGTGCCACGGACTCAATGGGGGAGGCTGGGTCGCACCAAACCGTGGGTGAGTGTGCCACGGACTCAATGGGGGAGGCTGGGTCGCACCAAACCGTGGGTGAGTGTGCCACGGAATCAATGGGTGAAGCTGGGTCGCACCAAACCGTGGGCGAGTGTGCCACGGACTCAATGGGGGAGGCTGGGTCGCACCAAACCGTGGGTGAGTGTGCCACGGACTCAATGGGGGAGGCTGGGTCGCACCAAACCGTGGGTGAGTGTGCCACGGACTCAATGGGGGAAGCTGGGTCGCACCAAACCGTGGGTGAGTGTGCCACGGACTCAATGGGGGAGGCTGTGTCGCACCAAACCGTGGGTGAGTGTGCCACGGAATCAATGGGGGAAGCTGGGTCGCACCAAACCGTGGGTGAGTGTGCCACAGACTCAATGGGGGAGGCTGGGTCGCACCAAACCGTGGGTGAGTGTGCCACGGACTCAATGAGGGAGGCTGGGTCGCACCAAACCGTGGGTGAGTGTGCCACAGACTCAATGGGGGAAGCTAGGTCGCACCAAACCGTGGGTGAGTGTGCCACGGACTCAATGGGGGAGGCTGGGTCGCACCAAACTGTGGGTGAGTGTGCCACGGACTCAATGGGGGAAGCTGGGTCGCACCAAACCGTGGGTGAGTGTGCCACGGACTCAATGGGGGAGGCTGGGTCACACCAAACCGTGGGTGAGTGTGCCACGGACTCAATGGGGGAGGCTGGGTCGCACCAAACCGTGGGTGAGTGTGCCACGGACTCAATGGGGGAGGCTGGGTCGCACCAAACCATGGGTGAGTGTGCCACGGACTCAATGGGGGAGGCTGGGTCGCACCAAACCGTGGGTGAGTGTGCCACGGACTCAATGGGGGAGGCTGGGTCGCACCAAACCGTGGGTGAGTGTGCCACGGACTCAATGGGGGAGGCTGGGTCGCACCAAACCGTGGGTGAGTGTGCCACGGAATCAATGGGGGAAGCTGGGTCGCACCAAACTGTGGGTGAGTGTGCCACGGACTCAATGGGGGAAGCTGGGTCACACCAAACCGTGGGTGAGTGTGCCACGGACTCAATGGGGGAGGCTGGGTCGCACCAAACCGTGGGTGAGTGTGCCACGGACTCAATGGGGGAAGCTGGGTCGCACCAAACCGTGGGTGAGTGTGCCACGGACTCAATGGGGAAAGCTGGGTCGCACCAAACCGTGGGTGAGTGTGCCACGGAATCAATGGGGGAAGCTGGGTCGCACCAAACCGTGGGTGAGTGTGCCACGGACTCAATGGGGGAAGCTGGGTCGCACCAAATCGTGGGTGAGAGTGCCACGGACTCAATGGGGGAAGCTGGGTCGCACCAAACCGTGGGTGAGTGTGCCACGGACTCAATGGGGAAAGCTGGGTCGCACCAAACCGTGGGTGAGTGTGCCACGGAATCAATGGGGGAAGCTGGGTCGCACCAAACCGTGGGTGAGTGTGCCACGGACTCAATGGGGAAGCTGGGTCGCACCAAATCGTGGGTGAGTGTGCCACAGACTCAAAGGGGGAAGCTGGGTCGCACCAAACCGTGGGTGAGTGTGCCACGAACTCAATGGGGAAAGCTGGGTTGCACCAAACCGTGGGTGAGTGTGCCACGGACTCAATGGGGAGGCTGGGTTGCACCAAACCGTGGGTGAGTGTGCCACGGACTCAATGGGGGAAGCTGGGTCGCACCAAACCGTGGGTGACGTGGGTGAGTGTGCCACGGACTCAATGGGGGAAGCTGGGTCGCACCAAACCGTGGGTGAGTGTGCCACGAACTCAATGGGGAAAGCTGGGTTGCACCAAACCGTGGGTGAGTGTGCCACGGACTCAATGGGGGAGGCTGGGTTGCACCAAACCGTGGGTGAGTGTGCCACGGACTCAATGGGGGAGGCTGGGTCGCACCAAACCGTGGGTGAGTGTGCCACGGACTCAATGGGGAAAGCTGGGTCGCACCAAACCGTGGGTGAGTGTGCCACGGACTCAATGGGGGAAGCTGGGTCGCACCAAACCGTGGGTGAGTGTGCCACGGAATCAATGGGGGAGGCTGGGTCGCACCAAACCGTGGGTGAGTGTGCCACGGACTCAATGGGGGAAGCTGGGTCGCACCAAATCGTGGGTGAGAGTGCCACGGACTCAATGGGGGAAGCTGGGTCGCACCAAACCGTGGGTGAGTGTGCCACGGACTCAATGGGGAAAGCTGGGTCGCACCAAACCGTGGGTGAGTGTGCCACGGAATCAATGGGGGAAGCTGGGTCGCACCAAACCGTGGGTGAGTGTGCCACGGACTCAATGGGGAAGCTGGGTCGCACCAAATCGTGGGTGAGTGTGCCACAGACTCAAAGGGGGAAGCTGGGTCGCACCAAACCGTGGGTGAGTGTGCCACGAACTCAATGGGGAAAGCTGGGTTGCACCAAACCGTGGGTGAGTGTGCCACGGACTCAATGGGGAGGCTGGGTTGCACCAAACCGTGGGTGAGTGTGCCACGGACTCAATGGGGAGGCTGGGTTGCACCAAACCGTGGGTGAGTGTGCCACGGACTCAATGGGGGAAGCTGGGTCGCACCAAACCGTGGGTGACGTGGGTGAGTGTGCCACGGACTCAATGGGGGAAGCTGGGTCGCACCAAACCGTGGGTGAGTGTGCCACGAACTCAATGGGGAAAGCTGGGTTGCACCAAACCGTGGGTGAGTGTGCCACGGACTCAATGGGGGAGGCTGGGTTGCACCAAACCGTGGGTGAGTGTGCCACGGACTCAATGGGGGAGGCTGGGTCGCACCAAACCGTGGGTGAGTGTGCCACGGACTCAATGGGGAAAGCTGGGTCGCACCAAACCGTGGGTGAGTGTGCCACGGACTCAATGGGGGAAGCTGGGTCGCACCAAACCGTGGGTGAGTGTGCCACGGAATCAATGGGGGAGGCTGGGTCGCACCAAACCGTGGGTGAGTGTGCCACGGACTCAATGGGGGAAGCTGGGTCGCACCAAATCGTGGGTGAGAGTGCCACGGACTCAATGGGGGAAGCTGGGTCGCACCAAACCGTGGGTGAGTGTGCCACGGACTCAATGGGGGAGGCTGTGTCGCACCAAACCGTGGGTGAGTGTGCCACGGAATCAATGGGGGAAGCTGGGTCGCACCAAACCGTGGGTGAGTGTGCCACAGACTCAATGGGGGAGGCTGGGTCGCACCAAACCGTGGGTGAGTGTGCCACGGACTCAATGAGGGAGGCTGGGTCGCACCAAACCGTGGGTGAGTGTGCCACAGACTCAATGGGGGAAGCTAGGTCGCACCAAACCGTGGGTGAGTGTGCCACGGACTCAATGGGGGAGGCTGGGTCGCACCAAACTGTGGGTGAGTGTGCCACGGACTCAATGGGGGAAGCTGGGTCGCACCAAACCGTGGGTGAGTGTGCCACGGACTCAATGGGGGAGGCTGGGTCACACCAAACCGTGGGTGAGTGTGCCACGGACTCAATGGGGGAAGCTGGGTCGCACCAAACCGTGGGTGAGTGTGCCACGGACTCAATGGGGGAGGCTGGGTCGCACCAAACCGTGGGTGAGTGTGCCACGGACTCAATGGGGGAGGCTGGGTCGCACCAAACCATGGGTGAGTGTGCCACGGACTCAATGGGGGAGGCTGGGTCGCACCAAACCGTGGGTGAGTGTGCCACGGACTCAATGGGGGAGGCTGGGTCGCACCAAACCGTGGGTGAGTGTGCCACGGACTCAATGGGGGAGGCTGGGTCGCACCAAACCGTGGGTGAGTGTGCCACGGAATCAATGGGGGAAGCTGGGTCGCACCAAACTGTGGGTGAGTGTGCCACGGACTCAATGGGGGAAGCTGGGTCACACCAAACCGTGGGTGAGTGTGCCACGGACTCAATGGGGGAGGCTGGGTCGCACCAAACCGTGGGTGAGTGTGCCACGGACTCAATGGGGGAAGCTGGGTCGCACCAAACCGTGGGTGAGTGTGCCACGGACTCAATGGGGAAAGCTGGGTCGCACCAAACCGTGGGTGAGTGTGCCACGGAATCAATGGGGGAAGCTGGGTCGCACCAAACCGTGGGTGAGTGTGCCACGGACTCAATGGGGGAAGCTGGGTCGCACCAAATCGTGGGTGAGAGTGCCACGGACTCAATGGGGGAAGCTGGGTCGCACCAAACCGTGGGTGAGTGTGCCACGGACTCAATGGGGAAAGCTGGGTCGCACCAAACCGTGGGTGAGTGTGCCACGGAATCAATGGGGGAAGCTGGGTCGCACCAAACCGTGGGTGAGTGTGCCACGGACTCAATGGGGAAGCTGGGTCGCACCAAATCGTGGGTGAGTGTGCCACAGACTCAAAGGGGGAAGCTGGGTCGCACCAAACCGTGGGTGAGTGTGCCACGAACTCAATGGGGAAAGCTGGGTTGCACCAAACCGTGGGTGAGTGTGCCACGGACTCAATGGGGAGGCTGGGTTGCACCAAACCGTGGGTGAGTGTGCCATGGACTCAATGGGGGAAGCTGGGTCGCACCAAACCGTGGGTGACGTGGGTGAGTGTGCCACGGACTCAATGGGGGAAGCTGGGTCGCACCAAACCGTGGGTGAGTGTGCCACGAACTCAATGGGGAAAGCTGGGTTGCACCAAACCGTGGGTGAGTGTGCCACGGACTCAATGGGGGAGGCTGGGTTGCACCAAACCGTGGGTGAGTGTGCCACGGACTCAATGGGGGAGGCTGGGTCGCACCAAACCGTGGGTGAGTGTGCCACGGACTCAATGGGGAAAGCTGGGTCGCACCAAACCGTGGGTGAGTGTGCCACGGACTCAATGGGGGAAGCTGGGTCGCACCAAACCGTGGGTGAGTGTGCCACGGAATCAATGGGGGAGGCTGGGTCGCACCAAACCGTGGGTGAGTGTGCCACGGACTCAATGGGGGAAGCTGGGTCGCACCAAATCGTGGGTGAGAGTGCCACGGACTCAATGGGGGAAGCTGGGTCGCACCAAACCGTGGGTGAGTGTGCCACGGACTCAATGGGGAAAGCTGGGTCGCACCAAACCGTGGGTGAGTGTGCCACGGAATCAATGGGGGAAGCTGGGTCGCACCAAACCGTGGGTGAGTGTGCCACGGACTCAATGGGGAAGCTGGGTCGCACCAAATCGTGGGTGAGTGTGCCACAGACTCAAAGGGGGAAGCTGGGTCGCACCAAACCGTGGGTGAGTGTGCCACGAACTCAATGGGGAAAGCTGGGTTGCACCAAACCGTGGGTGAGTGTGCCACGGACTCAATGGGGAGGCTGGGTTGCACCAAACCGTGGGTGAGTGTGCCACGGACTCAATGGGGGAGGCTGGGTCGCACCAAACCGTGGGTGAGTGTGCCACGGACTCAATGGGGAAAGCTGGGTCGCACCAAACCGTGGGTGAGTGTGCCACGGACTCAATGGGGGAAGCTGGGTCGCACCAAACCGTGGGTGAGTGTGCCACGGAATCAATGGGGGAGGCTGGGTCGCACCAAACCGTGGGTGAGTGTGCCACGGACTCAATGGGGGAAGCTGGGTCGCACCAAACCGTGGGTGAGTGTGCCACGGACTCAATGGGGGAAGCTGGGTCGCACCAAACCGTGGGTGACGTGGGTGAGTGTGCCACGGACTCAATGGGGGAAGCTGGGTCGCACCAAACCGTGGGTGAGTGTGCCACGAACTCAATGGGGAAAGCTGGGTTGCACCAAACCGTGGGTGAGTGTGCCACGGACTCAATGGGGGAGGCTGGGTTGCACCAAACCGTGGGTGAGTGTGCCACGGACTCAATGGGGGAGGCTGGGTCGCACCAAACCGTGGGTGAGTGTGCCACGGACTCAATGGGGAAAGCTGGGTCGCACCAAACCGTGGGTGAGTGTGCCACGGACTCAATGGGGGAAGCTGGGTCGCACCAAACCGTGGGTGAGTGTGCCACGGAATCAATGGGGGAGGCTGGGTCGCACCAAACCGTGGGTGAGTGTGCCACGGACTCAATGGGGGAAGCTGGGTCGCACCAAACCGTGGGTGAGTGTGCCACGGACTCAATGGGGGAAGCTGGGTCGCACCAAACCGTGGGTGACGTGGGTGAGTGTGCCACGGACTCAATGGGGGAAGCTGGGTCGCACCAAACCGTGGGTGAGTGTGCCACGGAATCAATGGGGGAGGCTGGGTTGCACCAAACCGTGGGTGAGTGTGCCACGGACTCAATGGGGGAAGTTGGGTCGCACCAAACCGTGGGTGAGTGTGCCACGAACTCAATGGGGGAAGCTGGGTCGCACCAAACCGTGGGTGAGTGTGCCACGGAATCAATGGGGGAAGCTGGGTCGCACCAAACCGTGGGTGAGTGTGCCACGGACTCAATGGGGGAAGCTGAAGTCGCACCAAACCGTGGGTGAGTGTGCCACGGACTCAATGGGGGAAGCTGGGTCGCACCAAACCGTGGGTGAGTGTGCCACGGACTCAATGGGGGAAGCTGGGTTGCACCAAACCGTGGGTGAGTGTGCCACGGACTCAATGGGGAAAGCTGGGTCGCACCAAACCGTGGGTGAGTGTGCCACGGAATCAATGGGGGAAGCTGGGTCGCACCAAACCGTGGGTGAGTGTGCCACGGACTCAATGGGGGAAGCTGGGTCGCACCAAATCGTGGGTGAGAGTGCCACGGACTCAATGGGGGAAGCTGGGTCGCACCAAACCGTGGGTGAGTGTGCCACGGACTCAATGGGGAAAGCTGGGTCGCACCAAACCGTGGGTGAGTGTGCCACGGAATCAATGGGGGAAGCTGGGTCGCACCAAACCGTGGGTGAGTGTGCCACGGACTCAATGGGGAAGCTGGGTCGCACCAAATCGTGGGTGAGTGTGCCACAGACTCAAAGGGGGAAGCTGGGTCGCACCAAACCGTGGGTGAGTGTGCCACGAACTCAATGGGGAAAGCTGGGTTGCACCAAACCGTGGGTGAGTGTGCCACGGACTCAATGGGGAGGCTGGGTTGCACCAAACCGTGGGTGAGTGTGCCACGGACTCAATGGGGGAGGCTGGGTCGCACCAAACCGTGGGTGAGTGTGCCACGGACTCAATGGGGAAAGCTGGGTCGCACCAAACCGTGGGTGAGTGTGCCACGGACTCAATGGGGGAAGCTGGGTCGCACCAAACCGTGGGTGAGTGTGCCACGGAATCAATGGGGGAGGCTGGGTCGCACCAAACCGTGGGTGAGTGTGCCACGGACTCAATGGGGGAAGCTGGGTCGCACCAAACCGTGGGTGAGTGTGCCACGGACTCAATGGGGGAAGCTGGGTCGCACCAAACCGTGGGTGACGTGGGTGAGTGTGCCACGGACTCAATGGGGGAAGCTGGGTCGCACCAAACCGTGGGTGAGTGTGCCACGAACTCAATGGGGAAAGCTGGGTTGCACCAAACCGTGGGTGAGTGTGCCACGGACTCAATGGGGGAGGCTGGGTTGCACCAAACCGTGGGTGAGTGTGCCACGGACTCAATGGGGGAGGCTGGGTCGCACCAAACCGTGGGTGAGTGTGCCACGGACTCAATGGGGAAAGCTGGGTCGCACCAAACCGTGGGTGAGTGTGCCACGGACTCAATGGGGGAAGCTGGGTCGCACCAAACCGTGGGTGAGTGTGCCACGGAATCAATGGGGGAGGCTGGGTCGCACCAAACCGTGGGTGAGTGTGCCACGGACTCAATGGGGGAAGCTGGGTCGCACCAAACCGTGGGTGAGTGTGCCACGGACTCAATGGGGGAAGCTGGGTCGCACCAAACCGTGGGTGACGTGGGTGAGTGTGCCACGGACTCAATGGGGGAAGCTGGGTCGCACCAAACCGTGGGTGAGTGTGCCACGGAATCAATGGGGGAGGCTGGGTTGCACCAAACCGTGGGTGAGTGTGCCACGGACTCAATGGGGGAAGTTGGGTCGCACCAAACCGTGGGTGAGTGTGCCACGAACTCAATGGTGGAAGCTGGGTCGCACCAAACCGTGGGTGAGTGTGCCACGGAATCAATGGGGGAAGCTGGGTCGCACCAAACCGTGGGTGAGTGTGCCACGGACTCAATGGGGGAAGCTGAAGTCGCACCAAACCGTGGGTGAGTGTGCCACGGACTCAATGGGGGAAGCTGGGTCGCACCAAACCGTGGGTGAGTGTGCCACGGACTCAATGGGGGAAGCTGGGTCGCACCAAACCGTGGGTGAGTGTGCCACGGACTCAATGGGGGAGGCTGGGTCGCACCAAACCGTGGGTGAGTGTGCCACGGACTCAATGGGGGAGGCTGGGTCGCACCAAACCGTGGGTGAGTGTGCCACGGAATCAATGGGTGAAGCTGGGTCGCACCAAACCGTGGGCGAGTGTGCCACGGACTCAATGGGGGAGGCTGGGTCGCACCAAACCGTGGGTGAGTGTGCCACGGACTCAATGGGGGAGGCTGGGTCGCACCAAACCGTGGGTGAGTGTGCCACGGACTCAATGGGGGAAGCTGGGTCGCACCAAACCGTGGGTGAGTGTGCCACGGACTCAATGGGGGAGGCTGTGTCGCACCAAACCGTGGGTGAGTGTGCCACGGAATCAATGGGGGAAGCTGGGTCGCACCAAACCGTGGGTGAGTGTGCCACAGACTCAATGGGGGAGGCTGGGTCGCACCAAACCGTGGGTGAGTGTGCCACGGACTCAATGAGGGAGGCTGGGTCGTACCAAACCGTGGGTGAGTGTGCCACGGACTCAATGGGGGAAGCTAGGTCGCACCAAACCGTGGGTGAGTGTGCCACGGACTCAATGGGGGAGGCTGGGTCGCACCAAACTGTGGGTGAGTGTGCCACGGACTCAATGGGGGAAGCTGGGTCGCACCAAACCGTGGGTGAGTGTGCCACGGACTCAATGGGGGAGGCTGGGTCACACCAAACCGTGGGTGAGTGTGCCACGGACTCAATGGGGGAGGCTGGGTCGCACCAAACCGTGGGTGAGTGTGCCACGGACTCAATGGGGGAGGCTGGGTCGCACCAAACCATGGGTGAGTGTGCCACGGACTCAATGGGGAGGCTGGGTCGCACCAAACCGTGGGTGAGTGTGCCACGGACTCAATGGGGGAGGCTGGGTCGCACCAAACCGTGGGTGAGTGTGCCACGGACTCAATGGGGGAGGCTGGGTCGCACCAAACCGTGGGTGAGTGTGCCACGGAATCAATGGGGGAAGCTGGGTCGCACCAAACTGTGGGTGAGTGTGCCACGGACTCAATGGGGGAAGCTGGGTCACACCAAACCGTGGGTGAGTGTGCCACGGACTCAATGGGGGAGGCTGGGTCGCACCAAACCGTGGGTGAGTGTGCCACGGACTCAATGGGGGAAGCTGGGTTGCACCAAACCGTGGGTGAGTGTGCCACGGACTCAATGGGGAAAGCTGGGTCGCACCAAACCGTGGGTGAGTGTGCCACGGAATCAATGGGGGAAGCTGGGTCGCACCAAACCGTGGGTGAGTGTGCCACGGACTCAATGGGGGAAGCTGGGTCGCACCAAATCGTGGGTGAGAGTGCCACGGACTCAATGGGGGAAGCTGGGTCGCACCAAACCGTGGGTGAGTGTGCCACGGACTCAATGGGGAAAGCTGGGTCGCACCAAACCGTGGGTGAGTGTGCCACGGAATCAATGGGGGAAGCTGGGTCGCACCAAACCGTGGGTGAGTGTGCCACGGACTCAATGGGGATGCTGGGTCGCACCAAATCGTGGGTGAGTGTGCCACAGACTCAAAGGGGGAAGCTGGGTCGCACCAAACCGTGGGTGAGTGTGCCACGAACTCAATGGGGAAAGCTGGGTTGCACCAAACCGTGGGTGAGTGTGCCACGGACTCAATGGGGAGGCTGGGTTGCACCAAACCGTGGGTGAGTGTGCCACGGACTCAATGGGGGAGGCTGGGTCGCACCAAACCGTGGGTGAGTGTGCCACGGACTCAATGGGGAAAGCTGGGTCGCACCAAACCGTGGGTGAGTGTGCCACGGACTCAATGGGGCAAGCTGGGTCGCACCAAACCGTGGGTGAGTGTGCCACGGAATCAATGGGGGAGGCTGGGTCGCACCAAACCGTGGGTGAGTGTGCCACGGACTCAATGGGGGAAGCTGGGTCGCACCAAACCGTGGGTGAGTGTGCCACGGACTCAATGGGGGAAGCTGGGTCGCACCAAACCGTGGGTGACGTGGGTGAGTGTGCCACGGACTCAATGGGGGAAGCTGGGTCGCACCAAACCGTGGGTGAGTGTGCCACGAACTCAATGGGGAAAGCTGGGTTGCACCAAACCGTGGGTGAGTGTGCCACGGACTCAATGGGGGAGGCTGGGTCGCACCAAACCGTGGGTGAGTGTGCCACGGACTCAATGGGGGAGGCTGGGTCGCACCAAACCGTGGGTGAGTGTGCCACGGACTCAATGGGGAAAGCTGGGTCGCACCAAACCGTGGGTGAGTGTGCCACGGACTCAATGGGGGAAGCTGGGTCGCACCAAACCGTGGGTGAGTGTGCCACGGAATCAATGGGGGAGGCTGGGTCGCACCAAACCGTGGGTGAGTGTGCCACGGACTCAATGGGGGAAGCTGGGTCGCACCAAACCGTGGGTGAGTGTGCCACGGAATCAATGGGGGAGGCTGGGTCGCACCAAACCGTGGGTGAGTGTGCCACGGACTCAATGGGGGAAGCTGGGTCACACCAAACCGTGGGTGAGTGTGCCACGGACTCAATGGGGGAGGCTGGGTCGCACCAAACCGTGGGTGAGTGTGCCACGGACTCAATGGGGGAAGCTGGGTCGCACCAAACCGTGGGTGAGTGTGCCACGGACTCAATGGGGAAAGCTGGGTCGCACCAAACCGTGGGTGAGTGTGCCACGGAATCAATGGGGGAAGCTGGGTCGCACCAAACCGTGGGTGAGTGTGCCACGGACTCAATGGGGGAAGCTGGGTCGCACCAAATCGTGGGTGAGAGTGCCACGGACTCAATGGGGGAAGCTGGGTCGCACCAAACCGTGGGTGAGTGTGCCACGGACTCAATGGGGAAAGCTGGGTCGCACCAAACTGTGGGTGAGTGTGCCACGGAATCAATGGGGGAAGCTGGGTCGCACCAAACCGTGGGTGAGTGTGCCACGGACTCAATGGGGAAGCTGGGTCGCACCAAATCGTGGGTGAGTGTGCCACAGACTCAAAGGGGGAAGCTGGGTCGCACCAAACCGTGGGTGAGTGTGCCACGAACTCAATGGGGAAAGCTGGGTTGCACCAAACCGTGGGTGAGTGTGCCACGGACTCAATGGGGAGGCTGGGTTGCACCAAACCGTGGGTGAGTGTGCCACGGACTCAATGGGGGAGGCTGGGTCGCACCAAACCGTGGGTGAGTGTGCCACGGACTCAATGGGGAAAGCTGGGTCGCACCAAACCGTGGGTGAGTGTGCCACGGACTCAATGGGGGAAGCTGGGTCGCACCAAACCGTGGGTGAGTGTGCCACGGAATCAATGGGGGAGGCTGGGTCGCACCAAACCGTGGGTGAGTGTGCCACGGACTCAATGGGGGAAGCTGGGTCGCACCAAACCGTGGGTGAGTGTGCCACGGACTCAATGGGGGAAGCTGGGTCGCACCAAACCGTGGGTGACGTGGGTGAGTGTGCCACGGACTCAATGGGGGAAGCTGGGTCGCACCAAACCGTGGGTGAGTGTGCCACGAACTCAATGGGGAAAGCTGGGTTGCACCAAACCGTGGGTGAGTGTGCCACGGACTCAATGGGGGAGGCTGGGTCGCACCAAACCGTGGGTGAGTGTGCCACGGACTCAATGGGGGAAGCTGGGTCGCACCAAACCATGGGTGAGTGTGCCACGGAATCAATGGGGGAGGCTGGGTCGCACCAAACCGTGGGTGAGTGTGCCACGGACTCAATGGGGGAAGCTGGGTCGCACCAAACCGTGGGTGAGTGTGCCACGGACTCAATGGGGGAAGCTGGGTCGCACCAAACCGTGGGTGACGTGGGTGAGTGTGCGACGGACTCAATGGGGGAAGCTGGGTCGCACCAAACCGTGGGTGAGAGTGCCACGGACTCAATGGGGGAAGCTGGGTCGCACCAAACCGTGGGTGAGTGTGCCACGGACTCAATGGGGAAAGCTGGGTCGCACCAAACCGTGGGTGAGTGTGCCACGGAATCAATGGGGGAAGCTGGGTCGCACCAAACCGTGGGTGAGTGTGCCACGGACTCAATGGGGAAAGCTGGGTCGCACCAAACCGTGGGTGAGTGTGCCACGGAATCAATGGGGGAAGCTGGGTCGCACCAAACCGTGGGTGAGTGTGCCACGGACTCAATGGGGAAGCTGGGTCGCACCAAATCGTGGGTGAGTGTGCCACAGACTCAAAGGGGGAAGCTGGGTCGCACCAAACCGTGGGTGAGTGTGCCACGAACTCAATGGGGAAAGCTGGGTTGCACCAAACCGTGGGTGAGTGTGCCACGGACTCAATGGGGAGGCTGGGTTGCACCAAACCGTGGGTGAGTGTGCCACGGACTCAATGGGGGAGGCTGGGTCGCACCAAACCGTGGGTGAGTGTGCCACGGACTCAATGGGGAAAGCTGGGTCGCACCAAACCGTGGGTGAGTGTGCCACGGACTCAATGGGGGAAGCTGGGTCGCACCAAACCGTGGGTGAGTGTGCCACGGAATCAATGGGGGAGGCTGGGTCGCACCAAACCGTGGGTGAGTGTGCCACGGACTCAATGGGGGAAGCTGGGTCGCACCAAACCGTGGGTGAGTGTGCCACGGACTCAATGGGGGAAGCTGGGTCGCACCAAACCGTGGGTGACGTGGGTGAGTGTGCCACGGACTCAATGGGGGAAGCTGGGTCGCACCAAACCGTGGGTGAGTGTGCCACGAACTCAATGGGGAAAGCTGGGTTGCACCAAACCGTGGGTGAGTGTGCCACGGACTCAATGGGGGAGGCTGGGTTGCACCAAACCGTGGGTGAGTGTGCCACGGACTCAATGGGGGAGGCTGGGTCGCACCAAACCGTGGGTGAGTGTGCCACGGACTCAATGGGGGAAAGCTGGGTCGCACCAAACCGTGGGTGAGTGTGCCACGGACTCAATGGGGGAAGCTGGGTCGCACCAAACCGTGGGTGAGTGTGCCACGGAATCAATGGGGGAGGCTGGGTCGCACCAAACCGTGGGTGAGTGTGCCACGGACTCAATGGGGGAAGCTGGGTCGCACCAAACCGTGGGTGAGTGTGCCACGGACTCAATGGGGGAAGCTGGGTCGCACCAAACCGTGGGTGACGTGGGTGAGTGTGCCACGGACTCAATGGGGGAAGCTGGGTCGCACCAAACCGTGGGTGAGTGTGCCACGGAATCAATGGGGGAGGCTGGGTTGCACCAAACCGTGGGTGAGTGTGCCACGGACTCAATGGGGGAAGTTGGGTCGCACCAAACCGTGGGTGAGTGTGCCACGAACTCAATGGGGGAAGCTGGGTCGCACCAAACCGTGGGTGAGTGTGCCACGGAATCAATGGGGGAAGCTGGGTCGCACCAAACCGTGGGTGAGTGTGCCACGGACTCAATGGGGGAAGCTGAAGTCGCACCAAACCGTGGGTGAGTGTGCCACGGACTCAATGGGGGAAGCTGGGTCGCACCAAACCGTGGGTGAGTGTGCCACGGACTCAATGGGGGAAGCTGGGTTGCACCAAACCGTGGGTGAGTGTGCCACGGACTCAATGGGGAAAGCTGGGTCGCACCAAACCGTGGGTGAGTGTGCCACGGAATCAATGGGGGAAGCTGGGTCGCACCAAACCGTGGGTGAGTGTGCCACGGACTCAATGGGGGAAGCTGGGTCGCACCAAATCGTGGGTGAGAGTGCCACGGACTCAATGGGGGAAGCTGGGTCGCACCAAACCGTGGGTGAGTGTGCCACGGACTCAATGGGGAAAGCTGGGTCGCACCAAACCGTGGGTGAGTGTGCCACGGAATCAATGGGGGAAGCTGGGTCGCACCAAACCGTGGGTGAGTGTGCCACGGACTCAATGGGGAAGCTGGGTCGCACCAAATCGTGGGTGAGTGTGCCACGGAATCAATGGGGGAAGCTGGGTCGCACCAAACCGTGGGTGAGTGTGCCACGGACTCAATGGGGGAAGCTGGGTCGCACCAAATCGTGGGTGAGAGTGCCACGGACTCAATGGGGGAAGCTGGGTCGCACCAAACCGTGGGTGAGTGTGCCACGGACTCAATGGGGAAAGCTGGGTCGCACCAAACTGTGGGTGAGTGTGCCACGGAATCAATGGGGGAAGCTGGGTCGCACCAAACCGTGGGTGAGTGTGCCACGGACTCAATGGGGGAAGCTGGGTCGCACCAAATCGTGGGTGAGAGTGCCACGGACTCAATGGGGGAAGCTGGGTCGCACCAAACCGTGGGTGAGTGTGCCACGGACTCAATGGGGAAAGCTGGGTCGCACCAAACTGTGGGTGAGTGTGCCACGGAATCAATGGGGGAAGCTGGGTCGCACCAAACCGTGGGTGAGTGTGCCACGGACTCAATGGGGAAGCTGGGTCGCACCAAATCGTGGGTGAGTGTGCCACAGACTCAAAGGGGGAAGCTGGGTCGCACCAAACCGTGGGTGAGTGTGCCACGAACTCAATGGGGAAAGCTGGGTTGCACCAAACCGTGGGTGAGTGTGCCACGGACTCAATGGGGAGGCTGGGTTGCACCAAACCGTGGGTGAGTGTGCCACGGACTCAATGGGGGAGGCTGGGTCGCACCAAACCGTGGGTGAGTGTGCCACGGACTCAATGGGGAAAGCTGGGTCGCACCAAACCGTGGGTGAGTGTGCCACGGACTCAATGGGGGAAGCTGGGTCGCACCAAACCGTGGGTGAGTGTGCCACGAAATCAATGGGGGAGGCTGGGTCGCACCAAACCGTGGGTGAGTGTGCCACGGACTCAATGGGGGAAGCTGGGTCGCACCAAACCGTGGGTGAGTGTGCCACGGACTCAATGGGGGAAGCTGGGTCGCACCAAACCGTGGGTGACGTGGGTGAGTGTGCCACGGACTCAATGGGGGAAGCTGGGTCGCACCAAACCGTGGGTGAGTGTGCCACGAACTCAATGGGGAAAGCTGGGTTGCACCAAACCGTGGGTGAGTGTGCCACGGACTCAATGGGGGAGGCTGGGTTGCACCAAACCGTGGGTGAGTGTGCCACGGACTCAATGGGGGAGGCTGGGTCGCACCAAACCGTGGGTGAGTGTGCCACGGACTCAATGGGGAAAGCTGGGTCGCACCAAACCGTGGGTGAGTGTGCCACGGACTCAATGGGGGAAGCTGGGTCGCACCAAACCGTGGGTGAGTGTGCCACGGAATCAATGGGGGAGGCTGGGTCGCACCAAACCGTGGGTGAGTGTGCCACGGACTCAATGGGGGAAGCTGGGTCGCACCAAACCGTGGGTGAGTGTGCCACGGACTCAATGGGGGAAGCTGGGTCGCACCAAACCGTGGGTGACGTGGGTGAGTGTGCGACGGACTCAATGGGGGAAGCTGGGTCGCACCAAACCATGGGTGAGTGTGCCACGGACTCAATGGGGGAAGCTGGGTCGCACCAAATCGTGGGTGAGAGTGCCACGGACTCAATGGGGGAAGCTGGGTCGCACCAAACCGTGGGTGAGTGTGCCACGGACTCAATGGGGAAAGCTGGGTCGCACCAAACCGTGGGTGAGTGTGCCACGGAATCAATGGGGGAAGCTGGGTCGCACCAAACCGTGGGTGAGTGTGCCACGGACTCAATGGGGGAAGCTGGGTCGCACCAAATCGTGGGTGAGAGTGCCACGGACTCAATGGGGGAAGCTGGGTCGCACCAAACCGTGGGTGAGTGTGCCACGGACTCAATGGGGAAAGCTGGGTCGCACCAAACCGTGGGTGAGTGTGCCACGGAATCAATGGGGGAAGCTGGGTCGCACCAAACCGTGGGTGAGTGTGCCACGGACTCAATGGGGAAGCTGGGTCGCACCAAATCGTGGGTGAGTGTGCCACGGACTCAATGGGGAAAGCTGGGTCGCACCAAACTGTGGGTGAGTGTGCCACGGAATCAATGGGGAAAGCTGGGTTGCACCAAACCGTGGGTGAGTGTGCCACGGACTCAATGGGGAGGCTGGGTTGCACCAAACCGTGGGTGAGTGTGCCACGGACTCAATGGGGAAAGCTGGGTTGCACCAAACCGTGGATGAGTGTGCCACGGACTCAATGGGGAGGCTGGGTTGCACCAAACCGTGGGTGAGTGTGCCACGGACTCAATGGGGGAGGCTGGGTCGCACCAAACCGTGGGTGAGTGTGCCACGGACTCAATGGGGAAAGCTGGGTCGCACCAAACCGTGGGTGAGTGTGCCACGGACTCAATGGGGGAAGCTGGGTCGCACCAAACCGTGGGTGAGTGTGCCACGGAATCAATGGGGGAGGCTGGGTCGCACCAAACCGTGGGTGAGTGTGCCACGGACTCAATGGGGGAAGCTGGGTCGCACCAAACCGTGGGTGAGTGTGCCACGGACTCAATGGGGGAAGCTGGGTCGCACCAAACCGTGGGTGACGTGGGTGAGTGTGCCACGGACTCAATGGGGGAAGCTGGGTCGCACCAAACCGTGGGTGAGTGTGCCACGAACTCAATGGGGAAAGCTGGGTTGCACCAAACCGTGGGTGAGTGTGCCACGGACTCAATGGGGGAGGCTGGGTTGCACCAAACCGTGGGTGAGTGTGCCACGGACTCAATGGGGGAGGCTGGGTCGCACCAAACCGTGGGTGAGTGTGCCACGGACTCAATGGGGAAAGCTGGGTCGCACCAAACCGTGGGTGAGTGTGCCACGGACTCAATGGGGGAAGCTGGGTCGCACCAAACCGTGGGTGAGTGTGCCACGGAATCAATGGGGGAGGCTGGGTCGCACCAAACCGTGGGTGAGTGTGCCACGGACTCAATGGGGGAAGCTGGGTCGCACCAAACCGTGGGTGAGTGTGCCACGGACTCAATGGGGGAAGCTGGGTCGCACCAAACCGTGGGTGACGTGGGTGAGTGTGTGACGGACTCAATGGGGGAAGCTGGGTCGCACCAAACCGTGGGTGAGTGTGCCACGGACTCAATGGGGGAAGCTGGGTCGCACCAAATCGTGGGTGAGAGTGCCACGGACTCAATGGGGGAAGCTGGGTCGCACCAAACCGTGGGTGAGTGTGCCACGGACTCAATGGGGAAAGCTGGGTCGCACCAAACCGTGGGTGAGTGTGCCACGGAATCAATGGGGGAAGCTGGGTCGCACCAAACCGTGGGTGAGTGTGCCACGGACTCAATGGGGGAAGCTGGGTCGCACCAAATCGTGGGTGAGAGTGCCACGGACTCAATGGGGGAAGCTGGGTCGCACCAAACTGTGGGTGAGTGTGCCACGGACTCAATGGGGAAAGCTGGGTCGCACCAAACCGTGGGTGAGTGTGCCACGGAATCAATGGGGGAAGCTGGGTCGCACCAAACCGTGGGTGAGTGTGCCACGGACTCAATGGGGAAGCTGGGTCGCACCAAATCGTGGGTGAGTGTGCCACGGACTCAATGGGGAAAGCTGGGTCGCACCAAACTGTGGGTGAGTGTGCCACGGAATCAATGGGGGAAGCTGGGTCGCACCAAATCGTGGGTGAGTGTGCCACAGACTCAAAGGGGGAAGCTGGGTCGCACCAAACCGTGGGTGAGTGTGCCACGAACTCAATGGGGGAGGCTGGGTCGCACCAAACCGTGGGTGAGTGTGCCACGGACTCAATGGGGAAAGCTGGGTCGCACCAAACCGTGGGTGAGTGTGCCACGGACTCAATGGGGGAAGCTGGGTCGCACCAAACCGTGGGTGAGTGTGCCACGGAATCAATGGGGGAGGCTGGGTCGCACCAAACCGTGGGTGAGTGTGCCACGGACTCAATGGGGGAAGCTGGGTCGCACCAAACCGTGGGTGAGTGTGCCACGGACTCAATGGGGGAAGCTGGGTCGCACCAAACCGTGGGTGACGTGGGTGAGTGTGCCACGGACTCAATGGGGGAAGCTGGGTCGCACCAAACCGTGGGTGAGTGTGCCACGAACTCAATGGGGAAAGCTGGGTTGCACCAAACCGTGGGTGAGTGTGCCACGGACTCAATGGGGGAGGCTGGGTTGCACCAAACCGTGGGTGAGTGTGCCACGGACTCAATGGGGGAGGCTGGGTCGCACCAAACCGTGGGTGAGTGTGCCACGGACTCAATGGGGAAAGCTGGGTCGCACCAAACCGTGGGTGAGTGTGCCACGGACTCAATGGGGGAAGCTGGGTCGCACCAAACCGTGGGTGAGTGTGCCACGGAATCAATGGGGGAGGCTGGGTCGCACCAAACCGTGGGTGAGTGTGCCACGGACTCAATGGGGGAAGCTGGGTCGCACCAAACCGTGGGTGAGTGTGCCACGGACTCAATGGGGGAAGCTGGGTCGCACCAAACCGTGGGTGACGTGGGTGAGTGTGCCACGGACTCAATGGGGGAAGCTGGGTCGCACCAAACCGTGGGTGAGTGTGCCACGGAATCAATGGGGGAGGCTGGGTTGCACCAAACCGTGGGTGAGTGTGCCACGGACTCAATGGGGGAAGTTGGGTCGCACCAAACCGTGGGTGAGTGTGCCACGAACTCAATGGGGGAAGCTGGGTCGCACCAAACCGTGGGTGAGTGTGCCACGGAATCAATGGGGGAAGCTGGGTCGCACCAAACCGTGGGTGAGTGTGCCACGGACTCAATGGGGGAAGCTGAAGTCGCACCAAACCGTGGGTGAGTGTGCCACGGACTCAATGGGGGAAGCTGGGTCGCACCAAACCGTGGGTGAGTGTGCCACGGACTCAATGGGGGAAGCTGGGTTGCACCAAACCGTGGGTGAGTGTGCCACGGACTCAATGGGGAAAGCTGGGTCGCACCAAACCGTGGGTGAGTGTGCCACGGAATCAATGGGGGAAGCTGGGTCGCACCAAACCGTGGGTGACGTGGGTGAGTGTGTGACGGACTCAATGGGGGAAGCTGGGTCGCACCAAACCGTGGGTGAGTGTGCCACGGACTCAATGGGGGAAGCTGGGTCGCACCAAATCGTGGGTGAGAGTGCCACGGACTCAATGGGGGAAGCTGGGTCGCACCAAACCGTGGGTGAGTGTGCCACGGACTCAATGGGGAAAGCTGGGTCGCACCAAACCGTGGGTGAGTGTGCCACGGAATCAATGGGGGAGGCTGGGTCGCACCAAACCGTGGGTGAGTGTGCCACGGACTCAATGGGGGAAGCTGGGTCGCACCAAACCGTGGGTGAGTGTGCCACGGACTCAATGGGGGAAGCTGGGTCGCACCAAACCGTGGGTGACGTGGGTGAGTGTGCCACGGACTCAATGGGGGAAGCTGGGTCGCACCAAACCGTGGGTGAGTGTGCCACGAACTCAATGGGGAAAGCTGGGTTGCACCAAACCGTGGGTGAGTGTGCCACGGACTCAATGGGGGAGGCTGGGTTGCACCAAACCGTGGGTGAGTGTGCCACGGACTCAATGGGGGAGGCTGGGTCGCACCAAACCGTGGGTGAGTGTGCCACGGACTCAATGGGGAAAGCTGGGTCGCACCAAACCGTGGGTGAGTGTGCCACGGACTCAATGGGGGAAGCTGGGTCGCACCAAACCGTGGGTGAGTGTGCCACGGAATCAATGGGGGAGGCTGGGTCGCACCAAACCGTGGGTGAGTGTGCCACGGACTCAATGGGGGAAGCTGGGTCGCACCAAACCGTGGGTGAGTGTGCCACGGACTCAATGGGGGAAGCTGGGTCGCACCAAACCGTGGGTGCCGTGGGTGAGTGTGCCACGGACTCAATGGGGGAAGCTGGGTCGCACCAAATCGTGGGTGAGAGTGCCACGGACTCAATGGGGGAAGCTGGGTCGCACCAAACCGTGGGTGAGTGTGCCACGGACTCAATGGGGAAGCTGGGTCGCACCAAACCGTGGGTGAGTGTGCCACGGAATCAATGGGGGAAGCTGGGTCGCACCAAACCGTGGGTGAGTGTGCCACGGACTCAATGGGGAAGCTGGGTCGCACCAAATCGTGGGTGAGTGTGCCACAGACTCAAAGGGGGAAGCTGGGTCGCACCAAACCGTGGGTGAGTGTGCCACGAACTCAATGGGGAAAGCTGGGTTGCACCAAACCGTGGGTGAGTGTGCCACGGACTCAATGGGGAGGCTGGGTTGCACCAAACCGTGGGTGAGTGTGCCACGGACTCAATGGGGGAGGCTGGCTCGCACCAAACCGTGGGTGAGTGTGCCACGGACTCAATGGGGAAAGCTGGGTCGCACCAAACCGTGGGTGAGTGTGCCACGGACTCAATGGGGGAAGCTGGGTCGCACCAAACCGTGGGTGAGTGTGCCACGGAATCAATGGGGGAGGCTGGGTCGCACCAAACCGTGGGTGAGTGTGCCACGGACTCAATGGGGGAAGCTGGGTCGCACCAAACCGTGGGTGAGTGTGCCACGGACTCAATGGGGGAAGCTGGGTCGCACCAAACCGTGGGTGACGTGGGTGAGTGTGCCACGGACTCAATGGGGGAAGCTGGGTCGCACCAAACCGTGGGTGAGTGTGCCACGAACTCAATGGGGAAAGCTGGGTTGCACCAAACCGTGGGTGAGTGTGCCACGGACTCAATGGGGGAGGCTGGGTTGCACCAAACCGTGGGTGAGTGTGCCACGGACTCAATGGGGGAGGCTGGGTCGCACCAAACCGTGGGTGAGTGTGCCACGGACTCAATGGGGAAAGCTGGGTCGCACCAAACCGTGGGTGAGTGTGCCACGGACTCAATGGGGGAAGCTGGGTCGCACCAAACCGTGGGTGAGTGTGCCACGGAATCAATGGGGGAGGCTGGGTCGCACCAAACCGTGGGTGAGTGTGCCACGGACTCAATGGGGGAAGCTGGGTCGCACCAAACCGTGGGTGAGTGTGCCACGGACTCAATGGGGGAAGCTGGGTCGCACCAAACCGTGGGTGACGTGGGTGAGTGTGCCACGGACTCAATGGGGGAAGCTGGGTCACACCAAACCGTGGGTGAGTGTGCCACGGAATCAATGGGGGAGGCTGGGTTGCACCAAACCGTGGGTGAGTGTGCCACGGACTCAATGGGGGAAGTTGGGTCGCACCAAACCGTGGGTGAGTGTGCCACGAACTCAATGGGGGAAGCTGGGTCGCACCAAACCGTGGGTGAGTGTGCCACGGAATCAATGGGGGAAGCTGGGTCGCACCAAACCGTGGGTGAGTGTGCCACGGACTCAATGGGGGAAGCTGAAGTCGCACCAAACCGTGGGTGAGTGTGCCACGGACTCAATGGGGGAAGCTGGGTCGCACCAAACCGTGGGTGAGTGTGCCACGGACTCAATGGGGGAAGCTGGGTCGCACCAAACCGTGGGTGAGTGTGCCACGGACTCAATGGGGGAGGCTGGGTCGCACCAAACCGTGGGTGAGTGTGCCACGGACTCAATGGGGGAGGCTGGGTCGCACCAAACCGTGGGTGAGTGTGCCACGGAATCAATGGGTGAAGCTGGGTCGCACCAAACCGTGGGCGAGTGTGCCACGGACTCAATGGGGGAAGCTGGGTCGCACCAAATCGTGGGTGAGAGTGCCACGGACTCAATGGGGGAAGCTGGGTCGCACCAAACCGTGGGTGAGTGTGCCACGGACTCAATGGGGAAAGCTGGGTCGCACCAAACCGTGGGTGAGTGTGCCACGGAATCAATGGGGGAAGCTGGGTCGCACCAAACCGTGGGTGAGTGTGCCACGGACTCAATGGGGAAGCTGGGTCGCACCAAATCGTGGGTGAGTGTGCCACGGACTCAATGGGGAAAGCTGGGTCGCACCAAACTGTGGGTGAGTGTGCCACGGAATCAATGGGGAAAGCTGGGTTGCACCAAACCGTGGGTGAGTGTGCCACGGACTCAATGGGGAGGCTGGGTTGCACCAAACCGTGGGTGAGTGTGCCACGGACTCAATGGGGAAAGCTGGGTTGCACCAAACCGTGGATGAGTGTGCCACGGACTCAATGGGGAGGCTGGGTTGCACCAAACCGTGGGTGAGTGTGCCACGGACTCAATGGGGGAGGCTGGGTCGCACCAAACCGTGGGTGAGTGTGCCACGGACTCAATGGGGAAAGCTGGGTCGCACCAAACCGTGGGTGAGTGTGCCACGGACTCAATGGGGGAAGCTGGGTCGCACCAAACCGTGGGTGAGTGTGCCACGGAATCAATGGGGGAGGCTGGGTCGCACCAAACCGTGGGTGAGTGTGCCACGGACTCAATGGGGGAAGCTGGGTCGCACCAAACCGTGGGTGAGTGTGCCACGGACTCAATGGGGGAAGCTGGGTCGCACCAAACCGTGGGTGACGTGGGTGAGTGTGCCACGGACTCAATGGGGGAAGCTGGGTCGCACCAAACCGTGGGTGAGTGTGCCACGAACTCAATGGGGAAAGCTGGGTTGCACCAAACCGTGGGTGAGTGTGCCACGGACTCAATGGGGGAGGCTGGGTTGCACCAAACCGTGGGTGAGTGTGCCACGGACTCAATGGGGGAGGCTGGGTCGCACCAAACCGTGGGTGAGTGTGCCACGGACTCAATGGGGAAAGCTGGGTCGCACCAAACCGTGGGTGAGTGTGCCACGGACTCAATGGGGGAAGCTGGGTCGCACCAAACCGTGGGTGAGTGTGCCACGGAATCAATGGGGGAGGCTGGGTCGCACCAAACCGTGGGTGAGTGTGCCACGGACTCAATGGGGGAAGCTGGGTCGCACCAAACCGTGGGTGAGTGTGCCACGGACTCAATGGGGGAAGCTGGGTCGCACCAAACCGTGGGTGACGTGGGTGAGTGTGTGACGGACTCAATGGGGGAAGCTGGGTCGCACCAAACCGTGGGTGAGTGTGCCACGGACTCAATGGGGGAAGCTGGGTCGCACCAAATCGTGGGTGAGAGTGCCACGGACTCAATGGGGGAAGCTGGGTCGCACCAAACCGTGGGTGAGTGTGCCACGGACTCAATGGGGAAAGCTGGGTCGCACCAAACCGTGGGTGAGTGTGCCACGGAATCAATGGGGGAAGCTGGGTCGCACCAAACCGTGGGTGAGTGTGCCACGGACTCAATGGGGGAAGCTGGGTCGCACCAAATCGTGGGTGAGAGTGCCACGGACTCAATGGGGGAAGCTGGGTCGCACCAAACTGTGGGTGAGTGTGCCACGGACTCAATGGGGAAAGCTGGGTCGCACCAAACCGTGGGTGAGTGTGCCACGGAATCAATGGGGGAAGCTGGGTCGCACCAAACCGTGGGTGAGTGTGCCACGGACTCAATGGGGAAGCTGGGTCGCACCAAATCGTGGGTGAGTGTGCCACGGACTCAATGGGGAAAGCTGGGTCGCACCAAACTGTGGGTGAGTGTGCCACGGAATCAATGGGGGAAGCTGGGTCGCACCAAATCGTGGGTGAGTGTGCCACAGACTCAAAGGGGGAAGCTGGGTCGCACCAAACCGTGGGTGAGTGTGCCACGAACTCAATGGGGGAGGCTGGGTCGCACCAAACCGTGGGTGAGTGTGCCACGGACTCAATGGGGAAAGCTGGGTCGCACCAAACCGTGGGTGAGTGTGCCACGGACTCAATGGGGGAAGCTGGGTCGCACCAAACCGTGGGTGAGTGTGCCACGGAATCAATGGGGGAGGCTGGGTCGCACCAAACCGTGGGTGAGTGTGCCACGGACTCAATGGGGGAAGCTGGGTCGCACCAAACCGTGGGTGAGTGTGCCACGGACTCAATGGGGGAAGCTGGGTCGCACCAAACCGTGGGTGACGTGGGTGAGTGTGCCACGGACTCAATGGGGGAAGCTGGGTCGCACCAAACCGTGGGTGAGTGTGCCACGAACTCAATGGGGAAAGCTGGGTTGCACCAAACCGTGGGTGAGTGTGCCACGGACTCAATGGGGGAGGCTGGGTTGCACCAAACCGTGGGTGAGTGTGCCACGGACTCAATGGGGGAGGCTGGGTCGCACCAAACCGTGGGTGAGTGTGCCACGGACTCAATGGGGAAAGCTGGGTCGCACCAAACCGTGGGTGAGTGTGCCACGGACTCAATGGGGGAAGCTGGGTCGCACCAAACCGTGGGTGAGTGTGCCACGGAATCAATGGGGGAGGCTGGGTCGCACCAAACCGTGGGTGAGTGTGCCACGGACTCAATGGGGGAAGCTGGGTCGCACCAAACCGTGGGTGAGTGTGCCACGGACTCAATGGGGGAAGCTGGGTCGCACCAAACCGTGGGTGACGTGGGTGAGTGTGCCACGGACTCAATGGGGGAAGCTGGGTCGCACCAAACCGTGGGTGAGTGTGCCACGGAATCAATGGGGGAGGCTGGGTTGCACCAAACCGTGGGTGAGTGTGCCACGGACTCAATGGGGGAAGTTGGGTCGCACCAAACCGTGGGTGAGTGTGCCACGAACTCAATGGGGGAAGCTGGGTCGCACCAAACCGTGGGTGAGTGTGCCACGGAATCAATGGGGGAAGCTGGGTCGCACCAAACCGTGGGTGAGTGTGCCACGGACTCAATGGGGGAAGCTGAAGTCGCACCAAACCGTGGGTGAGTGTGCCACGGACTCAATGGGGGAAGCTGGGTCGCACCAAACCGTGGGTGAGTGTGCCACGGACTCAATGGGGGAAGCTGGGTTGCACCAAACCGTGGGTGAGTGTGCCACGGACTCAATGGGGAAAGCTGGGTCGCACCAAACCGTGGGTGAGTGTGCCACGGAATCAATGGGGGAAGCTGGGTCGCACCAAACCGTGGGTGACGTGGGTGAGTGTGTGACGGACTCAATGGGGGAAGCTGGGTCGCACCAAACCGTGGGTGAGTGTGCCACGGACTCAATGGGGGAAGCTGGGTCGCACCAAATCGTGGGTGAGAGTGCCACGGACTCAATGGGGGAAGCTGGGTCGCACCAAACCGTGGGTGAGTGTGCCACGGACTCAATGGGGAAAGCTGGGTCGCACCAAACCGTGGGTGAGTGTGCCACGGAATCAATGGGGGAGGCTGGGTCGCACCAAACCGTGGGTGAGTGTGCCACGGACTCAATGGGGGAAGCTGGGTCGCACCAAACCGTGGGTGAGTGTGCCACGGACTCAATGGGGGAAGCTGGGTCGCACCAAACCGTGGGTGACGTGGGTGAGTGTGCCACGGACTCAATGGGGGAAGCTGGGTCGCACCAAACCGTGGGTGAGTGTGCCACGAACTCAATGGGGAAAGCTGGGTTGCACCAAACCGTGGGTGAGTGTGCCACGGACTCAATGGGGGAGGCTGGGTTGCACCAAACCGTGGGTGAGTGTGCCACGGACTCAATGGGGGAGGCTGGGTCGCACCAAACCGTGGGTGAGTGTGCCACGGACTCAATGGGGAAAGCTGGGTCGCACCAAACCGTGGGTGAGTGTGCCACGGACTCAATGGGGGAAGCTGGGTCGCACCAAACCGTGGGTGAGTGTGCCACGGAATCAATGGGGGAGGCTGGGTCGCACCAAACCGTGGGTGAGTGTGCCACGGACTCAATGGGGGAAGCTGGGTCGCACCAAACCGTGGGTGAGTGTGCCACGGACTCAATGGGGGAAGCTGGGTCGCACCAAACCGTGGGTGCCGTGGGTGAGTGTGCCACGGACTCAATGGGGGAAGCTGGGTCGCACCAAATCGTGGGTGAGAGTGCCACGGACTCAATGGGGGAAGCTGGGTCGCACCAAACCGTGGGTGAGTGTGCCACGGACTCAATGGGGAAGCTGGGTCGCACCAAACCGTGGGTGAGTGTGCCACGGAATCAATGGGGGAAGCTGGGTCGCACCAAACCGTGGGTGAGTGTGCCACGGACTCAATGGGGAAGCTGGGTCGCACCAAATCGTGGGTGAGTGTGCCACAGACTCAAAGGGGGAAGCTGGGTCGCACCAAACCGTGGGTGAGTGTGCCACGAACTCAATGGGGAAAGCTGGGTTGCACCAAACCGTGGGTGAGTGTGCCACGGACTCAATGGGGAGGCTGGGTTGCACCAAACCGTGGGTGAGTGTGCCACGGACTCAATGGGGGAGGCTGGCTCGCACCAAACCGTGGGTGAGTGTGCCACGGACTCAATGGGGAAAGCTGGGTCGCACCAAACCGTGGGTGAGTGTGCCACGGACTCAATGGGGGAAGCTGGGTCGCACCAAACCGTGGGTGAGTGTGCCACGGAATCAATGGGGGAGGCTGGGTCGCACCAAACCGTGGGTGAGTGTGCCACGGACTCAATGGGGGAAGCTGGGTCGCACCAAACCGTGGGTGAGTGTGCCACGGACTCAATGGGGGAAGCTGGGTCGCACCAAACCGTGGGTGACGTGGGTGAGTGTGCCACGGACTCAATGGGGGAAGCTGGGTCGCACCAAACCGTGGGTGAGTGTGCCACGAACTCAATGGGGAAAGCTGGGTTGCACCAAACCGTGGGTGAGTGTGCCACGGACTCAATGGGGGAGGCTGGGTTGCACCAAACCGTGGGTGAGTGTGCCACGGACTCAATGGGGGAGGCTGGGTCGCACCAAACCGTGGGTGAGTGTGCCACGGACTCAATGGGGAAAGCTGGGTCGCACCAAACCGTGGGTGAGTGTGCCACGGACTCAATGGGGGAAGCTGGGTCGCACCAAACCGTGGGTGAGTGTGCCACGGAATCAATGGGGGAGGCTGGGTCGCACCAAACCGTGGGTGAGTGTGCCACGGACTCAATGGGGGAAGCTGGGTCGCACCAAACCGTGGGTGAGTGTGCCACGGACTCAATGGGGGAAGCTGGGTCGCACCAAACCGTGGGTGACGTGGGTGAGTGTGCCACGGACTCAATGGGGGAAGCTGGGTCACACCAAACCGTGGGTGAGTGTGCCACGGAATCAATGGGGGAGGCTGGGTTGCACCAAACCGTGGGTGAGTGTGCCACGGACTCAATGGGGGAAGTTGGGTCGCACCAAACCGTGGGTGAGTGTGCCACGAACTCAATGGGGGAAGCTGGGTCGCACCAAACCGTGGGTGAGTGTGCCACGGAATCAATGGGGGAAGCTGGGTCGCACCAAACCGTGGGTGAGTGTGCCACGGACTCAATGGGGGAAGCTGAAGTCGCACCAAACCGTGGGTGAGTGTGCCACGGACTCAATGGGGGAAGCTGGGTCGCACCAAACCGTGGGTGAGTGTGCCACGGACTCAATGGGGGAAGCTGGGTCGCACCAAACCGTGGGTGAGTGTGCCACGGACTCAATGGGGGAGGCTGGGTCGCACCAAACCGTGGGTGAGTGTGCCACGGACTCAATGGGGGAGGCTGGGTCGCACCAAACCGTGGGTGAGTGTGCCACGGAATCAATGGGTGAAGCTGGGTCGCACCAAACCGTGGGCGAGTGTGCCACGGACTCAATGGGGGAGGCTGGGTCGCACCAAACCGTGGGTGAGTGTGCCACGGACTCAATGGGGGAGGCTGGGTCGCACCAAACCGTGGGTGAGTGTGCCACGGACTCAATGGGGGAAGCTGGGTCACACCAAACCGTGGGTGAGTGTGCCACGGACTCAATGGGGGAGGCTGTGTCGCACCAAACCGTGGGTGAGTGTGCCACGGAATCAATGGGGGAAGCTGGGTCGCACCAAACCGTGGGTGAGTGTGCCACAGACTCAATGGGGGAGGCTGGGTCGCACCAAACCGTGGGTGAGTGTGCCACGGACTCAATGAGGGAGGCTGGGTCGTACCAAACCGTGGGTGAGTGTGCCACGGACTCAATGGGGGAAGCTAGGTCGCACCAAACCGTGGGTGAGTGTGCCACGGACTCAATGGGGGAGGCTGGGTCGCACCAAACTGTGGGTGAGTGTGCCACGGACTCAATGGGGGAAGCTGGGTCGCACCAAACCGTGGGTGAGTGTGCCACGGACTCAATGGGGGAGGCTGGGTCACACCAAACCGTGGGTGAGTGTGCCACGGACTCAATGGGGGAGGCTGGGTCGCACCAAACCGTGGGTGATTGTGCCACGGACTCAATGGGGGAGGCTGGGTCGCACCAAACCATGGGTGAGTGTGCCACGGACTCAATGGGGAGGCTGGGTCGCACCAAACCGTGGGTGAGTGTGCCACGGACTCAATGGGGGAGGCTGGGTCGCACCAAATCGTGGGTGAGTGTGCCACGGACTCAATGGGGGAGGCTGGGTCGCACCAAACCGTGGGTGAGTGTGCCACGGAATCAATGGGGGAAGCTGGGTCGCACCAAACTGTGGGTGAGTGTGCCACGGACTCAATGGGGGAAGCTGGGTCACACCAAACCGTGGGTGAGTGTGCCACGGACTCAATGGGGGAGGCTGGGTCGCACCAAACCGTGGGTGAGTGTGCCACGGACTCAATGGGGGAAGCTGGGTCGCACCAAACCGTGGGTGAGTGTGCCACGGACTCAATGGGGAAAGCTGGGTCGCACCAAACCGTGGGTGAGTGTGCCACGGAATCAATGTGGGAAGCTGGGTCGCACCAAACCGTGGGTGAGTGTGCCACGGACTCAATGGGGGAAGCTGGGTCGCACCAAATCGTGGGTGAGAGTGCCACGGACTCAATGGGGGAAGCTGGGTCGCACCAAACCGTGGGTGAGTGTGCCACGGACTCAATGGGGAAAGCTGGGTCGCACCAAACCGTGGGTGAGTGTGCCACGGAATCAATGGGGGAAGCTGGGTCGCACCAAACCGTGGGTGAGTGTGCCACGGACTCAATGGGGAAGCTGGGTCGCACCAAATCGTGGGTGAGTGTGCCACAGACTCAAAGGGGGAAGCTGGGTCGCACCAAACCGTGGGTGAGTGTGCCACGAACTCAATGGGGAAAGCTGGGTTGCACCAAACCGTGGGTGAGTGTGCCACGGACTCAATGGGGAGGCTGGGTTGCACCAAACCGTGGGTGAGTGTGCCACGGACTCAATGGGGGAGGCTGGGTCGCACCAAACCGTGGGTGAGTGTGCCACGGACTCAATGGGGAAAGCTGGGTCGCACCAAACCGTGGGTGAGTGTGCCACGGACTCAATGGGGCAAGCTGGGTCGCACCAAACCGTGGGTGAGTGTGCCACGGAATCAATGGGGGAGGCTGGGTCGCACCAAACCGTGGGTGAGTGTGCCACGGACTCAATGGGGGAAGCTGGGTCGCACCAAACCGTGGGTGAGTGTGCCACGGACTCAATGGGGGAAGCTGGGTCGCACCAAACCGTGGGTGACGTGGGTGAGTGTGCCACGGACTCAATGGGGGAAGCTGGGTCGCACCAAACCGTGGGTGAGTGTGCCACGAACTCAATGGGGAAAGCTGGGTTGCACCAAACCGTGGGTGAGTGTGTCACGGACTCAATGGGGGAGGCTGGGTCGCACCAAACCGTGGGTGAGTGTGCCACGGACTCAATGGGGGAGGCTGGGTCGCACCAAACCGTGGGTGAGTGTGCCACGGACTCAATGGGGAAAGCTGGGTCGCACCAAACCGTGGGTGAGTGTGCCACGGACTCAATGGGGGAAGCTGGGTCGCACCAAACCGTGGGTGAGTGTGCCACGGAATCAATGGGGGAGGCTGGGTCGCACCAAACCGTGGGTGAGTGTGCCACGGACTCAATGGGGGAAGCTGGGTCGCACCAAACCGTGGGTGAGTGTGCCACGGACTCAATGGGGGAAGCTGGGTCGCACCAAACCGTGGGTGACGTGGGTGAGTGTGCCACGGACTCAATGGGGGAAGCTGGGTCGCACCAAACCGTGGGTGAGTGTGCCACGGAATCAATGGGGGAGGCTGGGTTGCACCAAACCGTGGGTGAGTGTGCCACGGACTCAATGGGGGAAGTTGGGTCGCACCAAACCGTGGGTGAGTGTGCCACGAACTCAATGGGGGAAGCTGGGTCGCACCAAACCGTGGGTGAGTGTGCCACGGAATCAATGGGGGAAGCTGGGTCGCACCAAACCGTGGGTGAGTGTGCCACGGACTCAATGGGGGAAGCTGAAGTCGCACCAAACCGTGGGTGAGTGTGCCACGGACTCAATGGGGGAAGCTGAAGTCGCACCAAACCGTGGGTGAGTGTGCCACGGACTCAATGGGGGAAGCTGAAGTCGCACCAAACCGTGGGTGAGTGTGCCATGGACTCAATGGGGGAAGCTGAAGTCGCACCAAACCGTGGGTGAGTGTGCCACGGACTCAATGGGGGAAGCTGAAGTCGCTTACCGAGGTTTACTTTCTAATGACTACAACATTGGTGCTTGTGTACAACCCGGCCGGTGGATGATTTGATAGTGCATTGAATTACCATAATGTCGGAACATAGGGTTGTTGCGAGGGCGCAGCCCTGAATAACTTCCCGATGTGGTGTATATACATATTCGCTAGTTAATATAATTTAAGTACTAGGCAAGGTCAACATAATTTCACCATTCAACAGATTATTCTCTCATTTTTACCATCTGTTGGCACTGACAAATTAGAATCTAGGACTACACTAGGGCAATAACAACAACAATAGCAACAACAACAGCAAACACATATAGTTTGGCTTTGAATTCGTTCCTGTACATCCAATGTATTGTTGAAGAATAATTACTCGAAAATGAGTTATACATAATATATACAGGAAATATGGTATTTTTGGGCACACTGTGGACACAAATATGATTCTAGAAAAATATTTTTGCATAACATTTTACATGTATTTCGTGTGAATCTCCTAACGCGGTGTTCTATTTAAAAACATAGTACACAAACTCATGCAGTTTCCAATCCCAAATATCTCTCTATACCTTGTTGCTTACAAACGCGATGACCTTCATTCTAATATAGAATTCTAATATAGAATTACACAACATATCACAATGCAATACGCATGATAACTTCTAATAATTTTAATTATGTTCTTCGATTCTAAATGTCGGCGAATTTATTTCATTATTATTTTGAATGAATCAAAATCTATGTTCTTGTATTCGTTCAATAAAGGAGAAGAGAGTGAGTAAGTGGCTCGGGATATTAGGACGATGGCATAGTGTGCATGTAAGACTTAACAAATAACGAAGCTCGGTTGAGTATAGTATTGGCGTGTTGGATTTCACACAGCCTATAGATAAATACACACTGAAATGGCGATGAAGCAGCAAATTGCATAATACGACCTTGACCTTATATAGCCTTGTTAGGATTTACGTGAACTTGACAAAATAACCAACGCTAATTGCTCATTGGTCAAAAGTGTTATACTAGCATCAAGAAGAAAAGTATCTTGTCTAAGGTCTGGTTATGAATGCAAAAATGGTTTGTTGTGCCTGGTTGCCATGACAATGTAACCATAAATATAGAACATAGTAAATAAACGAGTGATAATTTTCCCTTAATCTCGAACTGACACTGGATTTTCGTCAATGGTTCGCAACGAATGTCCCGTGCACGGCTGTGCTATTTGTGGCAATTGGACCAGTAGACACGAACATTCAATAATCTAATCAAAAACATCATTGGAAAATTCACCAAATCTATTACTTTTATGTTAACGTCAATCTAAACGTAACGAATAAAGAAGTGGGTATATGTGCACTAGTAATTGTTGTTCATTATTTTTATAATTGAAGTTCGAAAAGGTCATGAAATCAAATAATTTTATTGAAGGTGAATCCACTCAACAAGAAATACGATCAGTGAGGGAGAAATCAGTGACAAAGCATCTAAGTTCTTTGTGTTAGTATTTAAAAATAACCGGTTTACTTTACAGAAACAATCGCGTACCGGAAAACTGTTACGGAAGGAAGAAGGCATAATGGTTTAAACAAAGGAACAATAAGTGGTACCTGCCCACTTTGTAGTTCTGACTCAGCTGTTATACACCGTGCCATTGAACAGTCTGTGCTTCTCAGCCGATCTCCGGGAGAAATATTTTGGTGTGAATCCATCAGCCAGTTAACAACAAATGTTTGACTGATTAGCGCCCCCAACGTCGATCTATTTTAGATCCAGTTTTCGTTTTTCGCCAAAAAAATGACTCCAAATTTTCCATACTTTCGTACTTGAACAAGATATTATCAAATCAGATAACGTTTTACAAAACCATTTTATGTACGCGCATGAATACATTTTATTATCACACAGCAATCTTTTTTCAGAGCTGGATTATGAATCAGATTTTTCTTGCTTGAATGAAAGTCACTGCAGTGACACTGATAAAATATTGAAAACATAAGCAAGGCTGGTAAATGTTTAGCATGGCAGGCAAATTTTTAAAGTTACCTGTACTGTTTGGTAAACTATTTTGACAAATTTCATTATTTTTTTTTGGTCTAGGCCTTTTTTTGCTCGGAAAGTTATACACGACATTTTGGGGGTCGTAACTGCCGTCTCTGTAGTCTATTTGGTTGCAATGTCCCTAGCTATCGCCATGGTAATTCAGATAACTATGTTATGAAATGTTTTTCATGATATTCACGTGAATTTCATTGTGTTTTTAAGTCACGTGTCATAAATTGGGAGTCCTTCAAGTTTCTTTTAACGACCGTTCATGGCAAACTTGTAGTTAGCGTAACTAGGTGTTTGTCCTTTGTCGACTGTTGAAATTGCTATCATTGATTGGTAGACGAAAATGCACATTCCTCATTGTTAAGCCAGTGATAAAACGCAAATTTCTGTAATCTTTTGTTGCATTCGATTGATACTAATATCAACTGGATACACGCCACATTACTCTATATTGAGATACTGTCTTTTTTCCAAGTAAACCGTATCCAATCAATCTTAAGAGCAGTGTCAAGTTTGTTTTGTAATTTCAGATAAGTTGTTATCTTTTGTATTTTCGAACGTTTCTGGAATAATTCATGCAAACCAGGTGGTGAGCAGTGGCCGAAATGTTTGTTCACCATGTTCACCAGACGGAGAAATGTCTGTTTTTTTCCTTTTTGAGGCTTGAACACCAGATGTACTGTGGAAATATCTCCAGGTATCCCACCTAAAATTATCCTATTTTTTAATCTCACCATGTTCGCCAGAGTGCAAAATGTCCATTTTAACACCATTTGAGGCTTTAGCACCTTATATACACCATATGTCGGACACTGAATACATTACAGAAAGGTGACAAGTTATTATTTTAAGTCATGTACGTCGGGAATTTTTCACAGTATCCCGCCCCAAAATAATCGCGTGAATTTGTTGATTTGTTTACATTAACTCGTTCGGTCATTTATATGATTCAACAGCACAAAACAAATATTTTCCTCAATCAAACAAAAACAACCACAATTTGATAAGGGAAATCATTATGATCTAAACCAATCAGACGATTCAAACAAATCTGATAGTTCTTAATACTCAGCTGCCTGTCACCGTGTCAATTCAACTATGATATACTTCTCCAAATTCAGCTCCAGATAATTCGCTGGATTCACTGGACCTCGCAGAATTTAATTGTAAAGAGTCTGGAACACACTAATTAACATACTCAATCTTCTCCACAACTAATTTCATGTGTAGTCTCCATACCATTCATTTGAATATTATTATTTTTTTCATATGTTTTTACTGCCAGTGTTTATCTTCACAGATTGCTGGCAGAATAATAACATTCATTACCCGCATAGCTACTTATATATTACCTTATACACATTTTCCCCTCTTTGCATTTCTCATTTGGTTGGGAGCAGATTTCATTTTTAAAAATTCTTTGCAGTAACTTTACGTTGTATGCAAATAATCATGCAATAATGCTATTTAACTGATTTATTTGGAATGTGGCCAAGAATTCTGTTCATGATAAGAATTAAATATATCTATTAATTGTCGCTGGGCGCAGCTATTACAGCTGTGAAAGTTTAAATCAAACCGGATATATATACATATAATATGCTTTATTTCATTGCTGAGAATGGGGTATACATTTGTTTCATACTATAATTTCTCATCTATACTGGAAAATGTACTAATAAACAATATTCAACTCCCTTTCTGCAACACCAATAATATCATTACTTAGTATACCACTAAGCAGTATAACAAGAGCGCGTAGTGCAAACCCTATTCTATAAATTGTTCTTGGTCGAAGTAATACATTTTTTAGTCGCCCATGTACGTATCATATAACCTCATTACGTCATGGACAAAACGTATCGGCGTTATACAGAATATTTGTATTGTATGGAATAAACAATAATAATATTAATATTTCCGCGTTGGGGGCACGTTTCTCCAATTATCGCCAGGGCAAGGGTTAACTCACCTATGATTAGTATTTCCTGATCAATGTCAATATCTATAGGTCTTTGACGTATATCAGTGATTGGAAAAAAACGAAAACAAACACAAAAGAATTGTGCCGACTATACCGGGTGTACATGCCTTTATATAATTGTTTCAACTTTGATTTACTGTGTACTAACATGGTGGGCGCGTGTGTGGATGATTTACTACATTAAAATACCAAAACAAACTAACGCCAACAATGCCGATTTTAACGATGTATATATGTAAGTCAATAATCAAAGAAATTCATGGTTTATCTATTCGACAGAACGTAGGCCACCCATATGACTAGTAAACTGGAGGTTTTTACTACATCAGCGTACGTTATCACAATATTTCGGTTCATTTGAATGTACCAACTACACTGCAGTTGTGTTTGCTTATTCACGGCGGCTATAAACGTGGCTCTGTATTCATTTGAGGAATCGCTTGGCAAGCCGTCAACACATGCACACGACGGGGCATCGTTTATTCTTCACATTTTAGCTCACGAACCCTTAATTACTCCGCTGAGTCCAATACTGGCAATTATTTAACACATGGACACTGAGAAGGCAAATGTACTGTATATACGCTAGCAGAGTTATCACCCGTACTCATTGGCTGCCTTGAGCTTTCTAACATTGAAAGGACGCCACCATTTGTGCATCAGTGGCGCGGTAATCGCTCAGCTACTTTATTGATGCGACAGAAGTAGTAAATAAAACAGTTATTTGGGGAGGGAGTATGGACTATACATATAGCTTCGAACGTCTAATTTCTACAGTTACGTGTGTATTACAACGAAACACGCCAGCATCTATCTTCCGACGACATCCGTAATTGCACCTAGAATCAAATAGAATACAATTCATAGGTTTTGGTATAAATGCCGTCTGTAAGTTTGTCTCCATGAAAAAAAGCTTTGTATTTACTTTTGTACGTAACAAAATACTCGGTAATCACCCGACCCTGGGTAATTAGATTTGCATTCTCCGCATGTGAGCTGACTTAATGAGCTAGCATTTCAACGCTCTCCAGAGGAAAAACAATCCACTTTTTAAGAGGTCCCGCTGCTTCATAGTGGTCGCTATCTGTTCTTCCGTTACGAGTAAGAAGATAGACTGGGAGGGAATTCAAAGCAAAGTATACGTGCTAGTGTAAAACGCCGATGCTGATAACGACTGTGTAGGATCGTCTTTGTCGCAGTGTTATTAAAGTGAGACTGAAAACCTGAACTCGACGCGCATACATGCTGACGGACACCGGAAGAGGTTAAACGCGTTTGTGAACATTGAGTAACAATGTATTAATTTTCAGAACTAAGAGGCGTTTTATTCTCCATTGGAAACAAATAGCACACTCGCGATGAAAGCTACAATGTATGGACTTTAATATTATCAAGCCAATAGCTCCAAGCTTTTTTTTCACAACTCGCGTGAAATCGACCGAACCCACAAACAATAAATTGAAGTTGTTATGTTTCAACGAACGATGACAAGTTAACCAGTCTTTCATTACTCATTCTTTCTCTGCTCTCATCACTACTACATTTGACGTGAATGAAGGCGCCCAGGACTACGGTTGTCGACGTCTATTACACATCTTAATCCTGTTGCATTGATAAATCATCTTGCCCCACCAAGCCTAATGATGAAGTACGTAGCTTTCGCGAGCATAATTGTTCTATCATGGAGCGTTCTAGCCGCCATTACCGTCAACGTACTCGCAATACAGCCCGAGTCTGTGCAACACGAGTGTGGCAAAGGCGAAGTGTACGACAATTTTGTACGTCACTGCATCAGCTGCGATATTTGCAAGGAATTCCCCGCCACGCCTATTTGCCGAAACTGTACAAAGGAACTTAGGAAACCCGTCCCTCATGAACGTAACAGTAAGTCAAATTTGGACCACTATTTATTTACTTGTATGTGTTTGAATGCGTGCTATTTTTAGTATTGCGTCGAGTCTATTCGACGTCTGCATTCCCCTTAGCAATTGTAGCATTATACCAAACTCTAAAGTTCCAATTTACCGGCCATATCTACAAATGAAAGAATTCGGCGATAATTATCCGTGTCATTAACCATCTCCTATGACATCCTTGTTTTGAAATCAAAAAGGAAAGATAAAAAAACGACCAGAGCGAGAAAAGAATGCAAAGCTAGGCGTTGCTATGAAACAATATAAAATATGTTACCCTCATTAATGTTTACATTTGTATAATACTTGGACAGTTGTTGCGTCAATGAATCACCCGCCGAGAAGCTAATCAGAAATGATAACATCAACACATTGAAATGTCAAAAATGTCACCCCGTCAAATAGACGCGACCGCAAAGCGAATAGTGCAGTTTCATTCATAAAGTATATATGTGTGTGCATTATATGGTGAATTCAGTAAATTGCTTCCCGGTGGAAGCCCCTGTCGGTATGCAAGTCCCGTGTGCACTCAGCAGAGGCTATTAATACCAACAAAGCTTCCAGTCATTTGTGCGAAAACAGTTATAATAGCTGTTTAAATATCTACAGCGATTTCAGCTTTAGTCACGTCCTGGCATATATTAAAGCCGTAGGTAAAACGGGCAATTGGGAATCATTAACTAGACTGTAAAGTATGCATTTATTTATTTTTTACTTGGTGGAACGTGAATGTTGTTTTTAAATAACCAATACATCATAATGTGAAAGTTATATATACATATATCATACTAAGAAAATTACGGATTTCAAACACTACTTTCAAATTCCGTTATTGCTTCGATGATTCCATCTGTGTTTTTCGTGAGGGGTGCGTTAAAATAATTTTGGCATACATTTTCACATTCATAATCCCAAGTATCGCGTATAATAATTATTATATTATTTGTAAATTATTTTAGTCAATTATTGGTAAAAATCATGCCACCGATTTTACCTAATATTTCTGATCAGATATAGCCCCATTAAAGGGCGGCAGTCGTCGTGTCGCGTCCTGTTCGATATGGGACTCATATCGACGTATACAACGCGTGTAAAATACATTGTTTATTTACATGAAAATCGAACACGCGCGCGCTGCGCGACGACCACCGCGCTTTAAATAACTTAGAAAGGACAAAACTGCGCATGTGTGTAGTATTCTGCTACACTATTGTTCCCTGGTTGTATTTTTACTTACATTGTGTGCAAACATGCTGTTAATTCACAAACACAGTCCTGTTATAAAGTCATTAGTTTGGAAAACGGTAAATAATTAGTTCATTCCACAGCCAATGTGTCCTGTACATTCACCCACAAAGGAAATGCCATCAAAGCACTTGAAGCATGGTGATGGATGTGACTGAGTGCCTTGTGGGGATTCCACATTGTAGTATGAATAATGTTCGAAATAATCACTCCATGATAACGTTGATATACTTCCCCTCCTTTTATGCAGCGATGTATACCATATAAGTAGCTAACAAATATGCAAATTACCTATTAAGTTGATGCATTGTACATAATGATTAATGATGTGACTCACAGAATAATAACATATATCACCAGATATTCAGCTCCTGATTATTAGTCTTGTTTATATTTTATTATATTATTTTATCTGAAAACATTTCTGCTCCCCGGAGAAGGTGAAAAACACGTTAACACGAAAAACAACTAGAACAGATGATTGTATTAAAAAGTGTACATCTGAAATTTGCCCACTCAGTTGAGTAACACAAATGACAACAGTCGTCAGATAAATCTTCAGAAATTCAATTATATGAAGTGTTTTCAAGGAGATTAACTTTCACGACCATAATAACGGTTTCGCAATTGGATGGATATGTTATAACGTACTCCAATCTAAAAAAAAACATCACTAGTTCAATTTCTCGACTTGCTCCAGTAACTTTCGTGTTCTTGTTGAATAGAATATATTACCTGCAGAGGCCTAACACGTTAGAAACATACTTTATAAGAGATGACGGTGTTGTAAATAATTGAGAGACTATTTTATTATCAAAGATCCGACATTACATTAGAACTACTGAATGATAGCGTGCAGCTGCATTTACTCCCAACGAGTTTTGTTTCAGCTGTTGCTAATCTTATTGCGTAAGGAAGGACACATATTGATTATTTGAATTGAACTAGTTTTGATATTTTTCTCATAATGCAAAATGACTGAAGACACTTTTCAATTGTGATGCTGGCGACAAACGACATTTCATTTGTAATACGTACTATTTAATGAATTTATCAATTTTAGTTTATAAACGAGTCCGGTAAAGAAAATTATACGTACGATAAATTCATATTGTTTCTGATTTGCTGGCCCATCGTATTGTTGACAGTACCTTGCTATAATTACCATTCCTTTTTATTTGCTTAGTTATGAATTGCCCGTCGAAAATATTCATGAATATTTAAAATGTCACGCTACAATTAAAATGTGTATTACTACGATTCAGTACCCTTGTCTGGTTTGTTTAATGATAATTCTTAGTTTTTGGTAAAGAATTAATCCATTCATAGCGAATAGTGAAATTGGGTTATTAGCCAAGATATTTTATTAGCATGGATGATCTCCTTTCTAATTATCCGTCATATGTTTAAGTCAGACACAGCTTTCAAGATGTTACATTATCGTCTACGGATGTGTATTTAATACTTGATATATGAGGTTAATATGAACAAAACAATGATATATATAATAATACTAATAATAACTTTATTACACTACTAAAAAACCTTCAGAGGGTTTTTGTAATTATAATGGCAATAGGGGTTATCTGAAATCGTTTAAATCAATATATGATATGTTTTGTGATTCAACAGACAGTACTTGACCTGTCATGTTTTTCAGAAAAACATGACAGGTCATATATATATATATATATATATATACATATGGACATAATATCGTAAACACATTGCCCCTTGGAAAAATACGTGTTAATTTTCTTAGTGGTAAAGGTCGCAGAGGGGGAGGCATGAACTTTTGCATGAGGGGGCTTGATCTGGTCACCACCCCTCGCGACCTTATTGCGGGCTCCGGGGCATGCTCCTCCTTAACAGATTTAAAATCTAGAACCTCTGAAACGCTATTTCCTGCATTGTGAGGGCAAATTTTGCTGACACGAAGAGATTCAGCTTGATTTGAATGGGGGCGGCGAAGCTCCCTAAAATTTTTTCGAAGGGCGACCGCCCCCTCTGCCGCCGACACTGGGTCGCAGCGATGTTGTCCTTCCAACATATAATAACACTTATAATCGCAAACGGGAAAAGCAAGAATCCCACCAAACAATACACACGTTATCTATGTAGGGTATAATCATAGAAATGTGACTGATATGAGGATATCATGAAATCGATATTTTATTTTATTTTGTTTTTGATAAACACCCACAACTGTGTTGAATGATTAAGTCCCCACATTTCAACTCATTCACGTCTTGCATTTTTACGAATGTGCCTTAGTTTCAACTTAGCTTTTGGAATTATTGTGTTGCATATATGATTTACTTAATTACTTTGAATGTCATTTATTGAACTAATTAATAAGCGTTGAATAGTTCCAAATATGGAAACATATATCAAGTGATTTAATGCAACCATGCATGCAATAAATTATAAAACAGTTTTGTAGATTCTCAGTGCGAGAATGTACATGATATTGTTCTGTCCCTGTACATTGTACGCATGCCCAATCACCGTCATCGATGAGTCGTCAATACTATCAGGAAATATGATGCACTTATGTCTTTGCGTGCTGTTATACAATTTACGTTTTGCCGAAATAATATAATTATTAGCTGAAATGTGGGTTGAATGTCGGCTACATCGTTGTATACATCATTAACATTGTCCATTCTATCGAATGTTTGGAACCACTGTAACTAAATTGTAGATTCATCTGCAATCACAATGATGTGCAAGCAGCTTTGTAATGGTTGACACAACTTTTTTTGCAATTAATAAAATAGGGTATGACCTTGTTTTTATGCTCAGAAAGAAAATGTATGTTTGTATGACAATTACCAATCCGCGAAATCAATGGCACCCGAGAAGTCTACTTGACTCCAGTTATCGATATAATCACTCGAATTCTATTCTATTCTATTCTATTCTATTCTATTCTATTCTATTCTATTCTATTCTATTCTATTCTATTCTATTCTATTCTATTCTAGATCGATTCAACAGGTTACCATCATATTTAGGTCTTTTCAATCAAAATTATCAAAGTTATGACAAATTTTGCGCAATAAGCTAGAATTTTAAGCTCGTAAAATTCGCCTTCCACAATAATAAAAATGAGTACACGCATGCCGGAACACACTGACATATATATTTTGCGGGAAACATTTATGAGCAAAATTACGCTGTCAGTGATAACATGATTTATTCCTAATCGCCATCATTAAATAAAAAAACACTCTAAAAATAACGTACAATAATCCTGTTTTATTCAGCTGCACCACGTGAATTAAATTAACAACTTACTATGACGTCAGCTGCACCACGTGAATTAAATTAACAACTTACTATGACGTCAGCTCGCCCACTTTATATTACCGAAATCAAGATTTGTTATTTTTCTCACTCTCTAAATCGACTGACAGAGAAAAATATTAAAGCATCGGAATCATTACATTACAAAGTAGTCTGCAAATATTTCTCTCTGATTCAGTAGTCTGACTGTAAGGTATTGTTTATTGCTGTTGTTATTATTAGTGAAACAACTTTAAAGCTTCTGCAAAATCCAATGAGAGAAATAACAAAATTACACAGCTAAAATAATTTTAAGACAAGAAACAAATATGCAGGAAATATATTTACTAGAAAGCACAAAATTCTGTAAGTTCGTAAAGTTTGTCAATCTCTGGCACATAAAAAATTAAAGCTATGATAGTGTGATGATCACATTTTGTTAATTAATGTATTTTGTAAATTTAATGTACATTTGATCAGTGCTACTCTATGTTTTTGGTTTTTAATTTGGGTCAAATAACTCTTTAATACTATAAGTATCAAATTTATTTTCCCCTGGTTTATTAAGAACTTGTTTCCAGTGATCAAGATAATGTTTTGGAGAAACTCCCCTAAAATGACGCAGAGTTTCAGTGTCATCTAAATCTGTAATGATTTCTCAATAAATGCAAAGCATGGATCATAGAAATTATTACCTTCGTCAAAGGCTGCAACTAATATATTTCACAATCAAGCCTTTTATAATATTTGATATTTGCTGTACAGATATTCAAAATAAGTAGATAACGCCCCAGTTCATCTATTAGCCTTCCTAGTATATCAACTGACAAATTATTTCAACTGGAAAGCGGCACTAAGAACTCAAAACAAGGGCGACCACCCATGTCCGGAATTCAGTCATAAGGAAGATAAATGATATCAGAGCACTTCATAATCTTCAAGAGAATTAACTCTATAAACCCATATTAATGAAATAACCACGCTACATTGCTAAACTCCTTCAACAAGGCAAATGGAGTACTTTGTTGTATGCAAATAAAATAGTTACACAACCTTGACCCACAGTGTACTTTTTCTTCCTACAACTATTGAGCTGCCTCGAGGGTGTAAATTGAACGGCTCAAATTACATCATGCTAGACATTATTCTGCAAAGCAGAACATCCGACCTTAAAGGTCTGCAATGGTCTGCAGACGACAAGTGAAAACATGAAAACGGCATCTCTTGTATCGTCTGCCACAGTAGGTGTTGACAGGCAATCGTGAGTACGGGGAAAATAACACGTTATATGGTTTGGTTGCTTTTCTTGCTTCTAGGCGGATTCAAAAACAGTTTTTCTGGGGGTTGGTAATTTATTGCACTTACGCGGCTTAGTTGTAATGGTTCGACACAATAATGTTTAATTTGTTTCTCATATTTTTATTTTCGTAATTTTTGCGAATATATGTTTCTGCGGTCATACTGATTGTTTTCTATTTTCTCACTCCGACTGACGTTATGACCTACCCCTACACGAGTACTGCATCTGTCCTCAGACAACTAATATTATTAGTTGTCTGAGATATGTTACATTGTGACCCTATTGTGTCATATACATCGGAAACACAATCTGGTCTTTTGAACGGCCAATATGAAACTGACATGTAACATTTGTAAAAATACCGGTCCGCCAAAGTGTTCGTTGTAATACTAACACAGCAGTACGATCCTAAGTTTATTATAGTACATAACGTGTAAATCGTTCGCGTTATTTTGAATATGAAGTGACGTAATGTCAACTAACACAGTAGAGCAAAGTATCGAAGTGCGTTGATGAGTTTAAATATCAGTTCCCGTCACCGAATTGTCAATGCAGATGACTCTATAACCAGCAAAGCCATGTGTAGACGTTGTACACTAAGGACATTTTCCCATTCCCATCATGTCTCATTTATATAAATTGAAAACCGTCAGTTCTAACTGATTGAATTTGACCGAGGTGTATTTAACGGCAAACCCGTCAGACGATAACAATCTTGGGCAGTAATTGTTTCATACGTTCTGTTCCCAGTATACATTCGACTGAAAATAGATTCGAACTGCAACTTCCAGTGTTTCATAATTGGCGTGATAATGTATTGTGCTGTAATTTCATCAAATGACACAATTTAATATTTTTTATTATTTAATATTACTAATACATTTTACTCGCAACACAAACTGTTGTATGTCACTATTTGAACTTGCGTGGCCTTAGCTACCCTATCTTAAGTACACGTGTGCACTATAGAATAAAATGATAAACATCATGTTCAGATGCGAGACGATGCATAAATAATACCTAAGCCCTTGTTAAATATGGAACATACTTTGATAAACGTTACACGGATTTGCTTGCATTGTCATAAATTACCGCGTTCAGTTTGCAAGTAGTGCTAGGATCGAATATTTGCAACACGCGTGCTAATGATTCATGTCGTCTGCTGCGAATGTGAAAATATGATGTTTTCACCATACAACATCTCTGGTCTGCTGCTAAAAACTGTCGAGTTCTTCGTGAGTGCATCAATTTTTGACAATCACAATTAACTTATGTCCCATTAAAGGGCGGTAGTCGTCGCGCCGCGCATGTGCGACATTAGTGTTGATAAACATTGATTTTCCCATAATCCAATGCGCCTTTCTAATGAAATCACGAGTATGAGTTTTGCCTTATGCGTCACTTGTACTAATTACTGCCGGCAACTCCATCGATACCTTCCAAACACTAAGACGATTTTAATTCATGCTTGGTAACCTCCATGTTTGTACTGGTTGGTGTGTGCAACAGTCAAAATCGCCATCTTTGTTGATGAGGCCCATATCGCGCGCTGGCGCGGCGCGACGACTACCACCCTTTAAGATGAAATTTTGGATCCTAATTCTTTAGATAATATTGTTGGCCCTATATCATATTTGTAATTAAGAACGTTGAATGCATGTTAGTTGCGAATTACTGGACAAATTACTTGAGTGTGGGTTATTCTACTTAGGTAGTATGTCATGCACAGTAGAAGTAATTGTAAGTGAGGGAGTCTCTTGATTGAAAACACCCACTTCCGGCGCAGACGACATCGCTCTTTTTCAATGACGTGACGTATGAAACAGCATTGTATTACATCCGAAATTGCATAAATGTTGTTGCATTATTTATTTAATTTGTGACGTAGTGCATGACACCACCTACATTGCCAAGTGTGTTGTTATATGCCAGAAAATGTCTCGTTTAATTGACCATAATTAAATTTGACAAATGTAGCCTGCGTGTGCTTGTCTGTGACATAGTGCCATGTTTGATTTGCGCGTCAATTAATAACAAAACCACACATTCAACGCGCCTGTATGGACATATAAAACACTGTAAATTGCTGGAACGATGTGACATGCATGCAATGTAGTGAATAAACACCGAGCAGTTTTGCGCTTAGAATCGCCGAGGGCCGCGATGCTAAAGCCAGAAACCTCGAGGAGGAGGGCTGTTGAAAATGAAATTACATAGCTTGGTGGCAATGTCGGATTCGGGTTCAACCTCTTGCCCAATCATGTGTCTCTCCGATGTAACCAATCACATACAACGGCCTTTGACCTTTTAACCAATTACATATTTCCCTGATGTGACCATAAGGCCGGATGTATGGATATAGCCAGCAGTCACAGCGTGTCGTTATTGCCCAGTGATAACGATTTATTGATACCCTTCCTGCTCGAATTAAGAATGTATATAAGTCTGCAATGCCATAATTATGTTAATCTGTTCAATAGTTAATACTATCTATTGTCTCTTCTGTATCTTGTGATCATCTGAAGAATCCTACTCCACACGAGCAAACATGTTTTATTTATTTATTTATTTATTTATTTATTTATTTATTTATTTATTTATTTATTTATTTATTTATTTATTTATTTATTTATTTATTTATTTATTTATCATTCATTGCATTCATCCACCATTCACCAGCTTAGCGCAGTTAGTAGAGCGACTCCCCTACAGCTTGGCTGATCTAAACTGGGTTCGATTACAGGGTATTGCCAATAACAACATTATTTGAAAATTGAAGAGGACGTTGAACTCATATTTATCATTGGAGATGTGCGGATGAATTCTAGAACACATTTTGGGTGGCTTAGAACTTAACATGGAGAAACTCTGGATGGTTCTCGAACTACCTAGAAAATCTCCAGGTGGCACGCCTGACTCAGTGGTTATTCCCGCAGATAATAACCGTACAATAAAATAGTTGGACGTCACAAGTGTGTTTTAAATGCATATATTCATGCGCGAGTATTTCCCCCCTGCAGCAATATTCACTCGTTTAAAAACAAATTATGTAAATTATAATGACGACCCAGCGTAAATTGGTTTATCGCAATTCAATTGATTTGAGTGACAGCTGTTCTCTTTTATGACCACCTCGTCGGGTTAGGATGTTTTTTTTTAATTGAGGTTGTTTAAATCAACCTACTATACATCCTCTTCAATACTTCATAAATATTCTTTTCAGCGCTTGGATTCGTTTTGTTGTAAAGTAGGGCGGCGTTCACAGAGTTCCTGGACACGCGTCATACACTTTGCGATACGTAGGTATGTGCGCAAACAGGTGGTAATACCACCACGCGAAAGTAGTGACTTACTGTAAAATATGTCTTTTTCGCGAATTTAGCGAGAGAACTGATGCGCTAATTCAAGATGTCGCTAATGACTTTATTATATATTCAAAATGGCCGCCAAAAAAAGAAATCAACAATGACAAGAGAGATTCGCTAAATCAACATTTTGCTATTACGTCATTTTACCACAATTCGCTGAAATTGCATGCCGCATTTTCAACATGTTTTACAGTATTTGATGATGGATATTAATATATGTTTTACCGTCTTAATTGGCCTCACGGGACGGCATCACTTATTAACAGCATGGGTCAATGGGCCCATAATTAAAGACGGCATTAGCTTGTACTTTCAGAGTAATAACAAATATAACGTGATAATAGAAAGACGTCGATCGAGTCAAATCTGATACACGTGTTCGCTGCTAATGATGGCGTTGTCCCAAATGCCGTATTTGGTCATGACAACAGGCACAGTATCTTGCAGCGTTTTTGTAACGTTAAATAATATCCGGACAGTTTTTGATTTCACCGTAATTTACTAGACTGTGCTGTGTACCGTTCATCTGTCAAAATCAAGACCGTGCCTTTATTGTTATTATAATCTTTTCATCTTGGAAATTTGTTCAGAATTTTGCTTGGTCCCAATATCACAAGTTGTACAAGCACCATGCAGCTGACAGGGGTCAGATTAGATAGGAAAATACATTACGTATGATCAGGTTATACAATAAAATATAATGATTATACTATAAGCTTCAGTTATTTCAATTCGAACGAATATACGGAGGTATGTCAATTAGAAAACTTGTATGCAAACTACACGACTTGCAATACAATCGGTGACAATGTGCAGTCATTAGTCATACATTTCATACCTTATTGTTGTGACTATAAATAACATCCTTGAAATTACTATCACGTGACTTAAAATAACAGAAAATTAATGTGTGTACATAAGGTGTCTGGTGTGAAATATTCATTGGTTCAAACATGTGTACATGTGACTGGATGTACCCACGTATACGCTGCATACATTGACACTCAGAGCCAGAGTCACATCGATATCGTCTTTACAATGTTATAACACCCATCACAGTAAACTATTGCAACATTTTAAACAGTTTAGCACAGATACTTTATTTTAGTCGCACGATGACACGCACACAACAAACCGAGAGCAAATGACATCCAGTCTCGTTTTCAGATGGCGTTTCCAGTTATTTGCCTCGAACTTCCCGGTGGGCACCCGTTCCAAATAATACAATAATACCCTATATATGAACATAACTGAAACGATGTTGTCTTGCAGAACACGGGTCTTAAACATCGTCATTTAGGAAAAGTAATGCTATTTATCCTTATGTATTTGAAGGAGGTTTGTGGAGAAGGCCCAGTGTCAAGTCACTTGCTACTATTCCCTTGCATGTAAACATAGGAGAACGGCTGCTTTACACAACAAATGTGGGAACAAGTAGCATTTCCCATAACCCGATTTATTTTGTCTTGTAAAATGTATATACTATTCAGTAAACGACTATGCAAGTCTTATGTGACGTCACAATGACCTCGATAGGCAGTTTTTCGTTGGTTAACTACTTTTTGTAAAACAAAATTATTCACACTCGTCAAATCGCGTGTTATCATAAACAAATTCAATCACTATTCTAGACTTCAACTAATATATTTATAAATACTTTATTGTACTACGATGAAAAGAAATTATATTATTATATTTAATATATATATATATATTTAAGAGAAATTAGATGTGGAAATTATTATTATTATTTTATTAATAGCGTGTGTAGTACTGGTTATGATACTAGTATTTATCATGATTTACTGACTTATTACAACGTAAACTTGGTGGACATACGTGATAAAAATATAATTATATGTACAGTTTGATTCGTATAACTAGGTGTAAACAAGTAATATAAATTTAATTATGTCATTCTGGATATGTCTACTGCTTATCGAACGTATTCCTGTGATAACAGCTCAAAGACGACCTAATTTGTGACATTTGTTTCAAACTGGTTTAGAATAACTTATCTTTTAAACAGTCCGATCAAGATGCTGACTTTTTTCTATACGATCGTTGATGTGGCACCCGCTGCACAATATCATACCTGATGTTCTTGCAAATATATAAGAATATAGAAAGCACTGTAAGTCGCACAGTACATATCCATACACATACCTGTAATCTCTTGTACTCATTTTTGTACATCTGATGTCCTTGTCTACAGAACAACCCCACCAAACATTCTTCACAGACAAACATACACACATTAGTTTTATGTTTCACTAGCAACCTGCTTCAGATCTCCCCAAAAATGAAATCGGGTGTTCCTTGTTTCATGAAAATGTTTCCATTACTGGTTAACCTGTCTGACAATAGTGAAGAATCCTTCCAGGAATTCCGTGTAGATAAACTGCTGACAGAAAAACAACGCTGATAAAACAGAACCTTCATGACATGACTTGGGTAATACTGACGTACATTGAAATAATTATAGATAATTAATTACCTCACTATCCCTGTGGTATTTAGAAGTAATCTTGTGAATTTGCTGATTCAAAATACCAACGTCACGAGTAATAAGACTCTATCAATGGAGAGTGTGTCGTGTAAAAGCCTCTTCTTCGTACATTTGTTTCACCAATCTATATATGCTGTAGGTATTTCCTTGAGAAATTAAATGCCTTGCTAATGCAGGTACTGAAGGAGTACTCATCGCAGTCATTTCATAAGCTTAATTTGAAAACATGAAGTGAAATTTTGTTGATCACGATTAGCTATAATGTTCAGTAAAGTAATTGAGTAACGGATTTTGAAAGTGTTAATTTGTTCTTAAATAAAATAACTGTCACGTCATTCGCCATTTGTGTATACCTACGCGGTCAATGGATGAATTTAGACAAGAAGTTATAAATTACAATTAGTATGTGACTGTTTGCGTAATTTTCTACTTCCGCCAACTTTTTTGTTTGCTCATTCCCAGTCCACTATCGTTCGCTCGGTAATAGTGAAGTGTAAAACACATATGACAATCAGTGGGCATAAACAATACGTGTGAAGTTTCTAACGTGCATAATATTACAAATTAATAATTTAGCTCACATAGCAAAATAGTTTCCGTATTTGAGTAATCGTCGAATCACTGTCTGGCTTTAAAAAAATGGGAAAGTGTGAATATGAATATAATATCATAATACGTAATTGAACATTGGCACAAAAGTCATAATTAAATTATTATTATAATTATATCATTATGTTTGTTGAGTCCTAGCTAGGATTGTAGAAATGTACAAAGAGGAATTTCAGTTTCATTTTACTAAGCATATCAAATTCTCTTGCTACTGCCAATCATCAGTAGCGAGATTATGAGTGTGATGCACTTGTGTTTTCATGTACATTACCATCAGCCACGTATCTTATTGGAATTTATCTATTTTCTACTTGCTCCACGTTATATCACTATCTCGCCTGCCCACTGTCCGTTTTACATTTTATAATTTAAGTTGACACGTTGAGTGGATATGCATAACATTTTCTCTTGAGCGAAGTATTTTAAGTGAATAATCGGTCGTAACATACCATGGTCGATTACGCGACCTTGGTATTTTGTCTTTAACGGTTGCTCTTTGAAATTATATCGACTGCATCGTTGAATGCATCTTTATGAAGAGCTGCTCGATATTAATACGTGACTGCCTAATGCAAATAAAGGAATACATTACAAAGACTGCATATAGCTTATAACATACAACATAAGTTGCATTCGAAGCCGGAAATACACACGTACGCAAAAACATAAATGTCTTTTCGAGGAAGAAACTTACTTGTCCTTGGATATGTCAAGAGCAGGAAGGCCGTTTCTTACGCAATTTCCAATAACTGTTGCTGTAAATGTTTTTGTAAATATTTATGTGTGTTTCTTTTAACTATTTAAAAAAAAAAAAAAATTCACCATTCCCCATGCTCAACCTTCTCCATGTTTAACTTCTTTCCTTTTTTTAGGTAGAAGCTTAATCTCATCAGCGGTATATTGCAGGCACGCGCTCTTTCGTACTTGTGTGCTTTCTATATAGTTCTGCATTGAATGTAATACTTGTGGAGTTGATTGAACGCCTTTTCACTGCCCATATATTTATACTGGCCACACCAGTGACGTCGATTGAAACCTGTGTTGGTGCAACTCAATCTGATTGCTGTATTGCATGATGTCTATATTCAATATAATTTTATAATTATTATGACGTGTTTCATTGTCATTCAAATATCTTTGTTCATTATTAGAATAGCATTTACTCAGATTCCAATTTTTCTTGCGTCGAAACGTGAATAATACGTCTGGTCAGGGTCAGGCGAATATCATGTCAGGGTGTGACTCACTCATTTTCAATTGTTCGCGATGTAATGAGTTTCTGACACGCATTATACTTCTACTGTATCTTCATTTTGTTATGTTTATAGCATGACAAAGAATCTGAAGAGAATAGTTAATGTCAGAACAGGGTAGACATGGGTTCGTTATTTGAGAAAACGAAACACATGCACATTCTTGCAACGTGATTGACCCTAGGGCTAATCGATTCCACATCGTAATTAGCAGGCTCCCCGCCAACTCAGTGTCTTTAAAAATAGCCACGTTAAGCCAGCATACTGTTTCCCCCAAACAGTTATAATCTTTAATGTACCATGGAGAGGATTTAAAATACATGACTTGATAAAAGTCGATACTTTGTGTTTTCATTTCCATGCCACCTTATCTACAGGGAGGATGTAACACACTTCGGTTGCAGCGGTGGGATGCCATACACATCGACCCATGACGTCATCGTTCAGTAAAACGTCAACTGACTTCTTTCATTAAACGTAAGCAAAGACTACTAAATGGCTGCCAATGATTTATGTGACATAGACTACTTGAACTATAACAAAGACTCTTTGAGCCAGGGAAGTATGTTTCCTGCACCGTATATCGCTGCTAGACCACATATGTTTGGGATTCTAGTAATATTAGCATTAATTTGACGGCTACTATGGGATCTACTTATATTGATTTATAATCAATATGAGATGAACACATGTTTACTGATTTGAACGTGTCCGACTACGACATACAGTATGCAACTATCTGTACAGACAGTATAAACTAATATTACAACGTACAAAGTGAAACTCTGCATGTTGCCATCACAAGTTGGTAGTGTGTTGCTATGTGGTGTTCATCTTACTTTGTAATGTTGGATTTGTATAATGAATATAGTATTTTATTTTAAATCTATATAAAACATAAAAAATAAAGGAATTGGTATTATGCAAATTATATAAAGTATGGGTATATGAATGTAAACAATACACTGTGATTGAAATTAGCGAAATGCTCTGAACATTTAGCAATCAACAGTGTGTTCAGACTTCTACAATAACAGTTCACTAGTCGACTAGTTTGCCTGATGGTGCGTTTGATTAAATGCAGAATAACGACCGTGTGCGCCATGAGCTGCCATGCCACTGGCGTATTTAAAAAAACCGTTTACCATTCTGTTATCTCAATTCAATACTCTCATAATAACACATCTGACATCTGATGACATTTGAGTATCTTGATAAATCATATGACAGAATCCCATATGACTTTATGCAAGTTATTTTCACGAGTGATGCAGTTTATCCTGCGACCGTATTTTATTAGTGATGCACAGATTTTCCGAGCGGTCGTGGCCGTGGGGCTATCATATTATTACACATATTCTCAGAAAACCGCCAAGAAAGTGCGCTCACGGTTGTGACCTACTTCAAATTCTGTTCAGTGATTGGTTGGCCCTGTATTCCATTCTATTCGCATGTAAATATATTCAGACTCACGCCCGCTTTTGTATGAGTCATAGCGAATTTTGTTAAACGTATTTTAACATCTACATCAAAGACTAAACGTGCATTTCAAATACATCGAACCCAAGCATCCATAATTTCGACTCATGCGATTTGCATATCAGCCATAAAATAACATATTGTTTGCATTTGACCTTTTTGGCTATTATTTTGGTGATCAGTATGATATTAACTACTATGAGGTTATTACGAGGATACCTCAAAGTATGCACGAAGATAGTACAGCGGAAGTATCGACCGACGCCCTGCGGAGGTCGATGCGACGGCGTACTGCCTGAGTGCATACTTTGGGGTATTCTCACAATAATCTTATTATTATACATTTTTCCTTCCAAGAATACATAATGGGAATGCCGAAATCCAAAATGTTTAGAACAGCCATGTGGCAGCCATGTTTATTTTTATAATACTATTATCCATCTGTCACCGTATTACCAGCGTGCCGTAATTTTGCGGTATTTTACGGGGTAATTTCATTCAACTATATTAGTAAATGAGAATTCCAAATATTGTATTCCAATATTCCAAGTTTATATATTCCTAATATGCCTAAAACTTATATCTGTATCACGAGAGTAGTTGTGTTCCTGCTAATGAATTAAACATATACCTAAACATTGAATAAAAAATGCAGTCAATAGCCCTATAAAATTGGCATTGTACATTATTATAACAACAGAACAATTGTACAATTGCGCATAAGTTATGTATAGTTTCAAATATATTACATTGATTTAATTTATGGTTACACGACACATCATATATAATGGTGCTTTGTGAGTTGACAGGAGTTTACTTTGATTAGTACAGATACATTATTTTAGAATTTCAAACAGACTTAAGGATTTCCATCAGAAGATTACCTCCTCTCATCTAGGAACCTGCGATTCGCACTTTTATTTATATATATAAACAATTCAGCTCTGGTGTACTTTTTTATTAATAAACTCCATATGCTAGGTTAAATAATCATGTTTCGTATCACTCTTCCGCTGCGGCTGCAATAACACAATTGTCTAATCATTGCATGAAATGCATCCAATTAGCAAAAATAGATGTAGCGATGAGAATGTTTGACAATATGAACTTCGACCTGCTGTGTTATTTTTTAGACATTCCAAGTAAGTTACTCATGGATATACATATCTACTAATGTGGAATAGGAACTTTCTATGGAAGGTTTTGTAGGTGCGACTCCTGATAACCCCTCAGTCAACACACGATATCATTTTCGCACTACACTCACATATTAAGAACATCAAACATACAACGTACCTATATAGCTGTATGTCCCGTTTCATTCCGCCATCGTGACTTTAATGTTAGGGTTTATCGTTTATACAGTTTTTTCCAACTCATTCAGACTGCTGTGACGGCTATAGAAAAGGTACAATTGGAAGTGCTACATTTTGTGCATTTCAACATAATAATAATATTTAATTTTAACATACGTAATAGGATTCCACTATTGTATAAGTTAATGCTACATATTCTATTGTCTCATTTGACCACGATTCGTACATGGTGAAAGAAAGACCGGGTTGTTGCGTCAAATATGCCATTGAAAGAGACAATGATTGAACAAGGATGTAATCGCTGGGTATTTTCATTCCAAGTGCATATTTTATTCCTCTATTCAGTTTACCATAATATTGATGTTGATGTTGTGAAAGTTTAAACCAACAAAGCTATTGCACTTATAAAATATCAGTCAGTCCGTTCTCCGTGTCACATAGAGGGCAGCTGGAAACAAGATGCGCTATATCGCCTTTCCACTCGACCGTCTGTTGTTTTTATAAAGGTTATCGTATCATGCGAGTTTGCATATAATTGTAACGGATACTCACATATTACTTGATAAAATATTAAAAATGTTAGTTAGGTTTGCCGTGCCTTCAAATCGTAGCGGGATTGGTGGATAAGCGCTTTTCTAATGATTCAAAGGGGCTCACTTTAGCAACACTGTGCCAAGTGTGACGTAATGTAAAATTAAACAAGTTGAAACAATTGTGTGTGATTACAATTCATTGTACGGATTTTTATTCTCATCTGCGGTTACGATAACTGTCTGGATATGGAGAGGTACTTTCTCAATAGACATCACCCACAGACCCTTGCACGCATAAAGTTCATTCTTCTGTCTGGTAAAGTGATTCTTATTGACACATTGTCATCCCCACGACATTGTTTTATCTTGCAATTATACTATATTTATCCAGACAATCTCTGAATTTGATACCTATTTGTAGACTACTCATTTTCTAAATGTATTCCAATTAGTCAGCAAAATATTAAAAGACAAACATTATAAGTTCTAACAATATTACTTGCATACGGCAATACTCGCTATATTGAAAATATAATTATTTTCAATCCCGATTGTGTATGTCATATTTCACATAATTATGTATTACAAAAATTGTGATTAACTTATTTTCTCAGTAATTATAAATAATAACGCCGCAAACTGGGTCATATAATAGATTCCAAATGTTTCAGAAACGACATTTACTATTTCTAGAGTATGTACACAAACACATTCTTGAAACTAGAAACACGAATATGCAAGGAATGTCGTGTAGTAAATTGCTTGATATATACGACTTTCTTCGACCCCACAGCTTTGACATACTGCGTCCACCAGACTGTGTTGACGCGTGTAGTTGCTTACCCTAAATGAGCGGTGTGATAATGAAATTATGATATCAGTTTCTGACTGAGTTTCAGAGAAATCAATCCCTTAGTTTGTAAGAATACACCACAGCTATGCTTTAAAACATTTCATCTATCAGAACCAATTTATATTGATGCTGGCGTTTATATACGCTGAGAAGCTGAAATTAGGGGGTTATTAACCACCAACAAAGATGGCGACACTGACGGTACCAGATGCCCTTCACGGAGGCAACTATGCAAACTGCAAATGGCATGATCAAATTATCTAAATGGTTAAAGCAGGATGTAAATGGGATACAATTAAAACGTATTCAGTGATATTAATACTGCATGTAATAATATTATAATAATCGCGCCAATTCGACAGAACGCATTTTACTTATGCTGTATACAAATAATTATTCGTTAAATCTGTTCATTAGACGAACAAATCCTTCCAATCGATAGTTTAACGTTGAAAAGAAAACTTTATTCAGATTGCGATATGAATAATTTCTTCTCCTGATATTTACGCATTTCTTATCTCGCTATTGTCAAGTCACATATATTCAAATATTGTCTAATCCGATCCTATTTTATCTGAATAGTGAACATCAAATAATTCCCCAGAGAACACGTCTCGTTTCCAAAGCATCTGGAGATTGCCTGCTAGTTGATCTTATCGCTTGATTTAATTATCTTCTTATAGGTTACGTCGAATCTCATCACTGTCCTAGTGTATCTGCAAACACCTTTCTAAGACGCCGAACAATTGTCGTCCATGCGGCTGCTTGTTTGTTATAGTGGATGGAATATATGTTTATTTTCCTTAAATAAATATTTTCTAAAAAGCGCAGTAATAAATACACACGTGTTCTTTGATCATTCCAGGTGGCACATAGACGCATTCATCGATATTGAAAACCCAGACATCTGTAGAAAATAATGTTGGTGTTTCCTAAGGGCCCTTATCTTTTAACGGAATGTTCATCCACAACGAGCCAGTGCTCACATTTAAATCGATGGAGGTCGTAATAGGTCAATACAAAGTAGCATTCGTAACATTTGATATGAGAGATGTGATCTCTGAGATGCATCATCTAAACCCAAAGTTCCACTTCAGTCTATCTCATCGCATCAGTTGATTCAGCAACACGCGAGTAGTATTCCTTCCACGGTTCAGCTGATTACCCCACGGGTACATTATCGATCATTTGAAGAAGGTCAAAACAAATGGTCTATCTTCATTCATGTAGCTAGCACATTGTCGTGGTAATCAGTGTGGCTTCACGCTGAAACGGTATTCGTAACGCGATTATTACAATATAAATATTTTTCACACAAAACGCTTTTTATCCTAATGCAGGTCCATTTGTACAAAAACACTCACTTCCGCTATATCGTTTACGGCATTCACTGATTTCCTCATTTGCTTTTGTTTCTATAAGCGACAACTTTGAATGTACACGACTATTTTTACCAGGGTTAATTAGGATAATTCTTCGCGGTACAGTATGTCGATAATAGGTTTGGGCGAGTAAAGTGTTTTGTAATCGATGGGTGGGTTGGATAAAACGTATTCAATTATTCGTACTATCAATATCATGCACTATAATTGAAGACCGTAAGATTTTTTTCAGAATCTGTGTTCGCAATACAAACTTGACCTAGCGACATGGTGACGGGGATCACTAAACAATTATAGAATCATAATATCCAAAGACTTATTTCTTTGGTGATAATCATTAATGATTGCAATGTACGCTTGTTTTGTTGGCCACGTACGGGCACTGTGTGCATTTTTTTCAAAAATAACGACTGTGACAATGAATCTGTGACATAATCGATATTGAATATGCTATTCTAATTTATTACTAAATACCAATAACCGTAAAACATACACGAATCACGTGATCACACGAGACCAAGGAACCTACGGATACTGATTTCAGATCGGCAACCACTGAAGAAAGTTAAACTTACTGGAGTGTGTTTCATTATAAACAAAAGTATAGGATATGTTTAATATAATTTGCATAATTAGGATCCAACTACTACTCGTAGTGAGTTGGTAATGAGCCAAGCACGTCACGTGTTTGTAGTTGATGTTGTTTTGACAGCTTAATCACCATCTGCTCTGCTGACGTCATTATGACCTTGAAGGATTTGAGAACATGCACACAGTAAGATGGAGTATGAATCCATATACTGAGATGACCGGAGTGTAATGGGGCACATATAAGGTTAGCCTGGTAACGAGATCCATAATACATTGTACATGCTCTAATGACGTTAATTTAAAATGCAAATCTTTGATGTCAACAAAATTAATTAATTAATGTGCCTTGATTTTATACATTAGATTGATATTTTGAGAATACAGGAAACATATCAGCAATTTTTTTGGCATAAATTGGTTTATACAATTCCGGTTTCTAAAATTTGTTTCATATGATATACCGCTTTTCATTTCGTGTTTTAACGGAAGACAATGTCTTGAATAAAAATTGGGAGAGATGTAGGTTGCTAACTATGACATCTTTTCCGTTTTCCAGTTTGTATTGCTATATCATACGTACTTTTTATAATAAACAAAATGGAATTTGAAAATATTTAGTTCAAAATCTGTCGTTTTACAGTAAGCAAAGCCTATATATAGCGGACGTATCGTGGGTTTATCGTGTCCCTGTGATTAAGTATGGACATGTAACCGTTAAGTCCTGTATTATTGTGCAAATGAGCCGTAAACCTATTTATATATCCGAATGTACTTTTTGTAAGACGGTGGCGATGTCAAGCGTTTCGAATGTACATTTATTATTCCATCACAGTGTCTGTTATTGTGTTGAGAAACAGTTTGCTGCACAATACTCAGTAAACGCGATGCACTCATAAAAGTACGGCTTCCTTGGTGTAAGGCTTAACAGCTTTTAATGATAAATTACACAGAAATACTTTATCTAAAGAATGAATGCATAATTGTATGCAAACAAATTTATGATAAATTACTGAATATTTAGTATAATAGTTTACTTTCATCGTGTATGTTCCCCATTATAATCGTAATTTGCCGTGATTATAATGGGCGTTTATTGGATGTCATTTGTTCAGTTATTCATATTTTATACACAGAAAATAGTGAACACTTTCAAGATTTTCGTAGTTATTAACATCCGTTAAATGCACATACCACAAAACTACTTTAAATACGCATGGGTTCAGGCTGCATTTCGGAAATTAGTTTACAGATTATTTGCTGATAAATGATTACTCGTAGGTAAATCAGGATACCCCAGGGAGAGCCGCACAAGATGAGTTGAACTTGAATCGTGTTTGCATTTAGAACATGTATTTACATTGCATTAGTTGAATACCCAGAAGCATTGTTAGATACACACATGTCTGTCTTGAATGATGATATCTGTCATCTGTGATTACGATCGCCTTGTGTTCTCTGTGTATGTTTTACCATATGCGCTGTTCTTTATGCCGCATGTGTTGTGTTTCATAATTTATTTGTTGTGCTCTCTGCTTATGTGTTGTGTGCATGTTATCACTCTACCTATATGTAATGCGTTGTGTATTCTGTGTGCATTGCACTTTCCGCATATTACTACATTAGTGTATGCCATGTATCTAATGCATCAAAACATAAGCAAATAATATAACAAAATTTTCAGTTCGAGAGGTCTTCAATTTTAGAGGCTCATGGGAATGATGCAAATTATGCCCAAGTAGCTGTGTGCCAAGTATTTCCCGTGCGCACAGAATACTTTGATTTGATGGTACCCAGTGATGGTACAGTGGGTGGTTGGTGTAGTCTGGAAGATGCTATTTAAACCATAGACAGTACTATTATAGTATGGTATACTGTATATACTTAAAATCACTTGAAAGTCTCGTTGTTTACGTCACTACCAACTACCAGGAATGTGATTGTGGTACGAATTAAATAACCTCACTGGTGACGTCACCGCTTGTCCTGTGTATGTAGTCAAAGTGACACACACACTGTGACAACAATTTAGACAGAACATTTTTGTTGATAATTAATGAGTCACAAAATTCTTTTTATCTAAGTTCTCACATCTTTTTTTTAAAGATATGAAGTTTCACTTATTTTATTTAAATAAAACAACGCGTTTCGTTTTTTTTTTTGGGGGGGGGGGGGTTAGAGACAATCTCCCAAGCAATGAAAATTGATCTATTTGTGAATAAACAAAATTTCCACTTAGTCTTTGCGAGTTCCCCTGTAACCCACTTATCAGTGACTTCAACTCCCTGATTGATATATGATTTAGGGAGAATTTGTCTTCAGGTTATTTTCATTCTTGTCATGCCGTTTCTTCAGTGGTGTGGAAATCGTTTGCATCAGTGAATGCGAAAAGTAGCCTTCACACCTGGCTTGAAAGCAAAATGGTGTTTTCCTTACCAAATACGACAAACCCGTCAAATGTATTCACTGTAGCTGTGCTCAAAGGTGTGTGAATCAAGAGTCTTTCAGTGATTGTTATGGCTGGATGATTGAAACAACCTTTACTACAACTCACGACTTTTTAGCGGTGCGAGCAGTGATCACAATGCGATAAAGTTCTTGTTAAAATATAACACAGTGCAACACTGATAAAACTAGTAAGTTGTGAATGTTCGGGATATAACACAAACAAACATTGAAACCTATCTCTAATCCGGTAATTATCAATTATGCAAATGTACAGAAACTGATTAATATTTGTTATTACATTATCTTCAAGTTGGATTTGACATGCTTTTGAATTTGAATATCGTTTTGCAGGCTCTAATGCTCAAAACTAAACAGAACAACGCCACGGATTTTGCTATAGAAAAATGAAGCGAGTGCACAACAAATTGATGCGAACAGTATTCGTCCGGAAAAATGAACCAAACGTAACCCAATAATCATCCTTAACATGAGTTATCTGAATCTCAACTAAACTTGTAAATTGATGGTTCAATGTTATTTTGCCGGGAATAATATTAGATTATCTAATAAGCAGGCGCCTTGCGTGAATTTCATCTTACGTGTTAAGTTGCTATAGTCGCACACGTGGTATAGTTTTTAGTGGAAAACTGAAGACCGTACTTGGCGTGGTGTATGAAAAAGGCCGGGCATTTGTATTGTGTTTATTGAAACATACAATGTAAAGAGTGGGTTCAAGTATTGTATTTTTAACGTGATGTATACGCAGTATGGCTTTCATTGCATACACGTGCTGACTGTGGTGCTTTATGATGTATCCTTCTATTGTATCACAAGCATGATATTGATTTATATGTGTGCGTAAATGTTCAAAAGACATTATATTGGCATAACACATATGTTGCTTAAAGTATATCCGATCTCAGACTGATGGTCTTATTGAAACAATGTTTCCCACGTCATTTTCAGAAAGTGTTCAAAATTCAAACAATTCACGGCAAACGTGATACTTATTCCTGAACAAATTACGTGAACGATTTCACGTTGGTTTATTTTCAAGTTACGTGTTACGGGAATTATGATACAAATTCACGTGAAATCGTTTTCTGTTAGTGATGCACTGTGTTTTGTATGCGATTATTTAGTAACTGCGGCGTGTGCCTAAAAGCTTGACGTATGTACAAAGTCTACTGCAACACTAATATATTTCACACAGACTGTTTATGTGTTCGTCTGTTACGTGTGGTCATGTACTATACACAGCATTATTTCGGGTCGAGTACTACATCCAATGGGTTGTCATATATTTGTTTGTGTTGAATTGATGCGATTAGGAATATTGATAATTACAGATCGTACAATAATTTATGCATACATGTGCTTAATGTGCATAATCATACAGTGTCGGTGCGCAATCAATAAGGAGGCTTTAATATGAATCGATGTTTAAGGCAGACTGAGCTCCTGATACGCCCCTTGGTTGGTCATCTATATTTGCACCGTTTTAAAGATAATAAAATAAACCTTAGAAATGTTTCATTCTCGGGTTGATGAATCAAATAAATGGCCCTATCAGCCATTTTGACCCGAGTCAGCAGGAGATCTGTCATGACTTAGAATGAAGTTCAATTTTAACATATTAAATTAGTTTTTAGTTTAAGGAAAACAAATCTACATATGTTGATTACCTGATTTGAATATTATTTTGAAATGAAAATGAAAGGCCAAATATATAAATAATGGAAGTGTACATGTTAATCGCATAGTAGCACTGCCAAAATAAGCTACATTCACATAGAACTTGCCCAGGACATATGTAAATCTGGTTGTTAATACAGTGTATTAGAATGTCGCAGGGGACACATATATAATCATTTAATCTAAAAGAAATATTAACACCATTATATCTTGTTTTCATATCAAATTAAAACAACATCAGCGGAAGTATATTTACATAAGAAATAGGTGGACGCAATATTTCTGTATGAAATCTCGAAAATAAATGACGTGAGTCCAACCATGAATGAATACAACAGTAAGTGTAGATTACCCTTATCAAGACCCAAGAAATGATTGATAACTATGAAATACATGTGCCTACTTTGAATGGTAAGTTTGAACAAAAACAGGCAGGGTGACATGTAAAATAAGCCAGGGTGACATGTAAAATAAGCCAGGGTAATATGTAAAATAAGGCAGGGTAACATGTAAAATAAGGCAGGGTAACATGTAACATAAGCCAGAATAACATGTAAAATAAGGCAGGGTAACACATAACATAAACCAGGGTAACATGTAAAATAAGACAGGGTAACATGTAAAATAAGCCAGGGTAACATGTAAAATAAGGCAGGGTAACATGTAAAATAAGGCAGGGTAACACATAACATAAACCAGGGTAACATGTAAAATAAGACAGGGTGACACATAACATAAACCAGGGTAACATGTAAAATAAGACAGGGTAAGATGTAAAATAAGCCAGGGTAACATGTAAAATAAGGCAGGGTAACATGTAAAATAAGGCAGGGTAACATGTGAAATAAGGCAGGGTAACATGTAACATAAGCCAGGGTAACATGTAACATATGCCAGGGTAACATGTAAAATAAGCCAGGGTAACATGTAAAATAAGGCAGGGTAACATGTAAAATAAGACAGGGTAAGATGTAAAATAAACCAGGGTAACATGTAAAATAAGGCAGGGTAACATGTAAAATAAGACAGGGTAACATGTAAAATAAGCCAGGGTAGTATGTAACATAGGCCAGGGTAACATGTAAAATAAGGCAGGGTAACATGTAACATAAGGCAGGGTAACATGTAACATATGCCAGGGTAGCATGTAAAATAAGGCAGGGTAACATGTAACATAAGCCAGGGTAACATGTAAAATAAGCCAGGGTAGTATGTAATATAAGGCAGGTTAACATGTAACATAAGCCAGGGTAACATGTAAAATAACGCAGGGTAACATGTAACATAAGGCAGGGTAACATGTAACTTAAGGCAGGGTAACATGTAACATAAGCCAGGGTAACATGTAACATAAGCCAGGGTAACATTTAACATAAGCCAGGGTAACATGTAACATAAGCCAGGGTAACATAAGGCAGGGTAACATTTAACGTAATCCAGGGTAACATGTAAAACAAGCCAGGGTAAGATGTAAAATAAGGCAGGGTTACATGTAAAATAAGGCAGGGTAACATGTAACATATGCCAGGGTAGCATGTAAAACATGGGAGGGTAACATGTAACATAAGCCAGGGTAACATGTAAAATAAGCCAGGGTAGTATGTAATATAATGCAGGTTAACATGTAAAATAAGGCAGGGTAACATGTAACATATGCCAGGGTAACATGTAACATAAGCCAGGGTAACATGTAAAATAAGGAAGGGTAACACGTAACATAAGCCAGGGTAACTTGTAAAATAAGGCTGGGTAACATGTAAAATAAGGCAGGGTAACATGTAAAATAAGGCAGGGTAACATGTAACATAAGCCAGGGTAACATGTAACATAAGCCAGGGTAGTATGTAATATAAGGCAGGTTAACATGTAACATAAGCCAGGGTAACATGTAAAATAAGGCAGGGTAACATGTGAAATAAGACAGGGCAACATGTAACATAGGCCAGGGTAACATGTAAAATAAGGCAGGGTAACATGTAAAATATGCCAGGGTAGCATGTAAAACATGGCAGGGTAACATGTAACATAATCCAGGGTAACATGTAAAATAAGGCAGGGTAACACGTAACATAAGCCAGGGTAACATGTAAAATAAGGCAGGGTAACATGTAATATAAGGCAGGTTAACATGTAAAATAAGGCAGGGTAACATGTAAAATATGCCAGGGTAGCATGTAAAACATGGCAGGGTAACATGTAACATAATCCAGGGTAACATGTAAAATAAGGCAGGGTAACACGTAACATAAGCCAGGGTAACATGTAAAATAAGGCAGGGTAACATGTAATATAAGGCAGGTTAACATGTGAAATAAGGCAGGGTAACATGTAACATATGCCAGGGTAGCATGTAAAACATGGCAGGGTAACATGTAACATAAGCCAGGGTAACATGTAAAATAAGGCAGGGTAACACGTAACATAAGCCAGGGTAACATGTAAAATAAGGCTGGGTAACATGTAAAATAAGGCAGGGTAACATGTAAAATAAGACAGGGTAACATGTAAAATAAGCCAGGGTAGTATGTAACATAGGCCAGGGTAACATGTAAAATAAGTCAGGGTAACATGTAACATAAGGCAGGGTAACATGTAACATATGCCAGGGTAGCATGTAAAATAAGGCAGGGTAACATGTAAAATAAGGCAGGGTAACATGTGAAATAAGGCAGGGTAACATGTAACATAAGCCAGGGTAACATGTAACATATGCCAGGGTAACATGTAAAATAAGCCAGGGTAACATGTAAAATAAGGCAGGGTAACATGTAAAATAAGACAGGGTAAGATGTAAAATAAGCCAGGGTAACATGTAAAATAAGGCAGGGTAACATGTAAAATAAGACAGGGTAACATGTAAAATAAGCCAGGGTAGTATGTAACATAGGCCAGGGTAACATGTAAAATAAGGCAGGGTAACATGTAACATAAGGCAGGGTAAAATGTAACATATGCCAGGGTAGCATGTAAAATAAGGCAGAGTAACATGTAACATAAGCCAGGGTAACATGTAAAATAAGCCAGGGTAGTATGTAATATAAGGCAGGTTAACATGTAACATAAGCCAGGGTAACATGTAAAATAACGCAGGGTAACATGTAACATAAGGCAGGGTAACATGTAACATAAGCCAGGGTAACATGTAACATAAGGCAGGGTAACATGTAACATAAGCCAGGGTAACATGTAACATAAGCCAGGGTAACATGTAACATAAGCCAGGGTAACATGTAAAATAAGCCAGGGTAAGATGTAAAATAAGGCAGGGTTACATGTAAAATAAGGCAGGGTAACATGTAACATATGCCAGGGTAGCATGTAAAACATGGCAGGGTAACATGTAACATAAGCCAGGGTAACATGTAAAATAAGCCAGGGTAGTATGTAATATAAGGCAGGTTAACATGTAAAATAAGGCAGGGTAACATGTAACATATGCCAGGGTAGCATGTAAAACATGGCAGGGTAACATGTAACATAAGCCAGGGTAACATGTAAAATAAGGCAGGGTAACACGTAACATAAGCCAGGGTAACATGTAAAATAAGGCTGGGTAACATGTAAAATAAGGCAGGGTAACATGTAAAATGAGGCAGGGTAACATGTAACATAAGCCAGGGTAACATGTAACATAAGGCAGGGTAGTATGTAATATAAGGCAGGTTAACATGTAACATAAGCCAGGGTAACATGTAAAATAAGCCAGGGTATCATGTAACATAAGCCAGGGTAACATTTAACATAAGCCAGGGTAACATGTAACATAAGCCAGGGTAACATAAGGCAGGGTAACATTTAACGTAATCCAGGGTAACATGTAAAATAAGCCAGGGTAAGATGTAAAATAAGGCAGGGTTACATGTAAAATAAGGCAGGGTAACATGTAACATATGCCAGGGTAGCATGTAAAACATGGCAGGGTAACATGTAACATAAGCCAGGGTAACATGTAAAATAAGCCAGGGTAGTATGTAATATAAGGCAGGTTAACATGTAAAATAAGGCAGGGTAACATGTAACATATGCCAGGGTAGCATGTAAAACATGGCAGGGTAACATGTAACATAAGCCAGGGTAACATGTAAAATAAGGCAGGGTAACACGTAACATAAGCCAGGGTAACATGTAAAATAAGGCTGGGTAACATGTAAAATAAGGCAGGGTAACATGTAAAATAAGGCAGGGTAACATGTAACATAAGCCAGGGTAACATGTAAGATAAGCCAGGGTAGTATGTAATATAAGGCAGGTTAACATGTAACATAAGCCAGGGTAACATGTAAAATAAGGCAGGGTAACATGTGAAATAAGACAGGGCAACATGTAACATAGGCCAGGGTAACATGTAAAATAAGGCAGGGTAACATGTAACATATGCCAGGGTAGCATGTAAAACATGGCAGGGTAACATGTAACATAAGCCAGGGTAACATGTAAAATAAGGCAGGGTAACACGTAACATAAGCCAGGGTAACATGTAAAATAAGGCAGGGTAACATGTAATATAAGGCAGGTTAACATGTGAAATAAGGCAGGGTAACATGTAACATATGCCAGGGTAGCATGTAAAACATGGCAGGGTAACATGTAACATAAGCCAGGGTAACATGTAAAATAAGGCAGGGTAACACGTAACATAAGCCAGGGTAACATGTAAAATAAGGCTGGGTAACATGTAAAATAAGGCAGGGTAACATGTAAAATAAGACAGGGTAACATGTAAAATAAGCCAGGGTAGTATGTAACATAGGCCAGGGTAACATGTAAAATAAGGCAGGGTAACATGTAACATAAGGCAGGGTAACATGTAACATATGCCAGGGTAGCATGTAAAATAAGGCAGGGTAACATGTAAAATAAGGCAGGGTAACATGTGAAATAAGGCAGGGTAACATGTAACATAAGCCAGGGTAACATGTAACATATGCCAGGGTAACATGTAAAATAAGGCAGGGTAACATGTAAAATAAGGCAGGGTAAGATGTAAAATAAGACAGGGTAAGATGTAAAATAAGCCAGGGTAACATGTAAAATAAGGCAGGGTAACATGTAAAATAAGACAGGGTAACATGTAAAATAAGCCAGGGTAGTATGTAACATAGGCCAGGGTAACATGTAAAATAAGGCAGGGTAACATGTAACATAAGGCAGGGTAACATGTAACATATGCCAGGGTAGCATGTAAAATAAGGCTGGGTAACATGTAAAATAAGGCAGGGTAACATGTAAAATAAGACAGGGTAACATGTAAAATAAGCCAGGGTAGTATGTAACATAGGCCAGGGTAACATGTAAAATAAGGCAGGGTAACATGTAACATAAGGCAGGGTAACATGTAACATATGCCAGGGAAGCATGTAAAATAAGGCAGGGTAACATGTAAAATAAGGCAGGGTAACATGTGAAATAAGGCAGGGTAACATGTAACATAAGCCAGGGTAACATGTAACATATGCCAGGGTAACATGTAAAATAAGCCAGGGTAACATGTAAAATAAGGCAGGGTAACATGTAAAATAAGACAGGGTAAGATGTAAAATAAGCCAGGGTAACATGTAAAATAAGGCACGGTAACATGTAAAATAAGACAGGGTAACATGTAACATAAACCAGGGTAACATAAGGCAGGGTAACATTTAACGTAATCCAGGGTAACATGTAAAATAAGCCAGGGTAAGATGTAAAATAAGGCAGGGTTACATGTAAAATAAGGCAGGGTAACATGTAACATATGCCGGGGTAGCATGTAAAACATGGCAGGGTAACATGTAACATAAGCCAGGGTAACATGTAAAATAAGCCAGGGTAGTATGTAATATAAGGCAGGTTAACATGTAAAATAAGGCAGGGTAACATGTAACATATGCCAGGGTAGCATGTAAAACATGGCAGGGTAACATGTAACATAAGCCAGGGTAACATGTAAAATAAGGCAGGGTAACACGTAACATAAGCCAGGGTAACATGTAAAATAAGGCTGGGTAACATGTAAAATAAGGCAGGGTAACATGTAAAATAAGGCAGGGTAACATGTAACATAAGCCAGGGTAACATGTAACATAAGCCAGGGTAGTATGTAATATAAGGCAGGTTAACATGTAACATAAGCCAGGGTAACATGTAAAATAAGGCAGGGTAACATGTGAAATAAGACAGGGCAACATGTAACATAGGCCAGGGTAACATGTAAAATAAGGCAGGGTAACATGTAACATATGCCAGGGTAGCATGTAAAACATGGCAGGGTAACATGTAACATAAGCCAGGGTAACATGTAAAGTAAGGCAGGGTAACACGTAACATAAGCCAGGGTAACATGTAAAATAAGGCAGGGTAACATGTAATATAATGCAGGTTAACATGTGAAATAAGGCAGGGTAACATGTAACATATGCCAGGGTAGCATGTAAAACATGGCAGGGTAACATGTAACATAAGCCAGGGTAACATGTAAAATAAGGCAGGGTAACACGTAACATAAGCCAGGGTAACATGTAAAATAAGGCTGGGTAACATGTAAAATAAGGCAGGGTAACATGTAAAATAAGGCAGGGTAACATGTAACATAAGCCAGGGTAACATGTAACATAAGCCAGGGTAGTATGTAATATAAGGCAGGTTAACATGTAACATAAGCCAGGGTAACATGTAAAATAAGGCAGGGTAACATGTGAAATAAGACAGGGTAACATGTAACATAGGCCAGGGTAACATGTAAAATAAGGCAGGGTAACATGTAAAAGAAGGCAGGGTAACATGTGAAATAAGGCAGGGTAACATGTAACATATGCCAGGGTAGCATGTAAAATAAGGCAGGGTAACATGTAACATAAGCCAGGGTAACATGTAAAATAAGCCAGGGTAGTATGTAATATAAGGCAGGTTAACATGTAACATAAGCCAGGGTAACCTGTAACATAAGGCAGGTTAACATGTAACATAAGCCAGGGTAACATTTAACATAAGCCAGGGTAACATGTAACATAAGGCAGGGTAACATGTAACATATGCCAGGGTAACATGTAACATAAGGCAGGGTAACATGTAACATATGCCAGGGTAACATGTAAAATATGGCAGGGTAACATGAAACATAGGCCAGGGTAAGATGTAAAAATAAGGCAGGGTAACATGTAAAATAAGGCAGGGTAACATGTAAAATAAGGCAGGGTTACATGTAAAATAAGGCAGGGTTACATGTAAAATAAGGCAAGGTGACATGTAACATAAGCCAGGGTAGCATGTAAATTAAGACAAGGTAACATGTAAAATAAGGCAGGGTAACATGTAACATAAGCCAGGGTAACATGTAAAATAAGCCAGGGTAGTATGTAATATAAGGCAGGTTAACATGTAACATAAGCCAGGGTAACAGGTAAAATAAGACAGGGTAACATGTAAAATAAGGCAGGGTAACATGTGAAATAAGACAGGGTAACATGTAACATAGGCCAGGGTAACATGTAAAATAAGGCAGGGTAACATGTAAAAGAAGGCAGGGTAACATGTGAAATAAGGCAGGGTAACATGTAACATATGCCAGGGTAGCATGTAAAATAAGGCAGGGTAACATGTAACATAAGCCAGGGTAACATGTAAAATAAGCCAGGGTAGTATGTAATATAAGGCAGGTTAACATGTAACATAAGCCAGGGTAACCTGTAACATAAGGCAGGTTAACATGTAACATAAGCCAGGGTAACATTTAACATAAGCCAGGGTAACATGTAACATAAGGCAGGGTAACATGTAACATATGCCAGGGTAACATGTAACATAAGGCAGGGTAACATGTAACATATGCCAGGGTAACATGTAAAATATGGCAGGGTAACATGTAACATAGGCCAGGGTAAGATGTAAAAATAAGGCAGGGTAACATGTAAAATAAGGCAGGGTAACATGTAAAATAAGGCAGGGTTACATGTAAAATAAGGCAAGGTGACATGTAACATAAGCCAGGGTAGCATGTAAATTAAGACAAGGTAACATGTAAAATAAGGCAGGGTAACATGTAACATAAGCCAGGGTAACATGTAAAATAAGCCAGGGTAGTATGTAATATAAGGCAGGTTAACATGTAACATAAGCCAGGGTAACAGGTAAAATAAGACAGGGTAACATGTAAAATAAGGCAGGGTAACATGTAAAATAAGGCAAGGTGACATGTAACATAAGCCAGGGTAGTATGTAATATAAGGCAGGTTAACATGTAACATAAGCCAGGGTAACATGTAAAATAAGGCAGGGTAACATGTGAAATAAGGCAGGGTAACATGTAACATACGCCAGGGTAACATGTAAAATATGGCAGGGTAACATGTAACATAGGCCAGGGTAAGATGTAAAATATGGAAGGGTAACATGTAACATAGGCCAGGGTAAGATGTAAAAATAAGGCAGGGTAACATGTAACATAAGCCAGGGTAACATGTGAAATAAGGCAAGGTAACATGTGAAATAAGGCAGGGTAACATTCAAAATAAGGCAAGGTAACATGTGAAATAAGGCAAGGTAACATGTAACATAAGCCAGGGTAACATGTAACATAAGGCAGGTTAACATGTAACATAGGCCAGGGTAACATGTAAAATATGGCAGGGTAACATGTAACATAGGCCAGGGTAAGATGTAAAATATGGCAGGGTAACATGTAACATAGGCCAGGGTAAGATGTAAAAATAAGGCAGGGTAACATTTAACATAGGCCAGGGTAAGATGTGAAATAAGGCAAGGTAACATGTGAAATAAGGCAGGGTAACATTCAAAATAAGGCAAGGTAACATGTAACATAAGCCAGGGTAACATGTAACATAAGGCAGGTTAACATGTAACATAAGCCAGGGTAACATTTAACATAAGGCAGGTTAACATGTAACATAAGCCAGGGTAACATTTAACATAAGCCAGGGTAACATGTAACATAAGGCAGGGTAACATGTAACATATGACAGGGTAACATGTAACATAGGCCAGGGTAAGATGTAAAAATAAGGCAGGGTAACATGTAAAATAAGGCAGGGTAACATGTAAAATAAGGCAGGGTCACATGTAAAATAAGGCAAGGTGACATGTAACATAAGCCAGGGTAGCATGTAAATTAAGACAAGGTAACATGTAAAATAAGGCAGGGTAACATGTAACATAAGCCAGGGTAACATGTAAAATAAACCAGGGTAGTATGTAATATAAGGCAGGTTAACATGTAACATAAGCCAGTGTAACATGTAAAATAAGACAGGGTAACATGTGAAATAAGTCAGGGTAACACGTAACATAAGCCAGGGTAACATGTAACATAACGCAGGGTAACATGTAACATAAGGCAGGGTAACATAAGGCAGGGTAACATGTAACATAAGCCAGGGTAACATGTAACATAAGCCAGGGTAACATTTAACATAAGCCAGGGTAACATGTAACATAAGCCAGGGTAACATAAGGCAGGGTAACATTTAACGTAATCCAGGGTAACATGTAAAATAAGCCAGGGTAAGATGTAAAATAAGGCAGGGTTACATGTAAAATAAGGCACGGTGACATGTAACATAAGCCAGGGTAGCATGTAAATTAAGACAAGGTAACATGTAAAATAACGCAGGGTAACATGTAACATATGCCAGGGTAACATGGAAAATAAAGCAGGGTAACATGTATCATAAGCCAGGGTAACATGTAAAATAAGGCAGGGTAACAAGTGAAATAAGGCAGGGTAACATGTGAAATAAGGCAGGGTAACATGTAACATAAGCCAGGGTAACATGTAAAATAAGACAGGGTAATATGTGAAATAAGGCAGGTTAACATGTAACATAAGCCTGAGTTATATGCAAAATAAGACAGGGTAACATGTACAATAAGACATGGGTAACGTGTCTGAGAAACAACAGACATGTTAAAATGTTTGTTTAGATTTTTGGTGTACAAAACTGGCAGTTAAATTATAATTTAATAGGAATAACTGCAGTGAACATGCGGAATTGATGTTTGCTGTTTTGGGGGAGACAAAAATATTCACCATTTTGAGTAGTAAGAATCTAGAACAGGTTATATAGACAAGACCGTCCAGTCGTCAAGGAATACTGAAAAATCAGGAACCCCTATAGAGAACTGCCAGTACATTTTGCTCAACCTGAATTGTTATGTACTGTGTGTACATACGCAGCTGTCTATTCTATTAACTAATTCTACTCAATCGAATTTCGTATTTTAAATGTTATTGAACAAAGCCAGTTTGGGTTTAATAGTTTTCACGATGTTAATAACCTACGCCAGACCTTCAGGCGATGAGACAAGGCCGTCTTGTTGACACATTGACGTGGATAGATGAGAATCTGACTTGCTTGAAGTTTTAATATGTCACCTCCTTGTTGTGTTCTCCCACGTCTTTGCTGTCAATGCATTGTGTCAATACAGATACTTTACAGCATGGGTCTGTCGTTTCCTCTCGTTGTTGTGTAATTGTGTGATATTACACTATAATTTACTACCTTCATGAAATACTATTTTTTATTTATTAAGAAATAATGGATTACATGCCACGAATTGGACACATCGGCCTATGGACGCATTTAAAAATTGATATTACCTAACGTATTCGCATTTACATCACTACAAATGCCCATCAATCTGAGATTTAGCAAAACCACAGACTACCCAATCTCTATATTTTGTCACTTACTAGTACTGGTGGAATATTATGAAATGTTGACTCAGAACACATGAAACATCTACAAAAGCAAGAGGAATTCATGATTAATGCATTACGCCATTTTGAACTACTTCAATCGAGCTGCGGATTTATCGAAGTTGTGATCAGGTGACATATACCACCATTACAAAAGTATGTGCTCTTGCGCGTAAAATAAAATATTACCCCAAATGTCACAAATATAATGCTAATTGTTCGATGATTATAATTGATCAATTGTCCCACCAAATATTTCGTGGTTCTTTTGCCATAAAATACGGAAATCGCACTGCACAAATCGGGTATAATGTCAAAAGAAATACACTAGACACACTACATTTGTAACAATCGTGAATAATACTCTCCATTCAAAGTCTCCGTAGGAAACAATTTATGAACCGGAGACAATTATCATGGAAAGCGTGAACTATGACCCCATCCCATGGTGGTGATTATGTGCCGGTTATTACTTACTATTTATGACATAGTATTCTGTAGCGAGAAATACCCTTAATACGTACTTACTGCAGCTTTTGTTATCAGTCGCGTGAATATTCAAGATATAAAAGACTATTTTCACAAAGATATCGTAAATTCTACTAGGCTATTTGCTCGACTGAACCATATAGTGGGGAGGGGGTAAGACTGTTTACTCCAACACACAAGGCTTTACCAGGAAAGCGAAAAAAAGTATCTTTCGACAAATTAATGTTTTCAAGTTCTTGAAAAATGAGTTTTCATCTTGAAGTTCGCTACTTATTAGTCATTCAAATTCTAGAAACGTAGGCCACCTAATGGATAACAAATTATTCGTCCGATATTCTTGAATCAGCGATCTCATAGCTGTTTTAGAGCTGTTTATACTTCCATTGAACTAAAATACGTTTCATGGTACTTCCAATATATCTAGACTATTACAGATTCTAACTATAACACACGTTTTTATTTGGTCTTATCCCCCACACAAATCATAGTACAAACCAATGTATGGCCAGGACTATGACTGGGGGTTAGAAGATAATAGGACGAGTCATTGTAGTTATTTTCTAATTACAATAGAAAATTTTGTTTCGTTTTTCTGGTCTGTAAATCATAGTACAAAGTAATTCATAAACATTGATATGAGTATAAGGGGATATATTAGGAGTACATTACTCTTACCAGACACGTTTCTGTTTCTTGGTATAATCATAATCATGATACAAAGTAGTCTATAAACCAGTGCTATGAAGTGTTTCAAAACTTCAAAACTAAGTAACCCATAATCATCATTTCTTCTGCAAGTTTTACGGCTTTATCTTGCAAGGCATGGTTTTCATTTCTTGACCTTGCTCTATAAAAATAGTACAAACAAATAAAATAATGTAATACACCTTTGTAAGCTAATTCATGGGGCGGATTAGAGGAGATATCAAGTGATCAATATCAACTATGTAAGTGTTTCGTTCTCATAAAGTTATGAAAAACATATAATGAGTTTAGATCACTCGGTACAGGCAGTAACTTTGACAAATAAATTAATCTATTATAATTCCATATGATGAAATTTACTGATGAAATTTACAACGAATGTGATCACTACATTACGTGATTGATATGCTAAGCATTATAACACGATATCCTCGGGGCGGAGCTATGTCACAGAACGTTCTGCCATGTATTTCTTAGGGCTCTTCGCGCGCTGCTTTGGAACGCCGGTCGAAGAGCCGGTGAAAATAGCTAAATTCAAGAAAACAACACAAACTCAAATTTGAAGTAATCCAGAATAACCAAATGTATATATGTTACACATGCAGGGGTAATCTTGTTCAGTGGAGTCTCAACAACCAGAGTTTTCGTCCTTTCTTTTCACCGTGATGGTTGACAAGCGGTAAAAATGCTCAGATGTCCGCCCCTAGAATATCATAAAAGACTGTCATAGCGACACATAAGAAATCACTCAGTAAGTTTTTGAAAATAAAAATTATTTGTATTTGGCACTTCATACCTACGAATTATTCAACATTGTTGTGATGACGAGCTAAATCAACATTTATTTTATCCAATTCATTTGAAAAACTATTAATTTTTCAGTATTTAATATTGGAGTCTTCATGCATATATAATACTTGCCAGTGTGTGCGATATAGTTGTTGTTTTGAGCCACTTGATGTACAGTCTAATGGATGACCATGAAACGTCTTTATATCAAATAAGAAATAGAGCATTTTTGACACGGGTCACCAGGGACGGAACTGACCGGAAATGTATTATTTCCTGCGTTCCATATCAGTTAGCAAAAATCACGTGTTGTACTATCATTATTAGTATTTGCATCACGTCAAGGTGGTACTAATAAAACATATAGCTAAGCCATGAAATGAAATGACTATTTACAAACGCCGAGTCGTAATAACGTCTACAAGGCTTGCTCTATTCGACTGATCGGTCGACTGTTTTTACGGTATTTCTACTTATCTTGATAGCTGTCTCGTAACGGGTCGATATATCACCTGTCGTGATGGTCTACTTGGCGATTGCTCCATTTACTTTATTGCCTTCAGGTAATTCTAAAAGTAACATTACCGCACGACTTTGGCGCCCTTTACCGTAATTACGCATACGCCTCACGCGATACACACGTGATAGCTTAAGCATAGACAAACCTAGCCTCAACACGACGCGGCATTTTAGACTTTCTTCTATTATTCTGGCTGTTAAATAGATTTCAAAATCAATTTAAAGAATTATCGGATTGAAATTCACTCTAATCTGTGTACATAGAACCGTTGGAAATGTTGCTTAGGCTGTAGATGTGAAACATTGCGTAACGAATAATATCCCCTCCTGAGTTGCCTGTGGGCGGTTGTCTGAATATAGAGTAGTTAAAGACGAGTAGTTTGTAAAAAACAGTTGGGTTTCGAAGGACACGTCATATAAACAGCTCATTACATGGCACATTCTGATTCTAAGGTAACGAATAGATATAAGCTTTTATCAACCTGAACTTTGTCGATTTTTAGGGAAAGCAAACGCATGGCGCACATCTCTGTTGAGACCTGGTTGTTTTGGCCCGGGGTACTCACCTGGATTTTGGGTGGAAGTCCTCCACAGCCAGTTGAAAAACTGGACCCAAAAAGATCACTGTTGAGGGCGCTTTTATGCTCAAAGATTTTCATTTTCGCCCAAAATTATCTAACATTTAGCTAAAAAGACAGACAATATTAAAATTGCATGGGGTCAACAATTTCGTAAAATGAGGGCGGAAACAGCACCCGGGCTTTTGCATCTCCTCTAGTGACAATAAATATAAACAAATGTGCTTTCAAACCTTTGTCATTGCCTGTATAGTCAGTTTTTCTGACTATTTTCTAATCCTGTTCAGAGGCGGCGGCATGATATTTTGCATGAGGGGCAAGATCTGCTCACCAACCTCGCGCCGAATGCGAGATCCTATTAGAGGTCCGGGGCATGCTTCTCCTTCTCCGGGCATGCTTCTCCTTCTCCGGGCATGCTTCTCCTGTGAAATCTAGACTCTCTGAAACGCTATTTCTTGCATTTTGAGGGGCAAATTTTGCTGACACAAAGGGTTTCAGCTTGATTTTGGAGGGGCGACGCCCGCCAACATTTTTTTTCGAGGGGACGACTGCCGCCGCCACTGTAAGTCGAGTAAGGCGAGTTATAGAGCACTGTCGTGTGTTTGCCCTGACTTTACACGCGCGTTGTATACGTTGCGTAGAACACTTTGTGTTCGGTCCAATAAATATGTAACCAAATTATTGACGTGAGCTATGATATCAGTGAGAACTAAATGAATAAATATTGCCAACAAAGCCGACAAAACAATTTTCTTGGCGCGCTATACGCTACTACTGCAGTCAAACCGTTCTCTGTGCACATACATTCATTTGCTCAAAACCAGACAGAATAAAAACGTCGTCGTTTAATCTGTTTAACATGTCTGGGAAGTTATTTGAAAATTTACAATTCTAGAATTAAGAGTGACACATTAACCAAAATAAACACTTATTATGTTTTATTTGTCATTTCGCCTATTATCAATTAACAGAGAAATGAACAATTGTTCTATGAATTTGGTTTATGTATTAGCTCACAAGAGTATACATGTAATGACAAACACGCCGTAACGTTTTAAGGCTGTGATTGGCATATAATTCGATTTGGTCACAAATTAATCGAATACAGCGCGTTTTGGTGATTGTGTCAAAGTCGATTGCTGTAATTGATTTTCTTTATTGGAAATAGTCGTAAATGTAAATGTCCAGCAAAATTCATCAAAATCGCAGATTGTCTGTACAACACATTGGCAAACAGATTTACTAGTTACAGTTGATTAGAAATGTCTTTCTATAAACAACAAACCTCCATAAAAACAGATTTCCATAAACACGGCGACAAACCACTTGTTTTTCTTGTTTTTAATGAATGAAGACAAATCATTTATTTAAATATGTTCGATTTAAAAACACGCATTTTAGTGACACTGAGAATTGATGTTTACGTTTGCTAATGGATGTGTTTTCGATTTTCCTCTCCGTAGTCATATGGGGAACCTAGACTTGATACACATACACTAAAACGATAACTATTGTAATACAAAGAAAAAATGTAACCATTACAAAGGTGTTGTAGGTATTGTAGAATTTACAACTGTACTTTACAGACGGTAGACAGGAATATTGCGTGGCGATACCCTTACTTCATCTAAAATGGTCATTATCAAATGTGCATAGCACATTATTAGACGTGAAAATAGTCCGAAATACTATCGCATTTGTCGAATCCCACGAGATGTTTTGTCTGATTCTACGTTCGATTTCAAGCATAAAACGGGATCTTGCAGTATGAACATTTTTCTATTTCAATTCGAATTGAATTGAAAAAATGGCTATTATCATATTTTAGAAACACAAGCATAGTATTCCCTATAAAACAACACTCCGTTAGGTGAACAAACGAATCGAAAAGACAGGGAAACTCCTCGTATATATGCTGTCGTCTGAAAATGTCAAGTGTACCCATGCGGAAACGATTTTGTTATTAGTCGAATAACCACTGATTAAATCATTTGCACGCGACTCTTACGTAATCAGTGCCACTAACCGTTTACATCCTGCGCCCTATTTCCCTAGTTTTCATCACACTCATCACCAGCTAGTCAACGTCCGGTTAATCGTCACTGTAAAAATGTATAAGTGATTTTCTAGACCAGGTCATTTGATTTTTCTTGAGCATGGGTACGGAAGTTCGCTGCTGCATGACATTTCTATGGACTACGCCCTCTGGTGACAGAGTGTAAAATAACGTATCCTCGGGGCGGACATCCGGGCATTTTCACAGCCTGGCAATCCTCGCAGTGAAAACAAAGGCCAACAACTCGTACAGTTTTTGGGATGGTTGTTGACACTCCCCTGAACAGTGTAACAAGATTAGCCCTACGTGTGTAACATATATATATTTTGGTTGTTCAGGATTACTTCAAAGTTGAGTTTGTGTTGTTTTCTCGAATTTTCACCGGCTCGACCGGCGTTCCACAGCAGCGCACACAGAACACATAGAAATACATGTACAGTGGTGCGCGTCTTAGCAACGTAGAACGTCTTGTGACGTAGCTCCGCCCCCGAGGATAGAAGTAAAAGCACTGTCATTTAAGTCGACAACTGTGTTTATTTGTGAAATTGTCTGCTACCTAGAATAGAGTGAAATCCCTCAAAAATAATCTTTCTTGATAGACGACTAAAGATAAAAACGCTTTGAACGGTCTCTGTGTCTCCCATTTACGTCATAGAATCGATTCATCGTAAGAGGGCGCGATTTATAGAAAAGGTGCATCGACCTAAAAAAATCATTGATCACTTGTGAATAACCGGGCTGATATTATATCGGTCAGCCTAGCTCCAATAGTCTGACTATCAATGTGATTGGTGTATTGCCTCGTTAAATCTTATATTAGATTTGAAATGACGATGCATAAATCGTGGTCGTTGATGGCGCAAGTAACTTGGCGAAAGACTGTTAATCGTAATTGCAATTGTAATGATGTAGATCTTTGCCTCCAGTCGTATCAGTCTAATACGTGGTATTTGATTTCCCGTCATTAGTGCTAAGTTTATCAAATGAGCTGAAATTCAATGCTTCATTACTAATAATTATTATTTTTATATTTTAAATAATAATTCTGATAATTTCCGTGTTTGGATAATTTAGAAGCGTGTATCCAAGCGGTTTTGATGACGTCGGGAATCAATAATGTCATTATGATAGCAATACCTATCAACCATGTCATGTAGTCTCTGAAGCAAAACTGTTGAGGGCATGGTGGAATATCTCATTATTTAAGTAGGGTTTACGCTACCGTATTATGCGACAGTTAGCCATGTATGCAAAGAACTTCATACCAGAAATTATCCACATTTGTGACGAAAGTGTTTCAGCATTTTTGCGTTTGACAACACTCGTTCGTGATCTTTATTTTACAAAAACGATACAGGTTATTTGTTGTAGGTGACAATTCTGTGTCATATCACGGTAGCATGGTAATGTATTAGTATTATAAACATGGTCTTATTTATGGTACAGGGCGCCACCTACGGCGAATATAGACAGTCATACGGCATTATTACTTCAAAATGTATTGTACTGTTATAACGTTATCACAATAACCAGGGAACTTTAGTGCGCAGACTCGGTGCACAATATGTCCATCATACAAAATGCGTCAAACACTGTAAATTGGGAACACTTTCATATACGATCATGTGACATTGGTTTGGTGGAGGAAATTAACTCATAAACGCCTAGTATACGATTTTACAAAAAGGAAATTATTGTTGAATTCTTAATTAATTTAAGCTGCGGTACTCGTACATAGACTCACGCGCTTCTCTGTGTCCATCGCCGTCATTCCTTTGTTTGTTGATCGATTTTTGTGTTTTTTAGAAACAGCAAGGAAGACTTTGTTTGTGTGTGTTAACCTAATATGAATTTTCTTAAATTGGTGATTTATTTCATGAAATACTGAGTGTGAATTTAGTAAAAATTTAATAACAGTTTTCAAAGTTTTGAGACATTGAATTTACTTTGTTGTGTGTCATTATTTTTGGTCCCTCTCCGAGTAAAACTGAAAATGTTGACTCATCTGAACCATAATTATATCTCGGTTTGCGACCGTTATATGACACCCAAGTGAAAAAAGCATCACTATAAAATAAACACGAATGAGATAACAGTCATGTTCCGGGGTTTAATTTACTTGAATACGATGTCCAATTTCACTGTGAACTAGGGTGCGAGAAAAAGTACACGCTCTGGCCTTTAAACGTGTATTGTTGTACCTCTTATGGCGTTATCGAGATATACAAAAACACAAAAAAAACACTCAGCATGAAAATAAGAGGAATTCTTTAATAAAAATCTCCGCGATTAAATTTCGTTTTGTGATATCGTTATCATCACCAGGGACAACCGGTCGCGGATGTAGTTACCACGGCAACCAGTGATTAAATAGTTATCACAAGATCGCTATGTTCGCCACCGGAGGCAGCTATTTTTGTTTTAAAATTTTTATAGAAGAAAAAATGTATTCTGAACAGTAATGAAATGTTTATCTCTGGAATCAGTGAACGCTAAGTTCATGGCATCGCTGATTTTGTCGTCAACTTTCCATGAAATCTATTAAATTTGAAATTGCTATTCAGATTGCTTGCACGTGTCATCCGGGTCTGTTCTTTTTGTGACACTGCTCACATGTTCCAGCGTTGTAGAAGATCATTCTCAATGTGTTCAACTATCTTCTTCCTGGAAACCGCTATTCAGAATCTGTTTTGGTTACAATTTAGATTTGTTCATTTCATAACAACGTCTGCAGAAAGCTTTTTGTGTTTTGGTGATTTTAACATAAATGATTGTCTTCTATGGCATTCAGAATGCATTAATTGCATTTTCTCTCGAGAAATATGTTCATATTCTTGTGGTCAAAACTGATATTTTCGATTTTTTCTTAATAACAGTAGACCCGATTGCTTGATATTTAATCGTCACGTATAATGACCTCATAAAGAAGCCATTTTAAGGCACGCCTACGGTCATCGTCGCGTACGATGTCAGTGACATACTAGGGTTCGTGGTCGGTCATGTTTATTTGATACCATATTATGTGACAGATAATTTGGAACTGTTCAGGGAATAAACAATGGCCAGTTATAAACTAAGTTAAATAAAATTATAGATAATTTTGGGAACTGCTTCAGTGTTTGTAATACGATTAGTTGCATACAAAGACAAGTAAAATGGCGGATTTGATGAGGTATTCGGACTTTAGACACAAACCACCATTGAAATGGCGTGTATTTACAGGGGCAACTTTATAGCTAAGCTTACTAAAAAGCATTTTATCACGGTGAAAGCACGATCATATATGTGTTAACTGAATACCATATTCGTTTTATCAAATAGAAGCATCGCCAATTCATATTCCCAGGCAGTTGCTCAACTGAGATGGTAGTGTCTGAATGGGATCGTGTCGATGTCCACAACTCCTGGGACTCACTGTACGTCGGCATGACAGTCTTAAGGGATGGTGAAACGTGACACAATGTACAGCGGAAACTCGGTTGCACATGTACATGCGATCAGCTCCTACAATTGCTATCGCGCATAGTTGCATGATCGCGATGGAACTGAACCGAAGCAACGTTTAAGATATTGATGCGCGTCATCGGATACTCTCAATAAGCCTTAATTATGGCCGGCGTCCATGGTGATGACGATAAGACGTTATCGTTAGCTATGTTCATTTCTGGAATCAAGTGGCTTCAATATTCCTAAATTACAACCCATGAGTACTTCTCTTCTTAGAAGCAGTAATTGGAATTTTTGGATTTAAGCCAGTTGATGAACAATTGAAAGAGAAATTAGAGCGATTATTAATGGGTCGCCGCAAAAGTCCATACCGAACTGTTGAATATGAAAACAGGAGATTTGAGCTCCTTTCGTCATATTGCTTTACTGAATTTGTTGCTGCTTTTTGGTGAAAGTCGACAACGTGTTGATAGCGAAGACTCGACTATTTTGCAAATATACGGCCTACAATTGCAGATTTAGCGACAGTCAGTTGATTCCATGTTCCAATCGATTATATTTAATTTGACTTTCCGATCAGTGGCACACTTCTCATTGCTCCGCCGATCGCCACTCTCCAGACAGTCGACATCTACGTCTCAGAACCTCAGAAAATACGCATGGTTAATGAAAACCATACCCGAGAGTATCACCACTGTATTTTGAAATGCCTTAGATAAGGGTCCTTATTTTTACAAGGGAACGGAAATAAAAACAAGTTCAGACAAATAGTGAAAACAATCTTAATGTTGATGAGACACATGTACGAAGGGACAACATTATCTCTCTGTGGGGTAAAATATAATATTTTATTATCCCGGATATGATGAACTACCCTCCCCTTTTTACAATAACACGTGGCAATAGGATGCAAATTTAATTATATTACATGACCCGGCTAACGTTTATCCGCCATGACAAATATCCAATATCCACTTGAAGCCGTAATGTGATATACTATCGACCCTAGTATATAATCATATCTTCAGTGATTCCGCATTCTCGTTAAATACAATGACCAATTAATAAAATAAACAGTAACACACTCACGCGCTGGAATGTCAGGGAACTATTCAGTGCATTAAAGATCAGAATAAAAAACAACAGTTTTCAAAAAATTGGTTAAAAAAAGAAAATAATTGTACGCATGTAGCGGACGATTACATCTCTAATAATACATCAATTTTCCCAGACCATTTTGTTGTCCCGGCCAATAACGACCGGCAATTTATTGTCTACTGATGAGGATAGAAATCGTTTAACGGTATATTATACAACTTATTAAATCAATTTGCCGATGCCATTTTGATCCATAATGACCTCTGTATTAGAAGGTTTTTATTTCCAGGCTTAGCACCCGTATTAGTAACAGGAGTTCATGGTAGGGCGGATGTGAAAATTGTTACTAAACTTGAACTAAGACGTTAAAGGAAACCGAAGAAGTTACCACACCTAATGATTCCCAGGATTCGTTTGTACCACAATGGCAGTTTGACAATCAGCGACGGTACGCATGCGCATGATGTGAAATCTGATATTTCAAATTATTATTGATATTAAACTTAAAACCATGTTTTAGTAATTACATGTTATCTGCGCATATAAACATTTGTTTGAATCCTGGCAAACCACTAGTTCAATTTGGTGCGTGTGGTCTGCGAAATCTTCTTGAAACAGACCCACTCTCCGGATCATTGCGAGCGAGCAGATATATCCGTCGCCATTGTGCAAATAATGAACTCTGTATGTACGCATGCGTGATGATCTTACATTGGGAATGGTCTAATGAAAGGTTCACTAGTCTAATGCGCTATTCCATTTAAATGCATGTTATTTCAGAAATTAAATGCAGCATTTAACACCTACCAAATTGATGAGAAGTTCGGTCGGCCTAATATGTCACTGACACGCAAATCAATTTTAATCTTCTATCAGGCGCTCACAGATTTACCAAAACATACCATTGTCAATTCATACCACCAATGAAATGGGGGCGCGCTACATTTGGCCGAAATATTTTGAACAGAATTTTTTAAATAACCGGGCTCTTAAAATTTGTGTAGCTTTCCATGGAGAAAATAGAACCACACAGTCGTACAGTTATCTGTAATCGTGACAGATGCACTTTTATTTGCAGTCATGGATTCTTAGTTATTAGTCTAAGTCACGTTATTTTTGGGGGGATAGTTTACCTGAGCGAGAGCTTATTTGGTTAGATTATGACCTATTGCTATAAAAGACAGATATCTGGTATGTTTTGGTTAGGAAAATAAAATATATAAACTCATTTCCAACATTCAAAGATCTCTCACCAGCATCTAACTGTGATTGAACATAGTATATTATCCATATTCTTGTCAATACGTAACCCATACAAAACTTCAACATAAAACTGTCGAGGTCAAATATGAATATTAGTTTGCGAAAAAATTAAGACGTTGCCTTTTTTAATGTCACCCGATTAACAAACACAATCGATATTCTCTGAAACATATGCAGGTGATGAACAAGAGCATGTTTATTTCATTCACAGGAAGAAATTAATCATAACAAACCAGAATAGATGCTCATGTTCATTTCATTCAGGAAGAAATTAATCATAACAAACCAGAATAGATGCCCAACACGTCCTAGGTCTGGGCTAATTTAATAAAAACGTCAATGTCAAAACGTACAAAAATGTTATAGTGTCACCATGTGACTTCCACAATCCTTGGAATTTACCTTTGACGTGTGTACGAATGATCTACCATTTTGATTATAGACGATCATGATGGTATATCTTTGTATATCAAATTCAATTTTTTTTAAATGTTCAATCTTTTAAATTTCAGGGAATATTTAAATGATGTTGTATATTGAAATTGAGATATAAAATATAGTCAAAATGTGTTGTGACGGTTGGAATAAGTTGTCAATGTCTGAAACATGCATTCGTCCTTTTCAACTGTAACACATTGCTAGACAAACAAACTCAGTAAAATTTCTCTGATAACAAACGAGTTCTAGGAGATTCAATTCCCACAAAACATTGGCATCGGACCCACCGTGTAAATTAATCATCCAAAGGATTATCTTTGTAATCCACAATCACCAGCAACAAAGCATCGTCTCACCGCCTTTATATATCAATCCACAGTGTGCACAACGCTATATATATATATATATATATATATGTATTAAGACGTTATCTAGGGCTCAGCGTGGGCAGTTCTTTCATCTAATACTAAATAAAGCCGTGTTGCAAAAACGCAGTGGACACAGTTGCGTTGTCCATAGATGGCATACAAAGGATTAAATGATCGCGAATTTCAGAGGTACAGTTATTTTGCAAATAATAGACAATTCACACGACGTCAGACCTCGTTGTGGTAGTACATTGTGTGTCCTTAGTGTGGGTATTTGTATACTTAAGGGTGATTTAAGAGGGCGCTTTATATTCGTTTATGTCGGGCTCGAGCTGTGGTTGCAGCATATCCCACATCTCTAAAATTTAGTATTTTGAAATGGATTGACGGACTGGTGGATTAGACCACCAATGTTGTATTCACATTACACGTGCACAGAGTTCATCTACTGAGTCAGACTTAATTATGATATATGGCATTGCTATGTTAGCAGAGTAGCACATTTTCGTTCGATTATAAACAGTATTCTGAAACAATCTCCCATGGCGTGTCATTGCCGGGCAATCTATACATCATTATGCTCTGCTCGATTATAAAACCTAGACATGGATATATTATAATCTTCTATTAACGTATCTTTTCAGAAAATTGTAAACGTGCTGATCCCGAAAATCCAGCGTATTGAGTGTGGCGACATAACATCATTTTATCAATAATAGGACATTCTTCGGACATATGGCACCATGCAAAATAATATTAATAGAAAAAAAATAATTATGTTGATCGTCAAGATATGACACGTGATTCTCTTTTTGAATCGACAGTATTAGTTGGTGTTTCGACGACAATGGAAAGCCTTGCGCATATACTTTTAAATCAAGGGCCCCTATTACCCGGTTTACAGCAACGATCGAGGTCCCGAGTTTCTAAATTTCGCAACATTATCGGAAATACGTTCCAATTCGATGTTCAATTTTTTTACAAGCATAATCTACTGTTATATGACTTATAATTCAAGTCGAAAGTGAACTGATGAGTCGAATCAAACTAATTATATATAGTAACCACGCTAATGAATTCTCTGTAACACCAGATCACGTGAATATTGGACAAGGTCACGTAATAAAAATATCCGTTATTATTAATAAAACAAATATACAATCTGATCCGTAAATACATGCGAATGAATAAAAAATACAATGTAACAATCCCAGTAAAACATTGATTGTACTGTGGCCAGGAATCTATCTTATTTTAACGATGATCGTTATATTGTAAGGTAGTTGGTTATCATTAAAACTTATCTTGACCTTTTATATGACTTTATGCTGATGTTCACAAAATCCAGATAAAACGATTTCGCCATCGTGCTAATTTTCGCACAACAAAAACGTTTCAAACATCCCCGAAAATCGGGATACCTGAACTATGCCTGAACATTTCATTTGGGTACATATGGTAAAATTATCACATGTAGTTCTCAGGTGGATACTTATGGTTACAACGAAGTATTGAGAAATTCTGACGAATACAATTTATTTTTCATAAAATAATGCTTCAATGTAAATTCCGATGGAATAGTCAAAGGCCCCCAAAATATAGTACTTTGTTCTGAGCAGTTGATGTATCGGGTCTAAATCAACAACTATGTATCACCTTTTAAAACAATTCAGTGCACCGAACAGAAACTGGGGAAGTAAGTCACCGCAATTTCGAGAACCCTGAACCGACATCATTATTTTTATACAAAATAGTAACTTGCTACCCCTTCGTCAGTAGTGGTACGACCCTGCAGTGGATAACGTGCGGGCGCCTGTAAATACGATTTAGATTAGTGTAGTCACGGTTGTGTTGTATCAGTTGCGTTGCTATATCTATTTAGTTGCCTCATGTCATTACTCGCTTGCCGTAATTAGAATATATATGAACGCTGTTCTCCGGGTCATGTCTCCGATGCTGTTTAACGTCACGTCCATACCTGAAAACCACACGTGCGCTGCCGATCAGAATCTCGCAACCGTCGATTACTTTACTCCTCTGTACGAGTGAGTCAACTCTACTACTAACGTTGTTTTTTTTAGTTTTATTCTGAGAAACCTGTGGATGATTGATTGCTACATCAGGACAGTTATCATGGTAACGACTTCGAAAAGTGCATGTCAGTACGCAAAATAGCCAAATAACAGTCTTTTTTACGATTGTTTAATTTTATTTTGATGATTATATTTTTCACGTCGGCATTCCATTAACCAACTACTAGGAATACTCGTAGTCGTTTTCACCGACTAACCCTCTACTATTCTGTGTGGTTAAGACACCGACAGGTTGTGTTCCTGTCACCCTGACAACTGACGTTTTATATATTCGCCACGTTTTATCGCATTTATTCATTCACCGTTGTGAAATCAAATCGACGATCGGGACCGGGGGAACAGTCACTGTTTGAAACAGCTGCTCACTGCAGTCAACACAAGAATCCGTACTGCGCATGAGTTAACAAACAATATATATATATATATATATATATATATATATATATATACAATATTATTTTACCACTTTTTGCCTAATTTCCGCGATGTCAATGTCGGATATCCAACACTTATGTCAATGTGGACATCGTAGCTAGGGACATCTGTGAGTTTGAGTGACCATTGCGCCAGTCACTTACAGATTGTTTTCCAAGGACACACCTGTTCCCAAATACTTCATCCTCTTCTCCTTTGAGGTATGCTGCTGATTTCGTGTCACAGGGGGCCTTCCTGAAGAGTTTGTGATAGTACTATTTGGACTGGTCTGTTTCTCATCTTTATTAGCTTATATTCTCCAAAAATAAAACGATGGTTGGGAAATCGGCGATCGTTCCTTCCATTGTCATCATGTGTCTTCCTATCAAAGACTTCATCATCTTTGTTCTACTCATCTCAGGTAAACATCATTTTTATACATTTTTAAATAAATGGCGAACGACACTGACGAAACACAATTACCTGAAACTGAACTCAAGCCATCACACAACGTCCTATTAGAAAACAATATCTGCTTTAACAATATGAGCAAATACACGGCTATGTAAAAACTATGGTTAGCTGGTACCTTTGAATAAATTACATTACAATTCAAATACACTGTATCAATAAAACACGACCACGACGGCTGAGTTTACAGAGTACATTTATAACTAACCACACGTAAAATAAAACCAGTAACATAAAATATTGATCATGTGATATGACGTATTCAAAATGTTTTAACAGTGGAGATAAGCGTACACTGTTTACAAAGTCATATATGGCTGTGTTTGACAGTTAAACAGTACCACTAGCGCATTCCATGCAATATCTGTTGCTTCAACCGATGAAATTTTCCAATAAAGCCGTTATTTTGTACTCCTGACATCGTTTTTTAAAGTTCCAAATTGGAATATCTTCAGCGTTCGTTTACATTATACATATATCACGTCCGCACACTTAATTTAAAACCTTATATCCACCATACACAAACATAGCACGTTTTAAATAAGCTCCTTTTTTAATACTAGACAACGTAGGACAACACGGTTCTTTTTTGTAATACGGCCTATGCGTGGCAGCCATATGGTTCATTTTGTTTGTGAAGGGGGACAATCATTGCTTTATTCCGCTGACTTAAAATCGTCAATCCTACTCAGAAATTAATCTAAAGCGGTGGAAGGACGTTGTATTGTGTATAGTCGACTTCGGCGTGTATGTGTGGGCACTGCGGATGTATGTACCATATGATGATGTGTGTATGTGTGCAAGTGTTTCCATACAACACAGCATAGTTATTATGTTTCATAAAACGTAAAAGGAAATATGTCATGATGAAAGAAAAAAAAACATTGATGGAAAATTCAAATATTCTCGATCGTATATTAGAGCCGGTCAAGGATCCTATATTATCTTCGCTTAATAATTAATATAACAATGTTTGACCAATCCCTGTGAAAGATTTGACCAATCACAGCGAGCCTATCACTCAGTCTGACTATCAAATTATTATTACATTTATCGAATATCGCATTTTTCTAATTTCGCGTTATACGAGATTTCCAAAGATATGACGCGTTTGCATTTAATAGAACTTCACCCCCCCCACACACACACACACACTCACCCCACCATCCCCCCACACACACACTCAGAAGGAGATCACGGCTTGTTGATACCACACGCTGTCTATTTGTGGATTTTTTTCTTTCATCGATATTGAAATGTCACTTCAAAATGTGAACATCACTTAGTTGTGCGTGTTCTCGACTTGCGATTAAGTCATGGCAACATTAACGACGCATACTAGGGCCCTGACATTCGAGTGAACGAATCCTTTGAGTCTTGGTTTAATGGATTTGGTTGTCAACAAGAAAAATTGTATATTATGAATTGGTATTGACATTCCGTCATAGATGCATAGATTTCTTAACTACCGTGTACTAATATGATAATGTGTAGACAATATTGAAGAAGATAAACGACCACTATGAGAATTCTGTTTTTCTCATTCAGAAAATGAATCAAATGAAATCCGACTGATTTCATATTGGTTAAATAGTTTACTGGCATCATATGCATATTACCATGCTCGTGGTTAAGTAATGTGCATTGCCCTCGACGTTAGCCTTAAGATATCTGATAAGATTAAGATACCTTGTCAGTTCTTGTCGATCCTAATAAGCTCAGTTCTACTGTGTTATTGACATTTTTCAAATAAACCACGATTTATGCATACATCTTCTATTTGTTGATTATTAATGATAGAGAGCATAACTTTCAATATGTGCATATTATGTGCTCCTTTTTTTACTGTTGTGATTATAAGTCAATATATTTAAATGATTTCCTGTCGTTCAAAGCTGGTTATACTTGAATGCGAAACCATATCGGGCACATAGTATAATAAACGAAACATAATTATCACTTCATGCAATGTTTGACCCTATAATACTAAACTACTAACCATAACATTGTTATCCATTTTTTTCGCTGAGAAAAACCTCAATAATATTGTATATTATATTAAACCGTATTGTTTACATGGTCAGCGACGTAGGAGTATATTTATATGCTGTCTGGGTCGCCCAGGTATTACACTGCGGTTCTTCATTGTACGTACAATTCTCAAGTGATTTGTTAAAAAGAAAGTAGTGCCCGTTTTGTAAGCCATCATTAGCGTGGAACAATCACCAGCGGGGCCAATTACTAATATAAATGAACACAGCATATCGTAATTAGTGCGTATGCTAATACAAATCTGGCCATGTGATTGTTGATAGCCAATCAGCAACGACGTGTAAGCATCACATGACTCCTGAAATGGTGGACACGTTCAGGCAGAGGATATTTCTTTGTGAATTCTTGCGAAATCGGGCGCGAGTCGTGCTTTACTTTCTAATTAATACAAGTGAAGTTCTGTTTGTTAGCATGTGTATACACATTGGGAGTTATCACATTAATATATGTAGCTGTCCGTCTATATGCGATACAGTCATAGTGGGCACAAATCCTCGCTATAACAATTGCCTGGACATAATGCATTTCTCTGTTCTTCTGATATATTAGTAAAATTAAACTATTATCAATGTTCGATTTGCAAGTCTGCAGCGAGTGGAAGACGATCATATTCTTCTTGGTGTATCTTGTGCAAAACATTCCTCTCCCGATCCCACTATAGTTTCCAATCATTGATAACATTCAACTTGGCTTTTCATTTCATTTCACAGAACTCCCATTTTCTACTTTCATTGTCAAATATTATTTTGTAAGATTTCAAATACATATATTTTTAATATATATGCATAAAATACACGGTTTCCCTGTATCTGAAGCCAGTGCAATACAATACTGCAATATATTTACTGATAATATGACATAGGCATCATATAGAAAATACTGAGTAATGTATATTACAATTCATATGACCCACTTGAACCAGCCAGTATTATCTGCTAATATTAGCCTGGGGAATTAACTGTTATGTTCTACTCCTTTAAGTGATACGTTTTGGCATTTGCTTACACAGATAGAAAAATAATCAACTAAATGGCTCTGAAAATGTCGACAGGTGTGTTTTACCACAACTGACAAACCCCCATGGTAATATAACACGTACCAATCAATATAAAGAAGAAACACCGTCAGATGCGCATACCGTGTCCATTGATGTCGTTTCAATGAACATATACACTGTTAAAAATCTATTTCGTTAGCTCGATTAATAAATTCTGATATCATGTTAAATGTGCAGGTGCGTCCTTTCTAGTTTAACCTCTAAATTATTATTCATGCTGTGACATGTTTCCCGGATACTGTGACAATGTAACAATGAATTTCTATCGGTGCAAGGTAGATTATTTAATGGCATGCCGCTGCTTACTCTTATACCCTTTGATTAACTTTGCTCACCGTGATCTGACCTTTTGTATTCAAATATGTCAATTTCGTAATATCTTATGATATTTACTTTTGTATTATACTAAGAAACAACTATTTTCACCAATTTTCTTTATCTGATATTGGATAACACCTTATTATTTCGAGAAATAACATACAGTGTGTTTAGCTGCTGTTGCAACTCTTGCACAATTCACGTGGCTAGATGCTGCAAATGTACACCATAAATAGCGTACAGTACCATGATTTTGGGGGTAAATAGTTATTGTTACCCTGGATCAATTCGTTGCTATACTAGGCGGGAGACAAAACTGACATTGCTAAATAAACTTACACATATTTATGACTAATAACAAACGACCCCATGATCAGTGCCTTCATCTAAACCGAACGAATGTCACGCAAAGCTAGTCATTTATGAAACGATCGTATCTAATTCGAAACGTGCATATGTGGTATATTGGTTTTATTGGATAATGCATTTACATTACATTTTAATCTTAAACTGATCGGAGAGTGCTTATCAAAGTAGATATCGTTGAAGGCAGATTGTTATTTACACATGTACAACATTGTAATTGCCAATCACTACAAATGAGACAGAGACAGACATCAACAGACATTACTCAATTGTCCTGGAAATGAAATTATTCTCCGCATTCAAAAGAAGACGATAATCATGTTTCTCCAGATGATTATATATCAGAGACGACAACTACACAGTTATGCGCAATGATAGACACGTAAATCTAATCATATGCCTATGTGTCAGCTCAATGCAAACATAATTAGTGGTCGTCATATTACTATATTATAATACAGTAGAAGAGATTTCCACTAATATATCATAATTTAATTTTAAACTGTCTTATTTTGTTTTTAAAGTAATACCCTGATTTAGAGTGCCACGGGGAAATCAGTCCAATCCATCCATCATTATTAATTCATAATCGAAGCGCACGTGATTGCGATTGCTGCCTGTTGTCAAAAACACACCTGCCCTTAACAGTTAATAACACGTTTTCTGTGTGGCCGCTGATTGGTCCTGAACAATGTCACCAGTCCGATCCTCGGAGGCCTAACTCGTCGGTAAGTGAGTGAGTGGCTGCGCTTGATACCTCACAAGTAAAGTGGTCTAGTAATTCGATTGCAATAACTGTTAATCTGCGTACATGAAATGTAACATTTCAGTTTAACAATTTTAATTTTAATGGATACATAATATTAATTTAAATATATAATTTACCAACGTTGTATTTGTGTTTTACAAAATACATGCGAAACGATTTTGAGTTATATTATCGAAAGAATTGAAAACAAAGCAAGTAGTCATGTCGCCTGTCGTGTATGGTTGAATCATGTAATATGTGTTACGTATTGTTTGTGATGTAATATGTGTTACGTATTGTTTGTGATGTAATATGTGTTACGTGTTGTTTGTGATGAAATATGTGTTACGTATTGTTTGTGATGTAAATTGTGTTACGTATTGTTTGTGATGTAATATGTGTTACGTATTGTTTGTGATGTAAATTGTGTTACGTATTGTTTGTGATGTAATATGTGTTACGTATTGTTTGTGATGTAAATTGTGTTACGTATTGTTTGTCATGTAATATGTGTTACGTATTGTTTGTGATGTATATTATGCTTATAGGCAGTGTAGTTCTATCTCAGTATTCTATTGATATAAATTATAGGAGGTTATTACGAGGATACCTCAAAATATGCACGAAGACAGTACAGCAGGAGTATCGAACGGCGGGCAGCGGAGGTCGATGTGAATGCGTACTGTCTGAGTGCATACTTAGCGGTATCCTCGTAATAACCTTATTATTATACATCTTTTCCTTTCACGGTGACAAATTTATAATAATAAACAATATGTTGATTTTTAAAGCGATCATGTCTTCGTTTATCGTAATATCATACACACAGAACACCGATGGTAGAGATTGACATGACATATAAACTAATATTGTGAATACACCTTATCTAGTGCGACAATGTGATTCATGTGACGCCCAAACGGCGCCACATTGTCAGTGACGTCACACAACGCCACGTCGTTGATGCATAACTTAATAGCATAGCATAATAATAATCTTCCAGTAAAAAAAATATGTGCCAAGTTTCAATTTGGTTGAGAGAAAGATGTTTCTGAAAGGCCTAATCTCCGCGATCATAATTTTATGAAAGGCTATACGATTTGCTGGAAATGCCGGTCAACACGGCAACCGCAAAAATACATATGATGAGTCAGTCATAGTTGTACCGGGATACCGTATGTTGCTATGAGATCATGGGAAAACGAATTGATGCATTAACTAACAAAACAGAAGAAAACGTTTTATTATTTGGGATTTAGGGCAAACGTTAACATTTTGACAATAGCAGTACGTGTTCTCACTTCAACCGCTTCCTCGACCACTTCAACGTTTTCGTCACGTTGACGTGGAAACTGTCGCTAACGAATCACAACTATAGAGCGCTTTCCCCCAAATGACGTCTCTGAACATCGTATAATGTAATCATTAATCCATGAAGACAAAACCAAAAAAATTAAACACTAAACTAGAAATGCGACTAATGTATCGGCATCGAATTAAAAGACTTTGACCATAAGCTCCCCTGCAATTTACAACAAATCAACCACTGCAAAGTACTATAGTTAGGATTTGACGTGGTCGTCTACGCACGCTGTCAACATTTGGTCGTTTCACATGCTGAAAGACGTGGTTTGGTTACGTCAGTTCTATTTTTAGTATGCTTTTAGTATACGTAATATTGACCATTGGGAGCAGTTTCAAGAAAACACCTAGATTATTTTTTATTGTGATTCTATTGAGATTTGAAAGTAAACTCTCATACATAATGCATCGTATAATTGCCAACGAAGTATTTCGATAACAAATGTTACACTTTCTCAAAATTCCTTGATTGTACTCATACGAGCCTAGATTAAAATCAGTGAGAGTTTAGCACACTGCCATGCACACATGTAATCGTGAAGTTGTGTCGAACATCCGCATGTCACCATTCAGGTGGTTATTTCACATATTACACATTCCGACGTATTCAATCAAGAGTTGTAGGTATAATTCCACGGTATAATTATTACACTATTTATTATCACCTGAGAATGCAACAACAACAGATGGTATTGACGTGTAATGCAATGTATTGAGGGCATTATAATATAAAGACGTAAGTGTAAATACATTTAATGCGATCGTATAAATATGATCGTATAAATATGATCGTATAAATATGATCGTATAAATATGATCGTATAAATAAACTCAGGAACGTTAGCTTATAATAAAGCTCGTGATTAGAAGAGACCCGAGTATTATTAATAAATATAAAGATATTAATACACACATAGCTACAGGCAACGACTTTGAAATTAATAAATGACTGCTTGAGTGGTTTACCAGAGGATACAGTTGATGCGTATCGACCTTTGCGTTCATTACTGCTATTAAGTACAAGGAAAGCATTTTAACCGGGTCGAAAATGAACTCTGTATTGAAATCATCTGACATAAGTGGGACACATTAATCATTGTACGTGGTTTATGGAGTGAATTAAAAGAGTTTTAAGGAGGTTGCCAACTTATAAGTCTATCATCGATTTTCTTTAATAATCTGTTAATGCGTATTGTATTGAAATGTGAATAGGTACTCAACAATGAAATTGTCCACAACATTCTAATTGCACTGTAAAATGCGAAGTAAGAAAAATACGTAAATCTGTTGGGGCATGAATGGTGTGCAGTGGAAACACACATGATAAAAACGCTTATTGTGCTATGGTTTCGTCACAGAAATATTATGCATGGTATCAAATTCCCGTATCCAGTTCAAATCGTTGATTAAAGCGACACATAGCTGTTTTATCGAGATGATTTACGTCAGCCAGCGGGTATACATGGTGTTGTTATTTGGATTACTGGCATGTACCATATCAAGTGAAATCAGCTTAAAACGAATATATAGCTATATTATAGCTAGTACAAGGCGGTACACGGCATGTCCATTTATCTTGTTATCTTATCAAATTTATATCAAGTTTTCCCTTGCTCATTAACAAATATTTTCATAGACTATACTGTCGCCTCTATAGATGAATTCATAAGGTTGTGAAAATCATGCATTGGTATTGGTTCTAAGCAACTATTCAACATACCAATGGCTCTTTATCGATACCATAGAAACTGTTTTAATGTAAAGGTAGACCACAAGAACGTGAGCACGCGCACAACAACTATCAAATGGGAAACACTCAAATATTCCACAATTGAACATGTATAGTATTTGGTGGTTTAAACAGGTTTTATTGTTGTATACCATCAAGTTGTCTCACCTAGAATGTTATAAGTTGTCTCACTAATTGAGTTGAATAATTTCTCAACAGAGTATAATATAAATTATACCTGAAATAACGTGTGGTATTGTGAGAAGCAATATTGATATTTTGTCGAGTGCGTAGAGCGGAAAACCTTTTAAAGGGTGGTTGTCGTCACGCCACACATGCGCGAGATATGGCTCTCACACGAATAAAGCTGGCGACTATTAGAAGGTATCGAAGGAGTCGCCGGCGATAATTAGTGCACGTCTCGCCCAAGTCAAAACTCAATTAGATTTCATTAGAAGATCGCATTGGATTGTGGTACGTCAATGTTTATCAGCACAAACTTTGTACATGCGCGTCGCGACGACTACCGCCCTTTAATATTCCTTCGAGCAATACCACACGTTATCTCCGGCAATGTACGCGAATAACCTCTTTTATTATATATGCAACTGCATCCACACGAGCATGAAAAGTAACAGCCTATACCAGGCGAGCAGCGGAGAGCCCCGACAGAGAGCACAGTGGGCGCACCCAGAACGTGTTCTTCTTATTGTTGAGGAATACGCAAATATTACTGTCAAAAATCAATATTACTGTCAAAAACGATTCGCTTTGTCGAATTATTGATATAGCAAATGTTTAATAATTTCTCGATATTTTGTTAAGTACTAAGTGAATTAGAAACTTAGAATAATAATGAATATGCACACCTGGAATATCCACGTTTGCAAATGGAATCGCCCGAGAGTGTTACCATAAAAAGTTCTAAAGTAAACAAAACGTCATACACCTTAATTATACCTCAGCAGATGTCAGGGTCGTTCCAACTGACCGGAGTACTTCATTAGTTATTTTAAATGTAACATTGGGTATTAAATATTTAACGGGATAGGCAGTGTAGTGAGAATGCTCACTCACGGGTCAGTGTAAGGATCATATGCTAATATATAAAGTTCTGCTTCCCTTTTTAATTCGCACCACTGATTTTACCGCACGCCTAGGGACTGTCTGAAACATGGGAAGTTTGCCTAAATATCTGTCATTGCCATTTCATTATTTTTTTCAACAACGATCTGTACATATTGTGGTGATTGAATTTCTGGATGATTTGAATTTGTAGAACCTTAGCAAATTCTGTTCAGATTATATTGAACGGAATTCTGAAATTTCCCTGTAGTCCCCCAAGTTTCCAAAATGATTTGCTGCATTGAAAATAATATTAACAACACACATATAGTACATTTCAATACGATTGTAACATTATCTTATCATTTCATTCCGCCTCAGTTTAAGGATAAAATTGAAGTTGAGAAAGAACCGATTTGTATAAAATCTGGCCTACAATCCCCCTGAGAACCCTAACCTATATATACCTTATACAAATAAATCTGTTAGCATTTCAATCAAGCAAAAATGAATAGCATTTAATGTAAAAAAAGTGACAAAGTTTAAAATCCACTGTTTACGTAATCATAGCTCGATGTACACAGCCTACTTTAAATACTCCAATGCTGTCAGTATTATGGACGTGTTAATAGGCGCTTTACAAAAAGCCGCCAGATTACTATGAACGTTATTTACGATCACAAACATACATACTTAAGAAAACATATTATTTCAACCTTAGATGTGATACCATAACAGATGTGATAACATCACAGAGAGAAAAGCCGGATATTACGCAATTCAAATTGTTTTTCTATTAAAAACAATTGTATTAGTCAGCCAATATAGATTTACTGTCGAATGTCGAAAAAATAAATAAGACTTAATTTTGCTACACGTTTTATCTTAAATAACCCAGTTGAGGTCAACCCTTATATTGAAATCGCTATTCTAAAGGTTTCTCAACATACTTATCCGATCAGCTGCATTTCGTCCATTATCAAGTTGCCCCAATTACACGTGTAGAATGAGATGCTTTATTGCCCCTTGAGCCGACTATCTTGTAGTTTACCATTATAACCGTATGGCCTGAAATACGATAACTGTCAGTGCTTTGACGTGTGAATCCCACGAGCATATACTTCAAATTGTCAGTCCATGCTTGCACTCGACGTGATGACATACGTCTCGGCAATGTCACGTTTGAAACTTTTTGTTCACAATTTATTCATTACTTTAAAAGGTACATTTTGATATTTTGATATTTGATGATATCACCGAAACGCTGTGCACAAAACAACCTTTATCCCCCGTGGAACACGTTACTTTCTCCAAGTTAGTGCTTCGATGTTTCCGGCAAGGTGTTTTAATCTGTATGGTTACATTTCTCATATAGATGAATACTTGTTTGAAGGGCGTACCCATAATGCAAAACACACGTAACCATGGAATCAAGTACCAACAATAGACTTATGGTTGACTGTTTTCTATATGCAATTACACAAAATGGGGAAACCTGGTAGAAGTGTTGAAAGTTTATATTAGATGTATAACTATTCAACATTCTGTTATATGTTTGGAAATTATATGTTAAAGAAATAAAACGTTTAATATGCAAGAAAAATATTTCTATGTAACTCAGACATAAATCATTATATAAAACACACATTCTAAACAATGTTACAATAGAAACAAACTTACTATGTAGATACGATTGAATATTAATTTTCAATCAAATGATTTCAACCCACACATAACAATGGGATTTAGCATGTCATTACTATGGAAACAAACGTAGAAGGATTTCAAAACAGACAAGATATTCTAGGAATGCTGTATTCATGACCGTCGATTCGTTTAACCTGGAGAAATTTGGACACTTTTATGTGCGCTTTATAGATTTCTCTAATAAAGGAATATTTTGTCAAATTGGCTCCTGAGAACCATTTACTGCCACCGACCGGAATACAAGCTCATGATGTAATACAACCGCATGTAGCTATTCTAAGAATACATCTGTCATTTTGTGACAGTCATCATGGCGTGCTGCTTTTATGGTATATTGTTCTGGAGCCTTACACATTATACTGCCGAATATATATATATATATATATATATATATATATATATATATATATATATATATATATATATATATATATATATATATATATATATATATATATATATATACCGTAACTACACGGAAACACGCAATATTGCCTTAGAACTTGTGAAACAGGGAAGAATCATTACATGATTAAACTGGCAGGTCATGAAACATTCAACCATTTTTTTCGTCGTTTTTTCTAAGCTATACTGTGTTGCACACCCCTATGGAGTGTGGACTGCTTCTATTAGACGTGACATTAAGTTATCACTCGTGTCCGAGTCAGACCCATTATATACTAGACATTGCTTCCTAAAATGGATTAGTTTTCTTGGCAATAAATATCTATTTGATGGCGCAGACATAGATTTTATTTAAAAATGACTCGAACAGATTCAGTGTTAACCTTTATGTTTGTGCCTTAGGTGTTTTGGAACACGTGACCACACTTTTTATGGTTATTCACTAACCTATATAACACTACCGGAAACGCCGTAAAGAATGTACAAAGTGAATCAGTGATTCAACTCTGGGTTCTGACAGGATCTAACATCCGCAAATCAAACTAAACGGGAATTGGACCGTTTAATTTGAAATATTAATGAAAATTTATTTGCTTTCATTCAGAATTTGAATAACTTCATTTGCAAGTGTCGGCTCGTTTCAATCAGGCAGTACGGCGTTCCGGGTGACGATGTTTCCTCCATCGTACCAATTGTGTTATAATGTATTTGCCGTGGTTTGTTTCACTCTCATCGATGATTGCAGAACCACATTCGTGGTTTGAGCACGTATATTGTTAATTCGGGTGACCATCAATCTTTTGTGAGTTCTAATAGTGAAATCATCGATCCAGTTATCATCCGACCTACATTTCCACCATATGCTATCAATATCAATTTTGAACTAATAGTTATTTTCTTGATCAATTGAAGCATGGTAGCATAGGGGACGACGCGCTAACAAGTTGAACGTAAATGACAACGTACGACGTGGTAGCTGCACGTTTTTAAAATGTGAATAGTACAATCAGCATTGTGAATAGTACAATCAGCATTGTGAATAGTACAGTCAGCATTGTGAATAGTACAGTCAGCATTGTGAATAGTACAATCAGCATTGTGAATAGTACAGTCAGCATTGTGAATAGAACAATCAGCATTGTGAATAGTACAGTCAGCATTGTGAATAGTACAGTCAGCATTGTGAATAGAACAATCAGCATTGTGAATAGTACAGTCAGCATTGTGAATAGTACAATCAGCATTGTGAATAGTACAATCAGCATTGTGAATAGTACAGTCAGCATTGTGAATAGTACAGTCAGCATTGTGAATAGTACAATCAGCATTGTGAATAGTACAATCAGCATTGTGAATAGTACAATCAGCATTGTGAATAGTACAGTCAGCATTGTGAATAGTACAATCAGCATTGTGAATAGTACAATCAGCATTGTGAATAGTACAATCAGCATTGTGAATAGTACAATCAGCATTGTGAATAGTACAATCAGCATTGTGAATAGTACAATCAGCATTGTGAATAGTACAATCAGCATTGTGAATAATACAATCAGCATTGTGAATAGTACAATCAGCATTGTGAATAGTACAGTCAGCATTGTGAATAGTACAATCAGCATTGTGAATAGTACAATCAGCATTGTGAATAGTACAATCAGCATTGTGAATAGTACAATCAGCATTGTGAATAGTACAGTCAGCATTGTGAATAGTACAGTCAGCATTGTGAATAGTACAGTCAGCATTGTGAATAGTACAATCAGCATTGTGAATAGTACAGTCAGCATTGTGAATAATACAATCAGCATTGTGAATAGTACAATCAGCATTGTGAATAGTACAGTCAGCATTGTGAATAATACAGTCAGCATTGTGAATAGTACAATCAGCATTGTGAATAGTACAGTCAGCATTGTGAATAATACAATCAGCATTGTGAATAGTACAATCAGCATTGTGAATAGTACAATCAGCATTGTGAATAGTACAGTCAGCATTGTGAATAATACAATCAGCATTGTGAATAGTACAATCAGCATTGTGAATAGTACAGTCAGCATTGTGAATAGTACAGTCAGCATTGTGAATAGTACAGTCAGCATTGTGAATAGTACAGTCAGCATTGTGAATAGTACAATCAGCATTGTGAATAGTACAATCAGCATTGTGAATAGTACAGTCAGCATTGTGAATAGTACAATCAGCATTGTGAATAGTACAATCAGCATTGTGAATAGTACAGTCAGCATTGTGAATAGTACAGTCAGCATTGTGAATAGTACAATCAGCATTGTGAATAGTACAGTCAGCATTGTGAATAGTACAGTCAGCATTGTGAATAGTACAATCAGCATTGTGAATAGTACAGTCAGCATTGTGAATTGTGAATAGTACAGTCAGCATTGTGAATAGTACAATCAGCATTGTGAATAGTACAATCAGCATTGTGAATAGTACAGTCAGCATTGTGAATAGTACAGTCAGCATTGTGAATAGTACAATCAGCATTGTGAATAGTACAGTCAGCATTGTGAATAGTACAATCAGCATTGTGAATAGTACAGTCAGCATTGTGAATAGTACAGTCAGCATTGTGAATAGTACAGTCAGCATTGTGAATAGTACAATCAGCATTGTGAATAGTACAATCAGCATTGTGAATAGTACAATCAGCATTGTGAATAGTACAGTCAGCATTGTGAATAGTACAATCAGCATTGTGAATAGTACAATCAGCATTGTGAATAGTACAGTCAGCATTGTGAATAGTACAGTCAGCATTGTGAATAGTACAATCAGCATTGTGAATAGTACAGTCAGCATTGTGAATAGTACAGTCAGCATTGTGAATAGTACAGTCAGCATTGTGAATAGTACAGTCAGCATTGTGAATAGTACAGTCAGCATTGTGAATAGTACAATCAGCATTGTGAATAGTACAATCAGCATTGTGAATAGTACAGTCAGCATTGTGAATAGTACAATCAGCATTGTGAATAGTACAATCAGCATTGTGAATAGTACAGTCAGCATTGTGAATAGTACAGTCAGCATTGTGAATAGTACAATCAGCATTGTGAATAGTACAATCAGCATTGTGAATAGTACAATCAGCATTGTGAATAGTACAGTCAGCATTATTTAGCGTTACCATTATTGTATACGATGTAGAAAATGATTTTATCACATTAAAACGTTTATTTTTGTTTTGGCATTCTTCATTATGAATAGATTCAATTGGTATACCCCACAAAGAAAACCTAAATCAGTGCCGTATTTCATAATCCACGCATGCTCAAACAAGTTTATCAATTAATAAACAACACTTCAGTTTCTGATACACTCTTGTTAATCTTCACAATCGTTGATTGTGAAAAATCATCGTAAACTAAAGAGTTGTGTTCGTATTTTGCGATCACATTGTTAAATTCACTATATTGCTCAGAAGTGTCATATCCGCCGCTCTCATCTATCACAACTTGAATAAGAATACATTGACAAGTGAAGAACGCTCAAGCATGTAGCTAAAAGTCGTTTTAGCTTCAACATAGGATATTCATTACTATAAGCCGAATATCTCTTTTCGGCCGTATTTAGCTAATAGGTCTGGTGACGCACGCTTCTCCCAATGTAAGGTTAATGATTGTAATTTTACAGAAAACATAAATCTTTATGATAGTTTTCAGGCGTATGACTTTAGAATATTGCGTTGACCTACAACACACACCGTTATCATATGATGTACTGATATCGTTACAAAATGTCTACTCTATTTGCTGAGCGATAGAGGCAATATTAATATTCGTAGAAATAGTCACGTAATTACTGATATATGTTACACCACTAAAGTACTTTACATGAATTTTCTCAGACAGCAGTTATGATTTTCATGTAAATAACTTGATCTCAATGACAGAATGAAGACGGCCATAATCGCAGTGCAGCAAAACATCTCTCACATTATACTTAACTTTCTATATAACTATTTGAAGCAGTATTGTAACTTTCGTATTATTTATATCGCCAAGCAAGTACCTACCATTAGAAGGAATTCTCAACAAAACCGCATACACGACATGTTAGCTCGGATTGACTTCGATAATAGGATCAGAGTTCGGATTGACTCCGATAGTAAGATCAGAAATCGGATTGACTCCGATGGTAGGATCAGAGGTCGGCTTTGTTCAGATGAAACCTTTAGACTCGCATTCGATTTGAAGACGAGTGTATCGACACAAGACAAATGTTTCTCGTATTCAAAATGGCGCGCACACAGATAACAAAATATATCTGAAGTAAATCAATCACTGAACTAGGACATTGATTGAACAAACGATGGAATTCCAACCTTGATCATCAACAAATGAAGAGATATTTTGACACAAGAATGACGTTGATCTATGAGTATTCTATGAATGAAAGTAATGCATTATGATCATTCTTGGTCTCTTAACTTTAAGTGATGCTCCAAATATTGCAAAATTATTAATTAGAATTATCCCGTTTTATATACATAGTATGACTCGTGGCTGCTCTACCTTGTGGTTAACCACACCTTTTCAAATGATTCACAATAAAAGTACATTTATATTTCTTTGCAAATAGACAACAATAACAAGAAGCCTTTCTATAATAATTAAAATTGCAGTTACATTGTTTTATTTCTGAATCGATGCAAGTTATGTTACGCATATTGTACCAAGCCACGCGAACTAGCAATGAACTTATTACTTATTGCACTACCGTTTTCTTTTCTGCAAATGTCGTATTTGGCGAAAACTCTGATTGCGCTGATAACTGCGGAACGGCATATGGCAGATATCTTATCTAGAGTAGGCCCAAATGTAGCCCTCGGTGTTACCCGTGGCAACCTGACGTCATCAACATTGACGTATTATCTCTGACAACAGTTGCTTTCTGTAAAATTGCCCTGTGGGGTTTTCTTTTTTCCCAAAGATACGTGCGAAAAAAACGCACATTTTAAATCAACTTTTTTATTATAAGTATATACCTTTTTGAGTGCAGAGCACACTATTATCTCGATTCTGCAAAATATATCCAATTTGTAGTACTATGTGTATATAAAATGACAAATCAATAGACAGCAATTCTCATCTAGGTTGTTTAACCAAACTCAACCATCCTGCTAATCCGAATATCCCTGAATGTTAAGAGCAGTCTTTTCAAGTATATGGCCTGTACTAGACAAACCCTCGTCTGACCTTGCCCGGGCCGTGTCCAATAAGGAATACAAATTCAGGAACATTGATTAATGCTATCACTTTTAGTCGCCGAATACTTAACTTGTGACAGTGAAAAATTTAACCTTTCTAAACATGTAACTAGAGAGGATCTAAATGGCTACTCCATTTTGAATATAGTGCAGTTTGTGGCAGTAAGCATTATCACGTTTCGTCAACACCATCGATCTTTCAAATGTGAGGTGTTTGTTTTGTGTGTACGTCAGTCACGTGATCGATGGGGTATAATGTATGTGCAGATGCTTTCCATATCACAGGTTTTCTGTCACCTCAATAATTGATAATATTTAGATGCGTTCTCTATGATATTACAAAATAGCAGTATTGATAACAGCTTCATAATTGTAAATTTAAAACGCTTTTTTTGGTATTGGAATTACTTCGAATATCGATCAATTCGCGCTGACAGAGATTAAATGCTTAAACACGTTTCGTGTCGATCTGTTTGCATGTCATTGTACGCGTTCGTGACCTGAGCTACAATTTTGCCGATACGATAACATCTGTCTCATTGTGGTCGTGCTCATGCGCAATGATGCACGATTTTTCGAAGCATTACTGTCGTCTGCTACTTTGATTCGTCTGCTCCAGAAGAGCATATTATACATCCAAACGTTCATAGTCAATATTTTTTGGATGATTCCTTTATGTACTACTGTAGCGGTCTGGTAGTTTCTCATGCACTCGGGTAAATAACTGCATATTATTCACATCCCAAGTGGATTTGCTTAGTTGTCGTGAAGAAACAAATTACAGTATCCCGTAATATGCTTACTTTCGTCCGATTCAGGTTCACATTAATTGTAATTTGAAGCCATTCCTGCATACATCTGGTATAAAGCTAGGAATAAAGCTAGAACAATTCTTGCGTACCAAGTGTCATTCTGTTTATGGAAGGTCTAGAAATCATGATCAGTGAGGGTTGAATAAAACGATAATTGCCATCTAAATTTGATTACGCAGTAATGTTGACAAGGCTACGACACACATTGCTTTGCGCATAATATTTCTACGTTTGTTCTAGTTAGTTTAGTGTAAATACAAACAGTAAATTAAACTTGTTGCATCATTATATTTCAATTTGTTAAAGGTTCACATGGCAAATTTTGAGTTCACATCATTATAATATAATTTTATCATCGTATATACGAGCGTATATTGTACTTATCCGAATAACGAGCTGTCGCTATTAGTTTCGGTTTCTGGTGACGTCATATTTGTCATATCTAACACATTGCAAAATAGAAGTGTCTTTGACATATATATAAGAACGTTAAATCATGGCGGAAATTCGCACATATTCTGCAATGTTCCACTTGAGTTATGACATTTACATATTATGAATGGTTCATACTAATTATCATGTGGACGTTTACAAGAGCAATAATATTATACATCTGTCACCGTAACGCCATAAGGTACAGCGTGTCGTAATTTTGCAGTATTTTACAAGTTTTTTTATCCTACCATATAAGGAAATGCGAATCCCAAATATGGAATGATTACGCGCGAAAGCGTCTTCCAATAATAAAAACAAACATGGCTGCCATCAGGGTTTGATCCTACTCCACACAAAGAAGTTCGCTGATTCTGTTCTAAACTTTTTGGATTTCGGCATTTCCATGATGTATCCTTGGAAGGAAAAGATGTATAATAATAAGGCTATTACGAGGATACCTCAAAGTATGCGCCCAGACACTACGCCGTCGCATCGACCTTCGCTGCGCGTCGGTCGATACTCCCGCTGTACTGTCTTTGTGCATACATTGAGGTATCCTCGTAATAACCTCATGATAATACATACCGCTAGCCACGTATTCATTAAAAGGGCAGTATGACTCACACGTTATTTTGGTACATTTTACCTATTGGTATGAGATAGTAATGGGTTCTAAACAAGCGTGCTAAACAGTAAAATGATCGTTTAATTAAAAGTGAATTACAACAATTGCAATCCATATCATGTCTTTAATAACACGATTGGTACAATGACTCATATCCCTGAAGTGTTTGGGGCGGCGGGGGAATGGACACATTGCGCGAAATACAACTTGGTAATTCGTACTCTAACTCGTTTTGTGCACAACTTAATGCATGTAATAGTAGATTAACGTATAACTTGATAATCATAACATTTTATTTTAGATCTTGTTCTAGTAATTAATCATGAAACAGTGAGTCGATCTGCGGGTGATTATTCTGTGTCCGTTACACGTACAACTCGATAACTACTTCATGCAAAACTGTTAATACTGTGAGGCATTGCGAATATGCTAATTTATGAAACACAATTCATATATATATGAATTGTGATATATATATATATATATATATGAATATATACTCATATACTTGTTATATTACCGATCTTATTCGCGATGGATCACTACCAGAGTATTTGACTATTATCTGCTCATTATATGCGTTCTATGCCAAAGCTTCTCCGTGATCACTTCCAATTATACCTCGATTCCGGGTTTACCGTCATATGTTCCCCTTTGAGAGTTATTGCGCATTAAACATTGATCGCAGACATACGGGTGACATTCTCGCGGAAAAGAATAGAGAAGGCTGGCGGTGGGATGAAAGGGTGAGCGGCGGTGCCCTCGGAGAACGCCTGACACCAACTATTACTCTTGCGGCGTTGCCATGCATAAAATGTGTGTCATATTTTCTGATGAAGTAAAAATAAATCAAGTGACTGAGTCTTGTACACACGCACATGCTCTCTTGTTTTAATTCTATATCCGGTGTATATTACATAAGTCGGGTTTATTGATTCTATTGATTTCAGCTGCATTCCTAGAGTCAAAACAATATGTTTGTTGAATAAATTTCTAGATGATTTCATTGTTTCAAAGTGCGACAGTTGCTGTGTTAAAAAATAGTGGTATGAAGGTGATACTAGTAATCAACTGTTCTGTTTTTCCACCATCCGACGCTACCTTGCAACAATATTATTTTGTCGGTATTGGTAAATTTAGATTAGATTCCAAATCAGTTTTTTTACTTTGTTTATCGAATTATACATCAAGGTTGTGAAATACGTCATACATTCAATGATCATGTTGAATGTTCATTAACGTTAACCTTATTTGTAATTTTTATCGTGTGACCTTTAGCAATGACCTGAAATGCGGCTACAACATATGGCCTATAGACGGCCTACCCAGTAGTACACACTCTGCTTGATTTCAATATAAATCGTATCACTTTGTGAATATATTTAATATGCAAATTAGACGTTCGATCGATAACCAATCATTTCTATCCATTCAGCTCGCCGCGAGTGATAGTCACGTCTAGGGTAAATGCAGACTCAATACAAACTGCTCCGGGGGTTTACGAGTTTTTACGACGTCAAAATTACATTGGTGGCTTGTCTCGAATGGGATGATACAGCCACATAGAAAGTATATGATGATATCACACATACTGAAACGGAAAATGACGTTATCACTCACACTGTCATGTGAATACAGACACAATACAAACTGTACCGAGAGTTTACGAGTTTTTACGAAGTAAAAATACATTGGTGGCTATCTCGTCATCGGCGCATGGAATGACACAGTTACATAGGGAGTATATAATGATATCACACATACTGAAACAGGAAATGACGTAATCACTCTCACTGAAACACAAACAATGTTACACTAAAACAAAGATATTAATCATATCAACTCCCTTTTCTAATTAAAAAAAATGATCTGCTATTGATCACACAAAATGCACATGAACGTTTCACAGTGCATGTAACATGTTTCATTTAAATAGCGATAATTTAAAATTTAAATATATTTATTTTAATATTTACTGCAAATAACTTTCCAGTATGCAATCACGTACACATATAAACTAAGATTGGTGCTGCGTTGATGTCCCCTCAACAAAAAAACTATATAAACCCTCCGCGCATGGATGGATACACATCAAAGTATTTAATGTTCGAACAACCCTGGCTCTCGACGTCATATAATATTGTTATCGCTGCTGACTTCAAACGATGCGCTAATGTGTTTTTGTTTTCACGCTTGCTAAATCCCAGTCTCTCGAACAAAGCTTCTTAAACTCATTATCTGATTAAATATTCATATTAACGGCGCCCACGTCTAGCCGAGATTTGTGAGTCGTTTACATAGTCCATGGTATCGATCACGTGACAAGTGTACTGGTTCCGGTAGTATATAAATAATGGTCAATTAGATGTCAGTCTACTTGTGATGTCATTTAGCCATGCTCTGGGTGAAATACAACGACGAGTGGTTGAATATGAATTGATTCGATCGATGGTCTAAAATGTCAGATATCGTAGTGTGGCAATGCATGGCTGTATAATTTTTACAACCACGGTGTATTTTTTATTGACTAGAATTGCCGGCGCATGCGTTGAACACTCAGTCAAATTACATGTACTATGCCATATCATTGCTAATATCTACGGAATTGCATTTCATTGTTATAACTTTGTACACATAAATATATCTTGACATCAACAAATAGCATCATATTAACACATGTTGAAAATTGCTCGCATTGCCTCGATACAATATATCTATACAACAAGCATAGTCAACTTCATTTGTGAATGAAACAACCCGAGCGATCACTAAATTTTATCGCGACTTGAGCCTTTAATGCGTTTTGCTACGATGGGTAAATCGTAGCCATATTCCCTAATCCAATTATTGACTTACAGAACTTAATCAGGGTGAAAGATAAACTTTTAATGTCTGATTGTTGATCCGGTACAATGATATGACTGTACATTGCAGACTGGTACCATGACGTCACTCGTTATACTCTCAATATACACATGTAGTTATAAACAGAAAAGAATAAATTTCATTGGTTCTCACGATGCATTGCTATCATTGCAATGAGTGCAAGGATGAGTGCTAGCTCATCAGCGACATTTTGACCTGGCCTGCGCTTATTAAGTGAACGCACATTACACTGTTACCCTGTATATCACATTGTTTAGACGTTTATTCATGTAAATCCTCGACTTGGGTCTACAAAAGTGCCATGTATTTTGACACTGTGTATATACGTAGATTGCATGTGCGGGGCTTAACGATACAAATCTATAGCCTCTGACATCTGTGACATTGTGGATGGCTTTTGATGTCGTGTGGCAGAGTTATAATGAGTACCTTTTATAGTACGTTATTTCAATATTGAACGAAGAAAGAAGCACAATAGAGGAATACGTGTCAGCCAAAATTTTGCTGGTACTTAGTCCTTCTAGAGGGACTGTGACTAGAGGAGAATGTGAAAATTAGGGAAAACTAAAAAAAGAGACACGTGGCATTCACATAAAGCTATGTCTTGGTAGTCAGATAACGTACCACCAAATAAGTAGGAATAAGTAGTTTATGAAAAGTAATTTTGTCAACTGACAAATAGCGTTACATGTTTTGTTCATATTAAATTCAATTACGCAAACCTAAAGTATCAACTGCTTAGGGTGGTTCTTGAACTTATATCTTTTACTCAAATTGCTGTTACAGTAATCATATGGCAAAAAATAGACGTTATGCTCAGACTTTCTAATGTCCCCCCCCCCCGCACTGCCACTGTGATATCATGATTAAAACATCATAATGGATGTACATATTTATATTCGCCATTTATTTACCGCTATTGTAATTTTAATCTACTATTGTATATGCAAAATACATTGTACAGGAGATCACTGAGTATGACAAAAATTGAAGCTTATCCAAATTGTCCAAACGTCATATGCATTCGTGCGTTTTATTTTAAAAAGAGATTTGTGCCAGGGAATACGAGGGTGTCAGTTTTCCGGTTGCGCGATCCGTGTACTAATTCGATGTTGCAGAACTGATCCCTATAAAACCACTGTTTCGGTTTAGCGCGGATTGTAAAACAAAATAACAGGCCGTCATTTCCGGGTTTTCAAATCTTTCCCATAACATAGAGGAAATTGAAAGCTGCCCTCATTTCCGGATCCCAGTAATCTTAGTGAGAAATCAAATCCACGTGTTTCAAGTAATCTTCTCGGAGACCAGATTGTCATGATACATCGACCAATCAGCGACCCCCTGGCCACACACATATGTGTCACGCGATCCGTTTTTCATTTTTTCAGTAGAATGATTGTTTACGTAATCGGGATTACATTTGGAGACAATGCGATACAATGAGGACGAATACAAATAATGAGTATTTAATAAATAACAAAAAAATAAAAAGGCTATTCTTTCTAACACAAATAACGGCACATCTGGTATTATTTTTGAAATTAAATATACTCGTAACGATCAAAAGATAAATGTCGTAGCAACACTGACCTTTTGCCTGTGTTGTTTTCAATAGACGTTGTAAATCTATCCCCCGCACACTAGGCGTCGGTTGAAATAGCCCAAAAGCATGACTCGAATCGCACGGAATATTTCCTCAGAACATAAAATGTGACATTATATTACTGTAGAATTATTAAGAGCTAAACAATATCAGTATATAATCATGTTCATTCTCTCACGCTCTCAATAAACCGTTTTACGCTCATGTTTTCTCTCATAGGATTTTCAGTTGGAAGCGAGCAGAAACTTTTCGAAGATCTGTTTGAAGGTTACAATAAACGAGTCCGACCAGTTAAGAATTTTACGCATGCAGTAAACGTGCTTTTCAATGTCCGGGTGACTCAGATCGCTGATGTGGTGAGTAGTTTCAATTTCTCATTCTCCGGAATTTGTATATTACAACAATAACGGCGTAAATAATAAAGCGAATATCGGAAATCACACGTACTACTGGTGGGTATTACGATTCATTCAAGGCACAGCAATGTTCAATGTGACATTGAGCATTGTTTCTTTAAAAAGCCACGTCAATCGAAATATTACCTGTGAGACTTTTGTCTAGTTAATGGTTTTGGTTCATATGAGAAGTAATGTTGTTTTCATTAGTAAATGTTTTTAAATAGACATTTCTCCATATTTTCGCCGTCAAGAAGTGACGCCATAACTAAATTAAATTGTAATTCACACGGTGTAAAATGATTGCCGATATTCGTTCACTTTCAATACTAATTACTAATAATAATTTGTCGGACTAGATACTACGACGATTTATCTTCAACACAACTACTTCATTGCAACACCATAAGACGATGATATACACACTTAAAAGCGTGGGTTGTCTAGTCTAGTTTTTAAAATCAAATAAGTTCTCAATCTAAATCAACCATTTCAAAACTACTTTTTCTGATATTCCCCTCTCAAATCTAAGTCACGGTTATTTTGCTATAATAGGTAATAACACAATTCGAAATGCAAGCATGCCGCCTTTTAGTGAAAGGTGAAAATACATTCGGTAACCCCGTGCCATGATATAAACTATAATTTGAGTGTAATTTTACTTCGTCCTGGGTATAGTGAAGTGGGTCATCTATGATAAATAAACATGTAAGAAGGAGACATGTTTGTTACACGTTACAAGATAACAAATAAATCGCGTTATAAAAAGATTGCATTGTCATATTTGAAATATCTATAATGTTAAAGCTCAGACTAGTAATAGTGAGGTTAAAGCGGGGGAGTCGTGACCTACGCATGTGTCAGGTGGCCATAGCGTGTCATTGTATACAAACAAGCGTCTGTCCATGAGCCTTTGCGTTTTTAGCGTGAGTTGTTATCGTCGCTTGGGACTCCCGCTTTAGCTAAAAAAAGCAAAAAAAAAAAGATAATTGTAATCTCCTAATGCATCAAGGCGTAACGCTGTTTCAATATTGACATTATTATAATTGCTAATGCAGTATTACATATCTGTTGAGCTTGTATGAGAAGGTTCCACATGTAGCCGTATACATAATGAGTAGATTTGACGTTTCAATATCTATGTATTGCGTCAAAATTAAATTCCACTCGAATGATGGCGTTATTTCAGACGATAAACATTTAATAGCATTGGTCCTGCATTTCAAATATGTTTCAGCGCTGCTCTTCTTGAGTTAGCTTGCCCTGGATCACACACGTAAAACACTAATTGTCAACAGATAGTGTAAGCATTATTCATGCGTACGTGGCCACGCACAAACCTGGAGAGAAATGGTTCCCGTATCCCATCAGTCAGTGTTTCCGGATGTGCTCTGATTGCAACGCGGTTGTATATTTTGATTTTCTAGTTTCCGCGCACGATCACACATCACCATTTGTTGCAAAATGATATGACGTTAATATTTGAAGTCCAAATACGACCGGGTTTCTCTGTCAGCGAAAGAACGTGTTTAGTCACTGATGTAAATTACATCGACATTATGATGTATCACGTGGTGTTAATACTCTCAATACATGTAAGACAAATATTAGCAATTTGAGCACAGATCGTATTATTTCATATCATTTTATAACCAAGCGAATAGAACATGCTATTTTTTGTGATTTCTACATAGATTTTGTCTTCATTGTTTGTTTTTTTATTCACGGAAGAAATTAAATTTCGTGTTCAGAATGCATTTTGACTTAGCAGTGCACGCGAATATGAAGTCATTGTCACCTTATTCATTGTTGTTACTCAGGGTATGCATTGCATTCATCTGAACGCCAATCAATAACACAGTTACCTGGGTTTCAAATGTTATAATATAAAGGACTGATTCAGAAATGGAGCAGATAGATCCATAAAACGAGTTATCTAACCTAATACACAATTCAACAATATCCGTTTCTATGGATATCAGTGCCGTGACTGTGTCATAAGACCTCCATGCCGCAAACACTGATTTCATCACGTATTTATGGCGTTACTCTGAAGGCGGGGGGGGGGGTCATGTATGGGCGAGATATACGTACATATACGTGGGGTGAATGACATTGTATAGTCAATCAATCAATCAATCATGAATTCATTATTGACAAATGCACGTGGATTTTAGGTCAACTTCGATGGAAAAAAGAACAAACTCTGAGGTTTCATACTGTGCAAAGTAGTGTACATTCTGACATTTGGAATCTGCGTTACGAATTAATTATATCTCCTTCAAAAACTACATCAGTAGTTTAGAGAATGTTTTGTTTTTTAAATTGTGATGTGCAATTTATTAATATATCTTTTCAAATAACAGTGGTTCGAGTATTGAAAGTAGCCGACTGCAGATCGGAAATGTTCGGCGACTTAGTTGAACAAGTACCGGTCACTGATTAAAAGAACCTGATCGACGTACACGAACAAATCTGATGACATCCGACGACATGCGCATGCGCTCATTCGCGACCTACCGTTCAATGGCGCTGTGTACTGGTAACACGCGATAAATGCATTTTAATTAAGACTATATTCATTGTGTATTGCAGGACGAGAGAAACCAGGTTCTGAAAACGAATGCATGGACATATCAGGTAAAAGCACGTTCACTCATCTCCATGGTAACCTGACTTGACTATCATTTTATCAATTACTTACATCAAATATCAAATAGATCACATGACAAAATGTTGATGTTTGGTGTTCTGAACCCAACTAAGAATCTTGCGAACGTGAACAATGGGCGCCTGTGATTACCCACTATCTAATGTTATTGTAATAACAGGTTTTGGTAGTAAAAAATATATGGTTTGTATCTGCGACTTTGGACTTGGAGAGAAGAGATTGTTGAACAGAACGGCTAATCTGAACTATTGGGTATTCGGATATTACAATTGGAATAATGATTTCGCAGGCATTGAATAATTAATGAGCAAATGACAGAATGTACAGTAGATCCTATTTTATCTATGTAAATTTAACGTAAACTTGACACTTAGGTGAGCATATATGGCAGATCACAGACAGAATGTACTCGACTTTTTAGCTCCGCTGTCGACTTTGTCGAGCGGAGCTTATCATATGAGTGATTGTCCGTCGTCGTCCGGCGTCCGTCGTCCGTGTCAATGTTTTACTTTTTCGACTTTTTCTTGAAAACTACAAGCCTGAATGCTTTGATACTTGGTGTATATGTACCTTGGGTAGACCTCTCTCAGATTTGTTCATTTCATGATCATATCTTCAATTCTCTAATTTTGGTGAATGTTTTTGTCATTTTTGGTAAAAAGTGATATTTTCGACTTCTTGTTAAAAACCGCAAGTCCAATTGCTTTGATATTACATATATAGGTACTACATGTAGACCTCTCTCAGATTTGTTCATTTTGTAATGATATCTTCAATTCTCTAATTTGGGTGAATATTTTTGTCATTTTTGGTAAAAAGTGATATTTTCAAATTCTTGTTAAATACCACAAGTCCAATTACTTTGATATTACATATATAGGTACTACATGTGGACCTCTCTCAGATTTGTTCATTTTGTAATGATATCTTTAATTCTCTAATTTTGGTGAATATTTTTGTCATTTTTGGTAAAAAGTGATATTTTCGACTTCTTGTTTAAAACCACAATTATTTATGGTGAAAAATGATATTTTTGAATTCTTGTTGAAAACAGCAAGTCCCATTGCAATTGATACTATGCATATTGTTCATTTTCTAATGGTATCTTCTGTTCTTTAATTGAAATGTGCATCGCTAACAGCGGAGCTATCTCAGCCGAGAGGCTGCTTGTTTTGCCAATGTCATGGCTATGTTTGAAATCTTACTCTCCCTGTGGATGAACGCGTGTAATTGGATTATCACAATACTGTGTTTTGTTTTGTAATCAGGAATGGACGGATGAAACTCTAGTTTGGGACCCTGCCGATTACGATGGTTTATCGGAGATTCGGGTACCTGCTACAGAGGTCTGGTTACCCGATATCACGTTGTATAATAAGTACGTATTTATACAAAATTTCTACAAATACATATTTCGTGTTATTGTACGAAGTAATGTTTGAAAAGCGCAAAGAGAAAGAGGACGAGGCTAACATCATTGCTTTATTTTGTAGTGGTGATATCATTCTTTCTTTTTCTAATAAGTCACACACATTACATTACAGCGAATTCATCATGGGAAAATAAATTAGCACAATTAAAGTTGAACTTGAACAGTGTTTTTGCCATCGCTCATTCCGCAAAGTTTATAATAGTCTTTGTCACAAGAAAGTATTCACGTCGACAGTATGGTGATCGTATGGACCGAATCAAAGAGGAGGTCGATGCGACCCCGTACTGCCTAAGCAACATACATGTTTTTTTATTTATTTATTTCTATTTATTTTTTGTAACGTGATGTGACGCTTCTGTTCCCAACCCAAACAAGGGAAAGTCTCAATATCGATAATGATGACGTGAGTTATTACGATAAAGTGACTAACACTAACAAGTTTGCGCTGACTCGATTGACTCGAAAAGGACTCATCTCTCGATTCAAAATTAGGCTCTGTATGCCACGGTCTTTGTTGACCCAGTTAAAACAATAACACCGGCGTCAAATGATATCGCGTGTCGTAAACAATATTACAGGACACCGTGGATATAACAATTGCACGTATGATAATTCGTGCTATTTTAATGTTTTGTTTAAGCTAACTGTAATCTATGTATTATTTCATTCAGCGCTGACTCTCACGACTACGTGGCCGACAACACATCGTCATCCAACGCCATAGTCTCATACGAAGGGAGAGTCATCCTCAAGTCGAAACCGACTCTTCTGAAGAGCACTTGTAAAATCTATGTCAAGTATTTCCCGTTCGATGCACAGGCATGTAAGTTGAAATTTGGTTCTTGGACGTTCAGCGGTTTACAGATAAACCTACTAAATCACAGTAGTAAACCCAACCTGGATGACTACATACTAAACGAACAATGGCAGTTAGTGAGAGCGCAGACTGAAAGGCATGTTAAAGAATATGACTGTTGCCCGGAGACGTATATCGATGTGACATTCTTTCTGTGTTTAAGCCGCAAGCCTATGTACTATATATACAACCTGATTATCCCGTGCCTTCTGCTATGCGCATTGGCACTCACGGGCTTTTTCATGCCGTACAGCGTTGGTGTTGTCAAGGCGTCCATCAGTGTCACCTTAATCTTGTCACTCACTGTCTTCCTCTTACTCGTCGCTGAAATGATGCCAAGGACTTCGGAGGAAATCCCATTAATAGGTAGGAATTTATAATGAGTGTCAAAGATTATTCTCTAATAATCGTCCGATTAGAGCTATGCCATCGACTCAGTTTTCGATACTGTCACGGTGCATGTGTGAAATGTTCCGGTCTTCTGCTATCAGAAATAGCAAGGTGTTGAGAGACACACACGTTATGATACTTTGAGAACATAGGGATATATGTATGTAGCGCAATTTTATAATATATGTATAAGAAATAGTGAGGCGTTTATATACGTCACGAAAGTGCCCATTTTGGGGTATCTCTTTCAATTTCTTCACAGTACACACTTGAATCTTCAATAACAGATTTATTTACTTAGCAGTCACGTTACCAAGTGATGGTTAGATCTAACGTAACCTTGAATTTTAATTAGTTTGAATTATTAGCTTTCATAAAATATATAGTTTGATATTGTTTAAAAACATTTCTATGACAATAATTAGTGTGTATTTTACTTCCTGAAAACCTCTATCACATCCTCAATAGTAACTGTTTTAGGTCATTCAATTACTCACGCACTCATTCATACTTTCAATTATCCCATTGACAACCAAAATCACTTACTAAAAGTAATTGTCATTCATTCAAACTACAAGCCTAAAAGAATTTGAACTAGTAGTAAGCCAAAATTTGACATCAAATTTCGTATGGTGACGCTTGTTTCTGCACATGTGTATTCTCGATAGTTTGAAGTTAACTCCGCTATGTTTATTTATCCGTTAAAATAACTCAGTACTTGTATGTCCTCTGCAGGTCAGTACTACTTAGCTACAATGTGTTTAATCTCACTCTCGACGGCCATGAACGTGGCGGTGTTGAACGTGCACGGATGTAGGAGGGAGGTCCCGCAATGGATCCGCCTTATTGTTCTTCGATATCTCGCCGCCTTCGTGTGTATGGGAAAGTGTTGCTCTGAGCCCGGAGCTCTGTATCGGGCTATGGGCAAAGAGAAGACGGACCAGAACAATTGCAAAAACTCTTCTATTCTTCATCTGCGAGACAATAGCTTACATGGTCTGAAAAATGACAGTAGACATACAATGTCCAGCTACCAAGAGTTAACCCTCGACGATTTCGGACAGTCGAAGTTCGGTAAAATTGAGCACCACGTGGAGCAGATATTTAGACACTTAAAAACAGTACAAAGGCGGATGGACAAGAAAAGCAACATCCGGGAACAATGGGCATGCGTGGCAGCCGTTCTGGACAAAGCACTGATGTACCTGTTTTTTCTCGCCACTGTGGTCACCACATTATACTTGTTGTTGCAAGACCCCGGTGACCCGGATGAGCTGTGCCTCCAAAGTATTGCCAATGGGGTACTTTAATGATCGATGGTATATAAATACTTTAGCGACTTTGGATGCTTCCAAACATTGAGAAGCAGAAGCTATAATTTGAGTCTTTCTAATCTTTTACGTGAAACGTTTTTCGATCTTGATACACAAACAATTTTTACCATTTTAGTTAAAGCGAATTTGCAGTCGAGACATCATTCATTGATAGGTATGTTCTCTGTGAGGGCGCTCGTCTGATACACATTCGTTGATGTTAAGTTGTGTAAAACAATTAGAGTGAATCAATCAGTTTATTCACCTTTATGAAGAGAAAAAACGACTTTGTTATTGCGCCATCTATAGGCTTAAAATGTATGTGTGTTATGATTACTGTTTCCGTGCCTAATAATATATGCGACATCAGCGTAACATATTGTGTTTTTATCATTTAACTTTTTCGCATATTCGGTGTCAGTTTCAGTTTACTTGAAGTGATATATAGTTTATTATAACAATGTTATGTGTTTTATATCATTTGTCTCAGTTATTGGCGTTCATATTGTATACACATATGTATATATAATGTGTCCACTGTCATAGTTTGTATACCATACTATACTACTTCGTTAACTAAGTAACTATTAATTTATATAACTTTATTATAGCACAATCAATGTCTTATCTATGCGTAATCAATCGAAATATTGTTACAATAGACGAACTCCCACCACCAATTCCAACAACCGCAATGTAGCCAGCATTCCATGGAATGTACACTACATTAGGTCTCAGGGTAGTTTTTATCAGTTAAAATAGTTATTAAGTTTATTGGAAGTCTCGTAAATAAACAGTGACCGTCAGTTGGGAAACGGTTACTCAGCAAATATATACAAAGAAAACAGTCAATGAAACTAAAACTTAAAAATAACAAATATCGTTATTTGAAGACGTGAGCATTGCATGGTTATAGATGTAAGTTTAGGACTGTTCAAGTTATACTTGTGTATGGGTATAGTGGACTAGTGGAATTATCAAAAAACCCATATATGTATTACCTTTATAATGACACCCATCTCTTTCTTTAATATTGGTTTCATGTTGTACCTTTTGGAAATAAATCGGTCAATACAAAGTACGTTATATAAAATAAACGAGGCTGTATTGTTACATTTCTTGTTGTAATTCACTTATAATTGGTGTTAATGTTCTAGAGATACAGCTGACTCACCACTTTCCTGTTTATGAAAAACATCACAATGTATGCAATGTGAAAGTTGACACTTTCGTGTTTTTGTTTTTTTTAAAAGAAAAGTATGAAATGCTGTTATGCCAATATTCACACATTTTGACCTCTGAAAATGACTTTCCATGAATAATTAGGCTCACTGGTAATGGAATATTAAAAACGTTTTGAGAACATTATTTCCCAATCTATGTCGACATTGGGTACAAGATTATGCAAACACAGTTACATCCACTGTGCTAGCGCCTCACATGGTCGCTCCTTTGTTCAACCTCGGTAAACTCCCCGATTTACTTTGTAGTTTGCCTGTGTTTTCTATTCTTCTTCTATATAGTATATGACAACAAAAGAACAAACAATTGGGAACACAACCATAGAAATCAATGTTTGTGCAAGCCTGGATGGAAATATTAAGTTATATGTGGGATAACTTACAACTGAAGAAACCATATTTTGTGCATAACGCAGTAAATGGAACAGCAGTCGTTTTTCTTAAATTACCAAATATTGAGTTTATAACTTTTATACCAACAGACATTAAATAAATTAAGTTGCAAGAAGAGTGTTCATATTTTTCAATTGTTTACCAAGAAGTATAGTTTTGTATAAGCGTTTACAAAAACAAACATCGGATCCATGGTGTACTGATTTGTGTAAAAGTCGATATTTTAATACTTGTGTATGATTTTCTCTTAAACAGGAAGTCAGGTAGCTGCATTCAAGCTCATTAATGCAAATTAATACTGTTATTTACATAAGGGATTACATCATATGTTATTTCAATGAAAATGCCTCACTTGCGCGTGTCTGTCTAAGGTTACCTACCTTCACAGGCTTGCTCTACTGGGTTAATGACAATGACAGAATAAAATACTGATATATTGAAACAATAATGAACGACCGGCCAACAGATAATAGGCAAAAGCATGTATTGTGCGACACATTGTGCGAGGCGTGAGCCGAAATACCGGGAGACCCGTTCGAGTGGCCTCAATGACATCGGCATCATTTGCGGAGTCTAGAAGAGCGCCTACTAGATGTTTTACCACATTCTCTATTCGTTACCGAAAACGACATTTTATTTATATCCATGGTATGGGGCCTTGATACCCAATAATAGAATACAATATATATAACATCTCAAAGTTTGATTCTTGAAATGATATACCACGTTGTCATGGGACCAACACATGAGTAATGACTTTATACCTATCCGTATCACCAAAGTAGTGTTATTATGACTAATTGTCATTGACCTTACATGAACGTGTATATATTACTGTTCTTCTGAATTCCCTGTCACTTACATTGAAACCTGAAGTCAACATGGTAACCCATTTTATGTGTACCATGTGACCCCTAAATCAATATAGAAAGCCATTTTCATAGAATTTGAACCACAACACATTTTGTTGATTTGATGAACACCAAGTAATTTTTAAAATGCTATATTCTAGGTTCAATGTACCATGTAATCCTTCAACACTGAAACCAATGTTATTGATTCGGTGTGAACCATGTAATCATTCAACACTGAAACCAATGTTATTGATTCGGTGTGAACCATGTAATCCTTCAACACTGAAACCAATGTTATTGATTCGTTGTGAACCATGTAATCATTCAACACTGAAACCAATGTTATTGATTCGGTGTGAACCATGTAATCCTTCAACACTGAAACCAATGTTATTGATTCGTTGTGAACCATGTAATCATTCAACACTGAAACCAATGTTATTGATTCGGTGTGAACCATGTAATCCTTCAACACTGAAACCAATGTTATTGATTCGGTGTGAACCATGTAATCCTTCAACACTGAAACCAATGTTATTGATTCGGTGTGAACCATGTAATCCTTCAACACTGAAACCAATGTTATTGATTCGGTGTGAACCATGTAATCCTTCAACACTGAAACCAATGTTATTGATTCGGTGTGAACCATGTAATCCTTCAACACTGAAACCAATGTTATTGATTCGGTGTGAACCATGTAATCCTTCAACACTGAAACCAATGTTATTGATTCGGTGTGAACCATGTAATCCTTCAACACTGAAACCAATGTTATTGATTCGGTGTGAACCATGTAATCCTTCAACACTGAAACCAATGTTATTGATTCGGTGTGAACCATGTAATCCTTCAACACTGAAACCAATGTTATTGATTCGGTGTGAACCATGTAATCCTTCAACACTGAAACCAATGTTATTGATTCGGTGTGAACCATGTAATCCTTCAACACTGAAACCAATGTTATTGATTCGGTGTGAACCATGTAATCCTTCAACACTGAAACCAATGTTATTGATTCGGTGTGAACCATGTAATCCTTCAACACTGAAACCAATGTTATTGATTCGATGTGAACCATGTAATCCTTCAACACTGAAAGCAATGTTATTGATTCGGTGTGAACCATGTAATCCTTCAACACTGAAACCAATGTTATTGATTCGATGTGAACCATGTAATCCTTCAACACTGAAAGCAATGTTATTGATTCGGTGTGAACCATGTAATCCTTCAACACTGAAACCAATGTTATTGATTCGATGTGAACCATGTAATCCTTCAACACTGAAAGCAATGTTATTGATTCGGTGTGAACCATGTAATCCTTCAACCATGTAATCGCTAAAGTCAATATTGGAACCAATCTATTGATTCTATATGTACCATGTAATCGCTAAAGTCAATATTGGAACCAATCTATTGATTCTATATGTACCATGTAATCGCTAAAGTCAATATTGGAACCAATTTATTGATTCTATATGTACCATGTAATCGCTAAAGTCAATATTGGAACCAATTTATTGATTCTATATGTACCATGTAATCGCTAAAGTCAATATTGGAACCAATTTATTGATTCTATATGTACCATGTAATCGCTAAAGTCAATATTGGAACCAATTTATTGATTCTATATGTACCATGTAATCGCTAAAGTCAATATTGGAACCAATTTATTGATTCTATATGTACCATGTAATCGCTAAAGTCAATATTGGAACCAATTTATTGATTCTATATGTACCATGTAATCGCTAAAGTCAATATTGGAACCAATTTATTGATTCTATATGTACCATGTAATCGCTAAAGTCAATATTGAAACCAATTTATTGATTCTATATGTACCATGTAATCGCTAAAGTCAATATTGGAACCAATTTATTGATTCTATATGTACCATGTAATCGCTAAAGTCAATATTGGAACCAATTTATTGATTCTATATGTACCATGTAATCGCTAAAGTCAATATTGGAACCAATTTATTGATTCTATATGTACCATGTAATCGCTAAAGTCAATATTGGAACCAATTTATTGATTCTATATGTACCATGTAATCGCTAAAGTCAATATTGGAACCAATTTATTGATTCTATATGTACCATGTAATCGCTAAAGTCAATATTGGAACCAATTTATTGATTCTATATGTACCATGTAATCGCTAAAGTCAATATTGGAACCAATTTATTGATTCTATATGTACCATGTAATCGCTAAAGTCAATATTGGAACCAATCTATTGATTCTATATGTACCATGTAATCGCTAAAGTCAATATTGGAACCAATTTATTGATTCTATATGTACCATGTAATCGCTAAAGTCAATATTGGAACCAATTTATTGATTCTATATGTACCATGTAATCGCTAAAGTCAATATTGGAACCAATTTATTGATTCTATATGTACCATGTAATCGCTAAAGTCAATATTGGAACCAATTTATTGATTCTATATGTACCATGTAATCGCTAAAGTCAATATTGGAACCAATTTATTGATTCTATATGTACCATGTAATCGCTAAAGTCAATATTGGAACCAATCTATTGATTCTATATGTACCATGTAATCGCTAAAGTCAATATTGGAACCAATTTATTGATTCTATATGTACCATGTAATCGCTAAAGTCAATATTGGAACCAATTTATTGATTCTATATGTACCATGTAATCGCTAAAGTCAATATTGGAACCAATTTATTGATTCTATATGTACCATGTAATCGCTAAAGTCAATATTGGAACCAATTTATTGATTCTATATGTACCATGTAATCGCTAAAGTCAATATTGGAACCAATTTATTGATTCTATATGTACCATGTAATCGCTAAAGTCAATATTGGAACCAATTTATTGATTCTATATGTACCATGTAATCGCTAAAGTCAATATTGGAACCAATTTATTGATTCTATATGTACCATGTAATCGCTAAAGTCAATATTGGAACCAATTTATTGATTCTATATGTACCATGTAATCGCTAAAGTCAATATTGGAACCAATCTATTGATTCTATATGTACCATGTAATCGCTAAAGTCAATATTGGAACCAATTTATTGATTCTATATGTACCATGTAATCGCTAAAGTCAATATTGGAACCAATTTATTGATTCTATATGTACCATGTAATCGCTAAAGTCAATATTGGAACCAATTTATTGATTCTATATGTACCATGTAATCGCTAAAGTTAATATTGGAACCAATTTATTGATTCTATATGTACCATGTAATCGCTAAAGTCAATATTGGAACCAATTTATTGATTCTATATGTACCATGTAATCGCTAAAGTCAATATTGGAACCAATTTATTGATTCTATATGTACCATGTAATCGCTAAAGTCAATATTGGAACCAATTTATTGATTCTATATGTACCATGTAATCGCTAAAGTCAATATTGGAACCAATTTATTGATTCTATATGTACCATGTAATCGCTAAAGTCAATATTGGAACCAATTTATTGATTCTATATGTACCATGTAATTACTAAAGTCAATTTGGAAATATTTATTTTGATGCAATATTTACCATTTCACTCTAAAGTCAATAGTGAAACTTATTTTATTGATTTGGTATGTACTATTTCATCTTTAAAGTCGATATACTCCTAACGATGCATTTTGACAGTCATTTTATGGGTTTGATGTGTGTCGTGTAATTCCAAAAGTGAATATTGAAACCATTCGTTGGATTGGGTAGTATAAACTAGTAAATCTAATAAGTCGGTAACTAAACCTATAAATAATTTCTACACTATGCAACACTCAATAATAGTCATACTGTATTGTACAATCGGATTTAATTTGAATTTAATACAATGCTACTATTGTGTTATCTTATCACATTCACACAACATGTTTCATTTAGCCTTTCAATTTGTTAAATATTGTTCAGATGTTTAAATTAAAGTGAAATCCTATGATCAGCTTAAATTCAATCACCTAGAAACGATCGTATTACGAATGTAATACAGATATTGACCTGAAATATCGATTTTTCGGAATAACTTAGCGGTAAACTAGAACACGTTGCATTTAGATACTTGTCTGTTATGTTGGCACTGAAAATAAAACGTTTAAACAATAAAGAAAGCAGTTACTACGACACATACCATGTGATGGCGCTTTATTTAACAAACCAGATACAACTTTGAAATCATGGATGGTTTACCTAAAACAAAATTTACATTTGTTCGCAATGCGTTTTCCATGTATACCAAGGCCCGTATATTTAACGTGGGTAGCTAATTACAGGGAAACGAGCATACATATAACAACACACATCGAGAGATTCAAACTCGCCCTCACGGCGTAGCACCTCGTCGCCGCAATATTTCAAAAAAAATCCTAATGTCGAGAGTTAAAATTATGCTGCAACTACAACTGCTATTGGTTGTTTCATACACTTATTGCGAGAATTACAATCTTACAATTGTCCTTGCTTTTCTTTTTTTATTATCAGTCAAGACGCCCTCAGGTGATGGTGAAAGACAATTCAACGTAACATATCCGAAGTTGTTTAAGTACGGGACTTCATGCATTTTAAAAATGCATACTAACATATCAAGGGTACAGGATATTTTAACAAAAATCTGATTTTAATACGTGTACCACTCTTACGTGACCATAACCGGCCAGGTTGCTGTAGCAGGGAATCTTCAACTTGCAAATAACCACGCAAATGTACATTATTTACATACTAGTCTATGGGCAATATAGTCATCAAAGCAACTGTGTCTCAACACGTGAATAAGCGTTGGCAGATGCTGCTGCATCCAACATGAAATAGTAGCACCGCGTTATGTTCGATATGGGACTCACATCGACGTACACAACGCTGTGAAATACATTGTTTACATGGAATTCGAATACGCGCAACAATCTTTTTTAACATGAGGTAAAAGAACCGCAAATTGGATGAAGCTGAGGAGGCAATACCTATATACATTATACGTTTACAGGAGTATACCTACTCTATAATGCAAGAAGAAAGGAAGCGTTTTGTATTAACATTATCATATGTGGCACACAATTTTTGTACCAACGTAATTCAACAAGGTGTATTTTTTGTTCTATATATGTGTTCGTACTTTCATTTTTAACTTTTTTCTCACGCTGGTAATTCAAAATAAGTTTCTAATTGAGAGCTGAAAAGTACGTATTCGCTCATATGAAGTAAATAGTATGAAAAAAACACAATATTGCAATAAACTATGATCAACAGACGTCAATGACTCGATGTAATGCTGTCCACAGCACATTAATTGGAGTTTCAGGCCCCCTATCCTCTCGTTATGTGGGATATAGTAGAAATACATCTTCAATATCAGCATCGAGATCATGTTCTCATTCTGTGCTCATGGACACCCAGAACCATCTGAGAACGAGTGACGTCACCGATTTGAATAGATATCCTATGAGATTTCGAAGATGCTATTTTCGTAAAACTCAATCTTAGGTATTTGAAATCTGAATCCATTGATCTTTGGAGAATGATGCTATCATTATTGACTTTTTGTCATACTAATGACGTACATATCTTTATAGCCGTCACATTCCTGATACCGAATATAATCTTAGTTTGGGAATAATATTGATTGACCTGAAGATTTACACTGACGCCGCGTACATCATAATCACCATGGTAACTCGAGAAGGCGTGTTGTCTCAATATAACATCAGTCATACCATTCTTTGCCTCGACCTCTTGGTTCTAACCATGGGATTTATTTCTGGTAGAGGGCGTGTTTCTTTGTCAACATTTACCCAGAGAATATTCTTTTTTTTTGTCAGCATATACTTTTGTTCGTCGACATTTTCTAGGAAAGTAATTTATCTTTGTTCTAAACAGTCCGTATTTACTAGTTTCTCTTTTTTGCATTAAACAACGCCAATTTACTAGGACAGAACTGTTTTTTTTTTCCACATTTACTTAATCTAGTAAGCAAACTGAAATGCAACATGTAGGTCAATTCATTCTGATAGATGTATATAACAGGTGTGATATATATTGCTGTATCGTGATATCTATCTACTAGTAGGTATAAGATTGTTCGTATAAGAAAAACGTAACGTAACACATGTACGCAGTAACAACACACAACCGAGGTGCAAAAAAAACAACAACATCAAAACTCGCTAAATTCGTCTTATGACTCAGTTATAACTAGACAATGACTACACGACCGATATCGGTAATTAACGGGCTGTTTTTGGGCCTCGGTCTCGAAACAACAATCAAAAGAGACTTCTTAGTTGTGTTCTAACTATCAGTAAAACCTTAATAATTGCTATGCCGTGCAATTAACAATTAGTTTTTTTGGGACTATGTTGACCAGTCAATAAGATTATAATTATATAATATAATTTAATAATTTGAGTAACTTTCGAAATCTTTGATGTATGATTATATATACAGCCATAATGTACACGATATTGATGAAATGTTTTCTACTTGATTAAATTTCCAAAAAAAGAGAGAATATTTAGTAGTCGCGAATGATGTGCAACACCGGAATTTGATATGCCCCAACCATGTTAAGTTGTTGTTTTGCAAAATAACAGCCCTTAACTGGATAAATATCATGCGTTTCGATTGAATTTTCACCAGGTTTAATTTTTGTTAATTTCCCTGCTTCAAGAAATTACATAAGCTACCGTTTATATGCCTTGGGCAGTTGCTGGATTAATGTACGCTGGAGTCCTCGCCTTGCACACCGTATAATAATTGATTTAACAAATTCTAGTCTAACTTCAATAATTTACACGATTGAGTAAACATTTTGCCTATAAGAAAAAATAGCACATACGCAAGATAGCACTCCTGTTCGGTCTAGTACTTCCAACGTCATGGGAAAGTTTGCGCATTGGAAATGTGATGTATATGACGGATATATTTTATGGCATGTGTGAGCATTTTACACTATATGCACGCACTGTCTTTGCCTTGACCGGTTTCTAAACAATTTATCACATGCCTACGCCAATACAGTCTTATAGATAATTATTTATATGGTATCGTTGCTACTTAATGAAATGTTATAACAATGCATTATTATATTCACTTTATTAATTTGAGTACTGCGGAAACCGGATTGTACTTAATATGCGCGAGTACTTACCCTTAGTAATGCCCTTTGATTGAAATTTTGTCAAAGCAATATCAGCAATTCCCAACAATATAGAATCGATCAGCAGTACAATGGGTAGCTGTGACGCTTAAAAACGGAAGGTCGAGTCACTCAACCTTGGCGATATGATTTCAACTCAGCTAAGGCGATTCAAGATAATAAATTAAATGTTGAATATGGCATCGCAAATAAGGCCTATACTGTTCTCTAATTGAGTTCTGTTTTTGTAATACAGTTCTCGGAATGATATTGATTCAATACAGCACCACGATCTCTATAAATAGAACGCAAATTTATATTTACACCCCAAATCATGGGCATTGAAGGAATGACATATGACTTAAACTGGAAAACCCACAGCAAATTCTACCTTTTCGGTTATTTTATTTTTTTTAAATTGATACCCGCTATATCCATAAAACAAACATCTTTTCTGTTATCGCAAGATGCTGGTACCATGGGCATGTGCTCGATCGGGAGTAAAATATCAATGAGGAAAAGCTGAGTCATTTATCAGTGCCTACGTTTTAAATATTGATGGGTTCGTACTCCGTATTGATTCGGTCAATACATATTTTCGTTGCATCTCCGGGTTTCTGAAGAAGCAAGGACAAGGTAGTAGTGATGGTTGCGATACCAAAGAGAACAAGCAGACTCCTGTCAAGAACAGCGGCGACTTTCAACCACTCATCACGTAGGTACGATTTTTTGTCGTTCTTCCGCTGTGCGGCTTTCAAATGCTTAAAAATTTGATCGACACATCCTTCCATTTTTGCGAATCGCCAATCAAAAGTATCGTTGTCGGTCACGTCTTGAAAACTACGCATTGCAGACGAGACTGACTTCCGGGAAGTGGAGGTAGTGCCACCGAAAGTACTGCTGGTGGTGCGCAAACTTGTTTGATCATGTGGGGGTATGAGCCGTCGCCCGAACAAAGGTGAGGGTCGCATTCTCATCATGCTGCTTCTTTCATCGTCAACTTTTTTCAACTCGTAAAGGCAACCTTGCCCGCAGTTATGTAGACACATAGTTGCAAGGTATCTTAGGACGAACACTTTAACCCATTTTGGTACTTCCCTGTTACATACGTTGACGTTAAGGACAGCAACGTTCATTGCAGTTGACACCGATATCAGACACATTGCTGCTAAATAGTACTGACCTGAAAAACAACGAACACACTAATGAATACATCTTGGAATCTAACTGGTACATGTTAACACGTTTGCTGCCACGCCGCTATGAACAACCGTAAATTGAGTATCTTTTAGTACGTCTGTCCTATATTGTGTGCATATTTGTCATCTATATTTATGGGTATATGCGAAGTTCAAAACACGACCCTAAATAAATTATGAAACATTTTGCTGTTTGCAACTAGAGATAATAAAACAATGTATTGGAAAGTACATTTAATAAGTCATTGTCAATGGCATAGTCCCCGTTTGTTTAATAGACACAATATATTCTATTATGTGATGTATGTGTAAAGTTTAAACTTGTTTGGTCCAGGCATGTATGAAATATAGCTCTGTGGAACTGCATCCTTTGAAACAAAATGACCGCCAATCGACCATTTTGAGTCTTAAAAAATGAAATGACGTGAATCACGGACCCATTATGTTGAACGAAGTATATTTTAGTTTTAGTGTCAACTGTTTGTCGCATACTAAAAGATAATGTGTTCACAATTGTTCGCGTCAACTTGGCAGCCAGCCTCACGCATCATATAACTATTGATCAAACTAATACGCTTTTTTCACACCCTCAAAAGTTTCCGACATGCAGGGGTTTTTCAGTTTGTTGTTAAATATTACATAAATGTTTATAATTGACATTCAATTCTATTCCAAAAAATGAACAGACGCTCAACAGATAATGGCGAATAATATAAATAGACGCAGTGAAAACAAAGCTGCATTGATCGATTGTAGCATACCATTAAGGCAACGTAAGTGATGCATTGTGTGTGGATTATTATTTGTTTAACAATTATTAATATGGTCTTTGTTATAGTTGAAACACGTCGTGATCATGTATACATCAACATGCATTATCAAGAAAATATGCAAGGAAAAAACTAATAAAAATAAAAAGTTTGAAAGTTCAGTCTTGTTATTTCTATATTTTGCTTAATGAGCGTCAATCTGTATTCAAAGATCTCAGGCAGATGTCAGATCAATAGGACTAGCATGTAAGCATGTGACAGTAGAAGTGACAGAATGACTGCGTTATATAACATTGGATGAAAGAAATGCCGTTATTTCATTCTTGGAGAGAGGTGACCGAGAAATTTATTCAAATATTAAAGAAAAAATGTCTGCAACTTTGCTTCATTAATTTGGGAGCAGGGGAATGCATATAACGTGTAAAAATGTGTACAAATTGTCACCTAATCCAAATGATAAACAATTTTCTGTCCCATACAGGGAATAATTACCATACCTATGAGGGGAATTTCCATGGAAGTCCGGGGCATCATTTGTGCCACTAGTAGAAGAAACACTGTTAACGACAGAATGAGGGTGACACTCAAATTAGCTTTGACGACCCCTACATTGTACGGCATGCAGAACCCCAGAAAAGAGAGTGCGCATAGTAGGATACACGGTGTGATGAGGTTGTATATGTAGTATAGAGGCTTCCGGCGAATGCATATATAGAACGTCACATCCGGATACTGTTGGGGACAGCAATCGTATTCTAGAACGTGTCGACGAGTGAGGGCGAACTCCAGATTCCACTGCTCGTTACGAATGAACTTTTCCGTATTCGGTTCCCGCGACACATTTACGAGGTTGACTTGAAAGCTATCGTAAGACCAGGAGCCGAACTTCATCTTGCATGCTTGTACATCGAAGGGGAAATATTTGACATACACACGGCAAGTGCTTTTGAGTATCATCGGTCTTGAAACAAACTGGATTGATCCGTTTGAGTTTACCACGCAATTAGAGGAACCATTCCCCCTTTTATAGTCAACCGTTGCAGCACTAAAAAAAAATAAACAAATACACATTTAATAGATATTACAATTTGTGTTTGTATTTTTGCCTTCAATTGTAAACGCTTAAGAAAATGACGTTGTTGTAATTGTTTTCCGACCACCAATGAATCTTCAATTTTGTTATCACGGAAGTAACTTGTGTGTCCGTTTGTGGTAAAAGGCACTTGTATAAAGAATATGCATATGAACCATGCTCTGATTAAATCGGCTCTATGGCTGCGCTAATAGACATTCAAAATTTCAACTCAACACTAATCATCCCCGTTTTTCGGCATTTTTTAACGGCTTAATTGTACGGTAACAATCCTTTACTTTTCAATCGAATACGTCATTAAGCTGGATCTCACGTTGTAATCAGTCTTTGAGAGTACACACACCACTTACACGCACTTGTACAACTACGTACGTACGTACACACACACAAATAATAACCGCCATATAATTATGTGTACATTTTTATTGCATATATTCACTGTGTGCTTAACTAACACGATATTATTGAAACTAAAAAAATCCACAAAATACTGAGTGGATATCGTAAATCAGAATAACGTCGGGCTTGTATTTAATACAACAGAGAACAACAAACATTTTGTACGAAAATAGTGTTGCAAAAACTAGTGAAGTTATTAAAAGTTCATTTACAAACTATACACTATAATAAAACACCTGCAGTTGCCTATATTTCAATATTGCCGACCTACGATCTACCTACTATATGCGCCCTACATCTACATAGTCTTTTGGTTGACTAGAGACGGAGAGTAAACTAATATATTATGTTCTACAATTTATCTAATTACTGTTATACTATCTCGTCTATCAATAATCTACAGTATTATTTTTGACTTGTGTTTTCGATCACTTTTATTGGGAGAAGGCGTAAATTATTGTGCTATACACAGTATATCATCCTTGCGGGAGTTGTTGTATTGAAAACATACGTGTAGAATTAACTAAACGAACTCTGAGCTAGTATACTCGATACGTATCTGGGTATTAATATTGCTATTGCCAAATACTCGCTTATGAACCAATAAACACATGCGATATTCCATCGCTTCATCCTACATAAAATGTTTGGTCACGGTTAAAGTGACTTCTTCATTTATTATCAAATGTATATAATTACATAGTAAAATGATTTCATTATTATTATTCATTATATACTATAGTATAGCTGGTGATGTCAACATAAGTTAGCTTTCCTGGCTATGTCCAAGTTACAATGAATATTCGGGCTCTTATAAACATGTTTGCATATATTCGAGTCGTATATTTAATCCGACGATATTCCAACATTTTACAGACTTTTATTGTAACTTCTTCATATGATGTCCTGAGTATATATATGCCAGAGACGGCGGCACAACATTTGGCATGGGGAGAGATCTGCTCACCAAACTTGCGCCGAGGCGCGACCTTACTAGGGGTAATCTAGACCCTCTGCAACGCTGTTACCTGCATATTGAGGGCCAAATTTTGCTGACACAAAGAGTTCCAGCTTGATTTTAGAGAGCCGCCACTGTATTCGTTTATTTGCAAGGATCTTTGTTACATCAGTTTGCAGTATCATTGATCTGTAAATCGTGCGTTAATGATTGTTAACATTATTAGAGGGATATAGATATATTTGAGATAGAATTGAATATCTTCGCTGAACATGGTTGATAGGCTGTTTTGCACTATATACAGTTATTATTACTATTATTATTATTTTCAGTATTTCTGCCATAAGAGATATAGAATATAGTTTTTATTGAAAGCATCCAGATGATGTTCATCATGAAGTACAGATACAGATATAATGCCGGTGGATATTCCGGCGATATAGTTTATTTGGAGACGCACGTTACCTATATGCCATTAATTTGTCTAAGTTAGATCTGATTAGTCGCTTATATTAAAGTGAAACACCGTACTTATTCAGGAATGAAACAATACTTTACTTACATGTGACGATAACATTGCTTACTTATGTCGTAAATTGTCGACGCTTTAGCGTACACAATTTATTTGAGAAAACAATAATTTAAGATTAAGTAATGTATTAAGTTTTCGGATTAAAAATTCTGCGATGCGCTTGACTTACTATTCTCAATATTAGGAATGTTGGGTCGGAATATGTGTATTGATGTGAAAGACATCCTCGTTTATACTTCTTACTGTTTTATGCGAATGTTGTAGACGACATAAACTTACACTTAAGTAAACACATTTCTAGTCCTTGTATAATTAAAAGCTGTTTTCTGGTAATGCCTGGACAGTACACAAGCGTCTATGTTAGTCTCTCACTATACTCTACTCTACTCTACTCTACTCAGTGAATCTTTGCAACAGTTGTTTAATTTCTGAGTACATTTACCACTACACTTACATTGATGCAAATAGTCTTTTTTGTGGGTGGAAATTAATATGAAAGTCAGTACCGTTTGAGGTATTGAGTAAAGCCATAAAACCGAGTTTTGCTATTGAAACATTGTATTTGACTGCCAAGTCAAGATTAAATCCAAGCTGAAAAGTACTTGTGATGGAACATAATTAATATAAATTGTAAGAAGCCTGTGTAACAACGACAACTTTGCATGCATGTCAGCAAAGTGGTCTTAGATGATTTATAAAATGTTCGGCAAATCTTGTGCAAATGGTCAATTTGTCTTCTAATATATATTATAGTTGTATACTATATGTTCTGCTCTATATAATCACATATAATTTCATTCAGTACAGGTAGTCAGACAAAATACAGTTATGTGTACGTATCATTCTCGTAGAATCTCTCGTCCTCTGCAATCATTCTGTGGCAGCGTTTTGTAGCGTCGCCGGGGTTCTGAAGCAACAAAGCAAGTGAGGTAGTGATAGTGGACATGATAAACAAAAACATCAGTGTCTTATCCAAAATGGTGGCGACTTTAACCCATTCGTCTCTGAGTGAACCTTTTCTATCATTCCTCCTCTGCAGGTACTTCAGATGTTTGAAGATTTCACAGACGCTCTGCTCGACTTTAGAGAACTTCCACTCATTCTCATCATCTCCGACGTCATGGAAGGTGTTGAAGGACACTGCGGCCCTACTCGATGACGAGCTCTGTAGACTATAGTGGCTGGGATCCCTGCTACTCTGAGTGCCTGCAGTGTAGCGTCCATTTGAGTGTGCTCTGCGGGCTCCTATGGTGTCCGAATTCTGTGACAATTGGCGATGTTTGCACTCGCTTACACGCATGCACATAATAGTGGCCATATACTTCAACACTATGACTTTGATCCACCTGGGCACATCTCTATTGCAGACATGCACGTTTAGTACAGCTACATTCATTGCTGTGGACACTGATATAAGTGACATGGCTGCTAAGTAGTACTGACCTGTGAAAATATCGAATATCAAAAATTGAACAATTATATATGATTTAATAATGTATAACCCAGAGAATGTTCTGATTCCCTATATTTGTTCGAAGATTTGAATGCGGGAAATCATAATTTCATAACTTTTCTGGCGTTAGATCGAACAAAACTCGCAAAACAGTATTATTATGCTTATATGCAAACATCGGCTGAAATTAAGCACACTAACCAATGAGCGGTATCTCCATCGACGTTCTTGGCATCATTTCAGCAACCAGAAGTAAAAATACCGTCAGAGATAAGATCAAGGTTACGCTGAGTGAGGCCTTCACCACTCCCACATTGTAAGGCATGAAGAACCCAAGGAAGGACAGAGTACACAGCAAGACGCATGGTATTATTAAGTTGTAAATATAATACAGTGGTTTCCTTCTAATGCAGATGTAGAAAGATACATCTGGGTATTTCTCTGGGCAGCATTCGTAGAAGATCACGTGGCGCTTAGTGAGAGCGAACTCCAGATGCCACTGCTCGTTATGGATGAATCCAAGTAGGTCTGGCACATCTTTAACGTTAACGAGGTCCACCTGAAAACTGTCGTACGTCCAGGATCCGAATTTCATTTTACACATCTGGACATCGAATGGGAAATACTTGATAAACACTCTACACGTGCTTTTCAGGATTGAAGGCTTGGAGACGTACTGTATCTCACCGGTTGAGTTTACCACGCAGTTAGATGATGATTCGTTTTCTTTTGAGTAGTCCACCGTGTCGGCACTGTTGATAAAAATGGTAAGATAAATGAGACCTGGTGCAAGGTACTCGATCTGCAAACTATATGAACACAATAGTTGCAATAACAGTAATGCTCGTAAGCCGAAGAAAGCAAAGCAGAAACACAAACTGACATGAACAAAGTGGGTAACGAAAGTAGAAAAAATATTATGAAAACGAGCACAATAAAATCATGGTTTCACATCAACGTATGGGACAAGATGTATTAGTGAAACATATTCACTGCACCAGTTTATATGGTGATTGCAGTCTGAATATCAACATTTTGAAAGTTTATGTTTTGTTTTCTAAATACTACTAACGTGAACAAAATACCTGCAATACAATCTGCCTAACAGTTCGTGTTTTTATTGTGTTTAGGGGCAAACAATATAGAAGTGACAACCAAGAGGTAATATGTTATATATCCACAACTAATTTTAGACGACTTAGTTTATAACTTACTAGTTGGTCGTGTTGTAATTTTAACATGTTTTAATATATCAGTTCCTGTGCACGAAATGCGCAAAGATTACGTAATATAATTTCGTGTTATTTATTATTGCAATTATCTAAAATAAAGAAAGTGCAGATTTGTTGCCAGGTCAGAGACTTTGCAACGCGAACTTTGTGTGTCATCAACCACCTTGTCCTCGACTTATATCCAGAATTGTGAATTATTAAACTACGCTGCCAGTGCCATGTTTCTTTGAGTCATATAATATCAAGGTTAATAATCAACTATCGGTGTCACGTGATCTATATAAACAGAACACTTTCACAAAACAAAACAAAACAAAAAAATAGAAAAGAAATGAAGCAAAATATACAAATATACTAAAGTCTATAAAAAGTAGAAGGTTATAATCCAGATTGCACAGTAACGCATTTTTAGCGATGGTGATATTATTTGTAAGGTGATAGTGACAGGGGTTTAGATTGATTGAAAGGTAGAGGTAAGGACAGGTAGGGCGTGAAATGCAGTAAAATAACATTGATTGCCATGCATACTAAGTATAGTTATGAAACTGATGAAAATCTTACCTATTAGCTGATCGCAATCCCGCATGTCAAAAATCGAACGACGTTCTGCTTTTTAGATTAGTAAATTTTATTAAACGAAAACACTTTTCTTTTAAAATAACTATTCCTTTAAATGCAACATCGAAATTCCAGAAAACAAGTGGCATGCTTAGGCATTCAGTGACCCTACGATTTCGTGCATCATGCAGGTGCAAAAAAAACACGTTTGGATTTATGTCGATTTCCTGTGACAATATTTGTTGTGTAGCTAGGTGCATTTTTAGACATGCAAAACAACAATGAGTGGAGTGGAATGGAATGGAATGAAAAGGGAATAACAGTGTTACAGTGCAGGCCGAATATGTAGCTATGCATTATCAACTGTATTTCAAAGACATTATGAGAAATTGTAATATCCAGTACTGTAATTATATCTATCTATATATATATATATATACGTTTTGCCGATTTATCAATACGTGGTTGCTATACCAACACCAACGTTCAATGCGTTGCCAAATCATCAAAGCATATCAAACCCTCGTTGTCAATAATTGATAGTTCTAAATTATCATTTGATTCTTCGTTTTTAAAAAACAAAAGTCAAATGGCAGGAAGTATCACAAAAGTCAACCACACTAATGAGCTTTAAATTACTAAAATCTACCCATGCGTTTGAAAGCTGAATCCGTAGTGCTTAAGAGTACTTTTACGATAATGGATTTAGCATGGCATGGAAAGAACTAGCTTGGAATTCCGATATGGTCAAATTATGTTGGGGAATATGGGTATGATGAGATGAGGTGATCAATAGGTATATTTTAATATAACATAAATATAATAGAAGTAATGTGAATGATGTGATGATCAATTTAGTTCTAATGAAAGATAATGCGAACATCTGAAGTGATTTTGTTACAAAATTGTGTGCTGAATATTATAAAATGGCAACCAATCATCACATGCAAAATTTGGGATCGCCACTTTTTTCACTATTGAATATCACCTGGATGTTATTTACAATATGTTCAACTAGTCACTGAGTGTCCAAAGATAAAAAATAACTTGTGCAACGCTGGGAGAATTGCTATATTCACCGACAAAAAAAACGTATCACAGATATGGGATGAGTATTGTTGAGAGTTAATTAATAAAAAAGCGGGATGTTTGTTGGTGAAAGTATGAATTACATTTATTGTGACAATTATGAGCAGATTTGAATATTGTGCCGTTACAAGACAAAACGTTATCTTGACAGAAGAAAAATTAACACACTACGTAAAAGCAGCCCCCCCCCCCACCCGAATCAAACACACCAAGTTACGACAAATACAGCACTGAGAAAATACAATCACTCATAAATGCCAATGTTCCATTGTGTCTGGCATGTTTATTGGCTGAATGTTGAATCTGACCACCAAGTGAGCAACCAATAGATACACTAGCTATACTAGCTTTTTATTTACTTTGCTATGACGTCAGCAACTAATTTATGAGCAACTTACTTGTTATATAATGTGACGTCAGGCATCCATAGATCGGATGCAGGAATGCGTATCTGATTTATGCCATCGTATTGGTCTGGGTCCCATCGCATCATTTCATCATCCCACCACTGAAACAGAACACACCAAACACCGTCAAGTCACGCGAGGATATATTTATCACATTTGTGCGGAAATATATATGACGACTTTTGAACTGTCAGCAAGATCTGGATATCATCACCCAAAGCTGAATATAACCTAATGTCGAAGCTTACCTGTGTAGTCCATATGTTAGTCTTAAGAACTTGATTTCTTTCATCCTGTGTAAGGAAATGAAAATCAGATTTATATGTGGGTTTTGCTACATCGCTAAATCGTTAGACAGTGTATTAAGACAGGTTGTAACAACATTTGAATGTAAACATAAGCACAAAATCATGTAATCACTCAATTCATTGCACGCACATAGCCGCTCATCCGCCACTATCCAGACAGGTACACATACGAATTGTCGAAACAAAACTCTGGAGTTAAACAGACGTACATTGCGATTATAGTGTCTAAAACAATGTATTACCGCTGTCAATTGAATCACTTTGCTAACAGAGCCAATCAGAGTGAGTCATTCAAAAGACAACAGAAACATCAGAGGATTAAATGGGCATATATAACATTTTGATAAGGTTAGATACAGGCGACAAGATAAGCGCATATCGTGGAATATTCCACGGGTTTGCAAGAAAGTACCATATATGAAAACAACACAAAGGTAAATAACAATAATTATTAACATTATGTTATAATCTCAAAGAATTGTGATTGCGTTTTAATTATTCACAAGTTTGTTGGGCACTAATTCAAACTAAACTGTCGTTACAGAATTCTAATTTTAATATCCGCCATCAAATAGTATAGCCTCAATAAAATTGATGGAAAACATAGACTTTAGTTAATATCTGTTTAATTTGCGTGTATTGTACTGAAATTCAAATTAGCATCGCCTTCGGATTTCCTTGACATTCGTCAGATGTCAATTAGACCGTTTCCAGATTTAATCAAAATACGGAAATTATAAGCAGAGAGTTATGTCTTTTCTCCAGTAATTGTTATCTCATTGTGGGTTGCCTTTGTTATTATTATAACTGTTTTATCAAATATATTAATATATTATTACTACAACAGAACACGGTACTGATACAAGTTTCGACAAAGGCAAGGCAGCTGTTTCTATTTTTGTCCTCGTTTATTATCACAAACTTGACTTGAATTGTTGGCAGTTGCACATTGATACGCAACGATAAAACAGGAATGTTCCCAGCTGCACCCAAATTTATTACCCACATTCAATATTACTGACCGACCAACAGACAGATTGACTCGAATTTCCACGTGATCCATTGCGCACATAAAGGCGTCCCAAAGACTGTCATAGAAAGAAATCGAAAATACGCATAGTGGATGAAACATTCAGAATTGTGACAACGCAAAATCAAGCGTTCTTCATAATCATGAATTAGCTAATAATATGGTGTCGCCCAGGGAACAACTATTAAATGGTGAATAGATGTCATATTTCGCAATGAAAGAAAGAAACACTATATTATTATAGTGCTACATTCATCGCGCGAGGCATGATCGAAATTCGTGTAAATAAACAATGCTCCTTTACACACGTTGATTATGTCGCTGTAAGTCCCATGCGCGACGTTAACGTTTGCGGCGCATTCATTTGTAGGGGCGTTACGTTACAGCGTAACGGGAAGGGTGTTTGCTAACACGGTCGAGGCATTTGCCGTGTTCGTGAGTTCGAATCTCGCTTATTTCATATGCAGTTGTTTTACATTACTTACATTAATGATCAGTATGTTGTAATCTGCTGTTGTCAGTGACTATTTATATCCCCCTTTCTGAAATTATCCCGGATCGTTTTTTTAATTGACCTAAACACAGCTAATGGGATATTTAGGTATCGTTGTTGGAAATGAAATGGGTAGATTAGCTTATGGATCGCGAGCAGCGATCTCGCGCTATTACGTATGCATACTATAATTAATATTCGAAACATTAATGACGGTGGAGAAATCTCTCTATTTTTATCAGTTTAAAAACAGTAACAGCTGTGTTGATATCACTAAGTGTAGACAGTCAGGGTTACTAATTACAAAGATATCAGTATTTCGCATCATACCTATGCAACTTAAATCATTGTTCAGAGAATGCTTATCGTGTTTGCCGTAGTATTGATCACGCTTTTGATAGCACGACATTTTGTGAATTTCATTGAATATAACGTTACCCGGGGTCATGTAATTACGTACCTGGTGACAGATAACAATCTGCTGACAATTGATTTTTTTTCGATAGCCACCTGAACCAACTAATGCACGAATAACACAACATCGTCTACGTTTGAATGCTTGTTTAGTATATTCACATATGCTATGTGTATTTTTAATATTGGTGTTTGATAGCGTATGCTAATGTATGCGTTAGACTGATTTTCCATGATATGCAAATTAACGCTGTTCTTGTATCTTAGCCATTACGCATGCGCACCGATTTTTTGGTAGGTACAATTACAATCACTGCACATACGTATTAGTTTTATTTTTATCTAAGGAAATGCTTATATTTTATATATTTAGTTTATGATAACACTTAATATAATTTGGTCTACAACATCGAACAACAATATCAAAAAGTATATATTTTCGACCATGATACATCTTTAAGTAAAAATCGGCAATTTATAGTACAGGTGACACAAGTATTTACGAATCCATATAATGCGCATTCTGAAAATATAATAAATGTGTCTTCCATCAAATCTGAAGGAAGCTGCATTTGACTACGCCAATTGTGATGTTATCTGTATCGCTAATGACAACTATTATTGTCCACAGGGAGGATCTGAGGATAAGATACTAATAGGAGGGGGGTTTAACTGATTTATTCCAGACACATCTACTAACGTTTATTTTTGTGAATGTTTTCAAATGTTCAAAGGATGATAGATGTTTTCAGTTGCGGCTGACCGTATGACATATTAAACCAGAAACCATAATATAGAAGATCGCTGTACTTTGAATTTCTTTAGAATAGCTTTAGGTTTAACACCATAATTAGAATTTGTATCAAGGTGTGTGGCCAATCAAATGTAATTTTGGTGGAATGATACATTTAGAGTGAGAATTCAACTAAATAAACTTTTCTAATGTTGCCAATACCAGCGCAGTTGAATACGTATTTCACGTCCATATGTCATCATCAACAATTAGACCCATAAGTGATCGAGCGTATGTAAATTGCTTTACTTATAATGTCCATTCTTTTTTTCAAAATCTGCGCCTTATTCTGTATGTAAGATAATTTATTTCATGTAGTGCTATGCCTAGTATTCAGCATATTAACTTACAATGTTATTTGAAACGTAATCGATTCCCGTAAACACTGATTCATAGTTCGACAGTCCCTGCAAATCTGCTTTAGCATAAAGGGGATCTTGATGGGTTCGTAAAACGTACGCCGCGTCAAAAAACATTATACTTAGTGAATGACTTAGTGCACATGCGAGTACCGTCATTCTTTACACAGCTAACTTCATTAATATGCACACATGTCAGTACCTACCATGTCAGCTATCTGATTCAGGGTCATATCAAAGGAGACTGTGATGGGTTTGGAGAAATTCCTGACAGGTCGCACCTTCTTGTTGTAACTAAGAAACAGATCATTAAACAACTTTTGTTCGCTACCAATTGCAGACACTGTAAATAATTAAAGAAATAATGTTAAAGTTCTGCGTAACATGGAATTGCGCGATTCGATGTAATATGATATGATATGATATGATATGATATGATATGATATGATATGATATGATATGATATGATATGATATGATATGATATGATATGATATGATATATGATATGATATGATATACACAACAAACACACCGGGGTCTACTGGGGTGCAAAACAATTTGATTTTGAACGTCGAAATCAACGATTCAGTAACGCATAATAGAGTCTAAGACGAATTGCGAAAGCGTAGGTGGAATGTCTCAAAACGGAGGAAATCAAAGTTAAAGTTTTCTCTCCAATGAGTTAATCAAATAGTGAAGGCGAGCGTGTCAATCTAGTCATTTTGTGAATGTCGCCGAGTACCGTATCCTCCTGACATTTCAAAGTTACTGGCGAAAATCCGGAATAAAGTTTCCCGGATGGAGGTAGACATTTTGAAAATATCAAGTAGACACTGAAAAATGTCTCACACACTGATGGACACGAGGTATAGTAAAACATTTTTGGCATGACTATACCGCTACGGAAAATAGTCAGAAAATTAGAGATGCCGCAGCCGAATTCAGCTGAATTCAAGCTATGCAGTTATTGAAACACTGCACGTTATTGAACTTTTCGTTCTTGCAGGAGGGGGCGTTTTCTGACCGATTGTCTCAGCGCTGGGCATTATCTAAATATTGGCAGCCCGCTATCTAGATATGAAGTCAACACTCGTGTAAAGATACAACATCCCTGTACTTGGGTTCAAACTAGCAACTTCAAGTACGAAAGTCTTTCATCTACCAGGAATTCGATATCAGTTGCTACCTAATTAGCAAATTAGCTAACTCATTTGCAAAAACCTTGGCACGTACGCTTGTAATGAACAGTTTGGGTGTGCACGCGATTTGGACCGTGTCATTATCTGGAGGGGTGAGAACACTTGATAAATGCATAATGTGACGTAATGATTTACGCAATCAACGTAGTAATTCATATAAACTAATTATTAAAAATGGAAACGAATTTGTATGTCTAATTGTTGTTAAAATAGATAATAGCGAGTTCCATAAACCTGTGCTCTCTGTGGAATTGGAACAAGTCCACTATCACAAGGCAGGTTGGGGAAACCCCGGAATTCAAGATAAATTGTATTCAGTAGTTCTACTAGTAGGCAGGCTCCTAGCTGTAAACAAATCAGTAAAAATGGTTCTTTGCATCCCAGAAAACAAATCGCACGGCATCGAAGTATATTTTCCATCAAAAACGCACCAAAATAAATTTTAAAAGTTAGACATAACCAGTCCGAGCTGCTGTCGAGAAAGTAGCCTGTAATCGTCCCTTGACGGTATTTTGTTTCACGTGCCAGTTTACAGAAATATATACTAGTACTCTCTTAACTTTTACTGCTACGCGAATAGAGGGTTGCACCATGGTGTTCCGGACTGTACAGCGACGCTATCGTGTACTGTGTATACAGTCAGACGAAGTTCTATCCGGACCAAAGTGACACAGAACCACGGCTATACCAAAAGTAGTATGCCTTTATTTTTTGATATTTCACTATAGACTGGATCAAGTCTAATACTTTCTTAAATGCTGTTAATGACGTGAAACACTTGCGTTCCTAAAGTGTGCATGTTTCTTGTTGTACAGAGTGTCTAGACTGGGCATACAATTTATACCATAGAATTCGAACTTGCAATTATATATGAATATGAGAATGGTGTGGACTTATTGCCAATTTGATTAATAACTGTCGACTTAACTGAATTTTTGGCATGACTATACCGCTACGGAAAATAGTCAGAAAATTAGAGATGCCGCAGCCGAATTCAGCTGAATTCAAGCTATGCAGTTATTGAAACACTGCACGTTATTGAACTTTTCGTTCTTGCAGGAGGGGGCGTTTTCTGACCGATTGTCTCAGCGCTGGGCATTATCTAAATATTGGCAGCCCGCTATCTAGATATGAAGTCAACACTCGTGTAAAGATACAACATCCCTGTACTTGGGTTCAAACTAGCAACTTCAAGTACGAAAGTCTTTCATCTACCAGGAATTCGATATCAGTTGCTACCTAATTAGCAAATTAGCTAACTCATTTGCAAAAACCTTGGCACGTACGCTTGTAATGAACAGTTTGGGTGTGCACGCGATTTGGACCGTGTCATTATCTGGAGGGGTGAGAACACTTGATAAATGCATAATGTGACGTAATGATTTACGCAATCAACGTAGTAATTCATATAAACTAATTATTAAAAATGGAAACGAATTTGTATGTCTAATTGTTGTTAAAATAGATAATAGCGAGTTCCATAAACCTGTGCTCTCTGTGGAATTGGAACAAGTCCACTATCACAAGGCAGGTTGGGGAAACCCCGGAATTCAAGATAAATTGTATTCAGTAGTTCTACTAGTAGGCAGGCTCCTAGCTGTAAACAAATCAGTAAAAATGGTTCTTTGCATCCCAGAAAACAAATCGCACGGCATCGAAGTATATTTTCCATCAAAAACGCACCAAAATAAATTTTAAAAGTTAGACATAACCAGTCCGAGCTGCTGTCGAGAAAGTAGCCTGTAATCGTCCCTTGACGGTATTTTGTTTCACGTGCCAGTTTACAGAAATATATACTAGTACTCTCTTAACTTTTACTGCTACGCGAATAGAGGGTTGCACCATGGTGTTCCGGACTGTACAGCGACGCTATCGTGTACTGTGTATACAGTCAGACGAAGTTCTATCCGGACCAAAGTGACACAGAACCACGGCTATACCAAAAGTAGTATGCCTTTATTTTTTGATATTTCACTATAGACTGGATCAAGTCTAATACTTTCTTAAATGCTGTTAATGACGTGAAACACTTGCGTTCCTAAAGTGTGCATGTTTCTTGTTGTACAGAGTGTCTAGACTGGGCATACAATTTATACCATAGAATTCGAACTTGCAATTATATATGAATATGAGAATGGTGTGGACTTATTGCCAATTTGATTAATAACTGTCGACTTAACTGAATTTTTTTCTTACTTTATTTAATAAATATAAACTTTCACGCGATTTTGACAGTTTAAGGGTGGACTGAACTCCTACAAAAATGGCACATCTTAAGTTGTTCAGATTAACGTCTCAGTTGGCCACGCCTCTGTATTTTTGTTGCTTGGGCGTCAGTTAACTATTTTGTAATTTAGTTGGCAAAGTTTATAGCTATCTTGCACAACTGCTTTTTCGTGCACATGTGCCCCACCAGTAATAACCGAGCTTATTACTGGAAATGATTGTGAAACTCGCCTACACCGAACTACGTCACACAGCATAGCTAGACTGATGAGCGAAGTTCCGATACATGTACATGCTCACTTAACCTCGAGTTACGTTACGTATTTTGAGTTATGTGAGCAGCTACTTATGTGTAGTGTGTATACAATTAAATAAGTCCTGTAACAGTGTCTAATACAGTGAAAGGACGATGTGTTTCATTTAGACTAGCGAAGACTTTTTATCAAGACTTGTTTTGCTACATATTAACGCCATGATGAATTTACACTTGGCAACCTACTTAATACCTCTCAGGGAATATTTTACAATTAGCGTTGCCTCCAAGACGTCAAACACATTGCGCATAGTAATTAATAGCAAATCATATTTATACACACGCTATTTATATAACTGAATTTCCATTTTTGGCCATAGTTTTTTTTTAGTTTCAATAAGTTATCAAATGTATTAAAATAACTCTTGGTGCACTTATTTTGAGTACATGAGTGAAATATACTATTATGCAAATCCTCAATCGTCACTGTCGAGCTAGTAGTCACATCAACTCTACTTAAGGGTAGTGATAACAACGTATAGACCACATTTCCTAAAAGCAAAACACGCGGAGTAGAAAATATTTAATTTCAAAACATGATTACAACGGCAAACAGTCGCAAAACTAATTATAAGGAATCGAAGTATAATTTAATGAAATACTACCTAAGTTCCCATGCAGAACAAATTATTAACGACACGCGGGCGAACTGTTGACATGGAAATTTCGCAAACAGGATAACAAAAGAAGAAATTCGCGTTGTATTACATAATTTATCGTCATATGTCGTTTCCAATATATATCACACAAGGCACAGTGTAGTTGTAACATAGCTGTATTGTGTAAAGAAACAAAAGATATGTCAATCAGAAATAACAGGAAATGAAAAGAGATTTAAATAAACCTCACAGATCTACGAATCTGCTTCGTTTTTTCCCAATCTCCATCTTAAATAGTTATTTTCTATTGTGAAAATTCAATGTGCATATTCAAATCTAGATTTATTTCGATTCAGTAATTCGGCGAATCAAACCGTGATACCCATGGTAGTAAACCCGTGACAGTAATCCCGGAATTCCCTATAATGTTTCAGCCGTAAATAGTAACTTGTCTAGATGCTAATATACAATAGACAAGAATTATCAAATATTGTCTACTATATACCACACATAACTAACTAACACTTAATAAGTGAAATATGTCACAGAGACACTTATTTGCGAGGACTTATTAATGAGGCAAGTCCATAAGATTTAAGCATTCATAAAGAATAAACATTGTAACATTCGAGTCATAGAATAAACACGACGAATGCTCAAACTTCGACCGCACAAACAGATTGTAAAACGCGAACAGCATAAGAAAAGTTGTACCAATGGATTACCAATGCACGATTATAGCCACATGACGAGTGAGGCAGACACTGAGTGAAGCATTCACGTGTACACTGAAGTCTTTGGGGACATAGTTATATAATCATTATGCTTGTCTAACGTTCTACCTACCGCCGATTAATGCGTGAATTATTATGACATTTCATTGTTAATTGTTATTAAAATAATATCAAAAACGAGAAAGATAAGTCGGAAGATTATTAAAATATGTATATTATGAAACCTTAGAACAGCCATACTCTAGAGAGTGAACAAGTCATATTATTTCCAATACTAAGCTCATATGCGCTCATTAGCGTAGGGTTTGCTCAATAAAAATTACAATTTTGTTTAATATTTAATCGTGTCTGCAGGACTGTAATGTCGAATGATTTTAAGCAAGACCGCAAGCTGAATCTAGAGAGATGTAACATTCTGTATCGTTGCGATTAGGATGACAGAACACGTTTTTGTTGATTTGGATGACTCATGGTTGCTAGATTTATCTCAATTTGAGAATTCTGTTACAGGATTCTTATTTCAATGAGGTACGCTACTCGGAAGTAATTTTCGTCAATCATACTTGATCGACATTTTGATTTAAAAGGTGAAGAAAGTGAACTAAAAGGTTTGTCGGTCAAATATCTCCACAATCACGTGAAAAAAAAACAGGTCGAATGAAGCCCCCTTTTAAGAGTTCGCAATGTATTGTGGTTACTATAAATAAAATAGATTTTAAAACAAAGTGGATTTCATATTTATTCCCGTCATGTCGAACGTCATCGACAACACAAAGATCTGACCAATCAAAAATAGAGTTTAATTAGTGCATGGTTTTCAATCTGCTCTATGTTGAATATAAAGGATTAACGATGAAGAGCTATTACTCGAAACGTCTATTTTATATATTTGCCTTGGACAACGATTAAAAAATACCATCTACCTTAATTACAAGACATGGTACCTGCAAATATTACTTACGTGGGTCAAAAGTTCAATTTAGTATATCAAACATACAGCGCACCTACAAATCCACGAATAATATTTTCAGGACACTTCTGATACGCTTAGAAGACTGTGAGATATTTTGTTTCGCCCTGGACAAATACATATATTTATTTTCTATGGATCACTGCATAATTCTATCCCGCATATTGATTGAATGGCAATACAGCATTTTCTAATAGAGCAGTTTTGGATCCTCCAGCCCTTAGTTTAGTGCGTCAAGTTGAATTTGTTTCGAATGGTAATTGTTTCATATTAAATGATATACTGAATCGAGGAGACGTAATGGCCAGCTGCTTTAGTCCGATTCATGCATGTTTATTGATGTTTTATCAAGAGGATTTAATTTGTTAACTAATTTTTTAAAGAAATGTAATATAAAATACATTTTATGATGGGTAGAGTATCAGGTCGAGCTGTCGTGACGATTATTTGCGATTCACCAAGTTTGTGAATAACTTTATCTCGTTGTAATACGGTATGTATTTGTAGTCTTGATACAGATTTTCAGAACCAGAACTATTCTCGTATTGTTTCTCAAGATAGAAGCAATGGCCGCAAAGTTATGTCAATTCCGATACCGGATTGTATTAGTTCTACGGGTTCCCATGGTAATGAAAAACATACTAAACGAGCACTTACATACCATAATGAACGCTGGGATTAAAATATAATTCACAAACATTTTTACATTTCACAGAACGGTATGATACATTACTGAGGAAAAGGGAGACCCGGAGAATACGGTTCCTATCCTGAGTATTCGATTCAGATGTTTTATTACAGATGATAATTGTACATTTGGACCCAATGGAGATGTTGTCAATAATGAATTCAGTTGTATTACCAGAAATGTTGTTGCATTTCACGTAATATGTGTGGGACATTCAAGACTAATTGGTCAGTACGTCAACTGGAAGATCAGTTGCTGAACTCCTACGACATACTTAACAACAAAATCGTTTGTATTCGGTTCCAGTTCCAGCATATGTCCATTTCTTGCGTATGTGTTGCCAATGGCGACAACAATCTCTGCGTCGAAGAAAAAATCGTTTTTCGCAGTAGAACTAAAAATCCACAAACTGTTCAACTCATTTCGTGTTATCTAGTGCATACACGTTCTTCTGTGGAATATTTAGCGACTCCAAGTTGTGGCTGTTGTGTGTGTTTACACGTTTATACATTTTTTTTCTAATATGCTTCAGAAGAAGAGCCATTTTTTTAAACGTCTAGCTACTTTGAATTGTTACTTGGGGCAAGGATAACCAAATATTATTCAATATCTACCTTAAAACTTTACATTTTCACCCGGGCAAGGTTGACCCAATTGTTCTTATTTTAGTTGAAATCGCCGTGCCATGGATAGAAGGAAACTATGCCAATACACGCGATTTTCTTTCTGAGGAGTAAGGTGTTAATGTTTAGGATAATGTTCATATGCAACGAACATATACAATTGAGATTTTTGATATTGCGATTTGATTTGAAGGAAACTTGTTTGTGCCAAAACATCATTTGTTTTCTGTTTTGTATGAAAGAAAACATTTGAAATTAGGGTAATCATTTCAATTTAATAATGAAACTACAGTAATTCATGTATTGTAGAATTACTTGCCAATATCACAGTAGTAGTACTTAATGTTTTGTTCGCAAATAGTAAAACGAATAACATCATTAAACATCAAACATGTGACGATTGTACGAATGTTTATACTTCAGTACTATATAAATCAACAACAACAACAACAACGACGGACAACACAAAATGAGCTATAGTGTTTGTGTTTATTGGAACAAGCAAATATTATCTACTCTATGCATTAAAAGTTAGTGTTAATGTATTATATTTTTAGAAAACATTTTCTACCTCAATTAACGACAAATGCACATTTTCCATACACACTGTTTTATAGCATATAACTACAGCCAATATCAATATTATTTGTGTTTTGAAATAAACATTATCAAAGTCTAACATTGGTTGTTTAGTGTGACTGTTCGGTGTTATTAGAACATATCTCTATAATATCAGACTGCCGTACGTCTATTTATAATGGCGAGGCACATTTGTTCCACTTTCGTGTTTCAAGTTCATATGGTTGTATAATTTCGATTTCGGAAAACAATTGTAATCATTAAATACAAGTAAATTGATTTTCTTAGGAATTTGATATCCTGTTTATATCATGTTTCGTTTATGTTCTTAATCGTGAGCGCGTATCAGAAACATTGTAGAGTGTCCGGGCTCATTTGCATAAACGACAGCCATTCACACCGATTAGTTAGTTTACCCCATTGCGATCATTGTAATTGCGGTTTTGGAAATGCATTAATTACTAACTTACACTGACTAATCACTTACTTAACTTATGAGTTAATTCAAAGCGTAAACTTGTCACAATCCGTAAAAAATCCCCACTAGACATAGGTAAAACAAACTGTTGTGCGCGGAGAAGTTGAGGTTGGGGGAGTTTAATATGATGTCTCAGATAATGTGGATTTATATCACACACGTTTTATGACATAACTAAAAATAATACTATTCCTAACTTCAAGATATAATGTGTAAAACCACCAACGTATTGAGATGTTGGTGTATTTCGTGATAGAAGGCCATTAGGTCAAAAGGTCAATCTGCTTGCAGGAACCAATCCGATTACCGTGAGCTGTATTACATACATGTAGTATGGAGGTATACAACAATATTACACTACTTTATTACACTAACATATGGCATATTTATATATGTGTGATTTTCAGCTCATACTTTCACGTTTAGCTATACAGTTTTTATGACCTAGGATTAACTAGTGAAGTCCCAGTACTTTGCAAGTAAATGATATTTACGACCAAGAATCATACAAACCCAGAAAATATGTTACCTGTACATATCTTTCTGGTTGCCGCTAACAATTAACCGTGGTGGCATCAGCTGTCTCCATGGGCCTCGACATGTCTCTAAGATGTTAGAGATAAACTGATTTACAGTGGATACACACTCAGTCTCTCACGGGATATAGGATTATATTAGAAACACGTTTCCCACGAGTTGGTGTGTCTAACTGCGTTAAACAGTTATTCTACAGTCCCATGTTAATATTGCCATGATGACAGCATGCTTAATACACAGTTCATTATTAATGCACTCACAATGCTTCAGCAACAGACCCTAAAGTACATTTTCTAATGAATGCTTAAATAATTCGCGGACGATCTTTGACTAGCTGCGGAAATATTCACAAATAGATAATGTGTGGAAGCGACGTAATAATGAAGTTTATATTCCAAAATGTGCAACCGTTCAACGCCAATTGCTCTATGATGTGGGTGCAGGAGTTAGATTGGGTCTCTGTCAAAGTCTTCGAATATATATTACAAGTTTGTGACAACAGAAAAACAAATACAAAGATTCGACACCACTGTTCGACACATTTCGTAGTGTAATTATTCAATGAAACTTAACGACATGAACATACACTGCTTGTTAAAATGTGTACTCCAATCACACACAGTCATTATAATCGTAATTTAAGATATATAAAAAGCAGGCACAATTCAAATGGCACAATAAGTTCTAAATAAACTTAGTACATTATTATGATGCATAGCTGTACGCTACTTTCTACATAAACCATGAATCATCTCATTATGCATGTCGCTGAGATCATCCGACATGCATGTATTATAACAGCAGCTATGTTACGCATTGCCTTTGTACCAGCAAATAAATGTAAATGAGAATTATAACACACAATTTATCTCAAACAGGATTATTCTCAACTTGCTTCACAATGTGACTAAGTTGAATTGCCAATGATGTCCGCTTTCACTACCAGAGGAGATGGGTGTTCGATACAATACAATAGCGCACTGCACACAGGTCGGTGTTTTGAATCCGTCAAAAACATGTATGCGTTAATCTGCCTTATTTTATCTATTTTGCATTTACTATCGACATAGAAGTGTATTGCAGGTAGACAAAGTTGTACATAAGAGTACATCTCTACTGTATGTGAGATATATTTACTATGGTAATGTTTCACTACTTTTCATTCGTTCAAACACAGTTGCTATATTTACTGACCACTTATATGTGTATGCGAAAGATGTCTGGAGACAACTAAATTGCTAAGCCCTGTATTGTCAGTTAATCGATTTTGTAGATAGTATACAAAGCCATCAGAATACCTTAGTTTCAATATTCTATTCAATTAACACAGACTCCAGTGTCTGGTGCAAGAGACCATGACGTGCTAATGGACGTAACTGCTTGACAAAATAACAACTAAGACCACTTTGCAAGGTACTGGAAGCTGCATCTAGTCGAGCATGTGGAATTATGGGCGCGTTTCGCATGTGACTCTCATGGACGAGTTGATGTAATTCGCAACATGTCCAGCAGAATAGCATGTAACCCGTTTGTGAAGCGTTGATATTGGTAAAAGCACGTATATGCATACCTCAAATTGCTTCATAACAAAGTAAACTCAGATCTTATCGCTCAGTATCAATATATAACAAGAGAGCAACTCATGCTTTCTAGCAGACATGTCTAATTTTAAGTTTACTGGATCATTAGTCTGTACTCGTGTAATCTCTGTATCCACTCCCCTGAGATTCACCTTTTATATGTCATCTATCTTGTGTGGGAAATTGCTTTTGCCATAGCAGAAAAACACGCAAACATTCGTTCAAAAACGTAAGTTTAAACATGACGATTGAACGAGTAGATGTACGTGTGCAACGTGCATTGGCCGTTCATCATATACTTTAAGTAGTTTGGTTCACGTCTGTGATTAAATACATCATGTAGTGGCGGTCCAACGATGTTCTTCATCGATCCTGATTTGACAAGCTAACATAACTACACAAGTACTGCTCTGACATATCTATGTGAATCAAGGAGAAGCGAAAATTGTCCAGGAAACAGCATGCACCAGTAGGGATTCATTTGAACAGCGAGTCACAGCTTATTATAATTGGCGAATATGAGAATGCAAATAAGACTGTGATTATCGCAATACCCCGCGGTGTCATAAAAACATAACGCCCGTCAATTTACTTGTCATTACATTTGACAGGAACACACGCTCAAACATTTTTTTTCAAATATCCGTATATGTGGCCTAGTCAACAATCACCACATTTGCAATCAATCAGGATTTATTGGGGAACAAAACAAATATTCAGGTCACATTCATAGGTTTTCTTCAATCGTTCAATTTCCCTATTGCCCCAGTCAATTTCGTTAATGGATACAGCACTTATTCTCACATCAAAGTTGTTTTAGTTTCAGCTCACAGAGAAAACGCGTTATTGTACATAGGCAATCATTAGCAACAGTTGTAAAGCAAACTTCAGTTAGATGAAATGTGTTATATTGCAAAAGTATAAGTGTCTATACTCGTATCAGTTTGGGAGTAAATGCGTATTCCCTGATTTGATTTCTATCTCAGCTTTCTAATATATGACGCAGTGTTCTCGTTTATGCAATACTAATTTGGGCACTTTGGATCCAATGAAGTATTTTGAAGTGTTTTCGTGACTTAAAAATGTAACTAGGAAGCTGCTCGACCACGACAACGTGATTACGTTAATGGTAGGCAATGGGCTGATCCAGATGCATTGGATCGTGACTGTTGAGTCCACTGCTATAAAAATATCCATTTGTAAGTGCTTAAGCAGCTGATGCGCATACGGTTTAAGCCCAACTTCCGCGTACGTGGACTCGTTTAACGGATATGTTATGCACCGCTTGTTATTACATGACGCAACTAATAGAATAATGTGACTAAAGTGGGTTTACTTTTCAAAATCCTATTCATTAAAGTATTCTTGCAAAATTGTCTGACGATAAGCTATGACGCGCCTACGTTGTCTTGATAATCTACCAAAGCGAATCAGCGTGTTAGAAGTGTATAACGTTGATTCTTTTTACGTCTTGGGGCATTCTTTCTAAACATGCGAATTACCATAGACGGTAAATGGCCGTCAATAACCCGGTGACAGCTAGATTGTTACGAGACGTGTTTCCTCCGTGACCTATGAAATAATAATATTTGGAATGGTAGATGTGTTGACAACAATAAGAGAGAGACAAAAACAAGTCTCGAGTTTTCTCGTTCTCAGCGAGATTTCGACGGCCATTTGTGTCAAGGATATATTACATTGACCATTTTCCACTTTTTGTTTGTTCTTTCAAACTGTGAATATTGCTGCACTAGTATAGAGTTACTGTAATACATTGGTGTTGAGTTCAGCTAATGTAACAATAAACCTCACACATACAATTTCCTGTGTCAGTTGTGTTTTGCGCTAGGCTGGGTGATTATGTATCTTATAATTTGGCGTCTTTGAATTCGTTTGAAAGGAGAGACTCCAAAACTCTCGTGCATGATGTCAACGAGTTCAAACTGGACTCCCCAAGGACCTAGCATCTACTTTATAAATCATGGATTTTCCATTAGACGGCTATCACTCGCCGTCTCAAATGACTTCAAACTTACTTATATTAAGATCAATGGCAACGCTGTTCGACTCCAATCAGTCGTTGGATTGAATCATTTGAGGGTAAAAGAATTTCATTGTCAGCTCGCGGAATCACTGTTGACATCCGTTGCATGTACTTAACCGTTCAAACAAGAAGAAAATTGCGATCGAGCTGCCTTTACAGCGACAAGGAAATGGCATTGAAAAGCGATTTCAATGGATTTGCTGTGGGCATTAATGGCCTTAGAAACACTGTTAATAGCGTAGCGTAGTACCAATAATTCGATTCAACTCTCTCAACGAGTAAGATGAAGGGATAACTACGAATTAACACTGGCCAAGCGTTACATCATACGAATGTATGAAAGTTTTCAAGTCAGATAGAGGGATATTTAATAATAATAATATGTCTGTCTGAAATTAACTACTACGTTATCTGAAGCATCCAATATTACAATTTTCATCAGCGGAGCTGCATAAGGTATCATGTACGACACAATAGAATATGTAGAAAACAATATACAGGCGGGATTTAGTAAAACTAGAAACAATAATGTGTATATTGTTGATGCGCAACGAGAGAGAAATCATTTCAAACAGGAAAAGGCAATTAAAAAACAAAACAAATAATTAAGTACCACATGGGACGACGTGATCTGTCCGGCCCTCATCGGGGTGTCGTCAACAGTGAAGTGACGCGCATCAGAATTATACACACTCGCGCTGTCTTTATATTTCGTAAATATCACTAAAAACCACTGCTCTTGAGTGTTTTTTTTACTCTTTGCCCGCCAGTAACACAAATGTCGCTTGTTTCATTTAGTCAGAGAAATGATGCTGGAATATGTTGATTAAAGTATCAACATAGTGAAGTCGTGTCACGTTGCCAAACGCGCATTCGCTGCCATAAACGTTAACGCCATATTCGAGACCAAATCTTGGTATCACCCTACGACATTTAATCCCTTATGTATTTATATTTATCATGTTTCGGTGTTTCGAATATTATTTTTATTTCATCCACAGTATCTGAAACATAAATGTCGTTGCGAGTGTCATTCCAGCGTGATGCTAGAACAGCTATAATTTGGGGGAATATCTTGAAAATTATATTTCATATTTTAAAACAGTGTGAAAGCAATTTTAAAATGGTTGTTATTCGACCATCTTGAATAATCAAATGACTATTTTGTAGTATCAAATGAATGTACATACATGTAATGTGTGTGTGAACATACCTATCGAGAGATATAGGTACATATATATATAGTTTGATTCTCCCTGCATGCAAGCAAATGCGGTAATAGATTATTTAATAAATTAATGAAAAAATATACAAGCCATTACTTTACGGGAAAATATAATTGCATAGTTTTGGCGTCGAAAATGATTCATGCTACATAAGGAAAACAACATATTTATATAACTGACATCCAGTTCTCATAATCAACAGTTCAATAGTCTCCACTTTTGCACTATTGATTTTCACATATATCTTGAAAATTAAAAATGATTGTCAAAATTGAGATATTGCAACCACGAGAATCGAAGGTTTAAGGGAAAAACAACAGTGTGGGAAGGGCATCTATCAACTAATGATGCAAGCAAAGTAAAGTAAAAAATTGAGGTGCTTATTACGTTTTTTTACTTCATTTGAACTTTGAAAGTAAGCTAATTTTATCAGTATCCAATTGCAACCAATTACATCTGTGTTGATTTAATGTTTTCACCCAAAGAGATATCCGTTACATTCAATTACAAACGCGCCATCCTCTTGAGCTAGTAGAGAATATTTGCATCAATATATGAGCCAGCTATAATACCAAACGTGAAGAGTATCGAGACTATACATTGGTTAACAATATTTTATTGTTGAGGAAGATTAGTTGCGTAATTCTGGCTACAAAAAAGTGTTAACCACGCCGACGAACACGACGACAGACAAACTACCATATATCTCGCCACTTTATAATCATTACGGGCACAGTAATAAATTACATTTAATTTAGTGAGTCTCAATACATTTTATTGAACATTTTCACAAATAACACATTGCACACATGCTCAGTAGTGTACAATTTGAATTTCTAGTAGTAAGTCCGTCTTTCCCTAAAGTATGTATTATTAAGTAATATATTACACATACCTTTTGCCTATCGAAGTGCAACCATGAACATTATAACACAAATTATAATTAACCCGCGGCGAGTATATACCAGCATATAACGCTGAAATAATTGCGGCAACATAAAACGTTGCATATCGAATATAATACAATTATATAATATAAGTGCAGAAAATAAACGGCATATATTATATAATTCTATAATAAGTGTTCTTCACATATCGAATATCATTTAATCATCTTATTTCAACATGCATATCATTATAGCATACGTTTTCATCCACTTCCTTATACGAGATACACTTTCAGTAGTGCTGGGTAATAATATTTGAGATTGTTTCAGATTTAAATTATAAAACGTTATTGCGCATTATAAAAAAGATACATTGCCATGTATATTTCACAATCACTTATGCTATGCATCGGTGACGCCCGTGTCTTCGATGCGGGATATTCGAAAAGGCCATAGTCGGATCTTAATTTAAAACGATGCTCTAAAGCAATGTCATTAAATTATCGAAATCCTTATAGCAGCGATCAGCATTTTAATTGAGGCAATTTACTACCACGGCCAGCATGGGTGTTTTTTCTTATTGAAGGCAATCCGCGGTAAGCCCATGTTTTACTGACATTGAGGTATTGGCAGCACATAACGAATTGAGAAATAAATATCATATAAGCTCTCGAATTACATAATACGTTTCAACGTCCCCTTATCTGGGCCTCGTGTAAAAAATATTATTAATTTTTGGAGGACCCATGCCATTATCCATAGTTACGTAATGAACTTATTACTTCTGACACGGAAATTAATATTAGCCATTTATTGATAAAACCATGGATAGCATTATATCCTGTAAAATATTACTGGTATTTCAATTCACAATTATTACAAAACTAGCTAACTAATTAAACAGATGGTTCACAAATGCAATGAGATTGCGTAATTTGCTGTTAAATATGCGACAATGCGGTTATTAAACGCAGTTGTCACTGTGCTGTGCTGTGTATGTTTACTTCGCTCTCAGCTTAAATTCTCGCCACAGCGTGGATCCAATCTATTTGACGTTTAAATTCCTTTCAAGGGGAAACACAGCAGACATGCGGTGAAACGCTGGAAGGCGAACACGTTATTTGTGTTTGCATAAGCTGTTATTATTTTTTTCTTAATTGGGGCCAAATACGCAGCCTAAGCGAGAAAGTTGCGTACATTTCTTTACTTTTGTAACAAATGGTGTTTATATAAGACACATTTTGAAAGACGTTCGTGTTTCGTCCTGTACGCGCAATCAATTTCTTCAAAGCTGTTACACCGAACCTATTACACCCTATGATTGATGTGTCATTCTGCGTTAAAATTGAATAAAACGAATCTTCAGACGTGCTTTAGGCATGTTTGTAGCGAACTCAATGAGTTCTTTCTCCCTAAGGAGGAGGTGCTGAGTGGATTGTGCCGCATGTTTCCTGAAAAACATTGTTGTTCAAAAATATATTATTAGCGTTCACTCTGATTTATAATTCGGTGATTTTTGTCTTTAACTATGTGCAGTAACTGTATTCGAGGAAAGTACGTTTACTCTCAGTGTATTATTTATATTACTATGCATTATACACAATATACACCATTATGAGGTCATTATTAATTACCAGCGTAATGGAATACACTGCCGTATGCCAGATTCAGTACATTCGTCATCAGTATTCTGCCTGATATTTAAATATAATGCGCAGCCCCCTCTCTTTCTAAACAAGCCACTAATGCTTCATAGTGTGGTAACCGTCAATAATTCGGTTTTCAAAAATACATTTGTAACTGCAAGACAAGGTCAATTTATAGAATTCCATCGAATACGGATAAATGTGCAGGATTTAATTCGTAAATTCATTTCATTTGTAATTCAGTAGAAATGACAGTATTCAATCGTTGTTATTAATATGCTATTTTCTCAATTATGGTTCTTAATAACATAAGCTACATTGCCGATACATAGGTTGACATTAGTTACTGTGGCAATGGACATGTCCGATTCTTGTTGCAGGCATCTTACATGCCACTGAGTGTTGTCAAGGCAACATTTAAATGATGTAGTATGATTGCATTCATTATGGTATCGCTAATATTCTAGTTTGTAAAATTATACTTTGCGTTAACCACATGGCCTGGGAATACGACATATATTCTCTATGACACTGAATAGGTATCACCATTATATAGCAACCTACGACATGTTATACCTCAGGAATACTATGAAGCATTAATCTCCGTAGAAATCACGGATTTCACCTGGTTGAGGTTTATTGCCAACATATTATAGTATAAATAAACTTATTCAGCTAATGACGCTATGAGATCAAAGGGATCTCTGGAGCTGGTATTATGAGCGTCGATTCACCGCTTTATTTAATGTGACTGTTATATTACAACCACCGATACAGTAGAACAAATTCTAGCCTAGGGCGGTTCGGATTACTATTGTTGGTCGTATTTTCTGACCTCAGATTAATGTAATAACGTTAAACATAAATATATAAGATCTAACTGCATTTGAATGTAAAAGAACATGATGTCAAAAATTGTTATTACAAAACATCCATTCATTCACGATGTTACATCGTTGCCACTTTAAATTCCCGTGACAACACCACTGTACAATATCCGACAATATCGTATGAAATACATAGAAATTAATCACTAAAATATGCAATGCAAATAAAAGGGATGTCAAGGATGTTCCCAACATAGTTCGAAAAAAGCTGACCATGCCTTGGAAAAAACTTCTATTATAATAATTCTTTTATTGAATACAGATGTCAAATATTTGCGAAGTTCTTGCGAAGATTGTGTATTAAGAATAATTTTCTATTATTTTAAATTAATTGAATGAAATACAATGTCAATGTTTCAAATTTTAATTCCCAATAGCGTGGTTGTATTTATATAACCCGATTTGAATACCTACAACTGTTACTATGTGTATAGGGTTTATATAGCCCAATTAGCAAAACATTTTAAAAAACAAATGTTTCATTAGATTTGCAAAATTGTTAATTGCCTAATGTCGTTAATGATTTTGCTCAAACAGCTTATCACTTGTTGGAAAGTTTAAAACCATGGACAAAATAATATTTTCATTCAGTGCACTGGTTTGAGTTTATGTTTATTCACATATATGTGCTAGTTGTGTTTTTCTTCTTTACCTAAACCAATCACCCACGTTCAAGGATTCCTCAATAACACAATCTGCATAAATTGTCAAGTCCAATCCATTGCGCCAAATATTTTGGCGTTATTCATTACTAAGATCAGATACTTCAAAAATCCAATACCACTTTCTAATAACGTAGATGTTATCACGACAGGCGCGGTGATAATGTAGTAAATGCCGCACAATATAAATCGATTCGCACAAAGGTCACTGCAGATGTATTCTTAAGTTACGTTTGAGCTGACATATATCGTATTAAACAACATGTTTTCCATTTCCTAAGCGACCCATTAGTGATTAGCGATGAAAGCCCATCCACGGCTTAGTATTCTTTCAGCTCTCAATGCTCGTTCTTTTTCTGTTTAATTCGCGGACCCTATTAGTTAGGACATGCATTTTGTGTGGATTCTTTACTGTTTTCTCGCGTCTGAAAGCTTCTATACTCTCCAGATGTGCGTAGTTTCAATATCATACCAATGCATTTCTGGTACACTTCATTATCACTAAAAGGATGGTTTGTCATGCTCCATTCATTCACAAGGTCGATCTTATTCACAGATGTTTCTAAAATATCAGTTTCTTTTGCGCTCGGTGAGTGCTATGCTCATAAAACAAGTCATAGTTTTACTTTTTGAAACTGGTGGAATAATTTTACTAGATTCTTGTAAAACATTCTTAGTTTCGTCTACTAATGGGATAAAATTACATTTTTTTTATAACTATTAACATAGACACATTTTCATCGACAATAAAATACTCTTTTTTTTTTTTTTTTTTTTTTTTTACTTAGTGATTTATAATTCCAGACGCTCAGTTTTAAGTTCCGGGCGATCTCCGAGCGGGTAATATAATATGTATGACGCGTGTTTTCGAGCGTTGTAACCGTTAGGGCATCTGGATTTGTTGATTCATAGCTCACACTCTCAGAACTCTAATACTATGCAATACTATGTAGTGGGGACAATTATAAACAAACAAATCTACGGTTATTTGCCAAGCACACGCTGCTTTCTCTGACCCATATTTCCCATCATCGTAAAATATTCAGTATACGCATTTGCTTGTGGGTTATTGTCACCGTGGGCGATACAGTGTTATTGCCTAACAAATTTTTTATTGCGTCAAAATGAAGTACTAAAAACACACGTGCGGTTACGTAGTTACGCGAGAAATACCGTTTCGTATATGCTTAATTCATTTTTACGACGTTTACGTACAGTGGTGAATTGCAAACACCGTATGTTTAATAATTAATATAAATATAGTTTATTAGGCACTGCATAAAAATTCATACAGTAATCATTAAACTGTATTCGCAGTGTATTACATTATATATGGCACAGCTCGGTATACTGTCAATTCTAATCACGTGACTTGTGACCAGCATGCCTACTTCAATTGAAATAAACAAATTAATACTCGTACAATCGTATCACAATATGGTAGCAATTGCTGTACTGATCAGCAAGTCGATCATAGTGGGCAGATTTCGCTTTCTAAAAGAATGCCATAACGACGGGTTTCTAAGCTACGTTAAGCTGTCCCCTGTTGTAGGCGTCGTATCCACACGATGCCATCATATATTTCCCCGTGCAGAATGATGCGATTTACTTCACCTATTATAAAAACAATCGTATCGATTCTATTTTTAACACCAATTTTTTTTTAATTGTATTTATCACTTCGTTTTCAATGGTTTTTTTCATGACCATGGTAGTTAGGCTTTAAATATACAATTTGAAATTACCAGACATGCATAATCTCTATAATAGTCAAAATTACAGGAATGTCGACAAAATATACAGCACAATCTGTACCGTAAAACGCGAAGCCAGCGTCGGTTGAATTATAGTTACATAGTTATGGTACAGGCAACAGTGAATCTGACTGTGTGTTTACCTATTGTTTACAGCCTATACTCGATTAGCGACATATTCAAGTTACCTCTATTGATAATTTAAGTAACGACTAAATATACGTGTGGTGTATGTTTAATCAATGATAACTGACAAGACAACCATATCAGAAAGAACCCACAACGCTCAGCTAATCAGTAATAATCCAAGGTAATTAGACAACAAATATCTCGTATATGTCGTTTAATTACGTGCATGGTTGTAGTATTGTAAAACATAACCATTCAATTACTCGCCGAGACGCGGTTAAAGGAACTGTAATAAACGAGTCAGTCAAGACGGAAGTTAGGATAAATATCAACGACAGTGGATTAGAAGGTATAATTAGGCTATTCTGTACGAGTAATATTCAATGGAGTGATGGTTTATGTAGCTCGTAATCTCTCAAGGTCACTACCAATCCAACGGTAGGGATTGTACATTTCTCCACTGATATTCAATGCGTTGAATATATCAAAATATTCCGTTATATTTAAATGAAGTAGAAATGTCTATTGACAAGCAAGGATCTGACCGTATTCGCGGAAAATACGAAACTTATGCGGAGAATTTGTTTGGAGTAGCTTAGTGGAATATCCATCATTCTTCCTGAAATGACCCTTCTGCGTTTCGTATTACAGATCCAGCGTTATGAGATATCGATTACATAGCACAAAGACGATTATTCTGTTCACATACCTTGAAATGTGATTTTCTATTCTAAAAGTCGGAAATCTGGAACAGATGGCCTGTCCGACTATTTCCATTCGAAATGTGAATTACCATTGTGTTGACGGAACAATCTATTGCCGTACGGAGCAATCTGCTACAAGAATGGAATTGTAATGACGCCGTTGGCAGTTATGGTACGCCACTCACCGGGGAACATAGCTTATTTATGTCATCACACCAATAACATGTATAATTATTTTTTTCAAATATTATTTGAGAGCACGTGTTTGTGTGGTATGAAGCTCAATTATAGTTCAGCAAACAAGAAAGCACTAATAATATTTTGAAAGGGAATTATAATTTATTTATTTTTATAGTGTAGACTTTCCAACCTGTATATAGAAAGAATATGCACTTATAATTTATTTTTTCTCGTGTATGTTTCATAATTTGATTCGGCACGGGGATTAATTGAAATATGCTCGCAGCGGTTTTATGGTATTAGATACGACTTGTTAATACTTTATAGCCGTGACAATGAACTAGAAAACAATATAAAATAAGTATAAATTTGTTAGACTATTTAGCAGGTAGAGATGATTTGAAAATGTCGCTGATAAGCTTATTGTGACCTCTGGGAGGGCAATTTATAAAAAGGATTATTGCAATTGACAGACGGTATCTGTTGAGTAATATTGACTACCTAGGTCTGCCGTGCTACAATATCTATCGCCTACCAGCGTATGTTTCAAGCTACTATATTTTCGTTCTTTTCTGCACGCACTGGATGAGAGTGTCTGCGTAAGGTTTCAATTTCAGTAATTTTAGCAGTGAGAAAATTATTATATTAATTTGTCGAATCTATTGTCACGCTCGTTACGACGTGAAATTCATTCTCCTCGATTTACCGAATCAACGTATTATTAGAGTAGGGGAATTGTGCACGGTTGCTGTGATAAACAATCATTTTGTAATGTCGTCAGGAAATCAAGAAGTAGGTGATATATTCACGATGGCAAGAGTGTTTGCTCGTTGATGTGCGACGGGGCAGGTGTGATGTTATTTACACGTTTATTTTTTGTTTTTTGGAATTAGCACGTCTTGGGTGGTACAATTATTACAAAAGGGTTCATCACTGGGGTATCACATTCGCTTGTCTAATCAATCACAAATTTCGAAATGATGCATCTTGCTAATAAATAACATGCTTGTTTGTTTCAATCACATCAGCTTGGTGCAACCATGGAACTTGTGGTTTAAGGTTCCATGGTGCTACCGAGTAAATACGGTATGTGGGTGACATGGCCATAGCAGAGTTGAGTGGATAAGACATAATCAAACAGAACTCATCTTCTGACATTGGAATATTGATTTTAAATTTATGAGTATGAAAAAATTAGTTCGACAGTACCTGTTGATACGAAAATTAGGTCCAGCACTGCCAGTAAAGTCAGCCATGTGACGGGTCGCATCGTTATCAGTCCCAAACACAATGATTCTATGGCCAAGACAGCGTCAAACAACGGCAACGAATACAGGCCACTGAACGCCATGGTTTTAACCACAGTTTCGTATTCAATCGGTCTTGGCTCGCCGGCTACACTGGAATCTATTTGCGATGACGAGTTGACTGCTACATATGATGTACGGAGAGAGTCATGCAGGTCCCATCCTCGTTGACAGGCTGTGCGTGACTGTGTGATTCCAAATGTCCAGTCGGTTAGACACAGCTGGTTCTCATTCAAGCAAGGAGAACGCACAGAAGATCGCAATTTTGCACCACGTATAGGAAATAAGTCTACTTATGTATGGACGAGAAGTCAAGTGACGTACACATATGTATAACTACACACAGTAGTATGTTTGCATACGATGTTATTAATAATCGCGTAGCACGCCGATGCAACTGACAGCTAAGCGTGGAACAAGCAGTCTAAGCGCGCGTCATTGGTCACATGTCCATGTTCCGTTTCACTCGCATGTTTATCTCTAAACCAGACGGCTGGAGCCATACGCGTGTAATGTCAGTACAGAAAAAGAAAAATGGGAGTTGGGCCCATTAACATGTTCCACAATGTCTACTACTCATAAATTGCATGGACAGGAAATGAAGGAGTTGCGGTCGATGCTTTTTCGCTGCTGCCACAAGCGACGGCTAATAGAAAATCGTACCATCTGTTATATGTGTTCCTGTGCGTATGGAGCGGCTATTCAATAACGAACCAATCGCGATCTGTCAACAATCGATTGTGCGTTCATTATTCTGGCTACCCCACGGCCCCAATCGCATATAGGTGGCGCAGTTCCAATTTATATTTCTCCGATGATCTGAATTGTTAGTCGCAATTTTAAAGCTTGTATTGGTTATCACAGCCTGAATTATTGCGGGTTTGTTATAGCATGTAACATTGGCAAATGCGGTATTTCACCCAATACACACGACCATTACGGAAATCAACTCTACAGTGAGGAACAGAATATGACTCTCTTGGGGGGCTCAGTGTCCTACCTATCGCTGAACACGTGCGAAACGCTATATTACGTGATAACCACTCAGTAAAATTATCAATCCCCTTAGTGGCGTGTAGTTAATTTTGACAGGCAATTTCAAATCGTTCATGTAGACATGAATGTACACCCATATAGTAAGTGTCCATATCCGGAGTCCAGACCGATTTCAAATTCTTGCCACGACATAAGAGACAGACAGGCTGCTTGTCAAACGTGTCACGACGATAACATCAACTCTCACGAGGGACGTGATATTGAGGTAATAACACGTGACATGCGGCATCTACCCGGCGTGCAATGCATTGCAATTTGCGCGAGACGAGGTTAAAGGTTATATACAGGGTTATCCCGGGAACTTAAACTCTTATTTCGGCTATACATGGGTCACTGTCGTATATAGTATTAACATAATATATACAACGCATTCCAATCATAAATTCAATGATTTTCCCTGGTGTGTGTCTATTGATAACGTGAAAATGCAAAACAAGTTTCATAGATCGCCCTGTCTCAACGCGGTGGCAAATGTTAAAAGCTAAGCGTGTATAAGGCTTTCAGCTGCAGCATCTGGAGAGAACAAATTCAGATGGGGGTCTTGATGAATTCCTATCCTCCAAATTTATCCCTTAAAGCACGTATGATATATTATGTTATCAGGGAATAATCGCTAAATAAACACTGAAGATTGTCTGGCATTCCTTTCGAAATCATATGGTACTTATTTACTATAAATAGCTGCATCAATGGAACCCTGATTTTTAGACTGGTCTACGGTGTACTTGTAGACAAACAAACAACGGAATTTTCACTACCGACCAATCGTGAGTTTTACACGGTCCTGTGACGTATTACATCACTCGTGACGTTATCGATGCACGATTTTTTTTGTCACCATGTTTGATGAGTTTCAACTTTTATAACAATAATGAAATGTTTTATGTGATCTCGACTGATGCTAGTGTCGATGACACGGTTGTGGTTCTCGGAATGCGATGATGATAAGATATGAAGCACAGAAAATGATGGCGGTAACTACGTACATCATAGTAACAACAACATATGATTGTAAATCATTCACACAATGCAATTCGAAACTCAATAAGACAACAGAATGCAATTCTCTGTAGGAATTCAGTTAAGCGTGGCAAAATAAAGCGTCTTCCGTTTTTTTTCAAAAATTCTATAAATAATTGGAACGTAAGACTGTAATTAATGCCAGACGTTTTGTTAAAACGTCAGTCACGGCCTGTCAACTTGAAAACTGATATATCTTTTTCTCATTCAGTGGATCTCACCAGGGGAATTTGACCTATCGTAAAGCCGAAACGATTCACATGAACTCTGAATGCATCTACTTGATACACATCCAAACAGTTCAGGGAATATCGTCCCTTGGTATAAACATACCTGTCTAATCTTAACGGAACAGACGTTCTGAATAATTTAGGGTTTACTTGCTACTTATACATCCCAGTGGGAAAGGAAGTCTAGCGGTGTTGTTGTGTGCGCAGTGAAAACATATTTAGACATATGCCATCTATAATGAATACCTCTTCAAAGTAAATTAATGCAGGTGGTTGTTTTGTTAGGGGATGGCTTTCAAATACTACAAACACCAATCAACAAAGCAAATTTGTAATGGAGATATCCCCATAACGGATATGACGAGCATACCACGTGACCTTTACTCTTTGTTCATTCAGTTCGAGGATTTCTTCCATTTATGTGATAATGTTTTCCGTTTGAAGAAGTGCTGACATGTTTATGTTTTCTTTGTTATTTGACAAGTAACTAACGCGGTTTGTAGATTTTCGTTTTTCGTATATAGTTTTACAATACAATATTATGTACATTTACATATACACACTGCCCAGTACGTTTCTAATCCAGAAACGTTGTCATAATCGTATTAGCATAATCTGTGTAACAGCAGTGATGTTAACGTCAATCTTATTTGCTCAATTCCATGACACCCACCTACTCAGTCATACACCAGGTTATGTTGTCATATTAAGAAAATGGTTAAATATATTCATCAAAACTGCCTGCAACATTGACATCAATTGATGACGTACGAGTAGTACACCATCTTCTCGCAGCTGCTGTATAAATTGATTAAAGAGGCACGGTCAGTAAAACATACCTGTTTTCATGCGACATCAACAAACAATATTACGTGATCGATTACAATTCTAATAATTTAATCATATCCTTCTGGATCACGTGCGAGGATTTCATTGGATGAAATTATATTTTTAATAGCGTTCTAAAAATCGAACGATGGTCATAATTGTCCGTTGGACAAAAGAAACAAAGGATCAGGAAGATCGTTCACTGAAAATCTAATCAACTGTCGCTTGATGTTCATATTTTATTTTGAATTATGATGATAAATACACTAATTGGATTCGTGCCACAACAATTAACCTTTCCGATGCGAATAAGACACAAAGGAAATTACTTGATACAAATAATTTCAGAGGAATATATGATATATTACATTAATAACTGAGTCATAAGAGTGTCCTACATCGACAGCCTACCTTGAAATACTCTCTGATATACAAACCTATATCATATCCTTCAAAATGTAAATATATTAATTAAATTAATATCATGATAAAAAGACATAATTTGACTAGCAATCGGCAATTTGTTGTTTAAAAAAAATCGCCATTGAACTTGTGCTGTGAATTCCCTGTTAATATATCATCACAAGGAGCGTGGCACATGACTAAAGCGACAGCACAAAGTGTTAAATTTTATAATGTGAACATGACATAGGAATGTCTTAATGAGTATGAAATACGTAACAGCAAATGTAATTGACGGCTCAAATAATCGTGTTAGTTTTGAATAATCGAAAAAAGTCTTTAAAAAAGACAAAAACAAAACAATGATGAGGATGTTTTGTTTGTTATTTCACTCAAGATTTCATGTTGTTTTGACATGCATTGTAAATTTTGAATACCGAGTGAGTGCTCTATAGGATTTGAAAGCATGCTACATAATGGACGTCTATTATATATTTTGTAATGATACTTAATTTAGACATGTTATTTCTGAATGAACTACTTTACTCGGTGTGTTGAAAGCATCCTGTCAAATTACATGTATTATCAAAAGCATGGCTCTCGTGGTTCAAGGTTTTAGTTTTAAAACATGTATAGCTAGCCTAGTAGTCATGAAAATTGGTACTAATTGTATATGTGAATGACAATGTTTTTAAATATGGGCATTGAAAACGCCAGATACAATCCCCGCCTAAGTTTGAGTGCATGAACGAACTTGTCATTTTAGCAAGTTCAAGAACATTAAATAAAAATAACCCAAATAACCCAAATATTTTCATCATAATAATAATTTGTGTTGCATGTGTATACATATATTAGCATTCACGTCGTTTCTACGATTATTTCGGCTCTATAATATTAGAAGTACTATTTATTGTAAAGTGTTTACAGATCTATTGTAGTATATGTGAACATATAAGTTTTCGTCATACTTGTAGACCAGCTTGTGAGTTGACTGTGTCAATCAAACGCAACTCGGTGAATTTGGTATTGCATACAACTGAATCGAGACATCCCTTTAAACAAACTACATAATTGGTGTTCAGGTATTTTAATGCGCTCTATTAAACACAGTATGGTTGGTATAACACGTCATTCTATTAAAGCCACTTATACCAATACAATTCACAGCGAGGCAACTTCAATAATACCTGTATGTAAACAATTCGAAATTAGTTTTTGTCATTCATTTCGGTCATTGCCAGTCACGTACCGGAAATTACGTCAAACATTCGTGTTTGCAGCATGTATTTCGATTTCCTGACACAAGACGCTCTGGGCAATTTCCTTTTGGGGGAAATTTAATATGAAACACGTTCTGCTTACGTGCCTGTAAAACCAGAACCAACAGATATTGCAATTTGTCTTAGTAATCACACTAAGTATGGTTATTGACACACATGTGTTGCGCTGTGTGACATTCAAGTTGACCCATCTAATATACCACATTCCACAATTCAATGCAAGTGTTTCCATACTGTTTGTATAGTTAGTTTGGAAATTCTAGCACAAGAGTACGACACTGTTCTGATTTTGAGAAATAGAATACATTACATTTCATCAACATTGATGGCAAGGTTAATGAGACAAAAATTGTGTTTAAAATGAATAGCTTTCTAATTGTGGCGGACATCAACTTGAATTATGTATGTAACATAAACTCGTAATCGCCATGTCATGTTTAACGGTGTTGATAAAACATATTTAATCTTTGTTGTAAACGTAAATTGGTGCAACGTATATTCATCCGTTGTTCTTGTAAAATCTGTGTTCATTTTCTGATTGGAAATTACCACCTTAACAACGACTTTTATACCGTGTTCACACGTGTGCCAAAAAGCCGGCTTGAAGGCCAGCTTTATCGTTAATCCGGCGTTGAAACACGTATGAACAATAAAAGCCGGCGCCACGCCGATTTAATTTAAGCCGCCCTAAAATGGCAAGTCTCGACCGGCACCCCGTACTTACAGAAACGGTTTTAGCACGCGTGAACAAAAACGTGGTCTTTTATCAGCCTCGCTCTGGAGTTCCATTCATTGCAAGTATTTTAAAGAAACATGGCGACCGATAACACACGTATACACGTACGAACACAGGACCATTTTAAACCATTGGTACAAGGCCGTAGGAACCGTACCGGCCGTACCGGCTATGGCCGAACAACTTCTGCACGTCCCCCCTAGCAGACGTGGTCCTTCGGCCCACGTTATCATACGCCTCATGCCTACGGCCCTCAATAGATGGCTAGACCAACTAATGTTTGCTTCCAACGGCTTTGCTGATAATGATTGTTTTCCAAATTAGTCAGGCCGGCTCTGTGGTACACGTGTGAACACGGTATTATATATGTATGCAGCTGCCCTTTTCGCTTGGCATCAATCAATAAATCAATCAAATTATTAATCAATATACGCAAATAATCGATCAATCAAATGAAATCAATATTATTGTATTGCGACATAAATCACTTAGATGATGCATATATAGGAACACATAATTGAATGATTGATTTCGTTTTCAAGAAACGTGACTGGGTTCTTCAAATTATCCATATATGCCGAAAGAAACAGTTATATAATCACTGTCGTGAAACCACGTCATCCATAGTCACTTCTCACCACATGTGCAGAGTGTTTCAAGTAACGTAGGACACGAGGTGCAACATGTTCGCTTTGGTTAATATTAAACGATTATTAAGAATACAATTTTGTACATAGGTAAGATACCCTTCAAAATCATTCAATCAGAATAACATTGGGGTTTTTACATTGGATACCAGGTGTATGATTACGTACAACGTTTTTAAATTTGCAGTATTATGCCAGCTATTTTTTTCATTTGAGGTTAATTTCATTTACCGGTAATGTTATTACAAATTCATTGGACCAAGAATTATGATAAACATTTTGTTATAAAATAACAAAAAAACTCATGTTTTGATTATTTTCAGTCATAGTATAACGTACACCAAGACAGACAGACAGTTGTAACTGGTTTGACTCATACGAATTGATTACATGGTGCCAAGAAACCACATGGTACGAAGAGACTTGGAACGAGACGAATGTGTGTAGCGAGAATTGACATTGCGAAAAGAGGTTGTCATTTGATACGAAATGACAATGTGCTACGCAGTGTCTTGGGTCGATGCAACTGTGCGGTGTGAATTGACAGTGTGGCACATAGTGACCGCGTGGTACGAAGTCACTGCATGGGACGAATTGTCCGTGTTGCATAAAGGTGACCATTTCGTACAAAATAATTATGTGGTACAAAGTGACCGGGTGGGACGAAGTGATATTGGTACGAAGTAACTGAAATTCGACAATTATAAATCAGTGTTCGAAAGAGTTATATTTAGTTTAAGAACCATGTACAGAGATGTAGAAATAAACATGTGGGCTAATGATCATTTCAGCTGGTAAGAATACTAATAACGACAGACGGTGAGGCATATTACTTTCGAGGAGGTAACGGGGTAATTTCAACCCATCCTAATATAATTAACGAGATGCACTATCTTTTATCAATTTAATATATATTTATATATATATATATATATATATATATATACATTAGTGTAAGTGATTTATCTCCGTCAGTCGAATCTCTCGAACGTTGTGTATGTTGAGAATTGGTGTTTATCAAATAACACATGGTACAAGCATAGACGACGTAATCTGGCTTTAAATTATCAACTCATTACACATAGGAAATCTTCTTATTGGAGTCATTCTTTTTATTTAATCGTGTAAACCATGCAGCGTTTATACCTGGGAATATCCTGTGTGAAGATTCGAAGTACAAAACAAAGACATTCACATATTTTTGCTTCTTACTATCAATCAAACTGAGTGATGTGAAATAAAAGACAGATTTGCGTTCAAATGCTGTTTTGCCGAACATGCGAGTGTAATTTTGCATAGTTATACAATTACAAACAAAAGAAACAAAATGGGGAATCCTCTACGGTCGCGATCAGGAGAAAATGTAATAAAAAGTACTTGGAAAATCCTAACAGTAATCGGATTTTCTTTTTAATTCGCTTAGACAATCGGTTGTTAACAAATTCTCCGCGGACATGCGGTACAATTACAAGCATGATTAGAGCTTTAAATGCAAGCATTAGCCTAAGAAATTGGTCGGGAAACTCAGTGCTCAGGGGATTGTTATATCCAGTAATCGTACACAATTATTGATCTCCACCTCGCTACTCCCGTCTGTAGTATAAGTCTTTCCTTTATCGATTAATCAAGAGACGGTGTTTTTGTTAACACCCGTTTTTTTGATTTTGACTAAACACGATAAGGAATTATCGCAGTGACGCCTGTTTTCCCAATAACTGATTTTATTATATCTAGGATTCTGAGAACATGGTGAGTTTGTCAGTCGCATGGCGGCGCTCTGTGATATATAATCGACGGTTTGCGAATTATTTGCGATCATGGCATGACTTCAGTTATGAAAGAGACTTAATCTAATAAACACTATTCGAATAGGCTATTTTATACCCCTACTTTGGGTCGGTACAGTTCGATAATAACGATATTTTTTTGATAAAGCGATTGACATCAATCACAATGTAACAGTAATACAATTAATTAGTTTCCATGGTAGCATGGTAGCTAATTGTAAAACACGTTTCAGAATTCACGCCATGAACCACAAGTAAAGAATTGATGTATAACAACTTAACACGTGAGGGCGCAGTCCGCGATTTCGAGGACACTAATGTATTGAAGCAGTATTTTACCATCAATAAACTCTCATCCTACACCGTGTTCTTCTTGATATGACAAAATGCAATATTTAAGTTTTATAAAAACATGTCATGACATATTAGATGGAACTATACTTGTTTAAGCATAAAGTATGTCTGAAATACAAATTTGCAAGTTGTGCGTAGGAATGCAATTTAAATAGGGTTTAGTTAAACTCAAATTGCGACTCTATGCGGAATGTGATTTAAATACAGCTTACTTACATTGTGAATTAAATTTAAAAATATTGAATTTAAATTAAACTTTAGAATCGAAAGTATTAAGGTCATGATAAACGTATGGGTAAACCATAAACCTCATTGCAAGACACACATTTCTTAAACATTTTAAGATAATAAAAAAATGCTATCTTGATCAACGCACTAAAATTAGCTTTATTACAAAGGACTTCCTACTGAGATATCTCTGAGCTTAATCACTGTAAATTAAAATTAGTCATTGTCGATAAGAGACTGACAATTGTTTCAATATACTTGCATCACCAAATGAGGGCGCACGCCTTTGACCAGAGATGGCATGACTACTTCATAGAGAGCCGCTATTTTCGATGACTGTAGCGTTAAGCGAATTGTGTAGAATCGTTGCTGCACAGACAACGCTTTTACGACACAAGGGCCGTGGGTAGTATGTATTTATTTTCCACTAAAATTGATTGAATCTGTAGTGACAAAACAACTATTATTTCATCCCGTATTGTTGTGTGTGATGTCGTAATAACATATGGCTTATTAAAGACGGGTACACCTTACGTTAAGTGATTTCAAAGACGAATGCCTTGGTTCGCCGTCTCATACCGCTTTGTTTGCTGTGCGTGCTCATGATCGCATCTGGCGCTCTGTACAACAAAGCAGGCAGATAGAAATGCTCAGCGCTGATCCCACGATGAAACCAGCATTACACAATATACTGTTATGAACACTGGCTTTGGGTTCGGGGAACTTGACTGGCTTATTTTAGCAAATAACAATTACACGTAGAGATACCAGATTCGACCCTAAGGAAATACACATTAGTTCAATACAGTCCAGTTTTATTCTGCCAAGCAGTCAGCGGAGGTAATCCCTCGCTGAACAGCACTCTCGTACTTTTCTCTCTCTGCCTTACAAAAAGTTACAAACACTCCATCTTAAAAGTCAAGTCACCGAATATGCGAACGTGATGTCGCTATCATAACAATAAGATGCGCACATGTGATAGTCTATGTGAAGACAAGCTGAAAAGTAGTCAACTGAGCCAATTATATATATATATATATCATATTATTTGTATCGTTCATATTCAGATGTAACTAACACAAATGAGATCCCAGGGAATCAGTTTCCATAGATACGTATCGTTTTCCTACGTGTTATGCTGACAGAACTAACCCAATCGCTCTACACACTATTAATAATAAATATGATCTTGTTTATGGAAGAACATGAGTCATTGTTTGATGCCAAGAAAGAACCCGAAATAACGAATCAATCAATCTCAACCACACTCACGTTAGATTGCCAGGTAACCGAGCATATACACCAAGAATGTGAATTATATAGACAAAGTGAATATGGTTTAATAATTACAAAAACAAAACATACATTTTATATTACGAGTTTATTATATTTAGAATTAGTCGTGTCTGGATGTTCAGATCGTGTATAATTGACAAATAGAAATCAGTATAACCCATACATATAAACAGTACCAGTTTGTATATACAGAATATTGCGATAATATTTGATATGCGAAAAACATAAAATAGTTGATATTGAAACATTGTTGACGTCACTATATCATGCATTTGTATGAATTGTTGTTTTTTTCAGAACAAGTCTAACATTTTGAGATTTAAACAATTCGTATGTGCATTTGAGCTGCGAATAATGCAAATAACTAATCACTGCAGCTCGGCGCTTGAAGACAAAATGTAACTCTAAATAAAAAAGAATACTTCATTCCATTTGGGTAAAAGTTAATGCTCAAAGGTATAACATACCTTTTTTGGCGAATGTTGATCTAAATGAAGATTCTATACGTGTATAATCCGTAGCTTTATTTGAATTTTCTATGACAATTCCAGGTCTCCAATATGAATGGAACATATATAAAACAGCTTTCAAAATTGACAAGTGTTATTGTTATAATGACTAAATTTACATTTTGCATGTGTTTTAACGAATCAAGAAATCACATAATCATGTTTTAAATACCATTAAGACATCTTTGAAAGCTTACCAATCAGCTACCATGTTTCGCTAATTTTTCAGACATTGGAGATGTGGTATATATGAACAATAATCTGTTATAAATTTTCATTTTTTTTATAAATTTAACCGTCCTATAGATATGGCTAACTGAACATAAATAAGTGGACGTCATATTCTCGTAAGAATACTGGCATGGACAGTACTCATTCGAATTTCCTATCACGGATTTATTGACTTAGCGATTACATGACCACACGTGATTAGTTTTAATTAGTGTGGTGTATGCACCTTTATAAAATATATAGGATTTATGGTTTGAAGCAATTATTCTAAAATATATTTATTAGTGTGAATGTTTACTTCCTAGAAATATCTATAACATCCATTGAGTCATTGATTTCAACATCGAAGATCAGGAAAATAGTGTAAATGTTTAATTGAGTGTTTGAATTGAGATATCGTGTATCGCGTAAAAGACGCAGATCTAACGTCTGGCGCGGAAATCGAATAATTTTAATTTTTTATTTGGTTTTCTCTGTGTTTAGTAATATGTAGCAGTGCCAAACTTTCAATGAGAAATACGGCGTTGGGATATCTTTACTTCATCAAAATCGAGCATCATCAAATGTGTTCAGCACAATAATGAAAATATCCCCAAAATAATGTCGTATTTGCCGAATCCACGCAACGTCTTGACGTCACTACGATGATGACCTTTGTTTGACACGTTTGTGGTGATAATACATTTCCCATTTCATTCCACATACACTGAGAAATATTACCGTCCATAGTTCTTTGTATAGACGAAACGACAAGACTGACAAACAGTATCATTTCTAGGACGGCGTAGGTCTCTACTACCGAGTATTTGAATGAGAATTACATAAAGATAATAATTATCTTATTATAGTTCAGAAATATAATAGGCAAGTTTGCTTCAACGCAAAATAATAAAAAAAATGATGATATTATGAGGTTATTACGAGGATTCCTCAAAGTATGCACGAAGACAGTACAGCGGGGATATCGACCGTCGCGCAGTAGAGGTCGATGCGACGGCGTACTGTCTCAGGGCATACTTTGAGGTATTCTCGTAATAACATTATTATTATACATCTTTTCATTCCAAGAATACATCCTGGGAATGCCGAAATCCAAATAGTTTAGAGTAGAATCAGCGAACTTCTTTGTGTGGAGTCAGGTCAAACTCTGATGGCAGCCATGTATGTTGTTATTATTAGAGGAAGCTTACTTATTTGGAATTCGCATTTCCTTATATGGTAGGATGTAAATAACCCGTAAAATACCGCAAAATTACGGCACAGATGTATAATGATATTTAGGACGCAGCTGAATTTAGGAAATTCACTTATAATATCCGCATACCGCTTTTTCGATATCCGATCCGATCTTCAATACAATTACGTAAGCGATTCAGCTGTAGACCAAACATCTGCCAATATGTTCAACATGCACAGTGTCGTAAACAACTAGATAGAGATCGTTTGAGGGCGTTTGTCTGAGCAACAGGGTGTTTTCAGCGCTCTTCATAAATTCCGTAAAGTTATACGAATTTTACCCGAAATAACATTTAAAAGTGACATAGACTGCTCAGTGAAGAAATATCTTATCATCAGGTGTTTATTGCGCTATCGTATTGCTCGAAAATGTTTTTTCAATACGAGAATATTCCCGAAGTTCCGGTTCAGCGAAAGCACATGTGCGATCACAGGGAGCCCAGGAACTATGATCAACTGTACACACTCCCTATAAGCGGGGGGGGGGATATCGGCTGGTATCTAGTGTAAGAAATAGACAAGGGATGAAGCTCATATTTTTTAAACTGGAAAAAACAGACGAACAGAATGAAAAATAAAATCTATGAAAAATACAAGGTTGAAGATTATTAGTTGCTCTTTCACATTTCGCCAAAGCCTTACCAATATTTTACCGATATCTGCAGAATAAATCAAGAAAACTACACAAATTGACTTCATTTAGCATTTGTCAACAACCAATCACAAGACTGGTTTCGAACCAGTTAAGCAAGGCTAACGGAGTCATGACCTCGAGTGGTTCGTAACCAGTCTTGTGATTTGTTGTTGACATTGTTGTAAATGATTATGTAACAAGGTTAAATTTTGATGACATTGAGAACACAGAGGTTGATAATACTGACCTTGACTGCCCTATCACACAAGATGAAATTAAAAAGAGCATAAAGAAACTAAAAAATAATAAAGCCGGTCAAGATGGAATTTCTTCGGAATTTTGGAAAGATGCACCACAGAGAATTGTTGAAATGTTATTTATTTTATTTAATGTATTACTTGAACAAGGTTATTTTCCTGAAAAGTGGGCAATTAAAAGTATTCTGTATAAATATGATGGGTTCAAACCAGCTATTGCATTTCGTGTTTTTGACTGCAAAATTCTCCCAATCCTGCTTTATGGCAGTGCAATATGGGGAACACATAAATCTTACGATATAGAAACAGTTCATCATAAATTTTGTAAATTCGTTTTAGGGGTACACCCAAAGGCCACAAACTCTGCTGTGAGGGGGGGGGAGTTGGGAAGACATCTAATTGGAACATATGTGAACAAAGAAATAATTCGGTATTGGTTAAAATGTATAGGTGGTGATTCCTCTGTTTTAGTAAACGAATGTTATGGCTATCAATATGACAGGGTAGAAAGGGGATTTAATTGTTGGGCAACATATGTTAAGGATTTGTTATGTAATGTTGGTTTTGCAAAAGCCAGTATGTGAATAACTCAATTTGTTTTCTGCTACAGTTTAACCAACGGTGTCTAGATATTTCCCATCAACAGTGGCATGATCAGTTGGTAATAGTTCAAAATTATGCACTTATTCTAAATTTAAAAAAATATTAGCCGGAGACAAATATCTGGATTCTATCACCATAAGTGCTTTTAGAAAATCTCTCACTTGTTTTAGGATATCTACTCATGATCTCATGATTGAAAAGGGTAGGGCATTGGGAATACCACTTGACCAAAGATTGTGTCCTCTTGGTTGTAATCACATTGAAAACGAGTTCCACTTTCTATTACAATGTCCCGAATTTGAGGAAATCAGAACTCGTTTTTACACAAGTTTTACTATTGCCCAGCGCTTGAATGTAAATTTACTTTGCTACTACAATCTGAAAATACACACACAATACAAAATCTTGCAAAATACGTATTCTACTCTTAACAAAAACGTCATAGTCTGTTGGAAGGAAATTTAACTGAAATATATATTTAATTTGGTATTCATAGGTGAAGTATAAGTTTGTAATATTCAGACAAGCAGTAGCAGTGATTATTCTTGTCAAACGATCTATTTATTTTTTTTGTGTTACATTTAAGTGTGTACATTATGGCCTATGGCCAATGGTACTGAATGGTACAACAAATCTACACCAGACTTTAATCCAGTAGGTTTACACATTTTGCCTTCACATGAGTCAACATAACTTTGAACGGAAGTGGACTTTATAAAACTGGGTGATGTAAATTGAAATCACCTTGCATGCACTAGAGATCGTTAAATGTCACTGCATTCATCACTTACAACTAGTACGCAAACACACAAAACTAGGAATATCAAATTGTATGATGATATGTTTATTCATGCCTCTAACTGTTACCTCAGACAATTGTTTTGATAGGAAAACTTACTACTCAATCTGAGTAGTTCATTCCATGTTCATACCGCTGTACATTTCATTCCTCAGCTCCTGAGATCGAGGTTATTTGTAGTTATATATGTTGGCAATCGCCGCTGTGTATGCGGAAGTACTATGGTAGATTGCATGATCGGAGTAAAAAGTCTTTTGATCAGTAAAATAATTTTAGAAAAGAGAAAACTAGAGTGACTGTGAAATAAAAGGTTGGGTTTAAATATTAAATATCCTGGAATCTGGATGAAATAATGAAAGGAAATTGAACTGGTATGAAAGGGCAGTAAGTGTGGCAAGAATACAAGGGCAGAATCGGGTCAAAATACAACAACTATTGATGCGGTAAAAGACTTGATTTGCAGTTTGCATGAATGGCCGGGGTAAAATCTTGCAAATTCTCTGCTTCAGTAACAGTATTTGCTGTTTTTTTGTGCAATGGAAATTAATACAAGAAATGCTGCCAAAGAACATTTCCTCCTAGTAAACAAAACAACATTGGGACGTTTATATTGGGAAATTTAGAAGACAAAACTTCCTTGGGACAGTCGTTGTTGTGAAACAATATTTTAATCGTGTGCAGAACTAGTCAAATCGTTATTAAAACAAGCTTTCTAAGAAAACAAAGAAGTTAATAGTAAACAGTACACTAATATAGACTCCCTTTTGAATAGTGCAATGCAATTCTAACAGCAAGGCAATTATATTAGGACAAATTAATAAAAATATACAAACAACATTTAGATCGACTTGGATAAGTGAGTTGACAACATGAAGACAATCGATCAAAACAAATATTGAGATGAGCGAAAATTTAACTAAATTCCGCCTCAGTGATCATAACATGATAATTGAGACTAACAGACACAAAGGAATATCCTTGCTAATAGATTATGCAACCTTTGTGACCAGAATCAAATAGAAGATGAGTATTACCTAATGATGTCATGCAAAAGTTATACCCCCGTTGTTCAAAATTTCTCACCAAAGACACAATTCATAGCCTTGATAAACAAAAGTGGTCTAACACTCCCTGTAGCAAGCTACCTAAAGAAGTGTTTTGAAATAAAACAACCCAACAATGTGAAAGAGGGGTTTATTGTCAAAATATATACGGGTGCTTGTATGCGCATTGATACTATACAAAATTTGACTTATATGTCACCAAACTGTATGTTTTGACGACTCGTATGCGATTGTAAGATTATATTCAAGTATACTCAAAGTGAATCTCAGCACTGTGCTTTTTATAAATGTTATGATTCGGTTAATAATTTTCTGAAAGCTGTAAAGCAAATCACAGATTTTCATTATTTATTGTTCATAGTTTTTTCTAAATTTCCGTTTTTATTGTTCATAATTATTTACAGTAATAAAAGAGTTTTCCGTTCTGAAACCATTTCCAGTTATTAATAATTTGTACATGACAGCTTTGCCCCCCACACAATAACACAGGATGATATGTACAGATATATGTGAGTATGTTTCATGGGTTAATAGGCCACTCCTTTGCTTCAATTCCAATTATATTTCTGGAAATACCACTTGCTGTTTATCATCCTTACCTTATTATCCTACAATGTCTGGTAATTCTGACTAACTACTATTTCGCAAAATTGTCCTAGCCTTGCTTCTAACAGTCATTTAAGTCAACTCCCATATTGTCCTTCGCGGTGAAGGTTAATTCAGATATATTATAAATTAAACAGAGGCAACACTACAATACATTTACATTCTGTACAGTCCCTTGCATTACACAACAATCTTTGTGCTGAGGCAGTGATGGTTCATATCCATCACCAGTTATCTTGTATTTATTGTTTATGTCTAGGTGTCATGGTAGTACATATTATTAATGCATACATGGCTGCCTCACGCAAAGAACATACAAAATGACCTTCACCTATTTTTTTGTTTAATTAGAGGTCATCCCTCTGGTCGCTCAACTTGTTTTGCTATAATACACATTTACAGATATTATGTGTCATAGCAAGTTTATAGCAACAATGTTAGTGTTGTTTGGGTACTATGGGCACGTACGCAGAGTTTGAAGAGAGTCAACAAGAGAATATTATCTCGTACAATTCCGGCTGAGTGCTTACACGTTACACGAACTCATCAGGATGTATAAATTGTCTACATGGAGTTACGCAAATATTTTGTTTGACAGAAAACCTATACATCAATAGTGTTATCAAAAAGCTAATTGTGACTGATTACATTTTCAATCTAACCATTTGCGTATACCTGCCCACCATATACAATTTAAAAACAACTGGGAGCACGTTGGGGTGAAAAACGCCTGTAACATCAATCAATTATATCTCATCTATATTCACATTAGAAACACAGCTTACTGCTGCCTAAGGCGTCAACACGTTTTTTAGTAACAACTGCCAGCAAATTACAGTTAGTCGTCTACGTTAATACTATTTTGGGTCATGATAATCTAATTTTCATAACTGTATTCAGATTCCATAATTGTATTCGCCGTATAATCTACATCTATCTACAGATGCATTACCCTGAATAAATGCGTGTCACATAGTAGGAGTATGGCTGCTTATTCTCAATGCATTCTTACATACAAACTAACAGTAATACCGTATGGAATACATTATGTAACACCTCAGTACCAATTAAACGTAACATGGCTGCTGATAGATGTAATATTGTGACAACAGACTCGTCGTAGAACGCTATTATCGATAAAATAGTCTGTAAGTCACGTGAGCGATGACTCGTCCATAACCCAGCTGATGCTCCCGTCAACAAATTAACAAGTAATTGCCTGCGTTTGATAAAAATAACTTGTGATCAATGAAAACACTATAAATTGAACGTGCATCTATTAATGCAGTGACTTAAGAAACGTGATATGTGCTGGAAAGCACCATATGGCAATATATGGTTTGTCAGACATCCTCCTAAAGTAATTGAATCGAAACTTGTGAAAGAAAAAGCCGCATTCACTCAATCGAAAGTTACATTATTATGTAATTATTTCAATTCATTTGACTCTTTAGGTTAATTATGATATCACTAACGAGGTGTATCCTGATTATGTTACATTTCATACATGTTTTTAATCACACATTGTAATATCGTGACAAATTATACTGTGACTTAATCGCTTGGTTGCTTTGCAAATAAAACAGCATGTACTTGCAAAAATGCTATTTTCACCTCACATGCATGACGTACTGCAGTTATAAACGTAACTGCTAAATTGTACATGCACCGAATCGATAACAAATAAAAACCCCATATTTGTCATACAGTGTGCGTTTTATACGTATACGTAGCATATAAGCCACAGGGCGACAAACATTTTGTTTTGGCAACACTGGCACTTCAAGTTGTGATTATTATAGGGATATTGTTCAATAGGATTTGCTAATAAACTGTCGAGTGATTTGTGAGATAATGTGAGCCATTGTAACCCTGTTTTACTTTTAATAGGAAAATGCTATAAAATATATATTAAAAGCTCTGTCGAAACATTTCTGTGACAACAAATAAATGCATTCAGAGGAAAATATTAAAGTCATCTCCCCATTTTATATGACCTCCCACTAATTATTCAGTTGGAGTTGGATGCAATTCCTGGAATATGTACAAAGCCCGATGACGATTACAGAAAGAGAAATACATGAGATGAAACGTAAACATCAAACGTGTTAAAAATCTGTGTCTGTTAGTGCGTAGAAGAAAAAATAATTGTAATCATTTTCAGTAGCATCTTTATTAACTTATAAATGGTCATCAACCCAAAACAGTAAATACGAAATTGTTTAATTTATTCACAATAATTAAGCGGCTCCGCCTCATGATTTACGCAACCTTAAATACTAACACAGCTAAACGTTCAAATGTACATTATCATAAGTTTTGACTATTTAAATATAGTATCATATCGTTATCTTATCAATGTGAACTGATAAATTACTCTATAATAAACAACATAAACTGCAATGCGTGCCTACAGTTCGATGCATGTTTATTTTCAACATACAGGAATTGGATTATGGATGCTTTCGTTAGTATGCCGGGAAGCATTGAGCAATACGATCCACCCATGGGTTATTATCATGTTGATAAATACGATTTACACGTCTGAAAGAATGTATATTATTGAATAATTGAGGTAGTCGTCTGTGGAATCCATGAATCATTATTATTTTAACAATTCTATTTTCATTGCTTAGAATGAAAATATGTTAATTATGTATGTATATATCAAAGTGTGCTCGGTTTCAGTATTGAAATAAACGAAGATTTCAACTAAGCCCGGATGCTTATACGCGGTTTACAAATTGATTGTATGGTTTAGTTGCAGACATGGTTTTTGCATCAGTAAGCTGCATCCATACACACAAATCGCATATTTGATCGATACGTTTTCTCAACTCATCCGAGCCCGATTTGCTCATCGGTTCATGACTGACATCTGAGCCCAGCAATCCAGCGTTGTGTTCAAACAGTTCTGAGTGAAAACAATCGTCTTTGCATATTGATTTAGTTTCCGCAAACTCCGTCGGGAATTTTGATTTGTTTTATCGATGTCCAGTGATGTCCTAGTTTAATATGCCTATGCAATACTGGACAATATTTAAATAAAATAACGTGCTTCATGATTGTCGAATCATACCAATGGCGGCGGTACAGGGGGGCGGAGGGGGGAGGGAACGTTCGCCTCGAAAACATGTTTGAGGGGCTGAAACCGTTTGTGTTAGCAAAACTTGCCCCTCAAAATGCAGGAAATAGCGTTTCAGATTTCAAAATTTGTAAGGGGAGTATGCCCCTGGAAATCTCTAGTATGTCCACCTCTCCATGCAAAATTGTGTAGCGCCGCCTCTGATGCCCAAGAAAAAAAACTGTAATTGTTATATTTCAAATAGAACGTTGCCTTCTTTCTATTTTTTTATTTATTATTTGCAATAGTTACTTGATAGAATTGTGAATATCACGAAGCGTTAAAACTATCTTTCAAATTTTATAAATTGAAAGTATACTTTCATACAATGTGAATAATACGACATATTTTACAATAACAATAGAATGATATAGGAGATGTGAAATAATGATCACACTGCAGCATAATTATTAAATAGAAAAGAATAAATGGAGGTCAAATTGTGCTAAATTAACAACCAAAAAACGTGTATATAATAGTGCGCATGCGCGCACGATAAACATATGTCATTATGCTTAAATGCAGGTTTGCAAGTAAAAATAACACTTTGTTTGTGGAAATATGTAGGTATGATAACATAGAGATTGTTCGTTAAAAAATAAATGAAAGTATGCATAATTGTTGAATCATTTATGCTTTTTTTTCATTGATAAATACTAGAGAGTAGTAGCATAAACTGAATTTGTCTACACGTATGAGCATCCATATTTTCATTTTCAATCTTGTAACTCAATGCATTTATTGCAATTTTTCTCGTTTCTATCGTTATGTATGCAAAATATAATTGAATGATTCGCTAGTACGAAATAAGACCATTTACTGAATTGATGTATTTCATAAAATAGCATGCTGCATAATTTCGTAAATTTGAGCTAGATTATGAATAATTAGTCTGAGTTTGTATACATAAATGGCAAATCTATGCAGGTCTCATGCCACTAATTAACCAATGGCTAATTAATTTAAATGCCCAGCAAGAACCAATGAAATTTTTTAAATATTATTTTTCTCAGGTGCTCCCTGTTTGAGGGCGTAATCACCTGGGTCAGAGGTGAGACCAACATGTGGTCTTTTGTTTACTACTTAGCGGCTGTGTACCTGTGGGTTTATTCTGTGTGTTAATGGATGTTCTAATCTTGGTGTTTTTCCAGTGATTTCTCTTGGTGCAATCCAAATACAGTAGGTGTGTCTTGTTTACCTGAGATTTGCAAGAGTTTGAGCTGGCCAACATGTTAGTTTTTTTCATATGGTTGATTACTGGCATGTTGATTTCCCATTTTTGAGCCATATTTTCAACTTTCTTCGTCATTTTCATATAGCAATCTCGTCATATGTTAACATTGTCGTCTATGGAAATTCAATTAGTGGTATGAGCCCTGAAGTAACAGTTTGCCTAGGACCACCTGAGGTTGTTGTTTTAACCATAATTATGGCTCTATTCACTGGAATTTAGTCATTTTTGGCAGATCTCATCTTACATAACCAAAGTTTACTTTGACCTAATTATTATAATTTTTGACCTCTCCTGACCTTGCATAGATCTGATAATTATGAGGTTGTGTGTTCAAGCACACATTTCATGAGATCAGCTCCATTGATTTGGCAGGTATAGTGCAAAGTAACTGGGAATCTTTTTTATTTTTATTTTACCACTTTTCTTGCTTTGTATTCAACTATTTAGACACAATGGAGTAATTTTTTATCCAGAAATGTTATATTTTGCTATGCGTTTCACCCATTTCTGTCAATCTCTTATATCTTGGTTGAAGATTTTGAAAATTTGTAATTCGGTATATTTTTTGCCCTAATCTTATTAATTGGCTGTGGTTGGGCTGTGGTCTGTAAATATAAATGTTTTTATTAAACTGGTCCAAAAATTTTATTCATTCATCAATGAATTATTCATGTCACCACTAATTTCAATGGCTCTAGGAATTCTGAGAAAAATGCTTAACCCCATTTTATGGGTTTTTTGTCTTATTTTCACATTATGGCAGACAAACTTAACAATTTGTAGTGTGGTCATTTCTAATGTACCGTATTCAAAGTTTAATGAGGTCAAAATCCCAAATATTTAAATAAATTCTCAAAATTGTGTTGTGTATCTTGTCACTGACAAGATATTTGCATACTGTCAGTATATTAGCCAAGTAGTACAACTCTTTCAATTTCACAATTATTGCTCTTTTCTCAGAATTTTTGTGAATAGTTAGCTAATTAATCCCATCTTGAGTTTATTATTGAACAGTGCATGTACCCCCCCCCCCCCCCAATTAATCAGAAATCCTGTTGATTTGAATTTAATTTGATCAGGGATGTGTAATACAAGTATTTTATATTTAGATCCTTTTCTTGTTTGTATATTTTTATTTTTATTTCTTTTTAAATCATAAAATTGTTTCGTTGAACTACTTTTTTTCACATAAGATTTGATTAAGTATTTTATGTTGAGCAAATTCTATGTGTGGCCATGGTAAATCAAACCACTGTTGTGTTTTGGTATATCCAAGGTTGCCCGTCACAGGTCTCCGGCCTAAATGCAGATACCGTGGAATTGTTTTTTTGTTTTTAATTAATTGGAGAAATAATGAGCTGATGAATTGAGACTTTTGATTCAGTAGAATTTTTTTTTTTTTTTAAATTATAGTGATAAACTACTTTTAATTGTCATTATTCTATGTATTATTTCTAGAAATTAATTAAAATTACTAATCATGCCAAACGTTGGTCTGTACTTGTTTGTGGTGAATGAGAACATTATATTTTACAGTACTGCATCTAATAATCAGGCTTATATTCATTGCCTACCATCTATTTTGGTGTTATGCTGAGTGTGTATGTTGCCACTTTCTACAACTAATTGTCTGGGTATAGGGCGCCACCAAGTGGTAGATTTTGATAAATAACTCCCAGGGTTTAAATTTTGGGGATTTTTTTTGCATGGGAAATTACTCGTCTAATGATATTCCATCATATATAAGATCAACAAGAACTTTATTAAACCTTCTTATTTCTCTGAAGGTCTCATGCCACTAATTAACCAATGGCTGCTCGTAGCCCTCAATTTAAATGCCCAGCAAGAACCAATGAAATTTTTTAAATATTATTTTTCTCAGGTGCTCCCTGTTTGAGGGCGTAATCACCTGGGTCAGAGGTGAGACCAACATGTGGTCTTTTGTTTACTACTTAGCGGCTGTGTACCTGTGGGTTTATTCTGTGTGTTAATGGATGTTCTAATCTTGGTGTTTTTCCAGTGATTTCTCTTGGTGCAATCCAAATACAGTAGGTGTGTCTTGTTTACCTGAGATTTGCAAGAGTTTGAGCTGGCCAACATGTTAGTTTTTTTCATATGGTTGATTACTGGCATGTTGATTTCCCATTTTTGAGCCATATTTTCAACTTTCTTCGTCATTTTCATATAGCAATCTCGTCATATGTTAACATTGTCGTCTATGGAAATTCAATTAGTGGTATGAGCCCTGCATAGTGATACAGAGATTGAAGATAGAACAAATTGCACAGTTTACAATTTAGGAAACCCTTTTGTACTCTCTGTCTTTAGAGTGTTCAGCTATTGCATTCTGGGTGTATTATCTTAGTTGTGGAAAACCGTCTAATATTAATTTGTATATAGCGTTTAACACTTCACAGACGTCCGTTATTACCCGAATTCATTTCACAATCTGAAGGGCCTAGTCTTAAAATAGAACAGAACAGAGTAGCTCATCAATGTCATTCCATGGCAAAGCTTGACCTGTTTTAAAAAGAATTCTACGTCATACGACTGATGTGAAATTGCTATGCACAACATATGCATATGTAATCACAAGAAATTATCAAGTTACTATATTTAAAATTATAATATCTATGTTAGTAACTATTGAATCATGATAGGGAAAATTACGTTTGTGATCTCTTCACACGTTATAAAATCTGCTATATTTTATTTTAAAAACGCCATGCTCGTCAGCAACATAGTGTTTTATTTACTGCACCGCACATGTCGGTGTATCGTTTGCCGTGCGCTTTCGATGCGATTTCGCGAAATGTGCTCCAAACTCGTATAACAGCATTTGTAACCAGATCGATACTTCACAAACTGCAAAAATTACTCAAGATACAACAAGATATAACATGATTTTCACGTAATAACCCCTAATAATATGATCGCTCTCATCACAACTGCCCTTTCAACTTAGGTTCAGTTTATTTCCTGTTTGTTATATAAGTATTGTATAAAGTGAGTTGGAATAGCAAAATTATAGTATACTTCAATAGCATAAAGATTACATTAGAAAACGGGCCTCAACATAGAGTACACATATTTGTGTTTGCTTGTTAATCTCACATCTTTGTTAATCTCACACGCGGTAGACGAAAATAAAAGTGGAAAAAGTAATTTTTACAACGGTTAGAACAGTTACGAAGTAAGAACCTTTGTGAAGCATGTACAACTAGCACATGCAATTTTATATAGAAATGATATTAAAAAACAGTTCCTCGAACGTCCGAGTCGAACTAAGACAGCCATACAGTCATGGCGTTACAAACTTGGGATCTACTGAGCGTAAGAAAAACACACGAAATTTAAGTGAAATGCCATAATTTATGACAAATAGAAACGGAGCAAATTTAATGAAAACCCTGTGAATATGTATGTTGATTCATTGAATATAAAAAAACGCTTTGAATAGGTTCTTTACTGTCTATACATACATATCCAGGATTACATTAACATACACACTTCTGTTATAATAATTACAAATAAATTTCAATCGTCTCAATAGGTAGATTATCACAGCAAATACGATGATAAACATCAACGATAATGACACTTTGTATATCGCTGCAAATATATTATTGTTACGGATACATTGTCGTCAACATGACAGAGTTAATGTCCTAGATAAGACCCATATATTCACATTAACATTTCCTACATGTCTTCTGTAACTAAGAATGATGTAATCCAGCAGATAGTGCACCAAGAACTGATATGGCCTCAGTTACATTCTACTCGTTAATCATATTGTTTACGCTACAACGATGATGTAATAGGTTTTGGATTCAATGTTTCTGTTTTAAGTATTAAATTTTCTGAGAAAAAAAACACATTGTTTTTGAGAATATTGCATGTGTTTTTTTAATGTTGTGCATAAATAGAATTGTATACACGTATTGCATTTATAAATTCACAATAATAATGTATCAGGATGTTTTTCGCGAACATTTCACTGCAGTCAATTTGTTTCCTAGTAATTGTCACTGCAGTAGTTATACTTTTCCTGAGATTACTTTGATATGGTGTTCTAATGTGTAATAATTCCACTGTTGAAAAACGAAAGTGAACAAAATCATCTCGTGTAGACGTTATTTCAGCTTGGTTTCGACTCCAAGTTCCTTGTTTCGTGTTGAAACCTGACACATGTCAACAGAGCCTTCTGGCGGCATCCCAATAGTTGGTGAACAGTGTTGCTCAGGCTACATTCTAGTACGGGATAGAATAAAAGATAATTCCATACGTTTACATGTCGTTTAGACAGTTACGTTCAGGTAGAGAGGGACCTGCATTTAGTGCAGTAAGGGGCGACCAAGCTTACAAAGCTACAAAGAATATACAAATTTGCAGTCTCGAGTTCACTATCTGGGTACTCTTCTAGACCGGGTCTTAGAAGTGAGTCAGACTTAGCTCGTACATGCTGTATCTTGGTCCGTTTTAAGTGTTCGCGTGCAAAAGAGCTGTGCGCTACGAGGACGCGAATTAAAAATAATCCATTGTGACGTAAAAGCAATAACAGATGTAACCCCTGATGAGAAATATTTACAAAGCGATCTATCCTTTCCTCTGTCAACACGTCAAAACAGGGATTTTAAAATTAATAATCGCCACAAGGTTTACTATTAACAATATAAAACACAAGTATCGTGTTATGTTCTATAGCATTCGTTGTTGTGTTAAATTTAAGTAACAGATAGTGATTCCATTATTGTCACGGTTTATATAAATCATGTTCACTCTGTGTTGTGAATAAACATGGCGATATTATCAGCATTTTCCTATCGGAATGTGAAGCGGGTACATGTTTATATAACATGTCTTAATTGGATGTTTAGAATGTTTGAAATAGTAAGGTAGCATAAGGTTATGTTGATGTGTGCGTATTATGACATACTTGGAATGTGTTGGATGCTTGGATAGTATTTCACAAATAAATATTACATTATAAAACACCATATACATAACTACAGTGTCTTGTATCGCACGAAAACTTGCGACCTTCACATTTGTCTAAACACAATATAAAGTTTAATGACATAATAATACTAGAATATCGCAGCAGTAGTACGTCTCTCGGTCTCAAATGTTTAATTGTGATTGTGATCGGAACGCGCAGTATGAAATCCATTTTAATCTGTCTACGGTGACTCTATACTCACAATGTTATGTTAACCTGATTCAGTGAAAGAGGTCGCTACACTAACTCTAGGCGTATTCAACTCAGTCACGAACTGTTCCGTGATGTATAGGTCATGTAGCTGTTTTTTTCCATTTGTCGTCACAGGCGGGGAAGTTCAGAAAATTAAAACAAGGCCTTCGTGTTCATCTCGCTAATAGGAAATCATTCAACTAAGTATCACGTGACTGGCAGCTGCGCTAAGTAACTACTGGTGTAGTTAAACCCAGGGAAATTGAGGGTAGAACCAATTAGCGACTGCGTTGGAACTTTTTTTATTTGTTTACCCTATTTTATCAAGCATGCTCTTTTATTCAGATTTGTGTGTCGACAACCATACAATGTATTTTTGGCATTTATTTTGAGAGGCGTCTGCATAGCTTAGCTATTATCATAAGGAGTTTGGATTATGGTTGTAATAACAAATGAAACTTATTAGACATATTATGTGAACGTCGTCAGTCACTGATCGAATCATACGATCCGCTTTGAAAACTATCCCCTTTCAGCCGGTCTTCTTAATGAGCACATCAAAAGTGACGAATTCTATTAAATGTTACCTCGGGGTTTAAGTCTGTTGTTTTAAGTATACTCAATTTCAACTGTATCCTATTTTAAAAGCCCTGTCGTATCTGGAGTAATTGGCAGTCTAAGATAGGACTGATATGCACCAATCACAGGCAATGATAAATGACATCGGAGAACGGTGAATGAACTTTAACATTTGGCTGACATCGTGTAGGAACGCTTATTCGTGTTCCATCGCTGATTTGCGTCATTCTTTTCTCGACAGGAAACGTACGTTCAAGTGGATTCGCTTGTACGAGTACATGTGCAAAACATTTTGGAAATGGATTGAATCACGCATGCGCAGAATGTCTATAATATCTGTTTCGCCAAGATTAACAAATGTCATCAAGCTGCTGTTTTTTTCTGAAATGGACATTTATTGTCTCCCTATATTGATTCAGTTCTGTTATAAGGTCAGACGATCCTGCATCGATAATGACAGCTTTGACCTCTGTGTTTTTCAGCTATAAACTGAGACATTCATTCTTTGTAATTAAGGGAATGAAATTCAATAAATACAAACTCATTTGCATACGTATGAAGTTGATACCAGACACTAAACCGCACTGTTACAATAATTCCTTCCTCAACCATTTGTAAAATTATATATATATAACATATTTATATATATGATATAACTTCATTACAATTACTCGCATTACAGGAGATTGTTATTGAAACATTGTTCCATACGTGGACCCAAACTCTTATCATCTTATCGATTTATTTATTACTCGACCGAGCTAATTTTATATTTCACTCGAAAGCAACACTTGTTTTGAAGACATTTTTGGCTGTACGCAATATGAAATGAAACCTTCCATAATTTACTTTTCCCCAGTATTGATGAGTGTTGCTTTGCACTCCAGCACTACCCATCCACTTAAACCCACACGATACCCATCACAGCTCGGTCTTTTATTATTTTACCGATATGATTACGTTGACTACATAAATAGTCGCTATAGTACTGATACATTTGCATTATATAATGTTGATGACTTCCATTGCTAAAAAAACAACACATGACTCTACTAAACTGAAGTAGGTCGAGGATAACATATAATACTACCACGTTAATTCATGCGTAGTTCTTAATGAAATGCTATTATTAGCAGAGATATAGGAGTAGAGGGTTCATAGAATAAACTAATACAATGCACCAAGTGTTGCGGATACGATAATTTTTATTTTTATTTTTCGTTGTGTACACACAAAAATTAAAAGTCTTCGCCATGACTGTTTGATTGATTAGTCAGTTCACGAACGTGTTTGGTGTATAGATACTTGGAAGCTCACACACTTACACACTGTATGGTTGGAACATGCATCAATCTTCAGCGAACACCTAACGCTGTAATGTTGGTTCTATATCTTATATTCGTGGGGCGGAATTGTGATGTGTTTGTTAATGCTCATATTTTATAAGAATACGATCGCTAATGTGAAATTATAGTGTGTTTTCATAAATTATCGACGAGCACGTAAATTCCCGCAATGCTTTGTTCGCAACTTAAAATTAAACGCTTTGCAATATAGCGCATGTAATGCATTTTCCAATGTTATGTTCGTAGGCAACAGACGAAATCAGTCCCATTGATATCAGGAATCATTTTAATTATATGCAATCTCACAGTCTACGTCTTGTTGGTATTAACCGTTGTTTGCTTTGCAAACACAGCACACCTGATCCCAATTCGTCGTAGAATACTTGCACGGTATACTCTCCAGGTTATTCGCCTGACGTTTTTCATGTGCACCAAGAATTTCTTGTCTCATAATTCTTTAAAAGAATCTATATAAACATATTCAGTGGCACATTTACAAAGATATATTCTACGTTAAAGTGCACTAGCAAGCAATGCCTAATAAATGTAGACAGTAAATATTACCATATTAACCTTTTCAACACCAGTTCCTTCTTTTCATCACAAATTTAAAGTCTGCTTTTTTCTTCTGAGGATTGGGGAAAATTTGCCAAATTTTTGAGTAAAAACTAAAAATTGAAATATATTTTGCCGGTTTGCTCCAAAATTAGAGTTCAATTTCTAGAAATACTGAAGAATATATATAAAAAAGGGTTGATAAGTTTGAGTAAAAAAGTCCGGTGGTGAAAAGGTTAATTTAGTATATTTATAGGCTGATAACTTAAGCATGGCATATCTAATGTTACAGTCTGACTTATATCAAAACCAACACAAACATGATTGTTAAGAAAAAAAGACCGAGAAACAGATCAGACACTACTTGGATAAGCTTAATTACGTCATCACATGTGCTACGTCAATTATCGATTACTATATCAGTGATAAAAGACAGTAGCAGGGGATACAAAGTCGCACAGTGACTCTCCATATCGGTATTTATTTATTTGTGCAACGGAAGCCCATATCACGTAAAATTGAAAAGTCGGCTACATCGCGTAGAGGCAACAATAGAGGATACTCGTGAGTACTGTAAATATAAACATGTCTTTTTCGCGAGCATATCTTTTTCGCGAATTTAGCGAGAGAACTGATTCGCTAATTCAAGATGTCGCTAACGACTTTATTATCATTTAAAAATGGCCGCCAAACCAAGAAATCAACAATAACAAGAGAGATTCGCTAAATCAACATTTCGCTAATACGCCATTTTACCACAATTCGCTAAAATTTCATGACGCTTTTTCAACATGTATTACAGTATCTTCCGATAAAGTCTTTGGACGTAATTATGCACTCAAATGATTCTAAATTCAAAAAGCAATTAATGCCCTGTACTGGGAATATATTTTAAATGATATGCGTGAATAGTTGCGCAACCTGCTTTGAGGACAACGAACCTTGCTGTGCTTTTCACATCTTTGATAAAAATCGGGCCGTCATCACGTGTCTCTCGTCAAAAAGCGCTGTCAAACAAAAATACCGGCACACACTGTACCTGTACCTGTATGATGTGTACACACATTTAACATGGTTGCACGTGTTCAAGCAATTCGTCGTTGTAATTATCTAACGATGCTCTATGACTCGTAACAGTCAAGGAGGGTAAACATTGTAATATGCACTTTAAGGAAAATGATCTGTACTCTAGGGTGTTATAAGGATGCTTACATGTATCACTAAGATAATATCAGAAGCTATTCTAGGGTCATGGAGAGACGAACGTTCATTCCTGGTAAATAAAGTATTATGATCACGACACAGCTAATTGGTGGCAAGGTTGTGATAATGCGTGAACACTGAGGCAGAAGGAGAAGATAACGTGGTTAAAGGTTGCAAACATCATTTAATTTATTAACGCGCAAATTAGGTATATGATATAAGTAATGTCTTATTTAAAAAAATTCATGCATAGTGGCAATTTTGCTTCTAACCTTGTTTATTTATCTGGTATTATTCAATACTTAGATAGATCAACAGGCAATGAACCAACTTACAGACGTGAAAGTCTAAACTATTACAGCGGCCTAACGAAAGATACCGAATCAAATCATAGTGTGGTAACCCGCAACCTTATGTATACACAAATCCAACATTGACAACAACAGAGAAATCATACGAGAATCAACAGAACACCAGTCCCTCGTACCACGTGTTTGGTGATCTGGACAGGGTATTATTCATGCTGCCGAGTGAGCAGAAGATAGCAAAGACTCGAAGTAAACATTTTCAAGCCTACATATATACAGTGTGTGTGACATGACTATAGGAAATCGTATTCGTGTTTATTAATAAAGTAACATTAAATATTTTCAGGTTATATCCGGTAATAAGCTATTCTATTAGGGAATTTTAATTAGACTCAATTAAATCGAAACTCTACCTGGCGTTGCGTTTTAATCGAGTTTGATTAATTAAAATCTAATAATGATGTAGAAACAAGATCTTACAAATTGTAACTTGATGTAGAACAGTAGAAATGTTTGTGCAGCTTAGACTTATACCAAGAAAATATATATATACCAAAACATTGAGGTTCAGGTCAGAATAAGAGCTACACAGGTCAGCTTGAAGAATTACTTTGGTGAAAACGAGGCCGATGTACATATACACTAATGTTTTGTTCGAAGTATACTGCACGAATGACTTGACTTAATCTTTCGTAGTCGGTCTGTTTCTTTTTATATCATAAACACAAGCATCTCGAAAACGCACTGAAGTTCATTTGATACAGACGATATATAAGAGCAAAGCTGTTGTATACATATATTATTTTATAGTTCACCAACACACTCACATTATCTTGAATATGTGGCCTTGGGGCATTGACGCTGTTAGCTCCATTTCAGTAATAGAGAACATATACAAATTAGTATATGCGCTGTTTAAAGATGCGTTTGGGACAGACATGCTTCGACTTAATGTATTGGTACAAGCTAAATACACCTTGTTCACGTACATGTGCCGAATATGTCGGGGTCACGGACCAGAGAACGACATTATGAATAATAAAAATAAAATATGACAATGATTGATATGATATGATTGTATTGTGGAATGAAGATGTACCGAATTTCACGAAAAAGTGTTTTGGTGATGTAGCAACACAATTAGCTGGGAGAAATGAGTTCCTCTATTTGCAATAGTGTATAAATAACTACCTACCTCGTTTTCGGAAATACCCCGTACAGTTCTGGCATATCTTGGTGTCCGGGAATTCCGGACATATATCGCAGCTGATGCACTTACGCCAAGTGACGTCGTAAATCTCCCCCTCTGGACATTTGGAAACGGCGGTCGCGATCAGTGAGCACAGAAGGAGAATGATCAAGATCCAGCATAGAAACGCAACGCTCACCAATCTGTCAGGCATCATGGTCCCAGTACGCGGACGCCGAAATTTGAGCTATTTCCTCTTTTGCTCTTAAAACTAAATTCCCCTCACAAAAAATCGGTTTGATCCGGGGTTATATAAATAGGTTAAAATTAATGCCAATGGCTGTTAATAATATCATTCGCAAGATTCAGTTTCAATGTATCTCATCAAAAGAACCGTTTTCAAGTTGAGCCAACTGTAGTTATGACACAGAAATGTACTAAGTATACGACCTTCAGCAAGAGTTACAATGTGTATAACAGACGTAGTTCACAGTCTTCAGTTCGAACTATAAAATAAAACGAGACAATTTCGTGCGCTGAATTAAACAGTCTGATGACATCAGCTGCTCAATTTTCCATGTCCTCGGGTGAATCCGTCTCACATGTGGCGTTTCTCTTTCATTCAAATACTCGTATCTGTACAATAGCAAGACTTACAGAGGCTATCAATGATATCAATCGCCCGCATACACCTATCACTATGCTTGTACGCATACGATTTAATAAGTCGGATCTTGAGACGCCCGATCGCCACTTCTAAGCGATTAATAAAAAACGTGCTGCGCTTTGTGCCACTCGACCGGCTCTGTTTAAAGTTGCAATCAAAACCGGCAGCATCAAATAGCGAGTGATTAAAACGACGTGCTTGCTTGCACCCAATGGCTAATGTTCGTGGTCTAGAAAGTCTTCCGGAAATCCTTGCTAAGAGTGTGCGATCGTGCTACAATCACGATTTCGTTCAGAGAATTGCAATTTCATTTCGGTGCGCAACTTTAAGAACAACTACACTGACCGCGTCGGAATTAGCCGCATTCGGTGCCTAAATTAAATAAGAGAGCTGAAGTAATAAACAATCTCATTATCGCCAAATCCCAGCAACGAGCGCGATACAACCGTGGAACAGTCGTGACTAATTCGATTCATGAAGGAGTTGGTGGAAGAGCCTGCCCCGACGAGTAATGTACATTCCCACAAATCAGATGGCGACCAGGCAACGCAGATGGGAGGTCACCGAGGTCACGGGAATATTTAGAAAACATTTCAGTTATGATAGCCATCTTTCAGCCCGAAATGCCGTATCATAACATCATTACAGAAACGTCACTTCTCATCAAAATCCGTTAATGCAAACCTCCAAGATTGCTCATCCAATTCGACCAATCAGACAGCCGTATGTGTTGGGACGTCTTCTTGATATCTGTTGAGGTAATATTCTGTTACAAAAAAACTACCAACTAATCTTTAATAAAAAAAAATAATATTGTGGTAATTACGTGCATGACAATAACCGAGCCGAGTGTCGAGTGTCACGAAGGCGAGGGTTTTATTAATCTGAGCATGACTTTGCGTACATCCATGTGATATATATGTGGGATATTTAAGAAAACTTAAGCTGTCCAAGTACTAACTATTTATGTATAACTATGTGACGTAGATAATCACTGATTTCACAATGCAGGTCACGGCTTTCTGTTGAAATGAACTTAAGCCCGGAGCGACATCGACGGTGATGAGAGCCATACATGCACCCAGACATTTGATCGAAGCGTACATTAACGATCGATATCAAAGTAATCCGTCGATGTGGATATCTGGATTGACCTCAGCGCAACTCGCTTTTGTTAAAATCGTATATGCACAGACGACAGCTTCGTTTATTTTCAATGCCCCAATTTATCTGAAAGACACGATCAACGATAACGACAGCCTGCGAAAGACTAGTCATGGCAGGCGATCTGTCTTTAGCAAAGATAAGCGATCACTTCGTCTGTTTTATTAATCCCGCTGTTTTTGGATATCTCGAGTACTATTTGTTCTACTGTTTGTGCTCTGTGGATGACGCAGGTAGCATTCTAGCGATAATACTTATTTAGAAATCGATCACGTTTTATGTAAATGAGGGCGAGTTTGCGGGGTGTGAACGTTTCCGGGCCAGCAACTACTATAATCGAGCACAGATCGATTCTGTCACGATTCATTTTGCGTTTAGCTTCTTTTCACTCTTCGATCCATATGAAGTAGGCGCACATTCAGTAGAAAAATTGAATGTCGATCAAATTAATGGAAGAAAAAAGCTTAATTTATAGATTTATTGAAAACGTTTGGCGGTTTGTTTTTTCCTGCAAGACTGATTTCATTTTTGAGTTAAATTGAGACTGTTAATATCACTAAGTTTAAATAAATGTCGCGTTTCTAGCATCCCTATGACACCAGGTGTTGACATGGAATTACAATGACACTAAATAATATATACTCAGTAGCTATTTGGTTTCAGTGGGGATTAGGAAGACGAAGATCTATAGATTTACAAACGTTGTTCTCGGATAAAACTATCACTGTTTACCTGACATATAGGTATCCAAATGTCAGTGTGTTCACGGCTGTGCGCATGTGCAGTACGTTGTTGTTTTCAACCTGAATGGAATAAATCGGTGTTATGTGTACCAACAATTATTCGTGAATAATGAGTAACATAAGGAGTTGAATGCATATATTGGTATATCAAATCGCTCCGGGTACGTTGTCACGCGCGTGTTCGAATTACGCGTAAATAAGCAGTGTATTTTAACACGTGTTGTCTGCGTTGCCTTGGCACCCACAGAAAACAATTCGCGACGCGACGATCTTGTCGTTTTCATATTTCCTTATCCTCTGTATGTGAGAATTCAAAATTGATTTTGTAAACTATGAAACGTTTGCACTAAAACATTTCGTATAGCTCTTTTTTTTACATCATTCGACGGTACAAGTTTCTGCAAGAACTATTTCCTGAGCCAATATCAATTTTTCATCTTTGTTCTTTGAAAAGCAATTACCTACTGGACCATGTGACGATCGTCGGTGTAGACACGCTCCCTTTGGAGATGCACATGTTTCATTCAAGTGGTAGAGGCATCTTTGTCGGCATTTTTGAAAGGCTGTTTTTTGTTCAGTGTGCTATTCTCGTCTTACAAACATTTGTTGTTAAGGATCTCTATCTATTTAATGAAATAACATTGCAAAACATTACCTATATTACTCGTATACCTTGTAAATACCAGCACTTAATTAAACTGTTTCAATGTCGATAGATACGAGACTGATTACTCCCATTACTTATACGCACCGTCTCCTGTACCCTAATGTTCAACATATCATTATTGTTAATCGTCCCTTTTAATGTATTCACACGGCATTATCTATGTTCATATTTCAAATGGCTCTAGGGTATTTGAAAAATATCTCCTTCGCCTTCTCATCAGAATGTATGGAACTTGTCAGTGCCTATAACCACGATGGACACACCGCTGATTGACAGTAGATTGATGTTGTTTAATACCTTATCTTGGTTAGTGACATTGACCTTCAAAGACAAATGCATGTTATGTTTTACCTCGTACAATTGAGGGAATGGGTGGAACAGTGCGCGAGTATGCGCAGGTGGTACATGAAAACAATTATCCCGGACACAGGATGTTAGATATATTTATAGGCGGTTTTGATTTCCACAACGGAATGGTGACTTCAGAAATTGGAGTTTGATCAATAATTACAGTACATGGGCAATTAAAGAGAATAAACCATTGCACAACAAAACCCGTAGTGAATAATAATAAATAATAAATTAAATAATTTGTGGACATTCTCTGTTGTTACAATTAACCCATGTGGACAGTAACTCTGGCTTAATATACGTTTTATTTACAGGGATCAGCATTTCAACCTTGACTGAGAAAAGGTCTGACAAGAGTTATTATTAAAATAAGCAAAACATGTACACCTCACTGTGTACTCAAATTGGTGTGACGTAATCTACGTAATTAGCATATCAACGTAAAGTAAGACTGCAATAGAGACTTTTTTGTTGGAAACACTGTACTTATGCAAGACCATAAATAAAATTAGTGATCAATAAAGAGGCAGTATAATGGGTAACTCTAGTTCTCATGATATTGATGTTTACATTACATATTTGGGTTCGAGTGGACCAGAAAATCACACATAAATTGTTATTTGTAAACTATTTGTATATGCTGGTTAATTGTCGTGATATAATTTGTATAATTATAATAATGAAAGTTATAATAGTAACTCTGTTTACACATATTATTTAATATTATTATACCTCATGATTATGACAATGCCAACCAGATTTGGGCATTTTGGACCTACCTGCTGACATATTCGTACTTCTACATCCATCCAGATTCCTTTATCCCGAATTTACCTGATTTACGCCAATAACCTGTCGAGGAAACAGGATACGTGGCAATATTCATGAAATACCTAGTTTGCCATGTTTGCTTTCACTATTTGACTTACTGGAGAAGACACTAGGATTTTGTAGCGATTTCGCGTGATTTTTGTCGCGCGTTCTGTAAGTATGGTCAGCGCAAAATGTCGTGCCGGAATTCAGACAAGTGAATTCATGAGAGGTTGAACTTGAATTGAAATTTCAACAAAATATACGTAAAAACTTCTCACCTGAACAAACTATTACAAACATTAAGAATGTGACATAGACAATGTGTGTACAAAACTGAATAGAACTCAAAGTCACTCTGAAGTAGACATGCCTCGTGCACAAATACCCACACCACAAGAAATATGTTCCGTGTATCCTAATGTATGAAATACTCACTGTTATAATTATGTGTATCATGTGTACGTGCCCGTACAATGTTATTAAATTATTGTGTTTGTATTTCGATTACAGCAAACTTATGGAATAAAAAGTGAATGAAAAATGAGTAGATGAACAAAAATCAGACTTATCTTAAAATTAAAATTCGTGATATATTTCTTTCATAATATTAGCTTATCACATCGATTATAATATCGAGCACTGCCCTTTATTTAAACACGTGAAGCCCTGTAGCCCGGTTTCACGTGCAGCCATGTAGCCCGGTTTCACGTGCAGCCATGTTGTCGGACAATTGCGGAGCAGTGCTCGGGGTCAATGCACGAATTTACAATAAAGATTTGTTCGTGACTCATCAATATTGAATAAATCCACACATTTGCATGGGTCGTTCAAGCAGCAAACCCATCGATAATATTTCAGCTTAAGAAATCTTGGTCATTTTTATCTGGATATTTACCTATTTACATGTTTTCACGTGTCAAATGCTCGGGTCTACGGCGTGCTATTCACACATTTCTTTCTTCCTAAGCTACCGCAGCACGTATAGTCAATTTTAGAGTATAGTAATTGAAAATAAAGGAATCCGCATTGACAATTATTGCGTGACAACATAGCTCGGACGAAGCTAATCACTTAAATAATCAACTGCGTCTCGCCCTTTGTTGCACACATCCAGTGTTGCCCTGTTATCATTCAATAATAGTCATGTGATAGGTATTTTTGATGGTTAAAAACCTTTCACTTAGGTAACCGGGATTCGGTCGTTTCCACGCTAGGCTGACAAAAGACACACACAAGCTTCGTTCATGTTCCCAAAACGATTCTCTGCCAAGTCCCTGGTTTTCACCCGAGACAGCATTAAATCCATCTTTATTTCTTGTCACCCCTTAACCAATTACAATCAGTATAAGAGACTCCAAGGCCTTTCCTTCCAACAAACAACCAATCACATGAAAGTTGTACACATCATAATCAATTAATTACTCGTCAAGCTGTCTAGAGAAAACATTTCTATACATTGTCAACGCTAACTAATATTGATGGGGTAATAATCTCGCACTAACATTCCACCAAGATACTACCTTAGTTTAAAATCGCAAACAACATTGGTTTAGAATTACAGCTACTGTCTTGTATCTTAAAAACTGCAGAGTCATAAGATGTTTTTGGTTGATTTCGACCAGCTCGCCATCTGGTCTTGTCATTAACCTTTATCAGTATATGTCATGACAACCACTGTCAAACTGACTGAAATATAAATCATGATAGTCAACTCGCCGTCTTCTATTTCATAATTATTGAGCGGACAGTAAAGCCTTTCTCTATCTTATGACAACAAGTAAAATGTATCAAAATATTTAATGAGGGTTAATTTTAAAAAAAACATTTCGTGACACCTATTCCAACATCCATGCATATTTTAATCATAAATATCCAAACCTAAATTCACTAAGTGCCGTTGAAATGTCTGTAATATATGTATTATATAATTGTTATACACTGCACCAACAAAATTCGAATTATTTATCTCGAAAGAATGGTTAAATTTACTCAGTACGTGAAATGTATCCGGAATTTCATCAGAAAAATGTGCTTGTCCATTTTGTTCCGCTGCAGTTAGCCACCAAGACAAGAAGTAATTTGCCTTCACGAAGTAGCGTGTCAGTATTTTATATATATTCGTCATGTGTTTGAGTATTCATGAAAAAAAAAATGTTTTCATTATTTCTGGCAGTGATGCATATTGTTTCGACACACATAGCAATGTGCAACATCGTTGCATTTCAAAATTCAAGCTTGACATCAGCTGCTGTGTTTATTGTTAACGCTAGTTTCACACATTTCCATCATCTTTTACACATAACAAATATGAATAAAGATTTTGTTGTATTTTAGTTGCTATATATTTTGAGAGCTGTAAATTAGACATGTGTTCGTTGCTTCTTTCAAAGATATAAGTCATAAATCTCTACACAAGTCATTCACGGTCGTACAATGTGCACATTATTCCAAAGAAAATGTGTCGTCAATATCGTAGTAATAACTGGATGTGTCCAGTTCTGAGTTATTCATGTCAAATCTTCGTTCTTTTTAATAGCATTGCTACTCGAGGAGATAAAGCGATTACAAGATATAACCGCCGTCACGTTTTAATCAAATTTAGTATGAAAAACGCATTATTGGTAATAAACGTTCAATTCGGGAAATATCACATTAGTACGTCGCTTAGCAACTCTCCGGTTATGCGTAAATCATACTTACAGATTAGTACTAGATTTCTGATTGAGAGCGTAAACGAAGTTATTACTAAGCATCCACGGACCAAGGTTGTGATTATTCTCGCTACGTTATGTACGGGTCCCCATGTCACCTGAACAACATCACCAAACACAATTGCAATCAATTCACGGCGGAATGCCTCAATCCAGAATGTCAATCACTGTCAGAGTATCCTTGAATGATTTTTAAATTACTCGAAGTTTTTGGGAAATTTACAATGTGAACTTTGACCTCTCATCCACAGTTCTAAACTTAGATTATTAATATGTGCAAATGAGATTTATATTGGTAATCGGATATATCCTCTTCCAAACTAAGTGTAAATCTATAAAATGCAGAAATATTTGACCATATGTGACCGTAATCTTCAAATTTGTAGGAAGTGAAATACATGTATTGTTGAAGTCCCTGTACACTGAAAAGTGCATACCTGCGTATACCCTGGCAGATGAAGACGAGATAGGGATGCATCGATCCTCCAATATCCAATATCATACATAGAACGTTTGGTATTCACGGTTGTTTTGAACTTACATTAAAAATACCATCCAGAGTTTTCACTCTGAGGCCTTAAATAGTCCTTGTCCATCCCTGAGAACACCGTAAATTCAACTGTAATGTTTTAATATTTGCTTTCGATGGGGTTATTTCTGGGTAGACAGCTGCCTGCATACCTCAAATAAACTCGAATAAATTAAGCATACAACATTAAACTGAACAATGAAAACTACGGCATTCTTATGGAAAGCCACAGCTATCTTAAGTCGTAAAATATTATGTTGTGTAGTGCATTTACCTTGTGATGTGGTGCATTTACCATGTTGTGTAGTGCATTTACCATGTTATGTAGTGCATTTGCAATGTTATGTAGTGCATTTACCATGTTGTGTAGTGCATTTACCTTGTTATGTAGTGCATTTACCATGTTGTGTAGTGCATTTACCTTGTTATGTAGTGCATTTACCATGTTGTGTAGTGCATTTACCTTGTGATGTGGTACATTTACCATGTTGTGTGGTGCATTTACCATATTATGTGGAGCATTTACCATGTTGTGTAGTGCATTTACCATGGTGTGTAGTGCATTTACCTTGTTATGTAGTGCATTTACCATGTTGTGTAGTGCATTTACCTTGTTATGTAGTGTATTTACCATGTTGTGTAGTGCATTTACCTTGTGATGTGGTGCATTTACTATGTTGTGTGGTGCATTTACCATATTATGTGGTACATTTACCATGTTGTGTAGTGCATTTACCATGTTGTGTAGTGCATTTACCATGTTGTGTAGTGCATTTACCTTGTTATGTAGTGCATTTACCATGTTGTGTTGCATTTACCTTGTTATTTAGTGCATTTACCATGTTGTGTAGTGCATTTACCTTGTGATGTGGTGCATTCACCATGTTGTGTGGTGCATTTACCATATTATGTGGTGCATTTACCATGTTGTGTAGTGCATTTACTATGTTGTGTAGTGCATTTACCTTGTTATGTAGTGCATTTACCATGTTGTGTAGTGCATTTACCTTGTTATGTAGTGCATTTACCATGTTGTGTAGTGCATTTACCTTGTGTTTGTGTGCATTTACCATGTTGTGTGGTGCATTTACTATATTATATGGTGCATTTACCATGTTATGTAGTGCATTTACCTTGTTATGTAGTGCATTTACCATGTTGTGTAGTGCATTTACCTTGTTATGTAGTGCATTTACCATGTTGTGTAGTGCATTTACCTTGTGATGTGGTGCATTTACCATGTTGTGTGGTGCATTTACCATATTATGTGGTGCATTTACCATGTTGTGTAGTGCATTTACCTTGTTATGTGGTGCATTTACCATGTTGTGTAGTGCATTTACCTTGTTATGTAGTGCATTTACCATGTTGTGTAGTGCATTTACCTTGTGATGTGGTGCATTTACCATGTTGTGTGGTGCATTTACCATATTATGTGGTGCATTTACCATGTTGTGTAGCGCATTTACCATGTTGTGTAGTGCATTTACCATGTTGTGTAGTGCATTTACCTTGTTATGTAGTGCATTTACCATGTTGTGTTTCATTTACCTTGTTATGTACTGCATTTACCATGTTGTGTAGTGCATTTACCTTGTGATGTGGTGCATTTACCATGTTGTGTGGTGCATTTACCATATTATGCGGTGCATTTACCATGTCGTGTAGTGCATTTACCATGTTGTGTAGTGCATTTACCTTGTTATGCAGTGCATTTACCATGTTGTGTAGTGCATTTACCTTGTTATGTAGTGCATTTACCATGTTGTGTAGTGCATTTACCTTGTGTTTGTGTGCATTTACCATGTTGTGTGGTGCATTTACCATATTATGTGGTGCATTTACCATGTTATGTAGTGCATTTACATTGTTGTGTAGTGCATTTACATTGTTGTGTAGTGCATTTACCATGTTGTGTAGTGCATTTAGTGTAGTGCATTTACCATGTTGTGTAGTGCATTTACCATGTTGTGTGGTGCATTTACCATGTTGTGTAGTGCATTTACCATGTTATGTAGTGCATTTACATTGTTGTGTATTGCATTTACATTGTTGTGTAGTGCATTTACCATGTTGTGTAGTGCATTTACCATGTTGTGTAGTGCATTTACCATGTTATGTAGCGCATATACCATGTTATGTAGTGCATTTACATTGTTGTGTAGTGCATTTACCATGTTGTGTAGTGCATTTACCATGTTGTGTAGTGCATTTACCATGTTATGTAGTGCATTTACCATGTTATGTAGTGCATTTACATTGTTGTGTAGTGCATTTACCATGTTGTGTGGTGCATTTACCATGTTGTGTAGTGCATTTACCATGTTATGTAGTGCATTTACATTGTTGTGTAGTGCATTTACATTGTTGTGTAGTGCATTTACCATGTTGTGTAGTGCATTTACCTTGTTATGTAGTGCATTTACCATGTTGTGTAGTGCATTTACCTTGTTATGTAGTGCATTTACCATGTTGTGTAGTGCATTTACCTTGTGATGTGGTACATTTACCATGTTGTGTGGTGCATTTACCATATTATGTGGAGCATTTACCATGTTGTGTAGTGCATTTACCATGGTGTGTAGTGCATTTACCTTGTTATGTAGTGCATTTACCATGTTGTGTAGTGCATTTACCTTGTTATGTAGTGTATTTACCATGTTGTGTAGTGCATTTACCTTGTGATGTGGTGCATTTACTATGTTGTGTGGTGCATTTACCATATTATGTGGTACATTTACCATGTTGTGTAGTGCATTTACCATGTTGTGTAGTGCATTTACCATGTTGTGTAGTGCATTTACCTTGTTATGTAGTGCATTTACCATGTTGTGTTGCATTTACCTTGTTATTTAGTGCATTTACCATGTTGTGTAGTGCATTTACCTTGTGATGTGGTGCATTCACCATGTTGTGTGGTGCATTTACCATATTATGTGGTGCATTTACCATGTTGTGTAGTGCATTTACTATGTTGTGTAGTGCATTTACCTTGTTATGTAGTGCATTTACCATGTTGTGTAGTGCATTTACCTTGTTATGTAGTGCATTTACCATGTTGTGTAGTGCATTTACCTTGTGTTTGTGTGCATTTACCATGTTGTGTGGTGCATTTACTATATTATATGGTGCATTTACCATGTTATGTAGTGCATTTACCTTGTTATGTAGTGCATTTACCATGTTGTGTAGTGCATTTACCTTGTTATGTAGTGCATTTACCATGTTGTGTAGTGCATTTACCTTGTGATGTGGTGCATTTACCATGTTGTGTGGTGCATTTACCATATTATGTGGTGCATTTACCATGTTGTGTAGTGCATTTACCTTGTTATGTGGTGCATTTACCATGTTGTGTAGTGCATTTACCTTGTTATGTAGTGCATTTACCATGTTGTGTAGTGCATTTACCTTGTGATGTGATGCATTTACCATGTTGTGTGGTGCATTTACCATATTATGTGGTGCATTTACCATGTTGTGTAGCGCATTTACCATGTTGTGTAGTGCATTTACCATGTTGTGTAGTGCATTTACCATGTTATGTAGTGCATTTACCATGTTGTGTAGTGCATTTACATTGTTGTGTAGTGCATTTACATTGTTGTGTAGTGCATTTACCTTGTTATGTAGTGCATTTACATTGTTTTGTAGTGCATTTACCATGTTGTGTAGTGCATTTACCATGTTGTGTAGTGCATTTACCATGTTGTGTAGTGCATTTACCTTGTTATGTGGTGCATTTATCTTATTATGTAGTGCATTTACTGGTATATCATTATGCCATGTGGTGCATCCATCATGTGGTGTATTCATAATGTTATATATTTTGTTTCATTTACTTTTGAATAAATTATCAGTTGTGTCCCACAATGCATCTAATGTGAGCACACTCCATGTTCTAAAGATGGCTGCATCTATGTCCAATATACTGGCTGTAATACGTCTTGGTCATCTTGTTCCAAACTTTGAAGCTCAAAAAGTATCCCCAGACTTGGTATGTAAATTAACATTCGTGGAGTTGGAACAACTGGGGTGAATAGTAGACACGACATGATGTCACTTCGGCTAGCTTGCGCTACACATGGGGGTCATGCTCCAACCAAACAACTCAGAGGTCAAGGTGGTGCACCAGCGTTTGTTATCCCGCGTAGCGTGTTGGAAAGCTTCATTATCGAAGGTTTTACTGTCTCAGAGATATCAAATATATTATCAGTTTCTGAGGCGACTGTCTATCGAAGAATGGGGTACTACGGATTGAGTAAGATGGAATTCAGTGATATATCAGACATTGACCTAGACTCGCATGTCCGACAGCTAGTTACTGATTTCCCTTATTGTGGTGAGAAACTGCTGAAAGAGCTACTCCGTGAGAAAGGTGTAACAGTCCAGCGGATTAGATTAAGAGACAGTATTCATCGTGTTGATGATGATGGTGTGGAATCACGCAAGAAGGGTCGTTTACAACGGCGAGTATATAATGTAAAAGTTCCTAATCATTTGTGGCCTATTGATACCAATCATAAATTGATTCGATGGCATTTCGTTATATTTGGCTGTATAGATGGTTTTAGCCGATTACCTGTCGTTCTACAATGCACTGATAACAATCAAGCAGCAACACTCTTTCAATGTTTTGAGACTGGTGTACAGAAGTATGGTCTACCCAGTCGTGTGAGATCGTATAAGGGAAAGGAAAACGTTGATATTGCGGATTTCATGATATCACAAAGAGGCGAAAATCGTGGGAGTATCATCACTGGCAGAAGCGTCCACAACCAGCGAATTGAACGGTTATGGAGAGATGTTTACGAAGGTGTGTTGAGTCTGTACTCACAGCTATTTTACTTTATGGAAGAAAGCAATATTCTTGACCCATTAGACGAACAGAACATTGCCGCACTCCACTATGTGTATATGCATAGAATAAACAAGAAGTTAGAAGTCTGGCAAAAGGCATGGGCACGACACAGAATACGCACAACAAGGTCATCCCCGATGCGTATGTGGCTTTCAGGTCAATGGCAAGATCCTGTGGGAATAGACTTGACGGATACCATGGGATATGGCATTGAAGGCGTTGTGAATGAAACCGAGTCCGGTAATGGCAGACAGGAGGTTGATTCTAGGCCTGTGATCAGTTCGTTAGCATACGAGATTAGTCAGCCCTGCATAGATGAGCTTTCAGTGCGTGTACCTATTGACTGGGCATCTATCAATTACGGAATTGACATTTACAACACCGCACTGGATATTATTAAATCGTATTAATTATAAACGCATTTAATTTGAGATGTATTGACCATGTATTGTTTAGCGGCGATTAGATCGATACAAGATTGACTTGGTGCCATGTCGCACATAGTGCCTCTAACACTAAACTAAGATTTAATTCTCATAAATGATTATAGAATTCAATAGAAAATATACACGAATAATGCTCTAGACTGTTAGAAAACTATTTATTTCACATCGCATGGTCAGCAAATTGAATATACAATGGCACAACAACTATGTTGATGAGGTGTAGCCGTTATCTGTAATATACATGCAATATATGAACTATACTCAAAATGGTATGTCAAAATGGTATGTGCCTTATGTCACGACTCGAAACAGCCTTTTTTGCCTGATGTGTTCATTTGCCTTCAATAACGTTTCAGTGGCTGTCATACTCTGGGTCTTGTCGATAACATTTTGGTCCAAATTCACGTATCTATCGTCTAGAAAACTCAAATTTACAACTAAAGCTAATTTGCATAACAATGTTTTGACATTGGTCGTTATATTGGATACCGCATACAACTAAGGAAATTAAGTAGGGAAATTCACTCGCATTAAATTGCGTTCGCCGTGATAAGCAAAAATGTATTTCCACTAAAATACGTTCAAGATCTGCACTTTCTCATAGCATAAACATGGGTTTACCCTAGCTTAGTAAAATTAAAATATTATTGGGGTCGCAGTCACCATAGCTGCATGTCGCTGCGGTAAGTAGTCTCTCACCTCTTGGTTATAATTGTCGTCCAAATAATTCACGTCCAAAATGTTGGTTCCCTGGCGCCTCTAATAAATAAACTACACTACTGCTGGGCTGAATCAATGATATATCACCCCCAAAAATGGATGAATGGGCGAAATTTTTTTTTCTTTTCTTTTTTTTACCCCCAACATTTTTCGCTCGGAAAGCAATTCACGCTAAATTTCACGACGAACTTTTCAATGTTCTGGTTATCTCTGTGTGACTGCAGTCTTTGAAACAATTTATAGCACAACAAAAACGCAATGTAATGCAATATCACGACGAACGTTTCAAATGTTCACCCAATCCTCCATGTTTATTTGGTGATAAGAATGATTCAGCCCAGCGCTTAGATTTAGCGTGAATGGCTTTCCGAGCGGAAAAAGTCGAGGTTCTCTGCAAATAATTGAGTTCGGGTTTAAAAAATAGATAAAAATGCGACCAAGAAACCGCCGATTTTTCGGCAGTTTTTTAAGGTGTTATTTTAATCTTTTCTAATGACTGAAAGTTTAGCCGCAGTCAATAACGTATATTCAAGAGTATTGATATTTATTGCGACTAGCATGAATGGGTAGCTTCGTTTCGACAATGAGCTGTTATCGCTGTAAACAATGTCAGTTAAATTATTCTTCAAATGCCCAGTTTATCTTTTTTCATTTGAAAACAAATCATGTCGCTTTCCCATCAACATTCATTTCTACAGCATCGAGTGTTGAAAATGCGATCGGATTCATTCGCTTCCGTTGAAATTAAGTTGAAATTTATTTGCATTTCAACGAATTTATTTTGTTTCACGTTATTTTAATCATTGCTAGGTAATAATCAACAATCGTGAAACGCAGCATGACCGGATTGCGCTACCGCGATCATTTGCTACTAAGTAATGCAGTTGGTTCGTTTGTATTTGAATTTTTTTTTAGAATATACTTTCGTTATAAAATGAAACAAAATAATTGTATTTGGCGCACGATGTTGGTTAATGTGAATTTTTGAGAGAAAGATGCGCGGTCTACTTTTTAATCCAGCAAGAACAAAATGTATAAAATTTAATGAATTGCAATAGTCTCATTCGTTTTGGGTGGTCCAACTGCCGGCGTTGAAAATCGACGTAGGTGGATTTTTCAATGAAAATATAAGCCTCTAAAAATATTTGATGATAATTTTTTGAAAATTTGAAACCCAAATAAGGGCCCACCAGCCGTGAAACCGCCCAGGGCGATTTTTTGGATGGGCGAATTTACGGCAGAATCCGGTATTTGTTCCCCGGGAATCTATAATCAAGTAATACAAATGGTGTCACTATGCAGTATTTTTGGTGTCATTTTACATTTACAAAACATTGTATTGCAATGCATTAGTAATAATGTAAATATATATAATACATTCCTTTATTTTATTGTTGAGACTGAGTTATACAGTTTGTTACTACTACAATTTATCTATATTGGAAAACGGTTATGGGGTTTATTATTAATTTCAATAAACAATATTCAACTATCCTTTGCAACACCAATAAGATCATAATGATAATGTTTATTGCTCTTTGAAACTAGAGGCATTATCAGAGCATGGGTCTTATTTTGGAACTCCTGCCAGAATGGTATTCCCAGAATAGAGCCAGTTGTTAAAGAAACATAAACCTTTAATTCTCAACAAGGATGAAAAAACAGTTATTGAGACAAAGCCCTACTCCCCGCGACACCCACCAGATACGAAACCTGCTTACCGCGAAAGCCCCTCACCGTGAAGCTACTAGTTAGTACTCTAAATATCCAAACATATTTTAGTATAAGGTAGTAAAAAAACACTAAAAGAATAAACGAGACTGTATGCAAATCTAAATCATATCGTAAAAATGCATACTATCCGCCATGATATGCTGTGATTCCATCTTGTTGTGATGTTCTTTCGTCTTGTTGTGTGGTGCGTTTGTCATGTTATCTTGTGGTACACTGTGTTATGATGTTCATTCGTCTCGTTATGTGGTGGTGCGTGCATTCATCATGTTGTGCTGTGAGTCGTAAAATGAAATACGGCAATGAATATTTTGCGACGCCGTATACCGTCCTGCGTATGACATCATAATTCTCTCATTTCGCGCGGTATTTTGAAGCAGACATCGTTAAATCAAGCATGGAAGCCATACCGTATGACCTCGAATTAGGTTCAATACTACACAATTTCCAGGCAGAAAAGATAGATCCGCAAATAGTATCTGGCATGACCGACGCGGAACTTATGAGGCTTGGGGTCTCAACAATTGGCGATCGCGTTCGATTGCGTGAACGGTGCAAGGTTGTTGACCACGACTCGCCATCAGCAAGTGGAACTCTAGCTGCGGATCCGTAGCTCTATCTTGCGACTGACAACTGTTTTACCTTTTTCTTTATTACTTGGACGTCTTCTTTTCAAATTTTGTATTGTAAGTCGAATATAGAGCTACGGGATCTGTCCCATCCGAACTCGGGAAACTGTGTGTTCGTGAAGCACCATATCCAAACAATCGCTGTTATTGTCGAGAATGGTGACATAGCTCACCTTTATTGTCGTTTGGTCTTTTGTATAATAATTAGAAAACACAACGAGTCAAGTTTTATGTTGTAATAACCATTTGTATCGAAGAATTCAGTCGTTTTGCGACAAAAACGTCGTTTTCTCGACCTTCTTCGCCGCCATTGATATCCCAGAATGCTTTACGCCAATAGAACGAAATCTCGTTTGGGGATCACGTGATCAACTTTGACTGAAAAGAATATCGCCGTGAATTTTTTTAATCGTTAAAGAAAATTAATAAATTAAACAAAATTGTATAGTAACTATTTTTATTATGGAATTAATATATTTCTTTAATTATTTTAAAAAAAATAATAATGGTTATTTCCCTTGGAATTTATTTAAGACTTTTACATGTTTTAAAACCTCACAGAAATATTTCTTAATTCACATATCACTTCTTTACCGACTAACTCATTCACTTGCTGGCTCACTTTATTAATTGTTCTAAATAATGTTTTGTCATTTATATATATTTTTTTTCAATTTTATATATTTTATAATACAGAAATTCATCCTGAAATTTGACCGATTCATTTTTAAATTTTAGTGGCTATTTTGGATTACGTTGTGTCAATGAACTGCAATAACAAACACCTAAATTAAAGGAACAGTTACATGAAAAATATTTATTCTGGAGATATTAACCATATCAGTATAGAACTTGTAACTATGTGAAGATAAAATAGCAATGCTGTAGTATACATATTTTCATGGCCTCAGTACATGAGCGGAGTGTTCAAACTAAGCAATAGTATGTAACATTTATATTATGCATATTAGATTGAATGTACCAAGCTTTAAATTAGCATATGATTTTCCACCACATTTCCTCTATTAGAAGCACACCTTCAAAAAGAAAAACATGTAAACCAATTAAACCATTTATTTGTATTGTAATGACAAAATATACTGTTTTATTGTAAAAGTTTGGAACATCCATGGATGTGCTTCTAATATAGGAAACACAGTACATATACTGGTACTTGTATTTCAAAGTGGGATATAGATCAACAAAAATAAGAATGCAACTAATTTCCTGAAAATTATTTTTTCTATTTCAGAGTTAAATAAATACATGTATTGACAATCAATCAACAGATGTATTTAACAATGTGGACAATTCAAATCAGTCTAAAATGCAAAAAAAGTACAAGTTACAGAAAAATGTTTCTTACCAAGACTGTTCGCTACAGTATACAATGTAGTCATGTTGTTTAATAAATTTTAATATTAGCACTGGAGAATATAATAGTAATACACAAGTTCTTACAGTTATCAACATTGTACCAGTACTCTGCTGATACAGGGATGTGTTATTGCTGATTTTTTAAAATAAATTACCTAAGTGTATCTTTATTTAACATATACCTTCATTTCATTCATACACTGGCAGTGAGGTCACTTAATTTAAAGATTGTTACACTTTGAACAAAAGCATATACATGTGTATTTCCTTCTGAGACTCTTGCCTTTAATTTTTGTCTGGCTCCAAAGTGCATTGTGGGTAGTTTACATGTAAAAAATCTCCTTTTTAAATACCTTGACAACAGGGATTCTGATAGAGAACTAATGTTATTTGCCTTGTAGCACAGAATGAAAACTTTAATTTGATACAACATAACCACAAAACACTTCCATACAAATTCTTTGACAAAATTCAATGTACCATAATCTATTTGTTAACAGGTGCTATGTTCCTCAACATTACGTAATACAATATTCTTTTCTTTTCAGAATCAACATTCTCATTTTATGAAAGAAAACAGTGATTCATATGATACTAATATGCATAATACCCAGAATGCACCAATTGATCAGACAGGGAAGAAAGTGAAAGAGATAGACCTAAATAAGAACATTACATAAATTTGGAGCTTTTGTCCAGAGTGGGACCATAAGGTGGTAAAGCCATCTAACATCTAACAATTGTGACAATGTCTCTTTCTAAGCAATAAAGATGTGACCATGAAATGACCTTGAAGATTTGTATGTGGGGGGGGGGATCTTTGTAAATCTCGACTCGAACTTGAACATTTTTGGAAAACGTATAGGCCCATGCAGTTAAGTTTTCAAGACAATGTACATTCAAAAGGTACGTACAATGTTCTATAATGTATGGGAAAATAAATAAGTCAAAAAAAATAACTTGCACAAAAAGATATCTTTGAGAGAGAGGACCTTTTCATATCATGTGTCTGAATCTCAAAGCAATCTGGCTGAAGGTTTCATAGAAGAATTAAAAATATGTAAAAATGAGTAAAATACACCAACAAATTCACTAAAAATAGACCCTTGCATATGATGTCATTGGATTACAAATTTTGCCAATTTTCAAAGCAATGAAACATATAGTTCATAAAAAAATAATAAATTTTCGACCAAGAATCACAAAAATATTCACCAATAATAGAGGATTCAATATTTTGTCATGAATAATAAACAAACTTGCCAAGTATGGGGATGTTCGACTTATGGCTGTGTTTCACATATACGCCTGTGTGTGTCCAATATATGGGAGTACTTTTGCAGTCGAGCCTTTAATTTGGTTGGTTTTTTTATTAGGATCTCATGCCTTAATCCTTTGAATCCAGTATGATATCTTTGCCCAACTTTATCAAATAAATGATCTGCCTTGTATTCCTTAACAAATTTGTCTATGTCCTTCTTATAGGATCCTTTTGATGTCTTTGATGTATTTGCAAACTTGTCAATAATATCTGCAGCAAAGATCTTATCAAGGTCCTTTCCAACATTTCCAACAATTTGGCTGCATCTAGCAATTTGTAGATCTGTGTACTGCCCATGGCTGTTTTTAAGATTCTCTAAATTGTATGAAAGAAGATGAAATAAATTAGTTTGGTTATTGTATTATCATGCTAGCCTGAGGTTTGAGAACATGGGATTAGGCAAAAGGAAACATGGAGAAATTAATATTTTTAATTTAAGAAACTTTTCTATTCCATATCAGCTAGGTTTCCATTAATATTTTGTAATAAGAAAACATTTTTCTTTATCGTAGCAATAAATATTATATTCTCATGTATGACAATATAAAGGATTATAGATACAATTTTAGGCATCATGCAACTTGCAAAACAGCTTGAGTGGAATACCCATGAGTAATACTCAAGGTACACAAATGTAGGTTTGACTGCATTAGGGTAGACCATTGGAAACTTTGGGAGCAGATCTACAGAGTATCTGTATGAACATCCATGCAGTTGTAATTCAAATAAATTGTAATGAATGATATACAATGCAAGATTACTTTTGCTTACTTTTGAATTCATTATTTAAGAATTCGTTGATGAGGTCCAGTGCAAGGTTGTGCCCTTTCCCTCCTACCATATTTGCCGTGCTGTTCCAGATCATATCTGCAGCTACACGTTTGGTTACAAACCCTGAAGCACCTGTAAAATATTAGTTTACATTCTTAAAGTTTTAAGTTTTATCAGCTAGCAATGGTCAAAAGTTAAAACTGGTATGAGGTTATAATTCATTGGTCCATAATTTCCCAGTAAATGACCACTGCAAAAAGCAATTTAGGGGTAGATCATTACATACTCAGGGGGGGGGGGTCTTTGGCAGGAGAATAGAGAAAACAACTGATGCAAAGAAATTTTATGAAATATAATTTCTGCATGAAACAACCCGAGCAAAAAAAATACCTGCTGAGGTACTCGCACCACCCACCCATCTACTTACAAGATATCAATCTGTGACCAAGTATCAAGTACTTGTTGTGGTTTTGTTTCCAAAAATCTAACATGTTGATTTTCCAGTTACTAAGCATTCCATCACCATCATTTTCCCTTTCACAATCTTTGTTGACCATGTGGTATAAACCACGCCACGTGACAGCACTACTGTATTCATTTATTGAATCAACATTTGGATCATGGACCCGTTCACATTCAGCGCAGCAATACCAGGCTTCATCTGTAATGAACAACTAGCTATTGTCAATTGCCTAGTCCTATTCTATTTTGGTAGAATATGTTGTAAATAGATGTAATTCCTCAAACATGTTAACAAATTGAAGGCTAATATTGAAAACTGGGTTAATATTTTTCCCTAAAATTTTGTTGTAATTATTACCTGGCAGTTCAGTTAAACCTCTACATTGTAGATGGAACCATTCTCCATTTTGACACATGGCTCCATTCTCACAACCAATCCACGTATCTTCTACATTTCTTTTACAGCAGAATATTGACCACTGCTTACAATTATCATCACACCACCAATCTTGTTTGGCATCCTGCTCATCCACTCCCATGCATTCAAAGTGATACCAGTGTTTGCCACTACAATTTATACCTGCTGAACATTCTATCCAGTTACCATTCAGCCCTCCTTAAAAAGACAAATCATTTATTTAACTTGTTTTGATCATAACTTTTATCCAGGACAATGCATAAATAATTTGCAATAAATAAAAGCTATGTGTTTAACATGGAATATTGCAAGGTACCTGCAGAAAAACTGTACAAATTACGGACTACCTGGCTGGAATTGTTTATACTGGTATATGCTGAATCACATAACATCATATGACACTTCTAACTTCTAAATATGAGTGAATATACTGTTAATAAATTAAGTTGATGAGTTTGGCCACCAAACTTAACATTATGCTGTTGAGTGTACAACTACATAATGTACTCACCTTCCCCATTACAAATACAATAATCTTCTTCATCCTCATCTTCTACTGTCACATCATCACCATCACCATCACCTATCACCTCTGATATGTCATCTTTGCTCACATGTGGCCATATATGAAGGACAACATCTGATGCTATTTTATCTATGTATGTTTTCTTCATCTCTCTGTTGGGGTCCTTAGGATGATCATTAGGAATTTCATCCAGTGACTTTATATTTAGAAATTTCAAAGCCAACAAACATACCATTCCCTCTGTATAAAAGTCAAGGAAATCAGTTACGTGGTTTACACAATCCATGACATTCTTCTTTACCTGTCGATGACCAAACAGGCTCTTCACATTAAATAAAGTTCCCCTTTCATCTATATTTGGTGCATAAAAGTAGTCACTCATAGTATCCTGTATGTGTAGCAATCAGACAAAATCAGGCAATTAATTAATTGATAAATGTGTATAACTTTTGAGCTGCAGTTGGATGTTATGTAAAGGTAGATTTGGGATGGGATGGATATAGGTCAGATCAATAGTAGAATCTGTACTCAGTCAGTGGAAAGAAGAATGGATGGATGATGATGAAAGATGCATGGTCAGATGCATGCTAGTGTAGATGGATATTAATGTAAATTTGGGTTCTTGGGAGTAAAGAAGGTGACAATTTGAAATCATGGGTAGGGTGGGGGTGGGGCTGGCACAATAAGCACTTCTAAAAAACAAAAATGGTACAGCAAGGTAATCTTCCAGCCAACCCTTCCCCAAGGATGGTCAGGAGGTGATTTTACATGGGATACATGAATGCATGATCCCATTTATCATGTTTCAAAATAAAATAGTTGTATACTTACTTGCAGTAAAATACACCGCTTGTGAAACTCTTGTGCTCGTGGTTCTTGACCTGTGAATCTGTTTGTCACATCACTACTTGTCGACATTGCAACCTTACATTCAACCATTCGCTCTACAGATAGTTGATCTCCGTGCACTAGTGTTACATGTGGCTTGTTATTTACTACAGGAACATATACAGACAGCTTCTTCATTATTTCAATCACACCTCTCCCTGATGCAGGATTTTCTGGAATAACGCCCAAATTAACCTATAAAAATAACTTTCACAATTAAACGAGAATATGTTCCAGCATTGGTGGATTTAAGAGATAAGAGAAACAGCAATAGTACCCCAATCACCACAATAGTATGCAATAACAAATGTTGAACTTCAATCCACTTGTTGTCTCCGGTCACAATTGCCAAAAATTATTAAGTCATTATACTACCCCCTGATGGCCTCACCTGCCTTTATATTTATTTTAAATGACCGTGAAAACTTTATTGATCCAATAGATATACCCTGCCATAAAATAGATTGTTTACTTTATTAGAACAATGGGTTCTCACAATAAATGAGTAACTTTATTAATCTAGTAGTACTGGTCCTAATTAAAAGAAATATACTAATGAAAGCACAATGGCTGGAGTACAAGACAAACAGAATTTAAATTTTTTTACTTATTGAAAATTATCCAAAAGTGTCAGTAACAAATATTTTCCAGAAAGAAAAAAAGATTTCCACAAAAACCACTGATCACATCCATGCACCTCAACCAAATCCAACAAATGACTTTAAGATGTAAAATATTTAGCAACAGAGCAGCAAAAAATAGGTTCCACTTTTAAATCTGAACTGCATGTGTATGTGCTTTAGCACTTACATTTGCTCATATTATGTATACTCACAATATTGCTTTTCATCTTGGAAGCATCACTATATCTGTGGGAAATGTGTTGACTGACAACATCACTGAAATCATGGAGACATTGTAAGTGCTTAACTATAATTCTCTCCACCATGGATTTCATTCTGTTTTTCAAAAATTCCCAATCATTGTCATTTGGCAGATATGTCCTCAGGGGTATATCCTTTGCATCTTTAACAGTATCGTCATCTAAATCTCGAAAATTAATTCTGTTTTCCACACCATAAGCCAGGGCCCATATCATCATCTTATTAGCTTTTGACTGAGACTGATGCCTCACTTCACTGAGCTTTTGCACGTTATCCCAACACAATGAAAACCCAGGATCTGTGGGAATACAATGATCAATATATCCACACCTTTATAATCATACAAATGAGATTAATATAATTAAAGTTTTGTGTTTGAGTTAACTGTAGTCTCCAAAGATGTCATGAAATATTTGTATTAATTTAATAGTTACATTTTGAAAACCTCACTGGACTAGAAGATTTATAATTTTTTCCATTTAAGATAACGAAACAGAAAAGGTATTTTACGCAGGCGATTTTAATTAAAGCATGGATTACAATTATTATAAGCACGGTATTATAAGAAAACTTACGCTTGCTCTCTTGAATGGATGCATCAATATCATCTCCATGATCACCAATATCATCATCCGTATAATGTAACATTTCAGGGTTTAGTTCCCTAACACCAGAAATGACACTGCTACTGTCAGAGTCAGTTCTTTCAATTTCATCACTGGTCTCAATAGAATCATCACTTGTACTCTGATCTAGATCTGATGGTGAATCATCAGAGTCACTGGAAAATATATCAGTGTTTGGAGAAGCCACATCTCTAAGAGGTTCGACAGCAGTTCCAGAAGTATAACCATCCTATTGTAAGTTAGTAACAATAATGCTGGTCAAAGCCCACTATACCGTACTACACATTTAAATTGTAAGTATAGGTTTAGGGATGACATACATGCTTTAATTATGACCATTCCCTTGAGCTCTAAGCACTCATACATGCATATATTGCTTTGTGCCAATCACAGAAAACAAGAAGCCTGCCACCAATCCACCCACACTTCCATTGTCTGTTCTTATATATATCTATCCATATGGCTAAATAACCTAGCACTAAAGGACATCCAAATATTGCACAGAAGATTATGGTTTAACCTTTCAACTTATAAAAATAAACAATAGTATACCATAAATCACAACAAATCCATTGGGTAGCTTTGCACCAGACAAACATATTTAAGTCACCAGGTCTGAATAATTCACCAACACTACATGTTTGGAGCATCTTGAACCACTTACGTATAAGTGGTGGCACCATGAGGTATCCAGAATGGTTATCAACATACCCTGCCAGCAAGATACACTTGTTAAGATAAACAAATGTTTATTACCTCTACTTTATGTTTCCAATCAATAATCTTAGTGTCAAATTCTTTTCTCAGCTTGTCTATGACCATTCTTGTTCCCTTCACACCTAAACATATACCAACTTTATTATACCAAGTAAGCAACTGAAATGTAAACCAAATATAACATATTAGTTGTCACTGCTTTGTTTGCTTAATTTTAAAACCATGACTCATTAAAGTGGCACAGAATGTATCCTGCTAAATAATTTACCTTCTGGCTACACCCACTTCTATACATCTGTATTGAGTTTATACTTTGCAGATATTTGAAGCGACTTCTTTTGCGCAAATGCAAGATATTTCCCATGATGTATCCCAGTCCAGGAGTTAAAGGTCCAAGTTTGCCATCCTTTTCACTGCCATATTGATAAAAAAGTTAAAGCATTACAGATACAGTACTTTTTGAATCATTGTTGCACTTTTACATACTATTACCAATTTTATTTCCTCTATTAGAAGCACACCTCCAATAAAAGCACATGTAACCCCAAAATAATATTTATTTCTGTTACAAACACATTTTTTCAAATTACATATAATCACATGCACTTCTAATAGAGGAAATATGGCATAATTTATTATACTGTATCATATAGCAGGAAATTAACAGAGATGCAATAGGAAAATATCAATGAGAAATTGACTTACAGTAGCACAAATTAATACATGTACTATGAAATATTTTATATAGAATTACTGAATCCCTTAAGAAAACAAAATTTAAAGTATGGGTATTTACATTGCTAATTTGTCAGTTGTTCTTGAGCTTGTTAAACTGGATTCCAACACTGTATGCAGCATTGGAAGGTTTTCTTTGGTCTCATCTAGTATAGATCCCCATTTAAAGGCACTAATACTTTCACATGATATTGCCGGTGATGATTTGGTGGATTTCTTCAAATAGGATGCCATCTGTTTTCTACATTCAGAGATAACAACTGCTAAAAACTCCTTTTTAGCATTCTGGCTATGCTGAACAAGAATTCTGAATGTGGTACCATATTTGTAATTTGCTAATGCTTTTATGGCCATGGAGATAAAGCCATCATGCACAGGAACCTGCAAATAAATTTACATAAAGGTTAACCTTTCACTGCCATTGTCAACTTTTGTCACTTTTCACGAAATAGATTTGTATAAAATCTACCTAATTTCTCACAAATTTGTATGTATACTTGTATACAACAAACAATTCCAATTTTTTCCAAAATAAACTGAACAATTATAAAATACAATCATTTTTAAATACAAATTTGGGTGGGAAAATGGTGGCAGTGAGAGGGTTGAAGGAGAACATTATACTCCTGGTGATTGCCTTTGATGATTATTTGCCTGTGAGTGGTGGTCTTTTGTTTTCTATTGTAAATGTTGTCTCTTGGCCATATTTACTTCAAGGTAAATCCAATTAAAAACATTCCCCTTTAATATGCAACTAAAAAAGTATTCCACAACACAATGTTGTAAATAAGAAGAGTTCACCATTTGAAATAAAAAATAAATCCTACACAGAAAAAAAATCAACACTGGAAAAAAACATTTTTTTAATGAACGACCCCTTATTAAAAATATTCATAATTTATAAACATTGTAATGAAATGGCAGAATCCACTCACCCTCTGTGCCTTAACCCTCTTTAGACTAGGGCTTTTAGTTGGTGTTCTTTTAATTGGTGAGGATAATGTTATTCTTTTCCTCTTCTTTGAAATGTATGTACCCTCTTTCTCTCTCTTCTCAAATAATTGTGTTGATGCATGACTTTCCAGTGATTGTCTGTAGGACTTACTCAGACTCACATAACATTTACCACACATATACCTGTCTTCCTCCAAAGATGGCTTGCATGGAGTCAGTTCACATTTGACCAGTTTTTCAAGTGCCTCAACAACAGAACCTTTGGAATGTTTTAGTTGACGTTTTACACTAAATTTTTCATTTTTTTTCAGAGCCAAACCACAATTTATGCATGCCATGATGACACAACATAAAAGAGAAATTAAAGGACCCCCTAAGTTACTTAATAAATTAAATTTATAAATCCAATACAAATGTATTACTTAACAGAATGAATGAATGATGAATGAGTGAGTGAGTGAGCAGGTGAGTGAGTGAATGAAAACAAATAATGAATGAATGAAAGAAAAATGAATGAGTGAGTGAATGAATGAATGAATGAACAAATAATGAGAGAATAATTGAAAAAAGAATGAATGAATGAATGAATGAACAAATGAATGAATGAAAAAATAATGAATGAATGAATGAAAAACGAATGAGTGAGTGAATGAATGAATGAAAAAATAATGAGAATAAATGAAAAAAGAATAAATGAATGAATGATAAATGAATGAGTGAGTGGGTGAGTGAGTGAGTGTGTGAGTGAATGAATGAATGAAAAAATAATGAGAGAATAAATGAATGAATGAATGAATGAATGAATGAATGAATGAATGAATGAATGAAAAAATAATGAGAATAAATGAAAAAAGAATAAATGAATGAATGATAAATGAATGAGTGGGTGAGTGAGTGAGTGAGTGAGTGTGTGTGTGTGAGTGAATGAATGAATGAAAAAATAATGAGAGAATAAATGAAAATGAATGAATGAATGAATGAATGAAAGAAAAAAATGAATGAGTGAATGAATGAGTGAGTGAAAAAATAATGAGAATGCATGAAAAAATAATGAATGCTTATCTACTGCCTATCCTACATGCACACCTACCCTTGCACACAAAACAACACACACACATTACACACTTACACTCACTTCCAAGCTCACACATGCACATCTCCCTACTCTTCAAAGCTGCCAAATAACTTGTATCCATCCCATCCACAAACAATGTATTCAAAATTGCTACCCTTATACACAGTGCATTCTCTCCACACACATTTTTACACAATTCTTTCATATCATCCTCACATTTATACAGCAAACTACGACCACTGTTATACATCACCCCTCTAGAAAACTCTCCATCTCTCCCAGCTCTCCCAACCTCCTGCCAATACTCTAACACACTCGTACACACACCCCAATGAATCACACATCTCACATCACTAACATCTACACCCATACCAAATGCCACAGTTGCTATCACACATCTTATGACACTATCAACCTTCACAAATTCTTTCACGATTCTCTCTTTGTCTTCATCAACTAATCCTGCGTGAAACATTTCAATTAATCTCTTTCCCTGCACAAAGTTATCGCTCCCGACTACATTACACAAAGCAGCATACACTGCACCACATTGGGCAATGGACCTGTGGAGAAAAATTATTATTATACAATTATATAGACATATATATACACACAATATTTATTTATTTATTTATTTATTTATTTATTTATTTATTTGTTTATTTATTTATTTATTTATTTATATTTACCTGACATAAATTATTGTTTTGTCAGCCTTGACTCTTTTATCTTTTAGTTGTTTTATGTAATAGTCCATTTCAATTTCTATTTCTTTTCCACCATTGACATACTCCAAAAATATGTTTGGTCTACAATAGTAATAAAATGACACTACAACTGCAACTACATGTACTAATATGATGATGAAAATGATAATTGGACATGTTTTTAATTTATTACCTATCAGGCACAACTGCAACAACCTCCATGGCTGATCTTTTAAAGTGCAAATGCACTAAAATCCTATTAACAATATCATTTGTTGCTGTTGCCGTGAGTATAAGAAATGGTCTGCCACCATACATACTTCGGAAATCCACCAATTTCTTATAATGGGGTCTAAATGTTTGGCCCCTGTGAAATAAAGCAATAAAAATATATTCAAATATTGATTTTAATTTTGATAAATAATTCTTGGTGATGCATATGACCCTTTTTTGAGGATACTAGTAACTACTTACCATGTATCAAGAATATGTGCCTCATCTATAGCCACAAGGCAGACATTCTTTCTATATATTGGAGATCTCAGTATATCACTCCATGAGTCAATGCTCTCAGGACAGAGAAAAACAACACTAAAAATTCCATTCTTCACATCTTAAATTTAATAATAATAATAATAATAATTAATAATAATAATAATAATAATAATAATAATAATAATAATAATAATAATAAAGAAGATAAATTATAACTTACCACTTAACATTTGTTCGGTCATTTCTGACTTCATCATCAAACATACAGACTGCACACCAATATTTTTCAGAGCATTGCACTGGCTCACCATTAAGCTCTTCAGTGGTGTAACCACTAAAGAAATATGTTGTGTCCTAGGTGACTCCTCATTCAAAATCAATGGAGGGATTACAAAACATAAACTTTTACCATACCCTGTTGGCAAAATGCCAAAGGAATTTCTCCCTTCCAATATTGCATTGATAATTTCTTTCTGTTTATCTTTAAGATTGTATGGTAAATTAAGTTTGCTTTTAATTGTGGTGAAATGCTTTAGCAGAGCCATGATTGGAGAAAAGTAATGATGGACCCCTTATGTACATGTTAATTCACACTATGTGATTTCCCATTCTTTTATGAGAATAAATTATGTACATTTATATTTATGTATTCATAAAATATTTATTTAATAATATAAAAAATATATACAAACGCAAATCATATTTTAAAACCATTAATTCACTGGGAAAAAGTCGTAAACTTGACTATGGGTCACGTGACGCTTAATCACAGGATCTCGCGTGAATCGCAGTGCATTGTGGGGCAGAAAAATGGCTGCTTCCAGTGTTTTTTCAAGGCGAACAGCTACATCAACTTTTAAAGTTATTTACGTAAATTCTGATTGCAATATCAATGCTTAGGTAGGTTGAAATGTCTTCGGAATAACTATCAAAGACACCAATGTTGAAAGAATGACTTAGAACTTATTATTTGCGACGACCAGATTTGGACCGTGGATTTTAACCACATTTCAGATACGTCGGCTCCATAGCCCACTGCGGGCCAGCCAGATACCGACGACCAAAAACGGCCCTCAGGGGGCTATGATTCCACAGCTAGTGGAACTCCAGCCGCGAACGTACTTCGCGAAAGATACCGTCTTTTCAGCCCAGGCAGATCTAGCCGACAGATTGGTGAACGTCGACCCACGAAAAGGGCGAAACAAACTCGAACGTGGACAATGAACTTTATATGTTTGTCCGACTGTCATGCGCACAGAATCCCCAATACGACAGAAAGAGGGGTACTTTCCAAGGCTGGGCTTGGACTCAAAAAGATTAGTTTTTACGCAGATGACGACGAAGATGAAGTTATGGAAAAAAATAACAGCAGAATATCCGCAACTCCAGGGATGTGGTGGATTTGAAATAATGAATTGCACTGGAAACTGTCGAAATGTATTAGTTGTTCAATGTGCTTGGAGCGTAGCTGAATTGAAAAGTAATGTTGGGTCACAAGCAAAGCTTTACCTTCGACCGATACAAAGTAACCTTAGCATGAAACCAATTGAATCATTGACGTCCGCGTCGAGTTTAAGGGGAACTTGCAAAGATTGTCACCAGACATTTCCATTGTGTGATCTTCGTTGAAGTGTACCAAGGATTCTTACCTGTCGCAAATACATGTATACATTGTATGATCCTACCACGACCAACTATCAGCGACACTTTACCAGAGGAGGATAGGTTGTTTAATGTTTATGACTTTGCATTCTCTAATACATACTTTGGTAAAGATTAAAACTGCTGTATAAAATAACTTTTTATATGGTTCTGTTTTGTTAATACATCTATGTAATTCAAGTCGATGGCCTATATTGATATTTTACTGTTGGGTGCAAAGACAATATATGATGCCATATAGTCCGCTACAATTTGTCCTTTGTGGTGGCAGATTCCATATACTGGTACTAGTATATGCATGTAAAGTTACTTGTAGGGAGACATTATACATGTTTACAGTATTTGTTCAATTAGAAGGACATTTCAAATAAAATTGCCATGTTATTACCGGTACATCGCCCTTTATTGCACCTGGTGATAATGAACCCATAATGCATCTGTTGAAACTTGAACCCACAGTGCACCTTTATATACAGTGTGCAACTCCAGAACCAGACAAATTCTTGTTGTTTTGCCTACTCCTTAAGTCCAATTTCATTTTTCAAATCTGGACAGAGTGATATGCTCATGACATTATAACTGTATCCCGTTGTATTCCATTTAGTTGTAGTCCTAATTCAATATTTGCACTTTCATTTTTTGATATACTGAGAAATACTATATTTTCATGCGAAACAGTGTCATGATTTTTTTCGTTCTCTTGGTGCATAGATTTCGTTGCTTTTCATTGGTACCTGACTTTTCAGTGTCAAAATACACAAACATAAAGTCCTTGATAAAATAAATAAAAATATCATGGGAATTACACCAAATTTGGCAAAAAGATTTTGTTTTCAAACAAAAATCTGCACTTCATTCTTGTTCACCTTGATAGGAATCTTGTTTATCTCCCAGCATGTATCAGTCGTTATGTCACAAAGTGTGCTGTATACCCATAATTGCCAATCTCCAGTTCTAAATCACTGTATAAATGAGGTATTTTTATCGGCCCTTCGCCTGCAGGTGGGATAAAACCTCTTTTAATTTACAGTAGTTTTCTAGCTAATGCGACATCATTTTTTTCTGTCTTTGATATTTTTTCTCACCAGCAATTAAGAAGTAAAAACTGCAAATAACAGATGTTTGGCAAATAAAGTAGATCTTCATGACTTGCATTGTAAAATTTGTTTTTGTCAAAGTTTTGTCCTTACTTTCTTCCAATTGATTACTGTCTTTGCATTTTATTTTTAATTTGGGCTCGGTACGTCCATCCATCTGTACGTACGTCCGAGGCTATATCTCGGACACCCATTGACGGATTTCATTCAAACTTTACATGAAGACAATACATAATGTCTTACGTGTCAAGTTACTTTATGATCGGGGAAAAAATGGTCGACTGGCGGCCATTTTGGATGTTAAATTTGCTATTTCTGATACCTAAACGTGTCCGCAGCAGTTTCTTGGAGATGACTAGGCTGATTTGGATCAAAGTTGGTATGATGATCATACATATTGGGTTGTAGGTGCACATCATTGTTTTTTTCGTGATTCGAGCAAATATGGCCACCTGGCGGCCATCTTGTTTTTCATGGTACCCATGCTACTTTATCTTGAATGCAATGAACGTTTCTCTTTAAATTTTGTACAAAGATAGTATACCAAGAGATACATCTGCACCAACATGATTTTTGTGATTCAATTCAATATGGCTGGTCGACGCCCAATTTTCATGTAAAAGCACTAAAACGTCATTTTTACATGTCCGGAGCTGTTTCTCAGAGATAACTGGGCCAATTTGGATCAAAGTTGGTATGGTGATCATACATATCGGGTTATAGGTGCACGTCATATTTTTTCTGTGATTCAAACAAATGTGGCCGACTGGTGGCCATTTTGTTTTTCATGGTATCCATGCTACTTTCTCTTGAATGCAATGAACGTTTCTCTTTAAATTTTGTACAAAGATAGTATACCAAGGGATACATTTGTAACAACATTATTTTTGTGATTTGATTCAATATGGCTGGTCGATGCCCAATTTTCATGTAAAAGCGCTAAATCGTCATTTTTTACATGTCCGGAGCTGTTTCTCAGAGATGACTAGGCCAATTTAAAACAAAGTTGATATGGTGATCATACATATTGGGTTATAGTTGCATGTCATATTTTTTCTGTGATTCAAACTAATATAGCTGACTGGTGGCCATTTTGTTTTTCATGATACCCATGCCTACTTTCCCATGAATACAATGAACATTTTTGTTTAAATTTTATACAAAGACTGTATATCAATAGGTACATCAACATGAACATTATTTTTGTAATTTGATTCAATATGACTGCCCAACGTCCAATTCTCGTGTAAAAGCACTAAATCATAATTTTTTACAAATCCATCTCCAATTAATGGTTTCAATCTAATCTCAATGACTTCATCAGCATCAAATTGATATGTCAGATCACAAAATTTTGAATGAGGACTGTGTCATTAACAATGTAATTTCGTAAATCAAGCAATTTGAGTATCACTGGTTAAATTTCAAGTATTGCAGGCGAATGTCCAAGTAATGATTGATATTTATATCTTGTATTTCGATTTTATTCAAGGATTGTTTACAGGTATTCTTTAATTTGTTTTGCGTCTACTCTATCGTCTACTGTATTGTCCATGACACTTTGTGAAATTCATGGTGTGAAATTTATTTCTGTACAAAGTCACCTGCGAAAATAAGATCTGTTGAAATTAAAGTATTTCATAGTAGTAGGCTACACACATTTATAAAGATGTTTTCTATATTAAAAATATTTTGCTTTTTATTCAGCTTCTATAATGTGTTGACTTTTGCATCAGTTTTGTGATTTACACTAGTTGTAGCAGTATTATGAAAACAGTATTGAAAACATTTTTTAACATGTTTTGTTTAACACCTGTTCTACAAGTTCTGCATTAAAAATTAAAGTAAGCTAAGAAAAATGTGTCATCTGTGTTCATTATTTCATATTTTCATCAAATATTGGAGTAAGTTTCTATATATTTTTTATATAGTATATCCCACTGCAAAATTTGTGCTTTAGAACTGTTGCTTTTCAACTTTCAGTTTGTTTTTCAGCAGGCAACTCATAACAAATTAAGAATTTGTCGTAGAATCACTCATACAGCCATCTAGCTAGTTGCCAGTGCAGTCTGGCAATGCTATTTGGTGATTCGTTAGAGTTAATGAATGAATCCCCATCATCTGTCAATACTGAAATATATATTTTTAGTTTTCAAACCTAAACAGTTCCCTGTTCCTGTAACTGATTCTAAAGTTTTATTTTCAATGTAAATAGTATTTTGAATTCAATTGGAAGGAAACTACTAATCAAGGAAGTCTGTACAGGCCAAATAATAACTGACTAAAGTACATATTTCTTCACAATTATGTGAATTAAATTGATTTTAGCAATTTTTGAAATGTTAGCCTGGTTACAAACTAATCCACACTCGGATAAACTGGAAATGGCCTCATGGAAATCACACTGGCCAATATTTAATATATTGAACATTCCATAGTTCTATCTAGAATGTTTTCACTGACAGCCTATATTTGTTACAAAAATGCACTACATAACATATAACATGGTAAATGCACTACACAACATAGTAAATGCACTACATAAAGTAAATGCACTACATAACATATAACATGGTAAATGCACTACATAACATGGTAGATGCACTACACAACATGGTAAATGCACTACATAACAAAGTAAATGCACTACATAACAATGTAAATGCACTACACAACATAGTAAATGCACTACATAAAGTAAATGCACTACATAACATATAACATGGTAAATGCACTACATAACATGGTAAATGCACTACACAACATGGTAAATGCACTACACAACAATGTAAATGCACTACATAACATGGTAAATGCACTACACAACATGGCAAATGCACTACATAACATTGCAAATGCACTACATAACATGATAAATGCAGTACACAACAATGTAAATGCACTACACAACATGGTAAATGCACTACACAACATGGTGAATGCACTACACAACATGGTAAATGCACCACATAATATGGTAAATGCACTACACAACATGGTGAATGCACCACATAACAGGTTAAATGCACTACACAACATGGTAAATGCACTACATAACATGGTAAATGCACTACACAACATGGTAAATGCACTACATAACATGGTAAATGCACTACACAACATGGTAAATGCACTACATAACATGGTAAATGCACTACATAACAAGGTAAATGCACTACATAACAAGGTAAATGCACTACACAACATGGTAAATGCACTACATAACATGGTAAATGCACTACATGACAAGGTAAATGCACTACATAACATGGTAAATGCACTACATAACATGGTAAATGCACCACATAATATGGTAAATGCAACACAACATGATAAATGCACTACACAACATGGTAAATGCACTACATAACATGGTAAATGCACTACATAACAAGGTAAATGCACTACACAACATGGTAAATGCACTACACAACAATGTAAATGCACTACATAACATGGTAAATGCACTACATAACATGGTAAATGCACTACACAACATGGTAAATGCACTACATAACATGGTAAATGCACTACATAACATGGTAAATGCACTACACTACATGGTAAATGCACTACACAACTATGTAAATGCACTACATAACATGGTAAATGCACTACACAACAATGTAAATGCACTACATAACATGGTAAATGCACTACATAACATGGTAAATGCACTACATAACATGGTAAATGCACTACATAACAAAGTAAATGCACTACACAACAATGTAAATGCACTACATAACATGGTAAATGCACTACATAACATGGTAAATGCACTACACAACAATGTAAATGCACTACATAACATGGTAAATGCACTACATAACATGGTAAATGCACTACATAACGTGGTAAATGCACTACATAACATGGTAAATGCACTACACAACAATGTAAATACACTACATAACATGGTAAATGCACTACATAACATGGTAAATGCACTACATAACATGGTAAATGCACTACACAGCAATGTAAATGCACTACATAACATGGTAAATGCACTACACAACAATGTAAATGCACTACATAACATGGTAAATGCACTACATAACATGGTAAATGCGCTACATAACATTGCAAATGCACTACACAACATGGTAAATGCACTACATAACATGGTAAATGCACTACACAACAATGTAAATGCACTACACAACAATGTAAATGCACTACATAACATGGTAAATGCACTACACAACATGGAAAATGCACTACATAACATGGTAAATGCACTACACAACATGGTAAATGCACTACACAACAATGTAAATGCACTACACAACAATGTAAATGCACTACATAACATGGTAAATGCACTACACAACATGGCAAATGCACTACATAACATGGTAAATGCACTACACAACATGGTAAATGCACTACACAACAATGTAAATGCACTACATAACATGGTAAATGCACTACACAACATGGTAAATGCACTACATAACATTGCAAATGCACTACATAACATGGTAAATGTACTACACAACATGGTAAATGCACTACACAACAATGTAAATGCACTACATAACAGGGTAAATGCACTACACAACATGGCAAATGCACTACATAACATTGCAAATGCACTACATAACATGGTAAATGCACTACACAACAATGTAAATGCACTACACAACATGGTAAATGCACTACACAACAATGTAAATGCACTACATAACAGGGTAAATGCACTACACAACATGGCAAATGCACTACATAACATTGCAAATGCACTACATAACATGGTAAATGCACTACACAACAATGTAAATGCACTACACAACATGGTAAATGCACTACACAACATGGTAAATGCACCACACAACATGGTAAATGCACTACACAACAATGTAAATGCACTACATAACAGGGTAAATGCACTACACAACATGGCAAATGCACTACATAACATTGCAAATGCACTACATAACATGGTAAATGCACTACACAACAATGTAAATGCACTACATAACATGGTAAATGCACTACACAACATGGTAAATGCACTACATAACATTGCAAATGCACTACATAACATGGTAAATGCACTACACAACATGGTAAATGCACTACACAACAATGTAAATGCACTACATAACAGGGTAAATGCACTACACAACATGGCAAATGCACTACATAACATTGCAAATGCACTACATAACATGGTAAATGCACTACACAACAATGTAAATGCACTACACAACATGGTAAATGCACTGCACAACATGGTAAATGCACCACATAATATGGTAAATGCACTACACAACATGGTAAATGCACCACATAACATTGTAAATGCACTACACAACATAATATTTTACGACTTAAGATAGCTGTGGCTTTCCATACATTATCATTGCAACGCTTGCCTCATCACGTGTCCAATGTTTCTAGATAAAATCCCAGGTATATTCCAATCAGGTTGGCATGCGGGCGGTACTTTCATTTCTTTCGAACATGCCACGCGAAAAAAAGGTTTCCAGGTCATAACACCAGCCTGAGTAAAGCCGTTCTTAGGTTACTCGTTCCACGTTTTGTTTGCCGTGCAATGAAGTACAGTGACGCAAAAGTGTGAATTGTTGGTAAACAAAAATATACATAAAATTGTATAGAAATTGACAAACATACACACAAATGCTTTTTCCAGGGGCGTGTTCCGTTTCTAATTTTAATTTGCTGATGAAATATCAATTAACCAAATGTTATAATCAGTTGCAAACAGAATTGTTACATTCCTCGTTAATAATTGGATGTATGCATTATCACGGTTTTCCTGAGCAACTACGAAATATTCCTTCAACTTTTAACCAAAAACGTACGTATCGTTAACAATTCCCATAGCAACTTACCGAAATACAAATATTTCCCATGAATGTGACATATAACATGCACATTTAGTATTTTAATTGTTCGTATCGGGATTTATACGGCATAGAATGCAAAGCTCAGAAACCCCATGTACTTTAGAAATATTGCTTTCGTGCTCTAACTTCTTATTTTAAGGCATACAATAAAGTTTATGAGCGTCAATTCCGTCAATGTCCCATAACGGGAGATAAATTGCCTGTAAAGTAAATATATTATTTGACAGTCTGATTTTTACGACAATATTGATCTGATGAGAATACATAATAATACGATTCATTATAGAGGCTTAATGTTTGAATGAATCCCTTGATGGTTTATTTAGTTTTCTGCTTCGTTTTGTTAGTGTATGTCCACAAGGGAGATGTTCCTTCGATTTATAGATCAGTCGTACGATGCACTTTGAATAATCCATCCACAATTGAGAATTCTCAATATTTTCTTTTAGTTGCATGGATGTCAAAGGAACTAAAACCTATGTCTTGAATGCATTTCAGGGAAAACCAAATAATTTAAAATGTATGTGAGGTCGTCCTGCGCATGCGCCGAATATATATAATGTGGCATTTTCGAAACCATGTGACGAGATCAAGTGCATTCTAAAAAAGACAGGGGTGTCAAGTTCACACTCGAGTGAATGTCTCGAGGGTCAGAGACGATACGAATTACAAAAAAATGTGGTGGCCGTTTGGACTGCACTGAGTGTTAGTTGGATATCAGTCCTAATGTTTTATACTTATGTTTTATTCAGTACAGAACTGTCGCAATCCGTCGCTTAGACATAGACATTCGATGCGACAGAGAACGTGGAGATTTGTCATATTGAGCAAACAACAGATCGATCCTTGTGGGTTCTCGTAGTTATGTCGTACATTCATCACAGACCACAATTAGCCCAAATTTAAAATTCTGCAATCAATACTAAAAATATTACCGAACTGGATAAAAGATCAATAATGAAATATTAGAATTATTCGTGGCTCATATTTTGGATCAAATGTTCATGGAATCGTATTAGACAGTTACGTGGTTGATGATAATTTATTCATCAGTGTCTGATTACTGTCCAGTTGGACGGAACAGACTGTTTGTTGTTTCGCATCTGGGTTTGCTTACATTCCCGACTCTAAATATTAATTCGTACGATTATAATGTAGCGACACGTATATGGTTTGGAATGTGATCCAAAGACCGATTGGTAACCACGTTCAACAATCGTCATCATTTTTCTGTGTCCATGGTCATATTTGGACTTGAGTTGACTCTGGCAGTTCCGAATAAAGTTGCTTAAAGCTCGCCGATTGACTGATATTTGTTCGTTGTTTGTCCATAGAATATATCTCATTATAGTTTCTATTGTACGTACAAGTATGTTGCCATGACAACATTAATGCCGATGAAATTCTACATTAATGGTGTTCATCCAGAACTGTGTGGTGGTGGTGTGTTGCGAGTGTTCAATGTAGCCTGAAAATGAGTTCGAATGCCGGTTATTATCAAATTCTTCCTACCGCGTTCTCTGTGGAAACTTTGTGTCTGTCCCTCAACAACCAGTCGACCGTAGCATCTGTAGTCAAAAAACAACATTTGCAGTGTGAATCTAGCTATCTACCGTGCTAGCAATTATGCGTCTACCGTGTGCGTTTCCAGTGTGCGTATCCGGTGTGCGTATCCAATATCATAAACACACAATCACGCGATGCACACACGTGCCACAATATTTCACTATTGCATAATGGCTCTCTACCAACCATATCGTGTTTTATTGTGTTTTCAGTACATTCATGTACTTCCACGGATAATCAAGAAAGAAAACACATAATGATATCATATAAAGACCATGCTGGTCCAGACCATATTATGTATTCAGTTGTGTTCTAGAACACAGTTGTCACCCGAAACTAATTTGCATAACAGAATATATGCATTTGATATAAGTTGTTTTAGCGATTCGACGTGATAGCCAAATCGTAACTAATCTGAAATGCATTCTCCAAAATTTTACTATCATGTTTTCTAATCTGAGAGATTTATTTTTGTGTCATTTAATACCAGTAATGTATTTAATAAATTAATGTAAAGTAAACATGCTGTGACAGTGAGATAATATATGGAACATTCATATTTTGTCTTAAAAAATATTTGATGATGTACATCATGTATCCCATCATTTGTATACTATAATTAATATTGTTGTTTTCTCAGATTTCATTGAACGCATGTCACATTACATTCCTGGATTATCAATTGCATGCTGGGAAAACGTATTTTCCTAATTTCAAATATACACCAAATAAAATATGGTCGATATCATTTATTTTTTGCAAAATCGGATAAATTTTTATACTTGAATGTGTTCGCTACTACACAGTTGTATCCTTCCCATGTAATGTGGCTGACTGGCGGCCATTTGAATTTGTTTTCAAATTAGTTTTCTCTAGAATGCAGTGTCACGATACACCTAAATTAAGTTTTAGTTTATTGAGCTCCAATTTGTCATGAACATTTGTTTTCACATCTAAATATGTGTTTTTTTTTGTTTTTTTTTTGTCAGCTCTAGATGAACAATTTACAGGTTGGCACTCGTGTCTCCACTTATAAAATAATTTAATAGCAAGTAGTGTATCATTCATCCTACACGTGAGGAATAAATTCGTATTTTAATGTACAGACAATATAATTTTAGAAAACAACGTTTGGTGTTTACCTGATGTAATATAGCGCTGTGACCATCAACTTACTTGTTTATTAGTACAAAGTAATTTGATTTTAACCACCCACACAAGGCACTTTGTCGCAACCACTTAGTGACTTTTAATGGCCACTAAAGATTGCCGCAAACTCGTTCATCATTGATATAATAGAAAGATAAGAGTCATCTAAAACAAACATTTACGTGGTGCCAACAGTTTTTTGTTTTTCAGTATAATATCGGTTTTCTGGGTTCAGAGTATGCTATATAATCATTCAATCTTTCATTCATTGAATATACTGCATATACCGATATGCAGACAAAAGCATTTCCATGTTTTCCATAACAATAGTGTTATAATTATATAAGTATCAAAGTATTTCCTTGTATTTGTATTCATTGAATGTTATATTTTTGGCCCAGATCAGCTCAAAATGTATCAGTTATGAATGAAGGAACTCAACATTTGCTATAATATCCGACTCTCGATAAAATTACATAATTCACGTTTATTTTGTTTTGATATTCATGGCATTGTACTTTCGAAAATAATGTTTACGTGATCGACAATATACAATGTATGGATTAAATAAGATAGTGAATAACACACACACATATATCTAAAGATAACATCATAACCCAAAAAAGTGTTTGCATCATTATTGCGTTTCACTTTTTGTTTAGTTCGTGCACCAAACACCGTCATATCATATCGAAACACTATGTGTGAATATTGACAACCTCACGAACTGTGAATGTGGAGTATGCCCCTCAGTCGAGTAGGTCGAGTGTTTAGAATATTAAAACCACTTATAAATTACACTAAACTACATTCGACATACGTTTTATTCTGGATGTCAGCAAGCACATGGGTCGGCCTTATGTCGCTTAAATATGAAAGCAATTTTTCGCATCCATGAAAGAGACGTGAACTTAAACATCAATAAACATCCAATAATAGTAATAACAAGCACTCAAACTCTGGTAATTATAGAACATTAGCGTTTTCAAATAACACAGACATAAAATTGAAAATGATTCCATCGTATATATGAGATATATTGAGAGATAAGTACGCTGATAATGATGTTTGCTGGATGTTGCTGGATGTATAGTTATAACCACTGAAAAAATTATCATATTTTGAAATATTTATTATTTCCCGACATTTAACCCGCTATCAAAAAAAGAATAACATATTATATATAATATAAAGTTCTCGCTCGTTCACCACTTTATAATTACCGACGATTCGCAGAAACAAATTCATAGCTCTTTCCTTGTAACTTGGATAGTAACAAACGGTACACTGTGTAACGTGTCATCCATAAGCTACTTTTACATTACCTAACTGTCTTAAAAAGAAGCATTAAAACATCTTATGGTTGATTGTCCATTGGTGAATATGTTTGGACAAAATTCTCAGAAAATTGTGGCAGAAAGGTTGGGCTAAGAAGCTCCCTTAACGCAATTTCAATACTGTTGGGAAACACAATGTTCCCAATATTACCAATTTTTTTAATATTGATATCAAAGGGGTATATTTACATATGTAGACGTCAAAATAGAATTCCCTATTTTAAGCGGTTTGAACCATTTGTACACAATATACAAAAAATGGAATATATAATAGCTAACAAAAAAAGGAAACTTGAACAGCACCTTAAAAAATGGGGCAAGTTCCTTGCAGTATTGGCAAAGTAATACTCTCAGTTTATTTGTTGAAAATTCTGATGTAACAAAATAATAATACCACATCTGTTTCGATCACATTTCAATGTCTGGCATAGTGTATGAACAGTTAGTTAAATATTGTACTTTTCTAAGATGTATTTTTTTCAAGATGCAATGCTACATGTAAGTTGTTGTACTATTGTACTAAGACTCAATAACAGTTTATTAAATATAAAAAAATGTTTTACAATCAGTTCGACCAAAGTGGTACACATTTATTAAAGCAGACATGGTAGAAATGTTTGTGACGTGTGTGCAAATGTTCATATAATCATGTATTGTACATCAATTATATGTGACACGTGATTGACACTACAATGTATTTCCATCCTCTGAGTCATCCCAGTAATCACTCTTAGATCGTCCATGACATTATTGTATTGTTGAGTTATTGAACTTTTCATATATTTGATAAATAATGTATTTTTTTCATTCACGCCTTATTGTGAATTCTCGATTACGTTGTTTTAAGACTTCCAATAAAACATAGATAAAGATTTGGTCTATTAAATAATAATACACCTACCGATATCGTCATATATCACAAATAACTGGCAACAATAGTGAGCATATATTCAAACAAAGTGATACTGGTAAGACCTCTATTTAAAATATGTGACCTCGTCACTTAAATTCACTTTGTCTCTATTGTGTTGTTCATTGACAACCGATTCACTGACCATTCAAATTATATATACTCCAAGAGAACTAGATTTAAAACACCCACAAGTTGAACAAATTTGGTGGTGGCCATAAGATCAAAGTTCCGTACAGATATGGCGACTGTTGCCCAGTATGCATTCAACTGCTAAGGCAGTGTTAGTTTTGCCATCGGTTTTTACATTGTCAGCGCGATTTCAATTGAGATTGACGCGCACGGCTATTTGTCAATCAAGTGTAAATAAATTCATTATAGGTATGACAATTTGGGGCTAGAGTGCTGTTATTACTAGATATTAGATGCAATTATAGTTTAAATCGCATGAAGTATTACATACATCAGAGACTCAGTAAATACACTTTACACATTTATATAGTGTGTGTCAATTTTGCAAATAAACAATTATATTATTTCTCAAGTGCCTATAATGATTACCTTCAATATGAGACGCAATTTGAGTCATACGGGAGAGCTTTTCAGGAAGCTCAGTTCACTTGATTAACAGTTGTATAATATGAAATGACACATTTATGTAATGTCATCAACATACAATATCGATAGTTCCAATTAAATTATTGTTCTTAAAACCAACAATTAATAATATCAATAAAAGTGTATATTTGTATGTCTTGTTGTAATAATTTTTCGTTCTAGGTTGAAATGTAATATATGTGTCGAGTATTACAGTGATGAATTCAATATTGCTCCTTCGAGAAATCATTTGCTTAGTTGAGTTCTTTTCTTCTAACATAAATGTATGACTTTTTATATGTTTGCATGGTAGGTTACGTAGTGCTTGTATCGTGCAGGTATTAAACAATTTTTTTGTAGATAATGACATTTAAATTGTAGTTAGAGTAGGTATGAGTTTAAATTGCACAACGACGATCAGGGAACAATTTTGTTCATTTTGGTGCAATATATCATGATTATTATTTGTATTATTCCCTCAAGAAATCATTCGGCTTAGTCAGTTGCTGCACATTTCAGCAATAATATGCATTCAATGTATTTTGTATGCCGGAGTCGGATTTGTAATTTCAGCAAGTCTCACGTGAATATATAACGAGTGATCGAGTCATAATTCAAAATACCATACATTATCAAAATAAAGTTGTGTCTATTCATATATGATTCAGACAGACTGTGATACAGTAAAATAAACCATCACCCTCATTGTAATTTTAAAACGGGCAACATCGTAAAAGTCTTGAAATGCCGAATACTCCATACACATAATTTCGCTAATTTTAATTTAATGTACGTAATTTATCATACATCATTTAAACAATATTGCAACATGGCTCTCAAATATCAATAAGATGCAACGTTTGATTATTCGGATCCTCTTCATTAGACGTGTAATGCAAACAGCAGAGAAAGGGTTTGTGAAAGTGAATAATTCCAAACTAGATCGCTTAGTAGATTGAAAACTTAGTTGTAATATCTGTCTCGGTGCTCTTTTATTTCTATCACATTAGCAAATCAAGGAAAATAGTCAATACCGTCCGTATTGCCGCTTTCAACTTTGAACTGTCACGTTTCGCAGAAATAAATTCGCATATAATTTCTTCAATATCAAAAATTGCGATAAAAACCGTAAAAAAACACAGTATGCCCATTTTCGTCAAAATTATGGAAATTTGGTCAAAATAAAAAAAATTATAGTGCAATAAATAAAATGTTGGCGGGAAAATAAATGGCGGTCTTTTCGCATCTCCAGATTTTTTTGTATTTTTCAGTTGAATTCCCTGTGTGGCAGTCACGGATTCCGTATACGACGTCATCTGATCACCTCTGTGTTCGTTAGGTCCATCTTTATCAAGATATAATAGGTCATTAATGACGGCTTTTGTGGTGAATTATTGTAAAAACAAGTCGAAATGTTGATAATTTGTAATGTGCACTAGTGATTCAGATTTGGAATTGGTGGATTATCAACAGTAATGATGGGTAACGGCGTCACGTGGAAGAAAATCGTCATTTATAATCATTTCTGATGGAAGATGGTGTTGGCAGTCATGTACATCGTCTGTACTAGCTAGATACAGTGACAATAAACACCATTTATGTATACGTATTTTGATTCATCGGGATTTCAAGACTATTTTCGGCAAGGGAAAAACGACATTAAACGTAACATAACCACAGTGTGCAAACGCCATAGTATATTACAAAACGAGACATTCGGTTTGTACAGAATTAACACTATATATGATAATACACTTTCTGTCGTAATATTATTTTCATTCATTGTTATAATCTATACCATAGGAATTATGGGTATTGTGACGTAATATGTATTGCATTGCTCGAGATCAAGTTTGAACTAATGTGACAATCTGGTCATTAGCAAAAAAAAAACATTTTGTCATTACGTCATTATTCTCACTTTCTGCCGGACATTTTAGCAATAATGTGGTTTGTTTGGTGTTTCGATGGATACAAAAGGCCACCAGTTATCCAACTGACAAGAAACAAATTTTACGTCGTAACAGTCATGTGACCACGATTTAACTAGAACGTATGCCACAGTGTTTTTTACCAACCAACCAAATACAGTGCATGCAAAATTTCATCGTTTTTTAACTGGCTAAGGGACGTCACAACACTCGTGTTTAATACGACATATTTACTGCGTGTGGAATACATTGTTTTCTTTATTGATTTCTTTTTATTTAGTGGTTGTTCACATAAAATTTAAAGTATATTCAACTTAAAACACAAAGTATAACGAATAGAAATTCTCTCTCTCTATTATCATTGCGTCAAATAGTATGCTTACATAAATCAAGGAACAGTGACGTAATGACGACAGAAAATGGAAAATGAAAAAGGGACAAAAACAAGTTTCGCGGCTCGTTCGCTTCCAATGAGATCTCGGCGGCCATTTGCGAGACTTTGCATGATAACGAGACCTCTCCATGTCGTTGTTTCATCATTTCTTGTTATAAACCTACTCTGTATTTATCATGATGTTTGGTCGTCATGTCACAGCATTATTTATGTATGAATCACGTACTACAAGTAAAGATAATGCGGTATAAATAATCGTAAATAATTCATAGATAAGCCTAAGTAATAGACACATTGACGCTTACTTTAAAAACCACGGAAACTGCTTATTCATATTTTAATCTAACGATCCGTCAACGTTGTTGAAGCAAGAATTCGTGTTTGTCCTAATTTGGTTGGCAATAATATCAATATTTGATTGAACATATGCTATGAATTTCTTGGTTTTGGAGACTTTTATTCGCGTTCAGCTTGTTACGTGAATCATTATTAATGCATTGAGTAGAAAACAAGTTCTAAAACACATTATGAAGAAAAATATTGAAGGCCAAGAATTATATTTTACTTAAGCTGTTTGGATAAACATATTTATACATGATACATCAGTAAACATCACTATACTAAGGGAGTACTCATGTCTGAAGGGTATATTGCCCGCCCAAATGAGTTACTTTTTCTCTATTTCGTTCTAGAGATGACGTCATCTTGACAAAAAATTGTTGTTTTGCTTACTAAAAGGCAGCATTTTTTTTTCGTCATTTGTAAACCACGTGAAAACATCCTGCAATGTAATTAACTGGCAACACATTCAACATTGACTTGAAGCACAGCAAGGACTTGGTTATCGTTCATTCAACTATTCCAATTAAAACCTAAATAATTCGTCTACAAGACTTTATTGGCCATAGTTTAAAGCGCGGTGGTCGTCGCGCAGCGCGTGTTCGAATTTTATGTAAATAAACAATGTATTTTACACGCGTTGTATACGTCGCTATGAGTCCCATATCGAACAGGACGCGGCACGACGACTGCCGCCCTTTAAGCAACTGAGCGACTGATCGAGAAGAGGAGGTCGAGGAGATTACGTCTATGGAAAAAGTAGAAGTGAATAAAATATACTAGTGTGTCGTGACACAAATGACGAAAGAAATATTTAGTCTGTACAGTACACGGCTACACAACATTCTCAAAATTTTGTGAAACGGGAATCTATATTCTCATATTCGCTGTTTCGAAGTGGTTTGGGTCTGTATATACTCGGATCGCTCTTTTATTAAATAGATTATCAGCATATCAAAACCAGATTTCAAGTCTGGGACATTTTTAGTATATCCAACCTCCTTAGCTTACCTATAAATCAGAGATTATAGTAGATTATAGGATAGAACATTGTAGTTTAAATATTTGTGTGTACACCAAGATAACGTGGCCTGTATGCGTCAATAAACACACATTCCATTAATCTGTGTGTGTATGTATGTAAGCCAATGTTAAATCATTTGTTGATACACGGGGCTATTTTACTGTATTGATATAGAATAGCATCACCATACATAATTCAATTGCAATGCCTATGCAAGTTACTAACGGTTGTAAAACTACATATATTCAATACTAAATTCAAACAAAATATGTCAGTCTGTTTATCTGTGTCTGATTTCCAACAGTACATCCGAGTCAAAATTGAATGGATTGTAGAATAACCAAAACTGTGTACATTAAAAAACAATGGGTTGTCAACAAACCGTCTTGGATTTGTTAATTATACTTTTTACCTAGGGACATTACAGGAAAGGGGAAACATATTCTTGACAGTTGATATCCAGTTATCTGTGTTTAATATAGAGGGTTATGAGCCGTTCTATTTATAAAACTACTGTGAAAGGTACCAGTATGACACACTACAAATAGGGAATTGGTGCACATCTTTTGATGTTTGCCGCAATTACAAAAGCATCTTTGTATTCTCTAGGGGTTTTACTTCAATCAAGGCTCTAGATGCGCGATCTTCCCCATGAACCAGTCAATTATTAATATTCGCTGCTATTTATAACAGAACATTTAGTTAATCTCAACGTGTCTACATTGCCCCCCATTTAAATCATCTCCTATATCGACAGAGCGTATCAGTGACATAAACTTGAATTGGTGAACGTAAGACCATTCACAGCATTGGGTATTGGCATGCAGCCGCTCATTAAATTAAAAAATAATGTTTTGAGAGATAAACTACATCCCAAATTACGAACAACTACACAACTAAACAGTTGTTGCTTTGAAAAATTATGTAATTTTACCATCTCGCAGAAGCCCCTATGATGTCTAGTATTGTCTACACTTACGTTTTTAAATGCACATGCAGTAAATTACACAACACAGATATAAAAGAAGGAAATTCATCACCTTATCGTGGAGGTCGTTGTAATAACTAATAATGCATGTCTCGGTGACGAACACAAGCACACATTATAACTGGAATTCAAAAAAAAAAACAGTCTGTACAAATTCCGTTAGAAAAAGCAAATCTAAAAAAGTGTCAATGCGAAACACAATAGTGTATGCAGAGTAAAAAAATCATTGTCGGTGAGTAAAGCCTTCATAATAATATTTATAATATTATACACGTTTTCAATGCCATGTGAAATACACCATTTTCCATGCACCATTTTGATTGCAAGATATATCATTTAACTTATGCAGCCGGTCGACATATTATATCGATTACGACTTGATGTGACCCCTAATATATAATAGGTCTATGTTCAAATTTAAGATTGATATCCAAAACTCGTATTCCAATGATCACCAACCTAGGGAGTCAAAGGTTGAATTTGATAGGAAATAATATGTATAATGTTGTATGTTCTAAAATATGTAGATAATATATTGTGACATAAATTGTAAGTGAAAAGTACTTTTAGAAATCAAAGACCTTGCTGTTTGAATGAAAAACACATATGTTTGGATACTTCGCAACAACCCATTGCAAATGTTTATTTTTTGCCTGTTCATACAGTCACTTTATGCATAGAGCCACTGGTGGCGCTGTATACAATTGAGACCTAATTAGGCTTGCCTTCGCAATTGTAGATTTGAGTGTAAAACGTAGAAACAGTTGTTAAATTTGGTGACCAATTTAGTATGATAGAATGCGTCTTCAAATAACCACAATAGACAGAGCGGGGGTCGAGACCGAATATACGTGATTCCGGCGTTTAATACTAATGCTTTCTATTAATATTTTCACTTTCAAATAATATTCATGAGATATGTCATAACCTCGTTAAAGGTTATTAGAATATTGTGTACGCAGTGTGCATGCTTCGGACACTATTCAACAACGCATGCGTCATCACGGAGGTCAATTGAAGTTTACGTTCCATGTAACGGCAACGTAACGTTGAGTACCGTCAATGAGGTTTCGCCATATTGATGGTGCTGAACGTTGTGTTCGTATTCGAAGCTCACAAATAAGTGACACTACCAGATATATACAAGTATAGCCAACAAGCCACACCAACCCAGCGACTGCTGATTATTTGTACACACTCTCACCATGTCATACGCTGTAATATGCAATTACAATTATGGTTTCCTCATAACTCTGGATTGTGTTGTTAGCAGAATTTGAGACACATACATCCTGCCCCCCCCTGTGGCATAATGGTATATCTTAGACAGTGGCATGGTGATTGTGAAATACCTTGGAATGTACTAAGCCCAGTGCTGTTGACAATGGAAATAGATATGACATCATTGACCCAAGTCTCCTACTTTAAATTGGTAGAGCTTGGATTAAAATTGGTTTATTCAACTACTAAATACACAGATTTGTCCGCTATTTCGAGATAACCAATCATTTCGTTGGATACATTTTGTTGTTTGCATGGTCATAATTTAGCTGACTTGATCCTGTAATATCCTGTGTTCTAATTCCTGACTCCAGTAAGCTGTCCCTTATACTGAGGTACAGACGTGTTGTGCATTAATCCCTGCTGATCAACAAGAACTGCAAGGAATACCGGCGCTACTAGTAGCAGCAGATAGCAGGCAGTTGCCGACACTCCCTGGACTCAGAGCGCGAGTTTAAATTGTAGTGCAGCTGCTTCGACAGAGTGTCTGGAACGAAGGAACGCAAGATATATTGTATATTGAACGCAACATATATTGTATATTGCTGTTCACCGGAGAGTGGAGTGGTCCCTGCAGCATCGATTGAGTCCCAAGTTTTATTTGTTTACTGTATATCCCCATTCCTTGCTGGTTCCAGCACCCCGTGCTATTTATGTATTAAAGTGAAGGAAACCTTATATATTGTGTTGCTTTGATTTATTGTATTCGTTACCGATATAATTGCTCAGCCTCAGTTGTTGTGATATACTTTCACCAAACGACCCCCACCTCGTGACAGTAGACGAGCTGAAGGGAGAAGACTTATAAGATAAACTCGCTACAAGAGATGTATATTATTAGACTTGTATTGGAGATAAGCTCCCAGCTCCTGAATGCAGAGTAGCCTCACAAAGGCCTCTCCCCGTATTTGACGTCACAATATTTTCAGTAACTATAAGAGTATGATTTTAACTTTAACAAATTTGTACTCCGATTGGTTGCAAAAAATACACTAAATGCGGTCAAAATAGTTTTTCGTAAATACCAACTATCCCGTTCACATTGTTTATTATAGGCCAGGTGATTTAAACATGAATTACTGACTAATTGGTAAAATTATAAACTTATAACACCAACAAATACAACAACATTGATTTCAAATATATACGTTTGTTTTGGCGTGTACTTTACCTTGACAGCCTGGGAGCTTCTTTAATCATTTCAAAGTATTCAAAGAACAAACACATACGTTGGAAGTTGCAAAGAATGTTCACTTTGTTTAGTAACATTTTAGTTGCTTTTGGTCATGAGTTACTTTGTTTCTAAATGCTAGCTCATTTTACCCAGCTTTATTGTTATGTTTTTATTCGTACATCCAGTATATGCGAAGATCGTGATCGACTGAATAGTCTTTTAAACCATGTGACAGTATAGCTGCATTAATTTGACTCAAATGACGTATGTTATAATGGCGGCTCATCCACTAACACAAAGACGGCTCCATGCAGACGAGAATTTATGCCGCCACTCGATGTGTATGTGCAATTGTCATACAAATAACCTCCATATTTGTAAGATTTCACCGAATATGTTTTCCTATTTCCACTAAATCTTCTAAAACGTGCCTAAATGTTGTTAAAATAATCCTTTAAAACCAATGATCTTTAAACGCATATATTCATTTATACTTCTGCTGTTTTCCAAATTCGCGTGACGCCAGGTTATAGACTACTTTCCCGGAAGTCGAAAATACGTTACGCATGCGCGCGCATTCCGTTTTGGGCTGTAACGTAAACTTTCACGCGTGATACTGTGCTTCTTGGTGTACCAATCGACGTCACAAAAATAAAATTCCCTTCTATTGACTATCAGCAATCTGACATGTTTGTATTTTCCGCCGTGACAAAGCAGGAATATTTTTGCACTCCAGTTTTGCTACTTCCAGGAAAGTCGTATATTCCCAGTAGTATAGCGCCCCCATTCCCCGAGCCGTGATGATGGGTATACTATCTATACAGAGAATAACAAATTTAAGCCAAGTTATTGTGTTGAAAGTAGATTGTATTTAAAAATAATAATAATAGCCTTCATAAAATAAATTCAATTTATTATTGTCACGTACTTTCAGCAAGTGGTCACCTTTTCCCAACAGTTTGAAAGTGGTTGTCTACTAGTATTTTCTTATTCAGTCCGAGTCGTAGGAGGGTTATTTCAGTTGCAAAGAAACCTGGTAAACAGTCATAGACCAGGTATCAAAATTCTAATTGATTGACTGGCTTATTTCGTGGGAGACTGGTTAATATACGTAATTTACCATCTTGATTTCGGAATATCAACTTCTTATCACATGGTAATTTTTACAATAAAATCTGCTGTAATGAAAATAGTTAAAGCGCAACAGTAGTCGGTAAAAAAAAAATGTTCATTGAGGAATCAGTGACTTTAAATGCATACAGTTGCCATAGTTACATACTCAGAAAGTTAGTATATAGAATTTAATGGCTACAAATGAAATATATATATTTGAAAATATACAGCTGTCGGGGCTAAAATCTCCGACACACTCCTTGCACAATGATGGCGCACGTCTGAAAACTAAATAAACAGACGATTATTAAAACTAGTCGTATGAGGGCGCAAATAAATCCAACCTTTGACCTAATTTTGATTGTGAACATGGCGTCGAATACAGCCCCAACGGGCGTGAAGAACGAAAAAGTGGCTATTGTTGGCAGGTATTTAATTTATTTATTCAAAATTATTTATAGTAACAGTTTTCATTTCACTAACCTGGTCGTTGAACCCACATGTGCAAGTGCGGTACGGTGGAGTGCAGCGTGTGACCTCAGTTATCCCGGTTTACACGCCCCCCCCCCCCCCACTGTAACTTAAAGGGGAACCGATACTATAAATAAGGGTCAAGATGGCATGCATGCTTATAAACGACACATCATTGCCAATGGTAATGTCACAATTGCTGTTTTGCACATCTGTGATTTTGAGAAGTATAGCGGCGTTATCGTACACATCGGCGTAAAGCGCACTATTACTATTGTTTAACTATGGTGAGTATGTCCAGGGTTTAACTTATTAGAAGATCGGCAAGGGGTATTAAAGCTGTAATCAATTGTTTTTATTTTCGTAATAATTTATTTAAATAAATAAAAACGTTAATTCGTAGACAGGGGCAAGGTGTAAAATGTAATCAGCTATTTTATTCGTCCGTAATTTGTACAAAGATCATTTTTTAAATTAAATGTCGTAATTCGTACGCAATTTCCAATTTTGATTCTTAAATACAAATTATCAAAAATATTATTAAAATATAATTAGGAATTTATTTTATCTGTAAATTGTAAAAACCTATTTTTTACTCTAAAATGCCGTTTTATTTTCTTGTAACCTGTACCAGCTATCCCCCTTGCCCCCCTTACTAACCATGCTCCAAATCTTTACAATTTTGAAGATATATTAATAGTATAGCTTCCCTAGTCACTGGCGTGACTGTATTTAGAAATCCATTTTTAACTCCAAGGTCACTTACAAATAAAAACATTTGTTTAGTGTATTTTTCGCAGAGTATGCATAAGCATTACGAGTACCCAAAATACTTTTTTATTTATTTATTTTTTATCATTGGCCTTTTATAGCGGGTGACAATTCTATGTTATTAATAAATTACTGTAAAATACTTTATTTTCGCTTGGAATTAATTTTCGCTATTTTCGCTGAAGGGACGATTTAGTGAAAATAAAATCCAGTGAATATAACCTTTTTTTCTATATTTTACATTCAACTTATCAAAAATCAGTGAAAATAAATTCCATACAAAACACCCAAAAAGTATTTTCAGCGAAAATTAATTCCAGCTAAAATAAAGTATTTTGCAGTATATTATTGTAAATCTACTACTGCAATCATAATCTATGCAAATTAGAATGTGTAGTCAAATGATTATGCAAATGAAACATTTTAGACTAGCTTCATACATCATTCAAAACCAAAGAAGACACTTCCATTGGCTATAGAAAACATTAAGTAACGTCTATTACCCATAAGTCTTTGTAGGATTTCTCTAGTCATTGGTTGCTTTACTGCCATGCATTCTAAAACACTCATAAAGTCTTGTTGTTTTCAAACATTTGAAATTTAAAAAATATTTATAATATTTCATTTGAAATTTGAAAAAAATATATATTTATAAAAATATAAATATTTCATATATAAAACATGAAATTCACAGTAATCATGCTTAACTTTTATCCTAAATTATTTTTTGTATTCAAAATAAAATATGAATGAGTCAGACTGATTATTTCATGTAACAGTGGTTATCAATGAGTTACATCAATGAGTTACATCAATGCGCCCTCAGTCACTGACCTCCAAGTTGAAATAATACTTTTTTTTTAAATAATTCTTCAAAGTTACTCTACAAATACTTGTGTCAGGCAGTCTTTTTAGCATGATATAACTTGTTCGTAGAACATGATATATGGTTAGGGTCTATAGTAATAATCTATGAAGCAAAAATGAGTGGGTATAGCCCTGTGTATAATGCTGTGTGTACAGTGGTGCATTCGGTTGATAGATGTCCCCCACCCCAGCCCTGTGTACCTACATAGATAAAGTCTGGGAGCGCACCGGGGATGGTGCGCAAGTTGAAAATAAGTTTCCATCCAAAATCTGTTGAAATGACGATACAGTTATCCGTAACAACTATTAATTATCTGAAACTGAAATGTCTTAAAAAAACGACTAGTAAAGATGGGAAAATTGTAAAAAGGTACCGAGGAATCATCCACCAAACGCCGGCATTTTTAATTTAATTCATGCGAGAGAATCGTTTGTTTTTAGGGCAATGTAGCTGATTTCATCCACAATTGGACTCTGAACTGGGAGTGCTGGATATATGTGTTAATCAATCATCGATTTTGGTACCTGGGCATGCTATTTCATTAAAAAAGTTATATTTGTCAAAGTCCTGGACTTTGTCTATGGAGGTACGCAGGGCTGTGGTGGGGAACATCTATCAACCGAACACACAGCACTGAATGCAGAGCTAGAGTGGGTAGTACAGCCCATGACACAACGAGTATCAACCAGCTCTACGAATAAGTAATATAAGGGGATATGACATTTTTTATCACATGACCAGTGTGTCAAAATGACAGGAAAATTGTGATTTTATAAATAATGCTTATGAATCTTGTGCTATTTAGATGAAAATGGTATTGTTGCATAATTTGATTTTTTTCTGAAACAATCACTCAACAAATTATGCCATGAGTATGCATCTGTGTGTGTCATGATTATGTAAATATTGAATGTACCTTGACAGTAGTAGTGTTCACACACAATTTCTTAGCACAGGCTAAGAGATCAAATACCTTATCCCATGCTGAAAAAAAATGTGCCTTAACTTTTAGCACAGCTAAGAAATGTACAGACTAAATTTAGCCCTTTTTTAAGATCTGGTCCAGATCCTTAGCATGGGCTACTGAAGTGTAAGTGAATTCTTAGCTCGGCTAAGTGCCCAAAACGCTAAGCGCTCTCATACCAATACTTTTAATAATCGTCTGTTCAATTTAATAACCATGTCTATATAATTAGAAGACAGCATTATTACCGGTATATCATAATATGTAATCAGACATTATTGTAAACAGTCTGTGTACGTTTTCAATTATTCCACAGAACTCTGGTGTGTCTCATATTAAAGAGTTTTATTGAAGAGATAATCAAAAGATGACAGGCATAAATTTGTACAATAAGTCCCCCTCTTCCCCAAGTTAAAGTGGAGGGGTCGTCATTTGCTCACGTGCAGGAGTCCCAAGCGACGATAACACAGACGCTAAAAATCATGGGTAAACGCTTGCTTGTAAAACAGCGACACACTATAGCCGGCTGCTGCATGTACAGGTGACGACTTCCTCGCTTTAACAAACAAATTTAATTGCGATATTGCGGTAATTTGAACATATATTTATTTCATAGTGGACTGATTGGACAGAGTTGGGCCATGCTTTTTGCTGGGGCAGGCTACAATGTTAGTCTCTTTGACATTGACCCATCTTTTGTTGCCAAAGCAATCAACAACATCAAAGAACAACTCCACGAACTTGAGAAGAGCGGTATGTTGAAAGGAGCGCTGACGGCAGATGAACAGTTTGGTTTGATTTCAGGATGTGACAATTTATCAACAGCCGCTAAAGGTGCTAAACATATACAGGTATACTAGCTTTTAAAAAATGAAATATTATTTATCATTGTTATTTTCCCACCAAATATATTTTAGAACATGAACTTAATTTTTTTTAAATTCTGGATTCTAGAAATAATCCTTATCATTTTTATCTATGAAAACTGTCCTCAAAATAAACATATCATTTGGAAAAATATTTTTTTCCTGGTGACAGTCTTTGTCCATCCATTCGTCTGTCCAGAGTTGTATTTCAGAACCTTGTTGACTAAATCTGTTCATTCTCTACATTTGCCTAGTACTTTATCTGGGACATATTGCAGTGGTTTACTGATTCAATTGAAGATGGCTGACTGGCAGCCACTTTGTTTTTTGGAAATGTGGTATCTTATGCATGCTTTGTCAGTGTTCAAATTTGGTACATATATTTACATGTTAGGATACATGTCTATGGCAATTTGTTGCGCAAATGAATCAAAGATGGCTGACTGGCAGCCACTTTCTTTTTTGGAAATGTAATATCTTAGAGTATTTGTAGAGTAACGTTGAAGAATTATTTAAAAAAAAAAGTATTATTTGAACTTGGAGGTCAGTGACTGAGGGCGCATTGATGTAACTCATTGATGTAACTCATTGATGTCATTTTCATTAAATAAAAATTGTACAATTTAGATTACATGTTTATGACAATTCGTTTTACAAACTGATCAAAGATGGCCAACTGGCGACCATCTTGCTTTTTAACCATACTACTATATTTCTCTAAGGCTTTAGGGACCATTTTCATTCATATTTGGCACATACATCATACATATTGGAATACATGTCCATGTCCATGTTGGTTTGTTTCATAATCAGATCAAAGATGGCTGTCAGTTATATTAATATTGGCAAACCATTTTTACCTATTGGCACTCTAGACTGCTAGCATGTGTCATTCAGATTCATTTGATTAATAAAATCCTGCATTATGTGTAGTCTGGAAATAACATTTCTTCTATTTACATTAGGAGTGTGTTCCTGAAGAATTAGAATTGAAAAAGAAAGTTATGTCGCAAATTGACTCAGTTGCTGATGACCACACTGTATTGTCAAGCTCAACGTCTACTTTGGTGCCATCTTTATTCACTGAGGATTTAAAACATCGACATAATGCCTTGGTTTCACATCCTGTAAGTACACAACCTTTGATGACAAATACTTATACATATTGTATGGAGATCTGGATAACTAATAGTTCTGCCTGAGATTTTGCGATTCACATCTGTTTTAAATTGGTTGATGGTTAGCCATTTGTTTAGTGACAATCTTCTTTAGTTCTTGGGTCAGAGTTGATAAGATTTTTAGTACAGAAGTTAAAACTTAGTTTTGCAATCAATGTGTGCATGTATTTTGTAAAACTAAATGTACATTGTAAAACAACTCTAATTATGTCAAGGACAATTTCACAAAATAAACCGGGAAAATTGTTTTTGCACATTTTTTCAAAATGTTTAATCAAGACATAGTGATAGAAAACAAAAATTAAGACAATAAAAGAAAATACATAAAAATGTGCAAACATATTTAAACTTTTTAGACTTTAAAACTGATGGCACTGAAAGGAGTTTTAGTGATTGAGAAAGGATTTAGTGTATGTGAAGTCTTTATTGGAAACATAGCAATAGATATCTACTTAATTCTGTAATTTATAGACATATGATGACAGATGTATTATAATCTCTATTATTATACGTTTGTCACCGTAACACCATAAGTTACAGCGTATTGCACTGGGTATTTTCATCCTACCATATTAGAAAATGCAAATTCCAAATATAGGGCGATTACGCACTCAAGTGCGTCTTCTAATAATAAAAACAAACATGGCAGCCCCACGGATTTGACTGGACTCCTCACAAAGAAGGGTGCTAAATCTGTTCTAAACTTGTTGGGATTCAGCATTTCCATGATGTATCCTTGGGAGGAAAAGATGTATATTAATAAGGTTATTACGAGGATACTGCAAATTATGCACTCAGACAGTATGCCATCGCATCAACCTTCGCTGCACATCAGTCGATACTGTACTGTCTTCGTGCATACTTTTAGGTATTCTCGTAATAACCTCATATTATTATCTATTTTGACAGGTAAATCCCCCGTACTATGTGCCATTTGTAGAGATAGTACCCGCACCATGGACTGACAAATCCGTTGTCACCAATACTAAAATATTGCTTGAAGAAATTGGTCTGAAGCCAATCACCATGACGAAAGAAAAACCTGGGTTTGTTTTGAATAGAATCCAGTACGCTATTATTAATGAGTGTTACCGGCTTGTTGAGGTAAGAGAGTTTGGGCAGATATCATCGTCAGCCTAGCTTTATTGTTTCTGTATAACACTATTCATATCTTCATTTGTAGGTGTGAGCTAATTTAGATAATTATGGTCAGCTATTATCATCTAAGTTATTCCTAAATACTGTATTTGTTCTATTAGTAGCACATGTGCTTACATGGTAAAACTAAGTTCTATTTCAATAATCAAATATACAGTAAATCTAATTTTTGGTTCATATGGATTTATATTAGAGTCACACTTCTCGTGAACATACTGTAAAACATGTTGAAAAAGCGGCATGCAATTTTAGCGAATTGTGGTAAAATGACGTAATAGTGAAATGTTGATTTAGCGAATCTCTCTTGTCATTGTTGATTTCTTTGTTTGGCGGCCATTTTGATATAATTAGTCCCCGTTCGGACGCAGTCCGAAAACGGGGACTTATGTTTTGACCTCTGTGTGTTCGTGCGTGTGTCTGTGCGTGCGACCGAACCTGTATCTTAGAAATGCCTGGACCAATCACAATCAAACTTCACACATACATCATACATGATATTATACATATGCACGTCAATTTGTTTCACGATCTGATTCAAGATGGCTGAATGGCGGCCAATTTTGTGCTAAAAATCATCAAAATTAAGCATTTCCCGGCTGTTTACAGATGAATTTTGTTCAAACCTTGTATATACGTTGGACATTATAGGACCTTGATGCACATCAGTTTGTTTTACGATCTGATTCAAGATGGCCGAAAGGCGGCCATTTTTGTGCTAAAAAATCATAAAAATCAAGCAAATCTTGGCTGTTTACAGATGGATTTTGTTCAAACTTGGTATATACATTAGACATTATGGGACCTTGATGCAAATAATTTTGTTTTTCAGATTAGATTCAAAATGGCCAACTGGCGGCCATTTTGTTTTAATGAATGTAGTTCTCGTTCTCTATGTCTGACTTGTTTTGACTGATTATGTTCAATTTTTTAATATTTACAATGTATATACATCATGTCATAGATATACGGATATATTGGTTTGACGAGCCTTTTCAAAGTGGCCAAATGGTGGCTATTTTTGTGCTAAAAAAATCATCAAATATCAAGCATTTATGGTTGGATTTTGTTCAAACTTATAACATACATTAGACAGGTTACATGTTCCTGATGCATGTCATTTTATTTTTCAGATTGGATTCAAAATGGCTGACTGGCGACCATTTTGTTTTAATGATTGGGCTTCTGGAGCCATATCTTTTAAATGCTTTGACTGATTATATTCAAATTTTATAAATTCGTCATACATCATGTTATATATATATATATATATGTACATGTATTCAAAATGGCTGATTTTGAATGCTGTTCCAGAGCAATATCTCTCAATATGGACAAGTACTTGTTTGACGATCAGATACAAATGTCAATCATTTTAATGTTAAAAATTCATATTCCTGACATGGTTATATTCCAGTTATATTACTATAAACAAAACTATATATCTTAAATTTGATAAGTAACGGGGACTGTGCCATGCATGGCTTGTTGATAATAAAATCATTAGCGACATCTTGAATTAGCAAATCAGTTCTCTCGCTAAATTCGCGAAAAAGATATGCTCGTGAAAAAGACTTGTTTTACAGTATACAATAACAGGGTTTTTTCTAGAAAAAAATAACAAAAGGAAGCACACACAGGCAATAGACCTGGAAATGCCATAATAGAAGGTTTCTGTGCCGTTTTAACAGTGTATCTATCGCCATTGAAATATTTTTGGAGTAATTTTAGTGTATTTGGTGTCCTGACACATTGTCAGCTAGTGTTGCTGGGAAGTTTTCACGGAGAAAAAAATATTTGCGAAAGATTTCATGTTGTACAGACAGCACAGAAGTGCGCGGTTCAAGAAATATATTTATGACTTGAAAGTTCAATTGGCAATTCGGTAAGAGGGCACAGGCCGAGAGTATCAGAGTGCTGTGCCCCTATTGCCCAGTTTTAAAAAAAAAACGTGCAATGACACTACACATTACACTTATTTGTGGCATTTCTTAATGAATGATATATACTGGTCAGATACTAGTAGCTTAATCTCAGGTTACATCAGGATTTCAGCCAGCTATCAACTATCATGTTAGTTATGTAGTGTTATGTCTATTCACCATAGTGTGATGTCTATTCACCATAGCGTGATGTCTATTCACCATAGTGTGATGTCTTTTCACCATAGTGTGATGTCTTTTCACCATAGCGTGATGTCTATTCACCATAGTGTGATGTCTTCACCATAGCGTGATGTCTATTCACCATAGCGTGATGTCTATTCACCATAGTGTGATGTCTTTTCACCATAGCGTGATGTCTATTCACCATAGCCTGATGTCTATTCACCACAGTGTGATGTCTTTTCACCATAGCGTGATGTCTATTCACCATAGCGTGATGTCTATTCACCATAGTGTGATGTCTATTCACCATAGTGTGATGTCTTTTCACCATAGTGTGATGTCTATTCACCATAGTGTGATGTCTATTCACCATAGTGTGATGTCTATTCACCATAGTGTGATGTCTATTCACCATAGTGTGATGTCTATTCACCATAATGTGATGTCTATTCACCATAATGTGATGTCTATTCACCATAGTGTGATGTCTATTCACCATAGCATGATGTCTATTCACCATAGTGTGATGTCTATTCACCATAGCGTGATGTCTATTCACCATAGCGTGATGTCTATTCACCATAGCGTGATGTCTATTCACCATAGTGTGATGTTTTTGTGATGTCTATTCACCATAGTGTGATGTCTATTCACCATAGTGTGATGTCTATTCACCATAGTGTGATGTCTATTCACCATAGTGTGATGTCTATTCACCATAATGTGATGTCTATTCACCATAGTGTGATGTCTATTCACCATAGTGTGATGTCTATTCACCATAGTGTGATGTCTATTCACCATAGTGTGATGTCTATTCACCATAGTGTGATGTCTATTCACCATAGTGTGATGTCTATTCACCATAGTGTGATGTCTATTCACCATAGTGTGATGTCTATTTACCATAGTGTGATGTCTATTCACCATAATGTGATGTCTATTCACCATAGTGTGATGTCTATTCACCATAGTGTGATGTCTATTCACCATAGTGTGATGTCTATTCACCATAGTGTGATGTCTATTTACCATAGTGTGATGTCTATTCATCATAGTGTGATGTCTATTCACCATAGTGAATTTGAGTAGCATATTCTACCTTCAAACATACATTTAACTTGTCATGTTATGATTCACTGATTCATATGATATCACTTTGATTTAGAATTACCTTATTCAAATGATCCATGAGAATCACCACAATTTTCTAGATGTACTAGGTTCATATTTTTATTTTACTGACTATATTCACATAATTTTGCAATAATGATGGTGTATTTGAATTCTATTTATATTTTCAGGAGGGTGTGGTCAACACAGAGGATGTAGATACGTGTATGAAATGGGGACTAGGCATGAGATATGCATTCATGGGAGTATTTGAAACAATTCATCTCAATGCTGAAGGTAAGGAAGCCTTAGGTGTATGACCCCCTAAAGGTTACACATCCTGGTATTTTTGGGGGAGAAAGGTGCAAATTTGCTATGAAGGCTAATTTCACAATTATTTTTTGCAAGCAGTTGTTCCAAACATGGCATGAAGTGGGGTGTAGTGTATAGTCACTGTAAAAGTACCAGGATGTATGACTTTACAGGAGTAATTAATTTTAACACTTGGTACATGACTCTTTTAAGGCAGTGGCAAGGCTCATGTGAACAAAAATGTACTTTACATGGGTTGTATACGTTACTATGGGTGACATGTGCCCTAAATGTTTTTAATTCCAGGGAAAACATATTGATCCCTTCTTGTATTCTTCTGTAAATATTTCTGAAAGTAACTTGCTATAGTACATAAATGTAGTTATATCTCCTTATTAAAATTTGATTACGAGTAATAAAATCACATTCTAATTACTAACAGCTTCCCTAGGTGAGAATTCCAATGATGAACAGTTTGTATGGAAAGAATTAAGAAACTGGAAATGTCCTCATTACTAACTGCATCCATACTTTGAAAACTTTACTACGATATGCATTCAATATGAACTGTATGAGTCAGTGATACTGTAAAGGGGGTAATTATTCACTGGGTTTTAATTTAGCTTATTTCGCTGACTGGGAAAATGCGCTAAATTAAAACACAGTGAATATGTAAAATTTAGCATAGAACACATTATCTAAATGACGAAACCGTGAATTTAAAACCTACTGAATATGCCTGAAATGGTAAATCAGTGAAATTTAAACCAAGTGAATATTAGTCATTTTACAGTATTCTGTTCAGGGCGAAGGTTCAAATGAAATTCATCCTCCCAAATTCACCAATTGGCACTTTTTAATTTATTGGTCAAGAGCATAAACAAAAATAAAGACAAACAGATCAGTAGGCATCGACCATGGCTTGTTAAAAAAAAATGACCTGGGCTATCAAAAATAGCTATCATCTCATTCATATGATGGCGCCCTCTGGAGTTGTTGTTGGGAAATAACCGTGTGGCAGCTTATTTATTGTCACATTGATTACTTGTACTGATAAGACAATTGAAGACAACAATTCTAAGATGAGTTTTCACTAACTGAATATATTGTTACTTACATTAAAAACATTGTCTTTGCTTACATGTATAAGTTTATTTAAATCATGAATGAATCATTTTTTTTTTTTTTTGAGAAAAAATTAGTTTGAACATGAGATATGTACTTATTACAAACCACATCAAGGATTTGTGGTTTGAATAAATTGTAATACAAACGGCGGTTGCTAATCAAATGTTAATGGTACATATCAAACCAAGTATTATTCAATTATTTTTGCAGGCGCAAAAAACTACTGTGAAAGGTATGCAGAAGGAATGAAGAATGTATCTAGAGACTTTGGTCCAATACCCAGTTTCACAGGTCCTTTTGTAGACAAAATGCAGGAGGAGATCTGTGAAAGCATTCCACTGGATAAACTAGCAGAAAGACGTCAGTGGAGAGATAAGAGACTGATAGCTCTTGCTAAACTGAAGAAGGAAATGGATGAAGCAGATGATAAATGATCGTAGAACAGTGGGAATGGTATGCAATTCACTGACTTTGATTTAAAAGTACATAAAAACAACATTTGTTGAGATATTGAGGTATGTTTGCTGAACTGTAGTAGAACTTTGGGGATTTGTAAATAGAAGATGGATACAATAAATGGTAGAATCATTTCAAAATCTACTTTGTAACTCAATAAAAAAATAATGTACATACAACATTTGCCATGTTTTTTTATCTCCATTATTAGTTACTAGCATGGCCATAGTGTGAATCATTCATAGTTATGACATTTAGAATGAAACATCATTTCCAGGGGCTGCTTTTGTGAAACTATGGTAACCAACCATGAAAATGTCACGTAAATTTCACACCTAAGGACATTTTGTTGAATGTAAATTGACTACCATGCAGAAATTATATCCTATTAAACAAATTGGTTTAAATAGCTACTTAAATATGTGAACCAATTTGCTGGGCAAGAAAACAAGTGATCTGACGATCCAGTAGCTGTACTGTCTCACAAGAAAATTGTGGTAGACACGTTCAGCAATGCACACCCTTCAGACAAATAATGCGGTCAAACCACAAAAAAATAGTTTGGTTCTGGCTGTTGAAAACATGTCAAAAATATATGTACACCTGAAATATCAAAGCAATCAGGTTGGCAGTGTTCAAGGAGAATTAAAAATAACATTTTTTAACAAAAATATTTGCCAAAAATAGAGAATTGAAGATATCATCACAACTGAACAAATCCGACAGGTCCACCAAAGGAACATGCATACTAAGTATCAAATTAATTGAGCGAGTAGTTTTTAAGAAGTTGTCGAAAATGTAATTGTTGACAGACAAAGAATGATGGACAATCACCTATATGAACAGCTCCACTCTCTCATCTGACAGCAAAGTTAAAAAGCGCAACGCAATATAATTAGGGATAGAAAACAGCAGAGGCTGTTACACTGAAAAGTTTGTTTGGCTTTGTGTTTGCAAAACATATTCTTCAGGTATCATACATATGAATATTTGTTTGAACTTAGTACATGGTTGTTCGCAAACTTGTTCGTGATCAATATCTAATAATGTTTCCAGCTTGTCTATTTGTTTGCTCAAATGGCTTGAGTCTTGCTACCTGTATAATTAGTTGAATCTTAGGCTAATCCTAGTCTGGAATTAATCTGTACATATTAATTACCTATTTTGTTTTCTAATTAATTTTCTAATTAATCTGCGATCCGGGCTGGGGGTATTAATTTGGGTCGTGTCTGTGCATCCGTTTGTGCACATTTTCACGTTACCAGCTTTTTCTCACACATGTGTGATCCAATTCAGTTCAGAGTTGGTACAGAGACAGGAATTGATGGTGCTATTATGCACATCAAGTTATTTTTTCGATTCTCCAGCACAGCACAGTAATTTTTGTGTGAGGATATTGTATCCCGGAATTGTATCTTTATTTGCGCAACGCTTATATGAACAAAATTGTGTCTCGTCAATTTCAAAGGTAAGAAACTGTGCTTGTTATGGTATTTATACACTTTGTATTTGTATGTGTCTCGGGTTTGGTGATCGTGAGAAACTCTTGCTAACCTGGCGAGAGCTTCGCCAGAAAAACTGCCTTTCTATTATTGTTGTAGGAACTGATTATGTATTGTGTAAATTGAAAGTTTACCTCATGATTCAAGAGGTTTGCAGTGCTCTCACCGGGATTAAAACGTCGTGGTGGTGTCGGCGCAATGCTGCTCTGAGACGCTTGCCAGACTCTGCCTCGCTCAAAATCATTATCGCCATGCTTGATTTCCGCAACATTTACATTTGTTTATGATTTCCACAGCTATTGTTCTGTGAGATGTGTCCTCGCTGTTCATAAACAGCCATAAACAAGTTTAGTTGGGTCGGCATGTACACATTGAAAGTGTTGGTTTATTTACGTAATCCGCTGATCACGCCAAAGGCGAAGTTAAAAATATGTCGCTACTCAGGAGAGCTTGCCCACAACGCTAAATGTCCCAAATAAACGTACCGGTACGTTTATTTTTTTCCCAGAAAAATTCCACCCGGTACATTCTTATTTGGGACGGTACGTATATTTATTTTTCTAAATCGGGCCGATTAAAAAAAAAATCATGCCTTTTTCCCCCATGAAAAACGAAGCCAAAAGATCGCACTAAAACATCGGTAAATCTGGTCTTCCGTGTTGCTTTCACCATGAGGTCGCTGAACTGTCATATTTAAATGATTTATGGTAATTTGAGCACATGGGCACCATCCAGCATTTTGATTGGTTGATTAACGACTTGACCTATCTGATCAATAAACACGCCTCGTGCGCATGGATAACATGGCGGATATCGTATCGCATCGAGCGTTAACATGTAACCGAAAACATTTGCTTACGATAAAACTAAGTTGAATTGTACTTGCATTTCATAACAATTCAACGAATTTATTTTTGACTCCCATGTGCGAAGCACAAAATGGGAGTCTTTGCAGTTAGTGTGTCTGTATGTGTGTGTGTATGTGTGTATGTGTGTATGTGTGTATGTGTGTATGTGTGTGTGTGTGTATGTGTGTCCGACTGTTCCACTGCTATCTCAAGAACCATACATCGGTTTTTGATGAAACTTGGTGCATAGATGCTCTGGGCCAATGCGCAGATTTGATTAGGTTTTGGTAAAAATCCATGCTCGTTAATTACCTAATTTGCATGATAATTAGCTAATTTTTAGCTGTTCTATGACTGTTCCACTGATATCTAAAGAACCACTCATTGGATTTTGATGAAACTTGGTACATAGATGCTCTGAACATATGCGCAGATTTGATTAATTTTTGGTAAAAATCCGTGCATATTAATTACCTAATTTGCATGATAATTAGCTATTTTTTAGTGGTTCCATGACTGTTCCACTGATATCTAAACAACCACTCATTGGATTTTGATGAAACTTGGTACATAGATGCTCTGAACTAATGCTAGGTTTTGATTAGTTTTTGGTAATAATCCGTGGATACTAATTACCTAATTTGCATAATGATTAGTCAATTTTCGGTTTTTCCACTGATATCTCAAGTACTAATCATCACATTTCAATGAAACTTGGTACATAGATGTCATACGACACTGCACAGACCTGATAGTTTTTATGGTAATATCAGTACATATTAATTACCTAATTTGCATAATTAATTAATTTTCAGCATTTGATATAAGTAGTTAGCATTACATTTCAATGAAACTTGGTACTTACATACTCAAGGACTATGCAGAGATTGATTGTTTTCGATAAATATTTGTGCATATTAATCACCTAATTTGCATAATTAGTTAATTTTCAGCTTTTCCACAGGTATCTCAAGTACTAATCATCGCATTTCAATGAAACTTGGTACATAGATCCTTTAGGACTATGCAGAGACCTGATTAGTTTTAGGGTAAATAATTGTGCATATTAATTACCTAATTTGCATAATTAATTTTCAGCTTTTCTACTGATATCTAAAGTACTAATCATCACATTTCAATGAATCTAGAATTATGCAGACCCAATTAGTTTCCGGTAAATATTTGTGCATATTAATCACCTAATTTGCATAATTAACCAACTTTCACACTGATATCTCAGGTACTATACATCACATATCAATGAATGTACATGGATGCTGTAGGACAATAGACAGACCTGAATAATTGTGGGTTAAAATCTGTACATATTAATTACCTAATTTGCATAATTAACCAATTTTAAGCTTTCACACTGATATCTAAAGTACCGTAAAAACTCCAAAATTTCGACCTGTTTTAAATAATTGGTGTTAGATATGTGACGTGTTTTTAGAGTCAAAATTAAGGTGCATTTTCGGACGGTCGAATTTTTCAGAATAGAAATCAGCAAATGAAAAAATGGGGAAGATAGACAGTGTGCTTCATTAGTTTTTAAAAAATGCAATGTCCGTCAATTGACGTAAACTTCCTCATGTTTCACGGTAAAAGCAAAGGTCGTGGCCGAGTTGTAACTCAAAATCTAAACAAAGTCATCAATCAGTGAGTATTATGACAAGCAAAACAAAACATCAAGACGCGGAGAAGAGGTCAGCACAAAACTAATAGGTCAAAAGACAAAGCTGTCTCGCACTACCTAGAAAAACTTGCGAATGTTCGAAGTACAGGTACCCATTTGACAAAAGATGCATGGAAGTTTAGCAAACTATCTCCCCGACCCAGTGCAATGTATCCGGTTAGAATCAAAGCTCACGTGTCCCTTATTTGAGGGACCAAATTCTGCCGTAAATTTGCCCTTGGATTAAAAAATAAAATGGGATTTAAGAAAATAAAATGGGACTTTTAAGGTGTATTTTGGCGTCATTTTTCGGACATTTCAATCAATCCTGCCGGCTAAAATAGAGTCTAAGTTTTACCGTAGTCATTGACGTTTGTCTATTCAAGAGTACACGTGTATGATTTTTATCGTGACTAGCGTGAGCGGGTAAGCTTCCTTTCGAGAATGAGCTGTTATCACTGTGAACAATGTTAAATTATTCTTCAGATGACCAGTTTATTTTTTAAAAACAACTAATTTTTTTATTTAAAAAAAATCATGCCGTTTTCGCATCAAAATCCAAGCCAAAACATCGTACTACAACACCAATCTCTTCCGCATTGCGTTCAATAACATTAACATATTTAAATAAGCTATGGTAATTTGAACACGTTGGCATCATCCAGCTTTTTGATTGGTTAATTAGCGATTTGACCTATTTGACCTAAGAGAACATGGCGGATATCCTACAGCATCAAACGTTTATACGAGACCGGAATCATTCGCTTACGATGAAACTAAGTTGACTTTTATTTGTATTTCATAACCATTCAACAAATTTATTTTGTGTACATTATTATAATCACTACTGAGTACAGTAATAATCAACAATTCAGAAACGCAGCATGCCAAGATTTTTGTGTTCGTTTTTATTTCAAACTTCGTTTATTTAGAATATATTTTCGTTACCAATAAAATAAAAATCTCTCAGTCAATCAGAAACCCGGATTCATGCCTTCGAGGAAGGTCCCGTTTGAACGCTCACATCGTTTTTTTTTTCGTTTGTGGGAAAACTAAAACTGGTCGCAATTTTCGAATAAGAATGAGTCGGCAATTTTTAGTGGAATCGAAAATTTGGAGGTAAATAAAACACCGAAACCCGGTAAATAAATAGGAGATCGAATTTTTAGAGGGGTCGAAATTTTGGAGTTTTCACGGTACTAATTATTCCATTTCAATGAAACTTAGTATAAAGATGCTCTAGGACAATGTACAAACCTAATTAGTTTGGGGTAAAAATCTGTTCATATTAATTCCCTAATAAGCATAATAATTCATAATTTTTTGGTTCTAATCACATTTCAATTAAACTTGGAGACATAGATTTTCTGTTACATTGCGCAGACCTCATTAGTTTTACACTCAAATCTGGTCATATTAATTTTCTGATTTGCATAATTAGTTTTCAGCTAAGTAATTTCGAATTATATTTAATGTGTCTCCAATACTCTCAGCACATGGGAGTTCTTTCTAAGCTTTCTTTGATTTGTACGTTAATATAATCACTACTGAGTACTAATCAACAATTACAACACTTCGAAAACAAGTAAGCTACCGTACCGTGATCATTTGCTACCAACAAAAAAATAATGCATAATAAATATAGTGAATATTTTTTGCTGTCATGTGAACAGTTTTTTTGATTGACTGTAATTTTCCAACATTTCATGACGCCTATTGTAGAACCAAATTAGGGCCTTTCACTCCTCCTTGACGCCTATTTAAACGATTATACGGCATCTTGCTTTTCGCCAGCCACGAATGTCACACTAGACGAACTTGATCGATACTGTCGACCATTCCATGCATTTTTTATCGACGCACGACGGCACGCAAATCGAGAAAAGTATTGTCTATTCAACAATTTCGCGCAATACGTCACCACTATACAGTGACTGATTTTAATTTTTATTCAACATTAAAACAAACTACAGTGAGTTGTTCTATGGTCGTATAAAAATAAAATAAACTACAGTAAAGTTAACCAACTAAACAGAATGCTAAATAAAGCTAAATAATATTACAAACACATATAGAATCACAAACTTGTACGATACAGTACAATACAATACTCTAACTACTATCGCTAAGGAGTGGAAAATCACATTCACATTAGAGTCATAACTATGGAAAGAATATTTTTATATTTGGTGGAGCTGCTCATATATCATTTGCATACATTTTTGTATGTATTGTGCAGTTTCCCAGCCAGTCCGACTCGAGTAGTGATTGGTTTGCTATTTCATTACATCTTGCAGCCTTTCAAACAGTATATTGCTAGACATGCATCAATTGCTGTCCATGTATATTCCTAATTGCTCAGTGAAAACTTGCAATTTCTTTCTGGCTGGTATAAATATATTAAGTAATATGTTTTCGTACTGAAAAGACGATACACAAATATCTTTTTTAATTAAATTTAACAGCTAATGGGAGCACATATGCTACAACCTCTGCTTACTTTTGACTAAATGTTTTTTTGTAGGTGCAGAGCCAGAATTTTTTTCTCAGAAAGCAAAGCCACTGAAACTGCATATATTACAAAAGCATACAATTCGCTGCATGTCTGACAATTGTATAAAGTTTTGCAGGTCGTCTTTTTTTTTCTTTGAGAAGTGCTGTCAACCAAAGCATAAATACTTGTATGACAAACGGTATCTTTGCCCTGTTACTGTCTAAAATATCAGAAGTTTTTCGCTGGAACAGTTCTGTGATTGACAGTGTTCTTGTATTAGGAATACAGTTGTACAAGGAAGTTTATCCAAACAGACAACACTGACTCTTTAACATATTTGCATACTTGATTTGCATACTTGCATGTCATTTTACATGTTGTACTTGTTTGTTGCTCTCTGGTGTTCTTGCTGAGACCAGGATGGAAAGTGCTATAAACTTGAAAATGCCATATAAATCATGTTTACCAATTTATGTCCATGCCAAAAACTGGACAAATTATATGTTGCAACTTTCAAATGACAACAAGTGAAGGCAGTGTCATTCATGACCTGTTTGATTGGATAAATTTTTACGACTTGGAGGCCATTTTTTTCCTAAAAAATCTAAAAAAAAAACAAGCTTTTTCTAGCTGTTACCAGCTTTTTCTCAGATATGTGTCATCCAGTTTTGTTCAATGTTGGTACAGGGACAGGTAATAATTGTTTACAAGTGCACATCGCATTATATGTTTAACAAGTTATAAATTGTCTCAGAAAAGCCAAATGAATATATTTTTACCCCACCCCCTAAAATTGTAACACATCAATTCTGAACAATTAATAACGGAATTTTAATACAGCTCATAATGAATTAATTCACTCTGACACAAACCCAGTTCAATATAAGTTTTTAAATTTTTTTCTGAGCGGGGGCTATGACATGTCATGCTTTGTTTATACAATCTATTCTAACACTTTGCATGGATTGAAACTTAAAAGCATTATCCAGCATTATAATGTGATGAACAAATAAGTCATTCACTACTGAACCTCTGATCACCCCCCCAAATGCTCATCAACTGACTTTCACCAAAATATCGAGGGGGGTACACAAAATTGTATACACATATGGGCAAGGTAATATAATAGATGAAAAAGTCACAAAAGCGAGTTATTGCAAAATGTGAAATTTGTGTCTCTGCCTGTCCATGGCGTTAAGCTCAAACAGAAACAAAATTCTCATTTTAATAGTGAGAGAAAACTAAAATACATCCAATCTATAACATTTTACATTGAAATACTTAATTAGAATTGTGAATGAGGTTTGCGCATTATCCCAGAGCATTTATGTACCAAGTTTCATTGAAATCTGTTGAATAGTACACGAGAAACAAATGAAAATGCTTAAATTTGGTTAATTAATATGCATATGAAGTCTGGTGTTCATGGACAGCCAGTAGTTGAGATATCAGCAGAACAAAATTGTACACAGACACATATACAGACGGACAGACATCTGTACGATTTTACCTTCACGCTACAGTAATAGAAACATTTCATTTATCATATACAGCTTGTAGATCCATGAAGCTTTACTACATGCTTTAAGACATACTAGGGATCACCTAGGTCACACTGGTGGTAATATGCATTTCAGAAATTACATTTACTGTACTTCAGAGATTACACTCAGATTTGCCACTACTGTATAAGAAAGTTCGTAGTGTTTTGAAAACATGCACAAAATCTGAGAGTATACAACAACAAATATTTATTTATATTGTTATGTTATGTGCATTTGTGTATGCCGAGAATTTTCTATTGTCTTCTACATGCATGCATGGGATTTCACCAACAGAATTGATGACAACTTTAAATTTGAAATAAACAAGAGCACATTGCCTGTTATTGTAAATAATAACCATTTTATTAAACCTGAATTGCTGGATCATTTACATACAAAGCAATTGGGATTTGTTTCATACTAGAAACTTGTCTGCATCTGAGAAACTGCCCCCGCAACTCCCTGTATAGCTTATCACTCACTTGTGACTCTGAAGTACATGGCCGCTATAAAATTGGTCAATCAGGGATGATGACGTCACACTCATTTGTAATATCGTGGCACATTAAGTATATCATTGTTAGAATCACTTGGCTACATCTATTGCGATGCCCTTTCTGTGATATTCATCTGTCTTCAAAGCTGATAGCATGAACTTTGCAACATCTTCCCTACCCATTTTTCCATAACCACCTTGAGTGAACTGTCTTTCTTCAACCAGTATCTTTTGACCTGACAAATGATAATAAATACCAAATTATCGATTATATATAGTTTAAATTGGACAGTTGTTTACAGAAATAACTGAAAGCCAGAGTCTGCAAATACTGTGAGTGATTCATTCTCATGTTATCATGTCCACTGCTGTTTCACGTAACCATGGTATTTTGAATAGTAGACAAGATGGAGATCGAAACATTATTTGGGGAGGTCAAAAGACGGGCTCTCTCGCTTTAAACGACTATTTGTGAATACAGTTGACTGTAACACAAATCCCCTGTTACATGACGGTCCTTTGTAGAGGCTTCACATCTCCTGAGTGATCTTATAATTTACAACACAGTAACTGTATCTGTTGATGGAACTTCTGTAGTGCTAACAGTTTCCAAGTGATCTTATAATTTACAACACAGTAACTGTACCCGTTGATGGAACTTCTGTAGTGCTAACAGTTTCCAAGTGATCTTATAATTTACAACACAGTAACTGTACCTGTTGATGGAACTTCTGTAGTGCTAACAGTTTCCAAGTGATCTTATAATTTACAACACAGTAACTGTACCTGTTGATGGAACTCTATAGTGCTAACAGTTTCCAAGTGATCTTATAATTTACAACACAGTAACTGTACCCGTTGATGAAACTTCTGTAGTGCTAACAGTTTCCAAGTGATCGTATAATTTACAACACAGTAACTGTACCCGTTGATGAAACTTCTGTAGTGCTAACAGTTTCCAAGTGATCGTATAATTTACAACACAGTAACTGTACCTGTTGATGGAACTCTGTAGTGCTAACAGTTTCCAAGTGATCTTATAATTTACAACACAGTAACTGTACCCGTTGATGAAACTTCTGTAGTGCTAACAGTTTCCAAGTGATCGTATAATTTACAACACAGTAACTGTACCCGTTGATGAAACTTCTGTAGTGCTAACAGTTTCCAAGTGATCGTATAATTTACAACACAGTAACTGTACCTGTTGATGGAACTCTGTAGTGCTAACAGTTTCCAAGTGATCTTATAATTTACAACACAGTAACTGTACCCGTTGATGAAACTTCTGTAGTGCTAACAGTTTCCAAGTGATCGTATAATTTACAACACAGTAACTGTACCCGTTGATGAAACTTCTGTAGTGCTAACAGTTTCCAAGTGATCGTATAATTTACAACACAGTAACTGTACCTGTTGATGGAACTTCTATAGTGCTAACAGTTTCCAAGTGATCGTATAATTTACAACACAGTAACTGTACCTGTTGATGGAACTCTGTAGTGCTAACAGTTTCCAAGTGATCTTATAATTTACAACACAGTAACTGTACCTGTTGATGGAACTTCTGTAGTGCTAACAGTTTCCAAGTGATCTTATAATTTACAACACAGTAACTGTACCCGTTGATGAAACTTCTGTAGTGCTAACAGTTTCCAAGTGATCGTATAATTTACAACACAGTAACTGTACCTGTTGATGGAACTCTGTAGTGCTAACAGTTTCCAAGTGATCTTATAATTTACAACACAGTAACTGTACCCGTTGATGAAACTTCTGTAGTGCTAACAGTTTCCAAGTGATCGTATAATTTACAACACAGTAACTGTACCCGTTGATGAAACTTCTGTAGTGCTAACAGTTTCCAAGTGATCGTATAATTTACAACACAGTAACTGTACCTGTTGATGGAACTCTGTAGTGCTAACAGTTTCCAAGTGATCTTATAATTTACAACACAGTAACTGTACCCGTTGATGAAACTTCTGTAGTGCTAACAGTTTCCAAGTGATCGTATAATTTACAACACAGTAACTGTACCTGTTGATGGAACTCTGTAGTGCTAACAGTTTCCAAGTGATCGTATAATTTACAACACAGTAACTGTACCCGTTGATGAAACTTCTGTAGTGCTAACAGTTTCCAAGTGATCGTATAATTTACAACACAGTAACTGTACCTGTTGATGGAACTTCTGTAGTGCTAACAGTTTCCAAGTGATCTTATAATTTACAACACAGTAACTGTACCTGTTGATGGAACTTCTGTAGTGCTAACAGTTTCCAAGTGATCTTATAATTTACAACACAGTAACTGTACCTGTTGATGAAACTTCTGTAGTGCTAACAGTTTCCAAGTGATCGTATAATTTACAACACAGTAACTGTACCTGTTGATGGAACTCTGTAGTGCTAACAGTTTCCAAGTGATCTTATAATTTACAACACAGTAACTGTACCTGTTGATGGAACTTCTGTAGTGCTAACAGTTTCCATGTGATCTTATAATTTACAACACAGTAACTGTACCTGTTGATGGAACTTCTGTAGTGCTAACAGTTTCCAAGTGATCTTATAATTTACAACACAGTAACTGTACCTGTTGATGGAACTTCTGTTAACTGTGGAGGTCTAATAATCGTATAATTTATGTCAAGACACTCTTCACTCATTAAATATTTTTCCATTTCTTCCAAACTGGCTAGAGGGTTTCGAATAAACAGTGGTTTTATTATCCACTCAATAAACCAAGGACCAGGGTCATTCCGATTATCTGTCAAAATAAAAGTTAGTGATTAGTCTATAATCAATAGCGCTAGATCTTTTTCGGTTCACTGCGAAATTCGCATTACATGTATATTGGAGCTAGAATCTAACAAGCAGACTGTCGTCTGAGATAGCTCCGCTGTTAGCAATGCACATTTCAATTAGGAACTGAAGATATCATTAGAAAATGAACAATATGTATAGTATCAATGCTATGGGACTTGCTGTTTTCAACAAGAAGTCGAATATATCATTTTTACCAAAAATGACAAATATTCACCAAAATTAGAGAAATAAAGAGACATTGCAAAATGAACAAATCTGAGAGAAGTCCACATGTAGTACTCATATATGTAATATCAAAGCAATTGGACTTGCGTTTTTTAACAAGAAGTCAAAAATATTCACCAAAATTAGAGAATTGAAGATATCATCACAAAATGAACAAATCTGAGAGAAGTCCACATGTAGTACTCATATATGTAATATCAAAGCAATTGGACTTGCGTTTTTTAATAAGAAGTCAAAAATATCACTTTTTACCAAAAATGACAAAAATATTCACCAAAATTAGAGAATTGAAGATATCATCACAAAATGAACAAATCTGAGAGAAATCCACATGTAGTACTCATATATGTAATATCAAAGCAATTGGACTTGCGGTTTTTAACAAAAAGTCAAAAATATCACTTTTTACCAAAAATGACAAAAATATTCACCAAAATTAGAGAATTAAAGATATCATGTATATTGGCTGTATTTTTACGCTTAATAATATGCTATACATTTTGATGATGTAAGACTATTTCAATGCCATATTAACTCTGAAAGATTGGCATATGACATTAATCTAATAAAACAAGCAGCCAGCTTCTCGGCTGAGATAGCTCCGCTGTTAGCAATGCACATTTCAATTAAAGAACTGAAGATATCATTGGAAAATGAACAAATCTGAGAGAGGTCTATCTGAGGAACCTATACATATAATATCAAAACAATCAGACTTGTGGTTCTTAAGAAGAAGTCGAAAATATCACTTTTTACCAAAAATGAAAAAATATTCATCAAAAGTAGAGAATTTAAGATATCATCACAAAATGATCAAATCTGAGAGAGGTCGACATGTAGTATCTACATATAAACAAAGCAATCGAACTTGTGGTTTTCAACAAGAAGTTCACTTATCACTTTTTACCTAATATTCATCAAAATTAGAAAATTGAAGATATCATCACGAAACGAACAACCAAGAGGTCTGCCCAAGGTACATACATGTACCGAACCCGCCAATTCACATAGTTCATACCCACATAGACCCCGGTCAGTCAAAATGACTATTTTGAACTGTACGCATTAATCAGTTATTCTGCCAATGACGGAGAGATAGAATTTAGGTTAGGGGAAGCCCTATGACCCCAAGATTCTTTTCTCTTACGTCACACGGCAAATGTGATATCCCAGAGTTCAATGCGTTTTGTACCATCCAATATACACTTTATCTCCGCACGAGGGCGCAATTTCAAATTGAAAGAAAAACTAGCATACACGCTATTACCATTCTATGACCTCAATTTACCCACCAGCCTCATTCCCAACTTGATACTGGAATTCTCATTTTTTTGATGTATTTAAAGTTTTTTACCCGGATCGTTTTAACCATTTCAATAAATAGTTATAGACTATAATTGATTATGCGAAATTACTGCATTTTTGGTGGTTTTTGGCCTACTCCTCTCACTGTTATGTTAGAATTACCGCGAGAGTGCCTCCTATGGATTGTCAACATGGCGGCTCACAAAGTTACGTTCGGTAAGTCCTTTTTTTTACGTTTTACACACAAAAAAAGCAATTTTTAGAAAATAACGTTCGATTTCTTCAATTGTTGGCGCCTTTTTTGTTGCAAAAATGCTGGTCGTGAAAATGAAAAACGTAATTTTGTTGGGGATTTCGAGAGCTTTACAACGATATGTAGATCGACCATATACACGTTATGTCCCTCATAGGAGTAGTGAATAAAGTGTCATAATGTATTTTGTCATTAATTTGCATACCATATATTCACTATTGAGATAATATATACACTATTGAGTTACTATGGGTACAGGGATAAAATGAACATTTTCCATGTATCTGTTTTTGATACCAATGCATTTCATTCGTTTCTCGCAATATTATTTTCTGACATATTATTCATAATAAATTATGTAGTATTAAAGTGAGAATATACTAAATATAGTTAATAACAAATGATTTTCAAAAAAAATGTGCCACGCCCCCTCCACTTGCCCCATTTCTCCAGTAAACGTGACACACATTGATGTGTCTGAAGTTGAAGAATTAATACCTAGAAAATAGTGTCATTACAAATTTGACAATTTAGGCTGACTTTAGAATAGTTTTACCAAGTGTAAATAATAATTTATTTTTATGACAGATTTTTTATATTAAATATTGAGATTAGTTTAATAACAAATGATTTTCAAAGAAAATGTGCCAGGCCCCCTCCACATGCCCCATTTTTTACAGTCAAAGACTTCATAGAAAATAGTGTCATTACAAATTTGACAATTTAGACTGACTTTGGAATAGTTTTACCAAGTGTAAATAATAATTTATTATTATGACAGATTTTTGATATTAAATATTGAGATTAGTAATGCATCTTGTGTTTTGTTTCAGATCTTTTGTGCTGAACTTACCATGGACAGTTTGCATGTGACGAGTGATACCTGGCTTGATTTTATATACAACATGGAGATGTGATGCACATAGTGTGCATTTGTATTCCTTGTGTGTGCCAAATAAAATTTCAAAATGTGATTCAGCAGAATCCAACAAATTCACTTCAATGTGTTCAGTGTATTTAATTTCAAATGCTAGTGAAGCTGCTTCAAGTTTCTTATCAAGTTTGTTAAGATCATCCTTTTTAGTAACTTGAAGTAACTTTGCTGAATGATTTGCTTCATTAATTTCAACCTTGGTATCAAATTGGTCGACCAGTTTCGTTTCATATTGCTTCACATCATGTTTTTGATCTTCAGATAACTTTGCAAACTTTTGTATAAATTCCAGTTGTTGGTCGATCTTTTGAGCCTCGTTGAAGAGCTTGTCAATTAGTTTACCCACGTTTCTCAATTTAGCATGAAGGTGATCCATAGTGTATTCATTTATGGGGTCATACTTTATAAGAGGATGATTACTCTGACCATTACTTTTTTCTTCTGCCCATGAATTCATATCCGCAAAAGTGATAGACATATCCCATTCATGATTTGGATTGTGACATATATGAACTGTAGCCAAACATAAATTGCAGAAAAAACTGGTATTCTTTCTCTGCAAGACCAAACTTTTCATCTCGTTCCAGTTTTCTACAGTATTTCATCCCCTTTATACCATGTTGGGCAAATTTTTCAGTGCATGCCAGAACAGAAAGAATATCAACTTCTATCAGTGCATCACTCTCTGGGGCATTTATAATGGCAAATGGAATGCGGCTTGCATCAGAAGACTGGATTTGGAATTCTCCATACTTCATTACCATTATATTTTATCAAACGTATAGCACCACTGATGGCAAATACTTTGAAATTTTGGGACACTCCCTTGAAATCTTGGAAAGTGTGGCCACCCTCACCTACAACTATTTCTAACTTCTGTCTCTCATTTTCATCATCAAGGTCATAATCCAATTTCTTTTCAGTCAATATGTTGAGGACACTTCTCCAAACCAGGCCTTCAATATCATGAACAAACCAGCCCTTTTTATTTTGAGAGGCAGTTTCTGACACCATAGTGTGGAACCGATTCAAATTATTTCACAAAGTGGTTAATTTGAGAATTCTTGAAACATTTTCTTGTGTTCTCAGAGATTTCTCTAAACCATCATTGTCAGATTCAGATAGACCGCCCCCTAGATGGATAAATATGTGTTCTGCTTCAGAATCATTCCATAATTTAGTGTCACTTGTAGTCTGATCTAATTTCTGGGAAGATGGTGCTGCTAATAAAGCCAATTTAACAGAAGGAGGCAGAATATCTGATGTAATGGCTTCCTTGAAAAATGATACAGATAATACTGATTTGGCAAATGTTTTATCTTTATTTAATCGTAATTGCCAAAGGGCACTCTCATCAAATCCAGACAACTTTTCACCTACTGCCTGGTGCTGATTTAAGATTTTACTGATGTAGGCTCGACTCCCAGTGGCTTTCTTAGAAATTGCTGATCTTTTCGTGCTAAATAGAACTGCAAGAGAGACTTCCAAATATTTCTTTGAATCATCCCATTCGTGATCCTTTAAATTTTCCAGCAAATTTCTCACCACTTGTCTTACTTGAGATGGCCCTTTTTGAATGATCAAATCGGAAAGTTGCCCTATTTCATTAGCAACGAGCGATCTCGCCTTCATCAGCTTAAATCTGTGAAAAGCACGGCTGGCAATAGAGCTTGCAGTCATTCCCATAACGAACAAATCATTCGACGCGATAGCATAAAATCGCCTACAAACCATTCGAAGTGAGCACATCGTTTTAACTTTCTCGAACTGTGAACTATAGTCATCACTGTCATTAAAAAAGCAACAAAACCCGAATATTCGAGTCAAAATCTCGGAAGAAAGATCAGAAAGCGAACAACCTTGTGTGCCGACGGACAACATCGGCGATCGAGTGAGCAGTTGAAGCCAATTTCCCACGTAATTTTGCGGCTAAACTTGCCTGCTTGACTCTTTTGGATACTCTTAGCATGATTGTGTAGGAATACGTCCAGAAAATGTGATATTGGTACAATAAATCGCACGATAAGCACATGGAAGGCTAACCCGGAAACAACTCAAGCGCTAAAAACTGTTTTTGCGCAGAACGTTGCCAGAATTTCAGTTCTGCGCATAGCAATATGCGTTGGTACAGAACGTGTTGAATTCTGGGTAAAACCTCGTACCGTGCGTCGCGAACCACGTGACCAAGCCCATATGGCGGCATCATTACGGCTAGATATCCACTCTGGTTCCTTTCTCTCCGCATCGAGGACTTAGACCAAAGCTACGGAAAGAGTGGGGTGGTTGGGGGGACCCGGAGTCTATGGCGGGTTTTCTGAGCAAACAGAAAAATTATGAAAGTCTCTTCCCAGTCCAGGATGAAAACACTCAACAATAATCACTCAACACCCTAGTTAAGACCCAAAAAGGGTGGTGTCTTACCTTGCCTGTGCTGTCCCGGAGCAGGAGGCCAAATGGCTGCTGCAGTGACAGGGTTCGGTGTGCCTGAGAAAGCTAGCCCCAAACCCAATTCCGGGGGTAGTAGGCTTTAGTAGACCAAAAAAGTTTTGCACAAGGGCATAGGTCAGGTAGCGAAACCTGGGAAATTTCAGGGAGTGCTGTTGGTATAGAAATCTGTCTGCAAAAATGCTGAGACTGACTTATCGCCTATGTGCAGGGACCCTCGAGGTCGTTCAGGCTGGGTCAGCAAACCAAGTCTGACACGCTACGACGAGACCCAATCTGAAGAGACCCTCCTCAATGGATTGGGTGTCTCTTAGGTAGTAGTTGATAAAGACGTTCTGTGTTCTCCAGAAGCCTGCCCTCAGTGTGTGTTCGAGGGGGACGCCTGACGCTAGCACTAGTGAGTTAGCAATCGCACAGACCTCATGCGCTTGTACTTGGTGTCTCTGCAAGCTCTGTGTAGAGGAAGTTAAAGTATTATAGACCTCTAATATAGTCGCAGTAATCCACCTGGTGATGGAAGTTGGGGAGGCCGGCCTATCCTGTCTGCCTGGGCCGTAACACAGAGACATGTGCTTGGCACCCCACCTGAATCCTTAGTACAGTTTTGGTAGCAACTCCGTGCGTGAACCGGGCAGAGAAGCAATTCCAAGTGATCCTCCGGGCCGACACTATTTGATAGCCGGGGAGTGATGATCGGTTGATTGTTGGCGAGAAAGCCGATTTGTGTCTTTAGCACAACTTGATCGTCCATAAAGGTGGTCCACCCGTCTGAGAAAGACAGTGCGCCTAATTCTGACCGACACCTACCTGAGGCAAGGGCCAGTAGAAAGACTATTTTCCACATCAAAAGTTTGAGTGGAGCTGAACAGAGAGGCTCAAAGGCCAGTCTGCTAAGAGCGGACAACATAAACTGACAAATCCCAGTTGGGCGGTTCTCTTGTACGGGGTCTCGGTGTCTGGAAAGCAGTAAATTGCCCCCTAATAATAGAACAATCGGCTAGTCTTGTTCCCGAAATGTTCTCAATTGTGGGGGACAAGGCCTCCTGAAGCCAACGATCGCTGCATAGGACAAACCCACTTCATCAAACAGGTGGACAAAGCAGTCTGCTACCTGGCCAATAGAGGGATGGTATGGATCAATCTCCCTTCTGCTACACCAATCAGTGTATGCTCGCAACCTAGAAATGTAGGCCGTGTTAGTTGAATCCCTGTTCGCCCTGGCCAGGACGTTGGCAGCCCGCTCAGATAAAGATTTTGTATGTGCGGGTCTACTGAGAGCCTCTATGTGTGTAAGTGATACCCTCTGGGCTGGTTGGTAGTGCGACGTCCGGTTAGGACAGCAGGTCCGGTAAGCCCAGAAGCATTACTGGTGTTTTGACTAGCATTTCCACAGAAGTGGAAACTAGGTCTTGGTTGGCCAATTGGGTGTGACTAATTACAATATGCAGGTGTGCACCTGTTGAAGTTTTCTCCAGTGCCCGGTGAACTAGCGGGAAGAAAGGAAAGGCGTACACAACTAAGTGGGTCCACGGGGTTAGCAAAGCGACCCTGGCCCAGACTCCTGGAGTCGGCAAGGAGTGCTATGTACGTTGTGAACTTGGCATTTCAGGGTACAGCAAACTGGTCTATCTTTGGGCCGTCCCACAGCCGAAACAGCCTGGAGGCTACCCACTGGGGTATCAGCCACTCAGTGTTCTGGAGACGTAGCCACCCTGAAAGGGCATCTGCTAGACTGTTCCTCACCCCTGGAAGGTGGTGTACGGTTAGCTCCATATTGGATTCCAGGTACCAAAGAAGAATTTGCTCCACTAGGACAGACGACAATGGAGACCACCGCTGCGTTGCCTGTGCGGAGCAGAACTCTGTGGTCTGTGGACTCTGTGCTAAGTGCACTGCTTTTAGTTCGAGCCGGTGTATATGGTGGTCCCGAAACTAATACGGGGGGCCATATCCTTGGGCTTGTTCGTCCAATAGGTGTGCTCCCCAACCTTGGGGGAGGCATCCGTTACCAGAGTCATACGTGCGGTGAGTGGTTCCAAAAGCGCCTCCTGTCCGAGGTTGGCCAGTGATGACCACCAGGACAGGGCTTCCTTCACTTGGTCCGAGATCAAAACCCACCTATCTAGTTCCCATAGGAGAGCTTGGGTTATAACAACAAGCGTTGTACCAGGCGGCTGCGTAGTGTGACCTTAGGAACCACCCTTCGAACCGAGGTCATCATTCCGATGATCCGCATAGTTCTCTGAGGGACACTGAGGGAACGCTAACTAGGCATTCGGCTAGGCTGCTTAGCGCTATGGAACATGCTTGAAATAGCTACATCAAGCCTACCTCTGTGTCGAACTCCATGCCCAGGAACACCAACTGTGCATTGGGTCAAGATGGGACTTGTAGATTTACTAACAAGCCCACCTGGTGAAGTAAATCCTGTGTTAGCCTGACGTGTTTGGCTAATAACCCCTTGTCTGGGCCGTGTAGTAACCAGTCGTCTAGGTACGGATTGAGGTGTACCGACATTTGGTGAAGCAGCAGCACTACCTGTTTCATCACTCTGGTGAACACGTAGGGCGCTGTGCATAACCCGAATGAGGGGCACCCAAAATTCAAATACTTGGCCCAGCTGGGCAATTCAAAGGAGATGGCAACTTGCTGGGTGCATCGGTATGTGCAGGTAGGTCCCGTTAAGTCTAGTGGGGCTAGCCAGTCGAAACGGTGGATGGAGAGAAGACGCTGAATGGCGGAAACGATCAAGGAGCACATACTGATTCAGTCTGCCTAGGACCAAAACTGGACACCCGCCATCTGTAGATTTGGTACTACGAACACATTTAGGTAGAAGCCGGCTGATCTTTCCTGTGTATGGCGCCCTTTTCCAACAAACTGCTACTTCCTGTCTGATTAGGGAAGGGAGACACTGACGGGGGGAGATGGGGATTACAGCGGTATCCTGTAACAGAATGTCACCACCTGGAAAGGTCCAGGGTTGGTCACCCGCTGTCTCCAAGCCGGACTACACCAGCGCAATCTGTGTACAACAGGGATATGTGGCCATGGGTTCAGCAGTTACGAGGGGTGGGTGCTCTCTTCTCCCATGAGGTGAGTTTCCCCAAGTCCTAAAGTAGTCACTAAGTTGTACCCTGGCCAGTCGTCGAACACATGCCTGTCCCCTCGGTCGCAGAGGTAAGCGTCAAACATGCTTCCCCCGCTGCCGGGGTGGATGACCGCCCGAGGAGGGTGAGGAGCCACCACCTGGCCCTTTCCTCCCTGGGGGGCGTGTCGCTACTCTTCCCTCCTGTGGAAGGGTATGAGCGCTTGCTGGCTAGCGGACGATGCCCTAGGTCATTGTGTTTTCTGTGCTTGGGGTGCCCTCTGCTTACCCTTGGCAGGGCCAACTGGCTAGCGAATTCGATCTGAACCCTCTGGTTCAATGCACTCCAAAGCTCCAAGACTGTACCCACCATTCCCCGAACAAAGAGTGTGGAAGATGTCCAGTCTGCGTCACTGAGGTGGAGACGTACCCCCTGACTCAGTTTGACGGCGAAAACACACGTGTCTAGGGAAGAAGCGTTGGGATCCGGTTGGGGGTGTTTTGGTCTCATCCCACACTTTGGGGTCTGATCCAGAAACCACACTGACCGGGTAGCGTTTGGTCCAACGTAAAGTGTTGCATAAGATTTTACCCCACCTGGGGGCACCTTAAGTGTTACCTTCTCCGCGGCTGACCAACGTCCATCAACACCATTTGCGCGCCCTGCCCCCCACTCCACACTCGGACGGATAGGGAGAGACGTGCTGACGAAGTTGCTTTTGATCCCAATGCCCGGGATCCCATAAGCGTTGAAGCAACCGTAAGTGGTCGCCTTATGATCAAGGGTGGGAGTATTTACATCGTATCACTAGGATTGATGATACTCTGTATCACCCCAAAGGCATGGCTCACAGAGTCGTTACAGATGGAAGACTCTGAGGGGCTGTCCGAGGTACCGGCTGTATCTGACGTGAGCAAACTGCCTGCTTTCCACTTTAAATAGGTGAGAGAGAGCGTGGTCAACTGTGCGTCTCATGTCAGGGTAGGTTCCCTCTGGGAACGCCCGGTGGTCGGTGGAGAAGGGAGTAAAAACCCACAGCGGAGACCGGACACAAGGATAAATTCGTTACTGTCGTACCATTACCGCGCGACGAACCCTGGCTGGTTGAAAGTAGGGGGATGCAAAGTGTGCCCTGCCCCAAAAGCCCTGCCCCGAGATCGGAGTCTTGGCTGCCAGCACCCCCGTTGGCATTCAGTGCCCAAGGCCCCAGAGGAGACCCGGTACAACTAACCTGAGCCTCGGCCTCACCCAAATCAGTGGGAGAGCCGCAGCTGGGAACAGGGGGTTCCCCGGAAGAGACGTGTTTGAATGCAAACGATGCTTTCGTGTTTGTTCCACCGGGGGCCGCAGTGGAGACAGCTCGCTTCGACTGAGTCTGATCTACCCGGCCTGCCAGGGACGCAATTTGCCCTGACAGTCCTTCAACCAAAGCCCTCAACCAACTCGGAGGAAAACCCCGTGCCGTGCGAGAAAGGATCCCATAGGAGGAAAGACCTCCAGGCGCACAGCCTCGCTGTAGCCGGTAAAATTGGGTAAACCACCGCCTGAAAACACAGACTGTGAGGATGCCCTCCGATCAGCGGGGGGGAGACTGAAAAAATATTGGTACCTTCACCGTTGGGCCTCCTTAACAGATTTTTACGCGCGACCTTGCTGTGAAAATACGAGCGACGCAGTCAGTCTCAGCAATTTTGATGGCTCTGGAAAAATATCTCAGGCCTCACAACTCCAGTGAAAAACACACGCCTTCAAAGCAAAAACCCTGAACCCCGCACACGGCGAAAAGCATATTGGATGCAGGTTCTATGCTGGTAAATTCTGAATATAACCACTGCACAGTCGACTCGAAAACAAGGAGACCAAAAAAACGGCAGCAAGTCCTGGTGCTGTCAATACATCTATTCAATTCTAAATACGTAGATCAAGCATACAATGAAGACGACATGCATGAAGAAAGCGAATTACAGTAGGAAAAGGTGACGTAATGAAATCAACAAGTGATTAAGCTACGACGCCCAGGTTTTATTGCTTTGTTGTGAAAAATGCTACACACAAAGGGGAAAACGACACACGAGGGTAAAAATGACAAAGAAAACTTATCCTACCAGCTACAATGTCGGATGCCGCGCCAGTGACAACAGCCCAAGCTAGAAACCCGGACAGGAAAAATCAAGTGATCCAGGCAGAGCTCGCTAGACTTCATCTCCACTTGAGGCGGAGAAAAAGCAGAGTGGATATCCAGCCGTAATGGTGCCGCCATATGGGCTCGGCCACGTGGTTTGTGACGAAAGGGAAAAGAACCTTGGGGTCATGGGGCTTCCCATGACCTAGATTCTATCCCTCCGTAACCGGCAGAATCGCTGATTATATAATGCCTACAGTTCAAAATAGTCATTTTGACTGACCGGAGTCCATGGCGGGTAATTGAACGTAGTGAATTTGTAAATTTCAAGAAGAAGTCAAGAAAGTAAAAAACTGCCACAGATGATGAACACTGGACGACGGACAATCACTCATACATCATGATTAAGCTCCGCTCGGCAAAGTCGACAGCAGAGCTAAAAAAAGAAATTTTAAGTTCAAAAATATATGATTAGATTTTTGCGGCAGACGTTCGGTCAGTACCTATCATGCAATTCGCGAGATTATGCAGTGAATGAAAAATCACCTGTTTCAGGAATTATTTTAGTAGTATTTTGGTAGTAATATTTAGCATCTGGTAGTGTACACAACCTGATGGATCATGTTAAATAAACAATGGAAAATTTAGTGTAACTTCTCATGTAATTAATCTAAGTCATCGAGTATGATTTGGGGTTTTTTCAATCTGACATGCAACATGAATAATGTACCACATCACTGCCATATCAGCAGTGATATTTTACACTGAACGACACAACTGAGAAATTACATGACAACTTGTACTGTACAGTTAAATAATAATATTTTATGAAGTTAAACTCTCAAAACAAACATCTGGACATTGTTAAGCCATTTTAAAATCTGGAAGCCATTGTGCAGCACACATTCTTATTGTGGGGGATAACAATGTATCAAGCATATGTTTTGAGATTGAAAACGAGGCAGCACGTCGACTGTGGGCATGTTTTTGGGAATTTATACTAGTATTTGACTTACAAGTAGTGCACCAGGAAGACATCGGCATAAATCGGGAGACACCAGCTTTTCTCATTGCGGATAAAATTATCTTACACGAGTCTAGAAAAAATGTTGATTTACTCAACGTGAGACTAGCTAGGCAAGATACTACGGCATCCGAACCAGTGAAGTGTGGAACCATGGACTCTTCAGAGAATATATCTGCTGTCACTATCTGTGGAATAGTCATTATGTTATTAGCAAATTAGAGAATTATTATCGTAATAATAATTTATGCCAATAGTTACAGTCATTGTGCAGCACATTCTATGTAAATAAAAAAAGCATTTAACACATGTTGTACACATCACATGGGACCCATAACTAAAAAGACGCAGTGTGACGACCGTGGTGCCATTGGTCATCGGTGTATGTTCAAAAGAAAGAGTACATAGTGAATATTCATGGATTGAGTAAATTTTAGTAATTCTTGATTTTTTTAAAATATGAAAAAATAAACATGGTACATTTTAAGGGTCGGCCATTTTGTAATGAAGGATGCAGTTTTAACAAATGCTAGCTGTTCCAGAGCCATATCTTGATATACCATACTTCAAATGTGCGTACATCGAACATCAAATTGAACATATGTACTTGCATTTAAGTCGTGATCCGATACAAAATGGCCAAATGAAAGTCATTTTAAGGCTAAAATGCATATACATGTACGTGGGCATTTATGTCATATTTTTTCATATGTTTCTAAACTGACTGGCGCCAGTTTGAATCTATCTGTAATACGAGACAGTGCGAATGTCAGAATAAATACTAAAGACACAAATATCATATGCAGACTATGAAAGGAAAAAATCAGCACAATTGAATCCAGTTTGAATCATGTCTGTATAAAGCAACCATTTCAAGCATTTGTCAAAGCACAGGTATTTATTGATGGATTTGGTTTAAATATGTTGCATAACAAACAGATTTGTCTCAGCTGTTAAATTCTCAGCCAGCTCGCTAGACCCAACCGTGGCATATTTTATGATGAATTTCTCTACCAATAAAAATGAATCTGCAAAATCTATTACAGTAGAATACTTTATTTTCACTTGGAATTTATTTTCGTTAAAGGGAAGATTCTGTGAAAATAAAATCCAGCGAATATACTTTTTTTCCTATATTTCACATTAAACTCATCAAAAATCAGTGAAAATAAATTCCATACAAAACGCCCAAAAAGCCTTTTCAGCGAAAATTAATTCCAGCGAAAATAAAGTATTCCACAGTAATTTTGCGTCCAAGATAGGTTTTTTGCAAATTTTTAAAATGAATTATCGACACTGTCAGTCTACCCGATATTGTCATAAAATGACACGCTCTTTATACTTGGTTTGCGAACAATTCATGTCATGTATAACCTCATCAGAGTAAATTACAATGAACTGGGGTTGTAACGATCAAAACACAAACTTAAACAGAATTATGCCTGGGAGAGGTCATTGACCTGATGTGCATTGAGATCAGATTATTTTATCGTGCGCAAATGTGCGTGTAATGATTGAATTATGAAAATAGTACTTCTAATACCTGGCGATTGAGTTAAAAAGCTTGATCTAAAGATGACAAACACTGTGAAGAAAGGAAACTGGCATTGAAAAAGTGACAGTGATGTTGTTTATCGACACGACAGTACATACCTGTAAATTTTCATGTTGCACGGTAAGTTTAGAGGGGTTCCTGACAACGGCAACAACATGGTGACCCTGATCAAGTGCTTGTCGAACAAATGGGATACCAGTGCGACCAGTCGCTCCGAGCACGGCTATTTTCATGGCAATTGTGTATTACTAGTGCGTGAAACCGTCTCTTGCAATGGCGACCAAGGTCAGCATTTGACCTTATTTATGTTAATTATCTGGTCTAGTAACAAGACATTTTACGTCAACCGGCGGAAAGTGCTCTCCTACGCACCTGGTTACTTCCAGCTGTGCTCAGAAGCCGGGAGGGGAGAGGTAGGAGGGGACGTTGAAAAATAGATAAGATGTGTATGCAGTTGCGAAAATAAATCAAAACCTCCCGCGTCCACTTTTTCTCAACATTGCAAAGTACCAATATAAAATTTGAAATAGAAATCATATCCTATACTATTTTTTAATTTCTTCGAAAAAAATGTTGGGGGCGTTTGTTGAATGAATGCTGACGATCGGAATTTTTATTTATGTATTTACCTTTATAAGAAAAGTCCAACTAGTAAATTATCCAATAACCCCCCCCCCCTCCCCTGATTGCGTTGATCTGCCAATTGTGTGCACTTATCAAAAGGTAACAACTCTTACGTCTCCATTGTCGCTGTTCATCTAACCCATATTTTCCTTGTATTATTAAGCAATGTAAATAGTTCAGGACACGGGTCGGACAAAAAACAAAACAGACTTGAATATGAACTTTATAACACATTTTTTTAAAAAGTCGCGTTATGTTCTGACTAACTTCTAACTACGCAACAACTAACAGTTTTTTAATTTATTTATAATATTTATTTATTTTATCAGAATAACGGACAAAGGCCAAGATTATACAGATATCGGAGGTAAAGTTTTAATGAGGGGCGCGGGTGACGTCGGGAAAAGTAACCAATCATATCACGAAAATCTAATTCTTCTTGCAGCAATAATGCATGTGTTTATTTATCATTCACTGTGGAGTAGAGGATTACATAAAACCGACAGTGATATTGGCGTGGGGGGGGGGGGGCGACCCCGCAACCTCCTTGACGTGAGACGAATACACCGAAATATTTAATAGATACAGTAAAAATGGCTGAACAGGTTCTCAGTGAATATATGAGGGAAACCTTCCCTTCATGTTAGCTTACATGCTGAATTGGAACTGAATTTGGCCAAAAAAAGTACAAATTTGAATAAATAAACTGTCCAAGGTGTAGAAAACCGCTCTCTTTTGCTCTTTGCATGCTATGCTGATAACTTTTAATTTATAATTGAGGTCAGAGGTCAACTCGACTTTCCAGTGAGGTTGAAAATAAGGAGTTGTCGTTTACACGTAGTTCACTGGACGTTTATTAAAGAGGCGGCATTACGCTGGAAGTACTCACTATTCTTTCCAAAAAAAATGTTCTGTGTTAGCATACATGTACAGTACTAAACATTGTATTGAATGTTTAAGTTTTGTTGCATAGGATACCGGAAGCCAGGTATAGAGAATTGTGGTAGTATTTTCGCCACAGTCATCAATTATATGACACAGCATAACGATTTACTTTGAAAGCGATGCTAAATTTGTCGAGTTACAAACATCGAGCTACAAATTAGGTGCATATTTTAAAACCCACTATTAAATACAGTTACTACTAAATAGTTTATGTTTCCCGTAACTCGAAGATTGGTTAACTGCTAACTAAACATCTAAGTATAATATTGGCTTGGTTTTGCAAAAGTGGGCGTGGTTTCTAAAATATGGGCGTAGTTATTATCGTAACTCTTTGCGCTCGTAACTCGATGTTACTAACTTCGTACTTAACGAAACAATTTTATCTAGTTTCCTTTGTTTGGTCTAAATAGTAGTGATGCAAAATTGTATCCCGAAGATGATAAAGACATAAAGTACACGCCTTATGATTCACTCTGGAAAAATTGCCTGGGTCAAGTCCCGAGACACGGTAAAGGTGCGTATTCAAGCCAAAACGGGAAATGTGCATTTTCGTGTTTAAAACTAATCCTTTTATTCAGGACTAGACCTTGATGTTTCAACAACCACGTACCATTATATTCAGTGTCACCTGTATTGGTGTGGCGGTCACGTTTGTGTTTTACAAGTATAATACACATCAGTTGGTTAAGATCACACATCTTTCATGAAAATGAAAGGAACGAACTTCAAATAATAATACATAGACAAGTTTTCACATCCACGTCACGGTGATAAGTAGTAGTATCAATCCACATTTCGTCAGATATCGTAGTTGATATACATGGATGTTATGGATAATTCTGCGTGGCAATCTTTCTGTCTTCAAAATTTACTGCTCTGTGTAAAGAGACAATATACTTTAGTCTAGGTCGTGTTTATTGATTTAATACAAGTAAAAAATGACCCTTTTAGATAAATATACTAGTTTATTCACTTTCTAGTAAATATATGTCAGTTTTATTAATCTGCTTAATACAAACATTACATTAATCCCAGATGAGATAATATAAAATTTAGGTACATGAATATTAAAAATAGATGAATAATATTTTACATTCATACCGATACGTTTTGTTTTTTTGTGAATAAAGTTGCCGACAAAAATATGTCATCGTGTAGTACAGGATTGTTTGATATACGCGAAATCGAAACAACTCTTTTAAGATCATTTCATTCGTGTGCATTCAAGAAGTTGTCGCCGTTGCACACGTTGCTTTAATATAGCGTACACTTCACTATTATAAAAAACTATTCGTATGTCTCCAGAGTCTGTTACAATGTAACACACTGTATGAACATTACACATTACACATACTATGTTGTGTTTACATAACATCCTGTATACATGACGATGTTACACATAATAAAACGTTGAATATATGACAGTGTGAAACATTAAGTTTGTAAAACTGACACATGATATTGTTACAATTAAAAATGTATATAAATGATGTTAATATACATACTTAGTGTATACCTCACATATTGCTACACATAAAATTATGTTTCTGACGTAGTTACACATAAAATACTATGTAAAAATTATTACGCATGCGAAATATTAGGCAACATATGGGATTGTTACACACAAGGTTCTGTTTATATGTATGTCTATTACAGTATGGAATTCTGTGTACATATTATGAACTATTGCGTACATCATGATAAACCAATGTGATTACACCATGAAAAATTATGAAACACTGGTGTACATTACTGTAATTTTGTGTACTATGGATGGTTACACGTCATTTAGCGCTGTCAATCGCGATTGCTTTTCTGTTATACCTCTCTGTTGTAAGCGTTAATAACATAAACTTCGCCACGTCATCGCGTGAAATACCACCCTTCCCTCCACGAACAAACAGTCTTTCTTCTTCAAGAATGTCTTTTCCTGGAAATGAAACACAGATGTTATGCAATTGCTATTAATGGCTCCCTGGCGCAATCGCGTGAGATGAACTAGTCGTTGTCATTCAAGATTGATAGGCATTTACACATTATTGAACAAAAGTGTGCATACCGTACACACACTTCACCATGTGTAAATGTTTGACGTAAACAATCTGTTTAAATATAGTATTCGTATAATAGAGGCAATAGGGTAATTAGAGCACCACATCCGTAAACAATGTTTTAACATGCAGTTGTATACGTCGCATGGAACCCATATATCGAACAATAAGCTCCGTAACGCCTATTCTCTTTCGCAGAGACTCATTTATTACTAAGCTATGTAGTCGTCATGGAACGCCCCACTAGTTGCGACTCTCTGTAGCTCGTTAGGTCATAAGCTCGAAAAATCTGCAAGTGAGAGTGCATAACGCCATGTACCATACCTTGAGATGAGGTTTTCAACAACTCTGGAGGTCTGACAATGGTGTAGTCAATATCGTTGCACTCTGAACTCAATAAAAACTCTTCCATTACTCTCATGTCTGCCAACGTCTTACCGATAATAAACGGTTTATAGATCCATTCCCAAGCCCACGGACCGGGATCATTTCGATCATCTGAAAAAAAAACAAAAAAACAAGAGATTTGCGAAAATTATAAAAATAATTATCTGCAATGCGAGGCAATAGACTGCGAGTATTCTCGATTGTAGAACAGATAAACGAATCAATAAATGCTCACAAGCATTGGCTATGCTATTTGCAGTGTATGTTTTTGCAACAGGCGAAAACATTCATTTGTGGTCGTATTCGGACATCATGGGGGATCTGATGTTATAGGCCATTTTTCTCCTAAATTCAACCTCCCACTACTCTTCTTCGTCCCCCCTTCTCCAAGGTACAGCTAGTTACTGTTACATACATGTTGTGCACCACGACGTTATGCAGACAAAACGTGACACGCCAGCTTTTCTCATAGCTGACACGATTGCTTTACCAGAATCTGAATATATCGTGGTTTTCCGTGTGTGCGCAACACCGAGACATGACAGAACGGCATCTGCTCCCGCGAATAGGGACGTCAGGGATTCTTCGGAGAATATATCGCCCTCAACGACCTGCCGAGAAAAAAACAGTGTTGGATGAGTATTTATTTCCTTGATGCGTCGAATAGACTGATGTCCGTTCAGTGTAACACGTGGAAGGGGCGGCGATATGAAGAATTATCATAATATGGCAATTCCAAATTTTAGTGTGTTACCGGATAGTTCGAGCCGTGATTGAACACAACTCTGCTAATCAAAAAGCACGCCCACTCGTGCAACCTAATCTAATTTTCCCACAATGCACTAAAATTTGAAATTGCGATATAGTCTATGGTGCATATCATTCACAGTAGAACTCCGGGACAGAGGGTGTTGTGATGCCGTAGCCCGAAACAACTGTCAGATGTTAGTTACTAATACACTGGCTTTCGATGATCCCGAAGCTGCTGAAAATGTCATCACAGCCGAATTCACAAAAATGCTCGACAATGTTGTTTGCTAACAATTTCTGACCCAACACATACAACATACAACACATACTACTTCATACACCAAATGCTACAAACAAAATATATCGAATAATATAGCTTTAACAACAAACTGATACTTTCTCGACAGCTAATCTTAAATTTGCAGTGGTGAATTATGGCCAGTAACAACCATGACTCATCTGTGCGAGAAATCACGAACTGCAACGCGGTCGCTGATTGGCTTCTCGGGCTGCTAACCACTTGGCCGGCGTATAAAGTGTGAAATAACGCTAACCGGTGTTTAGCTCTAATCGTGGCGATATGCATTCTAAACAAATCTCTTGACCAAATTAAGAGTCGCAATTCATATACATGTTTGGAAAAAACACAAATTGGCGTGCTATTCACCGGTGTATATATCCCGGCAGCGTTGTGTGAAGGTCAGTGACCTGCTAACTAAGTCGGCTACGGTAATTGTGCCAGTGTTATATTCAGATCAATGATTTGCATACTGCACGCATACGTGTGTACAACATTCACTCTCCTATTATCAAATACAGTTACATTTTTGAATACCTCGTCACCAAATTCACGGCAGGTATGACATGCGCCTGAGTTTTTTCTTCAGTATTTGCTATTTTACGAAAAATCTCACTTAAATGTTGTATCGAGATTCAGTCGGGTAAAATTATTTAAATATAGTCACAAAATATTCAAAGTATGTTTTAATCATATCTTATATCTGAGATAAAATTAGGAATGGTTGGAGGATGTGACCGTGAACTTTTTCCGAATTAAAACAAATACACCCCGCTTACTGTGCACCAATATTACACAGTTCATGCCAGAATACTACGGAGTCACTATATCGTGTTAATTTATATCGACTATGGTATTTTATCACATCAATGTAAATATTAAATATCGTAAACATTAACACTATGTATGCAGTGTGAGGACTGACAGGACTATCGTCGATATATACATAAATTTTACAACCTTTGACGACCAACTTGACTAACATGGTTGACGCTTGTAATGTACATACGAAACATAAATCGTAAAAATTACCACTCTGGGGACGGCAATTTAGAAACTACGCATGAATAGCCTTGCAAATGCCATTCAATAGACCGACCCGACCTGACATGACGTGGGCGTAGTCGTGAAAGCATGCTGGCTATCACCGTGGCGTGAACGCCCGACATACCTGCAAACGTGCATGCTCTGTTGTTAACTTAGAAGAATTTCGGACAATGGCCACGACGTCATGTCCATGTTCAAGTGCTTGGTGGAGAAGTGGAACACCAGTTCGCCCAGTCGCCCCTAACAGAGCTATCTTCATAACGAATGATACGGGTCTAGATTTCAATCTTTCATTTAGTAGGTCAATGCGCGATATACTCGGATCGAGTTCCTGTTTTGTTTGCAAGTCTTTAAAATAGTACGCATGCTCAGATTGTCTTGTTGAAAAGTACAAGTCGTGGTATAACGACATAGAGGGACTGTGGTATAACTATGTACAAGAGCGGAGCACGGAATATCTGCCAATGACAACAGTGCCCTCTGCGGGTCGACAAATCTCTATGTCGATCGAGCCTTGGATATTTTTTTATTATACCAAATTAAACAAGTATTTTGCACGCACTCAAACAGAACAGAACACTGTACTGGGCCCACTAAATAAAGCGCAATATAACAACACTTTTCTGGTTAAATGAACACTTTAATGAAACCAACATAAATTTATAATACACATTCAAGAAGGTATAAAATTACTTGATAAATTAAACAGAGGAACTAAACGCTCCTTTATAGGACGCCAAAAAATGCTGCAATGCCGTCAGAATTTCAATCATATAGTACACAGTGGAACTACGGTCGATCCGACCGATCTACCGGTATATGATTATCTCCCGGTTACAAGTATCCATATAGAGCATAACTCGGTCCAAGTGATGATGCAATATAACTACCGGTAGTTGAGCGAAAAATGTTACAGTTGTTTAAATTTTCATGAATTAGAGGTGATCCTCGTAGAAAAAGTCGATAAACCTCAACGGTAAAGTAGCTATTTTTACATATGGACATTTTTGCTCACAACTAATTTTCTAATACGACCTCGTGCCTTTACAAAAATACTGACAAATACTATTGCATTTACAGCTGTAAACGCACTCTAACTCCTGTGATTACCTATACACAAATGGGTTCGCCGCCTGCGCATGCGTCAGATGACCATAGCGTGTCATTGTTTATAAACAAGCGTATACCCATGAGCCTTTGCGTTTTTAGTGTGTGTTGTAATCGTCGCTTGGGACTCAATTCCCGCGCGTGCGCAGGTGACGACCCTCCCCCTTTAATAACGTTATGGAGTTGAATTAATTTTTGAGGTTATAATAGTTATTTTGATTGACCCGACAGTGCTACAATTACGTTTTCAATAAGCATATGTGTATATAGTTCATAAATAAATTTATATTGAAATCGGGTGCGAATTCGATCAGTTAATAATTTTTCAGCTCAGAACACTCTACTATTGAACGCCAGCTGTTCGGAATACGTTCTTTTATTTAGCACAGTCTATCGCCATTCCCTTTCGGTTGTATTTGTCCGGTATTAATGTAGATAACATATATTTAGCAACGTCTACGCGTGGCATTCGCCATTGACCACCACGGACATACTGGTGCTCGTCTTCTAGAATTTCTTTTCCTGTAAAATAAATAACTGCATTAGAAAAAACGAATTCAAAGTACACAGGCACATCCAGATTATCTAAAAATTAATCAGATGACTGTGGCGTATGTTTACAAAACCTTTATTTCATAACAACACAACATGAAGCAAGTACTATTGCGAATGCGCGAAATACAGTAATCCGGGTTTTTGTTCCATCGTGAATATTCATATTAGGGAACATAGATGCTTAACATTACTATGACGACGTATATTCGATTTGGTCTTCAAGTTGCCAGGTGTTCCATATTTTCGAGTTACCAGTTTTCGAACGAATAACGATATAAACAGAGCGAATAATGCCGGTGGGCCATCTTGTATGTATATTACTCGTTCGTCATTGGTCAATATATCGCACCTATGAACTGGTGGAGACACGTATTGTGGCCGAAACATCATCGGATATGTATATGGAAAGACTACTTATAGTAAAACAATGCAGTGGTTTGCCATTGTATGTTGGTCTCAGCCAAGCATAACACAGTAAAACAGGCATTTTAAATACGGCCGCGTACATCACTGTCATACCTTTGGAGGCGACATCTTTCAATTGCGGGGGTCTGACAATTGTGTAGTTGATATCACTGCATTCATCACTTGTCAAATATGTCTCCATCACCTTCATATCAGCGAGAGGATTTCTCAAGATAAATGGTCTTATGATCCATTCGAACAACCATGGTCCCGGGTCTGCTCTGTTGTCTAAATGTATAAGAAATAAGACAGTAATCACGTTATTGTGTGATATACTAGTAGTTGATATACCCTTAGACTGCATACTAACCACACCAACATACAACATAGTAACCACACTTTCAGACTGCATAGTATTTACATCCACAAACTGCGTAGTAACCACGCCATCAAACTGCATAGTAACGACATCCGCAGACTGCATAGTAACCACACTCTCATACTGCATAATAACCACAATCTCAGACTGCATAGTAACCATACTCTCATACTGCATAGTAAACGAATCCGCAGACTACATAGTAACCACACTCTCATACTGCATAGTAACCACTCTCTCATACTGCATAGTAACCGGACCCGCAGACTGCATAGTAACCACACTCTCATGCTGCATAGTAACCACACCCTCAGACTGCATAGTAACCACACTCTCATACTGCATAGTAAGCGCACCCACAGACTGCATAGTAACCACACTCTCAGACTGCATAGTAACCACAATCTCAGACTGCATAGTAACCACACTCTCAGACTGCATAGTAACCACAATCTCAGACTGCATAGTAACCACATCCTCAGACTGCATAGTAACAGCACCCTCAGACTGCATAGTAACCACACTCTCATACTGCATAGTAACCACACTCTCATACTGCATAGTAACCGCACCCACAGACTGCATAGTAACCACACTCTCAGACTGCGTAGTAACCACAATCTCAGACTGCATAGTAACCACACCCTCAGACTGCATAGTAACCACACTCTCATACTGCATAGTAACTGCACCCACAGACTGCATAGTAACCACACTCTCAGACTGCATAGTAACCACAATCTCAGACTGCATAGTAACCACACTCTCAGACTGCATAGTAACCACAATCTCAGACTGCATAGTAACCACATCATCAGACTGCATAGTAACAGCACCCTCAGACTGCATAGTAACCACACTCTCATACTGCATAGTAACCACACTCTCATACTGCATAGTAACAGTACCTCAGACTGCATAGTAACCACACTCTCATACTGCATAGTAACCACACTCTCATACTGCATAATAACCGCACCCACAGACTGCATAGCAACCACACTCTTAGACTGCATAGTAACACAATCTCAGACTGCATAGTAACCACACCCTCATACTGCATAGTAACAGTACCCTCAGACTGCATAGTAACCACACCCTCATACTGCATAGTAACAGTACCCTCAGACTGCATAGTAACCACACCTTCAGACTGCATAGTAAGAGTACCCTCCGACTGCATAGTAACCACACCCTCAGACTGCATAGTAACAGTACCCTCAGACTGCATAGTAACCACACCTTCAGACTGCATAGTAACAGTACCCTCAGACTGCATAGTAACCACACCTTCAGACTGCATAGTAACCACACCTTCAGACTGCATAGTAACCACACTCTCATACTGCATAGTAACCACACCTTCAGACTGCACAGAATCTCCACCATCAGGCCGCACACACATTTAGGGTGATGCCATAACTGTATATTTGCAATTCGGCATTGTCACACTCTTAATGCACCCATGGTACATTAGTAATTCACTCATAAAACACACCTATGATATACTTGTAATGCACATGGTATGAAAGCAATGTACCTGTACCATACCCATGACATATCAGTGATACGCCCCAATACTCCCCATGCCACACCCGTAAAACACCCATCATTGCATTACTTACACACAGTGCACCACGATGTTATGCAGACAAAGCGAGTTACACTGGCTTTCCTCATTGCTGACACAATGGACTTTATTGACTCTGAATACAGGGTGGTTTTCCAAAGACCGGGAGAGCCGAGGCAAGATATCACTGCGTCTACTCCACTGAAATGCTCCGCTAGAGACTCACTGGAATAAATGTCACTCTCCACGACCTATAACAGTTAGAATGTCGCATAAATAAACATAAAACGCGCAAGAAAGGAAACATTCTCACTTATTGTTAGGTAAAATATTTCAATACATTTTAAACTCAAGCGGAATACTACTTTCATCTTAAGGCGAGAGTTTTTCATATCTCCAGTCTTGGTATATCGGAGCTATATATAAACAGTACTAATTTGTTTTTCACCTCAACAACAACAACAACAACAACAACAACAACAACAACAACAACAACAACAACAACACGCATATGCGCACTATCTACTAATACATATTCATACGACCAGGTTGTAGTTCAGTTACAATAAAACATCATGTTGAGTCTTTTTTTCAAATGAATAAATTCGAGTAAGTCTTAACCTAAGCCATGTTTATTTACTATATGCATTTTATTCTAGTAACAAATATTGTCTCTACTGTCAAAGAAAAATAACCTTGATTAACACTTTTGATTTTTCTATCTTATACGAGTCAACTTACTACCAGCCTATACGAGAAAGATGATTTTAATTTTACTGTCATCAATTTTCCACCTCTTTACGGCAATATCCCACTCTCTCCTACCTATAGAGTATATATTTCCCAACTCATTCCCCATGCTCCAGCCTGTAGAACATATACAGCCTTTTTCAAAATACACTATCTTCTTTCTTGTGAAGTACCAAGCGAATTAAAAAGTTGGAGCTGTTTTTAGCTCCATAGCAGAACTTATCTTAGCAATGCTGACAATACAACGCATTGACTGTGTCTTCTATGATCACATGACTTTGAATCATATACTTCTGTCAATCACTTGCAATACCATATTTTATGCTACTCCCGGGAAAATCCGATACACGACCACGTGATGGCAGGATTAATTGAGCTAGAGCTCATGTCAATGTAGTCAGTATCATCAGTACTACAATTCATATCTTTATTAAATACTAAACTCATAGTAGCTGCCAACATGCTTTTTGTACGTAATAAACTTCGTTAATAAGAATCCTTTTCGGATTGGTTACCGAGTGGAAGATGCGCTGTGGAATGAAACTCACAATTTGACTCTATGCGCGATCGTCAGTTCGAATCATGTATGCAGTATATGTTAACTTTCTTCCAAAATAGTAGTTTCCATTACGTGTATTTGGTTTTATATCTCCTTTCTTAATAATATGGGTATTACCGTCATCTGTATCCAGTAACCTTTCTCATGTGGATCAATATTGGTTATTGTGACTAAATCAGTGGTGAAGGTGTCGGTTGTGATACTAATGTGAACTCTAATAGTGACTACGTATACACTCCTGCTCCCAGATGGAACAAACCAACTGCGCATGCCCAGCGTTACTTTAGATCTTGCTGCATTGCTAGTAAACCTAGATTTAGTTTTATATTTCATGTTGTACTCGATCACAATTTAAATTAGACTTCAGGAGAAATGGGCTCGAACGGTATCTAATACAAAAATTACCTATAAATGAGGATCACAGTACTTTCTGTCACATGGTACACGTCCCCCATCTACAATCGATGGCAGATCACAATAGTTAAATTTGTCACTGTCAATATTAATGCGTAAAAGATTAAAGTTTAATAGTATTTTTCAATTAGTAATGTAATTCTACTTTGTTTGTTGACAGATGAAGTGTATAATCTCGACCTTGGGAAATATTGTGGCAAAGCATATTAAACATTCACCTATCAATGTGTTTCTCTGACATCTTGATTCATAGTGGACCTTTATACTATAGGCTGAAGATTAAGCGAGGTTGAGGTACTTGCACTGTTTTTTAAAAAAGTGACAGTGACTGTCTAATTGCTCTCACTACTGTACTGTTCAAAGTCCGCGAACATATACTGTTAAATAGTCAGAAATGTTAGGAATATTTTCATGCAGCTGATAATCTTTTTTTTTTAATATAGCAAAGATCTTCAAATCAGAGATGTCTTTGTCCAATAGTTCATTTGGTTTGGTTTCGATTAAAAAGTAAGTAACATTCCACAGTTTCATTCTTCTTTGCATTGCAGTGTTGAACAAAGTGTTTCGATTAAATTCTCTAGCTTATGATCTTTTTTTTTTTTTTTTTTTTTGTCAAATTTCATTTGTTTTGTATATCTCTTCCATCTTTTCTAATGGAATTGCATTTCTTGCCTCCTTACCTTGAGTTAACACTGTCTCAATATATTTTGTTAAATCTCCTCACCATCTTTCCCTTGCTTCTGCTAACTTCTGAGCATTCAAACCAGGTTGATTCAGTGCTCTAGTGTCTTCCATGATGTGATTTTGCTGTACAAAGTCCTTCGAAATTGTGAGATGCATTTTTTTTAATACTTTTCTCTTTCTGGGGGACATTGCATTGTTGAAACCCCGTAATTTCTATTTCTCGTTTAAAGATTGCTGTTTTTATCAATTGCAATGCATGTGATCAGACCCTGATGACGGGAAGTTGCTTCTGTACTTCTGTTCACTGGTTAGATGCGTTATGTGCGTAATCGATTTCTCATTCGCAGATGATCGCCGTTTCATAGGTCGGTTCTTTTATCCAAAGGGAACCTTTTCTTCATTAAATCATGCACACACTTCTGACACCATGTTTCAATATGTTCAATATTTTGATTATGTAACAACACCACGTCCTAGTCTTTATAACATCTACTGGCTTATTTTATAATATTCGCTCATGCGCACTAGCTACTCATACATATTCACGCAATCAAGTCATGGTTCAGTTGCAATAAAACATACTGTTAAGTGTAATAATATTGTAATTATCGGTCAGGCGGGGGAGTCGTCGCCTGCGCGTGCGTCAGATGGCCATAGCGTGTCATTGTTTACAAACAAGTGTCTACCCATGAGCCTTTCCGTTTCTAGCAAGTGTTGTTATCGTCGCGTGGGACTCAATTCCCAAGCGTGCGCAGGTAACAACCCTCCCGCTTTAAATATATGATAAGAGTTCATTAGGGCACCCTAAATTGAACCCTAACACTCCAACCCCTAATGTATATGCCCCTCCAAATAACTATAGTCCCCGACGAGGAATATATACAATTGAAATGGGGGGGCATTGGAGGGGCAACGTTAAGATTCTAGTTCAGGGTGAGGGGCCATAAGAAACTATTTACTGTTGAAGGTATGCAAAACTGTTGACATCTCATTAATATGACCGCTTATATCTACGTAATACCGGCGCTCGAAATACAAAACGAAGATCCACACAATATATTTGTCGGAAAAGGAGAACAAAAGTCGCAAACGTTATCAGTATCTTTGTTCTAGTAAATCCCGCATCAAAATGCAATACAAAATACATTTAATACCCACAAACAACTATCCAGCCTGAGACGATCCAATAAATAAATTTTGTACCATCTTCACGATTTTTCACTTCATTGAAAAATATAATTTCTAGTACAAAAGTAGCATACCGTCAATGTAGATGTGAATACTATTAATACATGGTTATTTCGTGCTGATGCCGTTTTATCTATGTAATATGTACACGGTGGTAGAGACTAATGCATGCTATGATTAACGCGCTGAGGGCTATGGAATACAACATTTTGTTTAATATTGTCTTAGTTCCAATTTAGCGCCGAATGGGATCGTTCAAAGGCTGTTCGCCATTATACATTACGTGCACGCTAGCTCAACTCACCTGTAAACACTCATGTTCAATCGTCACCTTTGACCTATCACGTACGATAGCCACTACGTGATGCCCTTTCTCTAGAGCCTGGCGTACAAGGGGTACACCAGTTCTGCCCGTTGCTCCTAACACAGCGACCTTCATGGTTGAAATGAATCGCAGTCGCAGTGGCCAATCACCTGCTGATCTTCTGGCCCTCTTTCATGACGTCAATATTCAGGTCAGCAAACGGTTATTGATTCATTGTATTCATGAACCACACTGTCCTTTATTTAAATAAGGCATATACGCAGTGCGCATGAGCAGGGATGCGTTTTACGGGTTATGGTTATGGTGTGGTTTTAAACAGTACGTGAATTAATCTCGCAAAGCATACATGGCCATCTTATGTTCAACAATTTAAATACAGTTGCGATATACACCAATGCTTTCAGACACGGGGAATTTGGTCAACTCACGGCAAAGAACCAATAGAAGGGTATTTCTCCATTCGATGATATCACACATGGAACACATTAAGATGAAGTGGTGGGGCGATGGTCGAGTAAGCAGATCTTGGTTTGCAAATCACGGAATTTCAATAACTGATACTGGTGTGTTCCTATTCTGTATATGTATATGTACTATAACAAGTCTCATTTCGTTGTAGTAAAAATGTGGTATTTACATAACGTTTTTCATCACCTCCCTGGAATGATTCAACGTTCTCCAAGACCTCGGGTGAAACCAATATCTGTATGTATGTGTAGACGCCGATATAGATTCTCAATAACGATTTACACAACATTACATGAATAAAAACCGCAACGATATAATAGGTGTCTGATAACTGCAGGTCACATTTCGTTTAACCTCGGTTGCAAGTAGAACGTTTCACGTTTCGGATGCTTTATCACATATGTACATGTTTTGTTACTTTAAAGTTTATGTCTCGGTATCACATTTGTTAAATCCGCAACAACTTGAAACTATTGACACATTTGGGCATACCACTCGATATTGCACAATTCACCTACGCCTACGTATTACATTTGCGGTACACCTATAACGCACCCATAGTTATGCATCAAGGCGAGTTAAACTTGTTTTCCTCATCGCTGACGCAATAGACATTATTGACTCGGAATATAGGGTAGTTTTCCAAAGAGGGCCGAGGCAAAATAAAATTGCGTCAACTGCATTGAAATACGCTGCCAACGACTCGCTGGAGTACATGTATCACTCTACGAGCTATAACAGCAGTACCAGTATACCTCACAGGAACCAATCATCGGATAGTTCAAGTTGAAATCTCTGCATACTGGCCTGCCACTCAGTATGGCGATGCCGCTTGCACCTCTTGTGTCATTCACCCAATCGTATGACGCCATCATTACTGTATATAGGTAACTATCAAAAAGCCTGAGAGCCCCTTCTTGAACACACGAAGTTAAATGATCCGTTTGTGGTCACGACACCCCACTATCATAGAAGTTTTGATTGCACGAAGAACAAATTACCACTCTGGAAAACAAAATTGAACACAAACACAATAGCTGTACTGACATTTTATTCGCATTATGTCTTGTTAAGTAAGAATAATTAAATAATAAAATTGAAAACTGAAATGTGAAAATGAATATAGCATGACACAGTTTGTCTAGTTGACATTGGAAACTTCACTAACATAATCATTATATTATTCTTTTCCATCATAACCAAAAAATGTCCACAAATACATAAGTATCGCCTATCCCCCAAGTTAAAAGTATACGTTATTTACTAAAATCAAATAGATAACCCAGACGTTGAAAGAAATACACACACGACTAGTTAAAACCTCCTGTCCTGCTAAAAGTTGTTTGCAAGAAAAATACCAACCCCAGTCTAGTAATGGTCATGTCAAACCTCTTGCACGAATTTATTCTGCTTAGCGCCACTTGTACCAATTGTTTTTGGGTGCTGGGACAGCGGCACCGCTGCATGTATCATGCTTACAAAAAGAATAATCGATCCTGACAGATAGACATGGTAGCAATCGTTAGCAAAATCCCCGAATTCGGAGAAAGAGATTACCAAAAATCCCTAATTGACTTCTCCGGGTAATACATTTTAGCAAACCATTCCCCATGGTTGGAGAGCGGTGGTCGTCGCGCCACGCATGCGCGGGATATGGGACTCATATAAACACAATTGCGACTTTAGTTGTGCAGACTAACGAGTACAAACTGAGACGTTACCAATTAGCTTTAACTAAATAGTTTCTTTGGCGATTGGAGGGTATGGAAGGAGTCACCGACGTGATTATTGGATGTTGCAGCCAGGTCAAAACTCGTACGCGTGATTTTCATTAGAAGAGCGCATTGGATTGTGGGAAAATTATTGCGCACATGCGCGGCGCGACGAACTCCGCCCTTTAAATATAATGTACCAGCGACAAGGCTAATTTAACTTGTATATCCGCACAATATATAAAATACAATATGGAAGACAATATATATGTTTCAATAATGTTGTTCAGTACTGCATACCCGTTTTGTTTTATTTGTATCGTAATGTGAACGCCTATAATTATTGATGTGACCAAATTACAGTATGAAGAAAGTGGATTTTTGACACCAATACACCACACTTTAATCAGCGACCCCCCCCCCCCGCACCCACTCTCATCAACAGAATCCCAAGCATACATGTTTATTTAGACGAATGTTTCATCGCGAAGTTCGATGTTTGCTTTGATTGCTGTGGTTTGAATGTCAGCTGATCAGGAGGTTTCTTGGACAGGTTTGGATTCGGGTAGTCTAGAAGCGACTGGCTGGGGTTCTTAACGGTGATATTTGATGGTGGTAAGTTTGCCATTGGGTGTTGGTTGTTCGCTGAGATTTGCATGGCAACAGGAGGTCGGATTGCTGGATTTCCGCTCTGCGATACGTTGCGGAGATTACTGAGTACTGCGGCTGCAAACTGACTGAACACTGGATTGTTGGCACTGCAACTAAAAACAAAATGGCGGATTAGAAGCAATTCCGGTATATGCAAATCATCGTTTTAAAAAACTATTATATATTTTGGATTCGAAAACAGAAAGTAGTAATATTTTGGGACCAAACAATAACACTCTTGCGACTAGACTTGCCAACAAGGCGTAATAATCGAATGATCGCCGTCAATGCATTTTGTGGACGCTGGATTATTTCGTATTTTAGCCATTCTTATTGCATTTTTGTTTTTTCGAAAAATAAAATAAAAATAATAGTCAATCAAGTTAATACTTCCATGTATTAACATTTGTAGACAACATTATACAATTAGGTTAATGAAGTGTCCAAATTTCATCATATATGACAATCATAACCAATTGTGTTAATGTAAATATCAGCTTGTAGTAAAATAATTTAGTTTTATAACATTATGTAGTAAAAACAATTTAAACATATAAACAATCACTTTCAGCAGACCAAAATGAAGATATGAATGTCGCTCAATGTAAAAACAAATAAAAATGACATCGCCATCAGCGTGGAGCTGCGTACTTTCTTGTTTTAGGGCGCACACATTACTTTGTGACAATACACATGCACAAAGTTATGATCGATTGTAGCGTTTCATTTAGTGTACTTACTTGTCGTTGTTTACTGTGTTGGGGTGAAAGGCCAAAATACACGGGTCTTCCATTTGCTGCTGTCGTTGGTGATGTTGGGATTGTAGCTTCTGTTGCAGACCTAAAAGCCGGTAATACTGATTCACTTGTTGCTGTAGTAAATTATTTTGTTGAGGGCCTTGAAAATACTGATGTTTTTGACCGTTTTGTGACCCTCCCACTTTCCAGCCCCCGACTGGACGAGCAAGTTGCTCGCCTGCTTGTTGTTGGTTGTTCTGTTGTGGTGCCATGGAGCCGACAGGCCTGAAGTTTCCCAAAGGTGCTTGGTTACATGCTGGACTGGATGTAAGAAATGGATTTGTGGTTCTAGTGTTGTTGAGGAAGGAATTCACCCGTTGTTGCACTGGTTTGGCAATGTTTCCTTGTTGAGCCGCAGCTGGTCTGTGATTTCCATTGCTGAACACGCTCATAGTAGACTTAAGTGGAAACTTCTTGGGAACAAAAGGTCTGGCAGTGGCCTGGAACCTCGTATCTTTAGCGTTATTCTTCACACTCAGATTTTTTGCTCCAGAATTCCCGTTTGAATCATTTTTCTTTTCAGGGGGATTCCCCGTCGTTTGAAAAACTGCCGCATTTACATTAAGTTTTGAAGGCATGGCGCACTGGTGAGCTGCCTTAGATTTGAATTCTTTAGCTTTCACGTATTTATCGGACTTATTGACTCCTTTTTTATCATTTTTCTTACTGCCGATCGTCTCAGTGAAGTCTTTTTGCAGTGACGTCATCAGTTCTTTACTTACATCGGTCACTGTGAAGAAAGGCACGTTTTGTTCTTCTACTTTGCGCACTTTGTCGGCCAAGTGCGCTAGTATTTCCTGTAGAATAACATTGGTAGCTTTCTCTTCCTGTCACGTGAATAGAAATGGATATATTATAACAGTATGTAAATGAGTTGTCATTGCAATTTGTCTTGGTTTTTGAGTTTCAAGAGATTCGTTCATGTACAAAATAAGGATTTTCGTTATTCAGATTTACAAGTATTTGTGTAACGCAATGCGCATGCATTTGAAATTAACAGTACGTACCTAAAATCCAAAATGCATGCGCTTTGTCGTTGTTACAATATATGTTTTTCACCAAACGAGTACCATTCTTGTGCGCAATCGAAACATTGTAGTTTACGGTAAATAATAGTCAAACTTATTTTTAAAATATGAGTTATACACATATACAATAATGATAAAAAGCACTAAAATAATGCTATGTACAATCGACAGTGTTTTAGTTTCACGTAAGGCGACGCGAATTATTACGGCCATAGGCGAGGATGATGCTACTCTTGAGGTATACACGAGGTTTCAGTTCTTTATTTAAAAATGTAAGAACATAGTTGGTTTGAATACACCCATGATGGCGCTATTCAAGTTACTTGGCGCCAGCATCAAGAATATACTTTCTATAAAAGTCATGTTATTTTTTTTTAATTGTCGGGTGTCCAGAACTCTCACCTCAGACAGCTTTGTACGCCTTTGTATACATTCTTTGTTATCATCCCGTTGATCACTGGCACCACCATTGATCCACTGGGAAAGCTTACTAACATTCCTGAAAAGGCAAATTAATATTAAAGCGGGGGAGTCGTCACCTGCGCATGCGTCAGATGGCCATAGCGTGTCATTGCTTACAAACAAGTGTCTACCCATGAACCTTTGCGTTTTAAGTGTGTGTTGTTATCGTCGCTTGGGACTCAATTGCCGCGCGTGCGCAGGTGACGACCCTCTCGCTTTAACTTATTAATACGCGATATAAAGTATGTAGTTTCTTGACCCCAAGTAGCCATCACAAAGCGATTTAATCTGAAAATTGCATAGTTACTTATAAATACTATTCGTCAATGTTTGAGCAAGTATTTTAATGATTCATAATATCTAAATAATTATCGCACTGTGGCTTGGGTCGCTAACTAACGTCAGACTTTTCTTCGCCGTTGAATTCATCTGCTGTTCCCGGTGTCCTCTGCACAAGCGATCGATAATATTATTATTATTATAAACGCGTGTAAAATACATTGTTTGTTTAGAACACGCGCTGTGCGACGACCTCCGACCTTCAATTATCATGAGAAAGCTGTGAAGTGCTTATAGGTGAAACACGACATACGAGTGCCTAATTTTGAAATGTGCTACATGTATCCGATGTCAGTGTGCGAGTACTGATACCACAGCGTCTGAAAGTCAAATATCATATTTTGCAAATTCTGTTTTATTTGCTGTTTAAAGTAAATTATATATTCATGCCTTTGTTGTTTCTACTTTCGTTAAAATTTAATAGATCTTTTTGTGAAATTAAATGCGAAGAAGTTCTTCTGCCACTCATAAATGGAGGGTATTTTAAAGCGCTGATTAATAATAAATGTAATTGTTTTATTTATCACATCATTATAATCTACTGTAGGAGAGTATACTGCTCCAAACGTCTGGCTATTTTAAACAGTTATCTAAGATAACAATTACTAAATCAACTCTAAATCATCTCAAACCAACCCTCCTTTCTTCGCTCACAAACACTTTTACACATACAAGTATCAAACTTGATTGCTTCAGTTTCACTCAACAAATCTCAAATCCACCCTATCGCGGTCTCCTGACGCCCGTCGCTCTTGCCCAATTTGTTGTTTGAAGTAGAAATATATATATATATATTTACATTTTTGTGTCAGGCAAAAGCTCCGAACATTGTAATGGGACATGTGTTTTGGGAGCCTTAATTGAACAAGTCCCGTTCCCCAGGACAAACATACAAATTTTCAGGTGAGTACCCCCCCCCCCCCCTGTTTACCAGCTCTGTGACTAAACAGCCTTACCTTGTCGAAATAAACATTGGAGTTCGCTCTAACAAGTCTTCTGTCGTGAGCGGGTTCCGAATATCGATAGAAGCCAGCCAGTCACGACCGTTTTCATACATAAATCTGTTGCGCAAAAAAATCCAGTCGTCCAAGAGAAAACTACTGATGCAGTCCAGCATATCGGGATGTGGTAGTTTACTGAAAAGTCTGTTGACTTTGACAGAGTAAAGCCATTCTTGAATGCTTTTCCTTTCTTTCATCAGTGACAGTCGGAATATTTCTTCGGCCTCGATGACTTGCAATAAATCAGGGCGAGGCATTCTTGGTATTGGTTCAAAAGAACCGTATCCAAACATTATTTAGCGTGAGAGTGAAAACTAGCTATATATCAACACATCGATGTTTATGTATGATATTGCATATGTCTACGAACCGTTTTAGTGCGAATATTAGAACGCGAGCGCCGTGGGCGCACACCAAAAGTTCGAAAGAATGTCCGCTTACTGGCAGTGCCTGTTTACGTACGCGCGTTACTAAACATAGAATGTATTTCGTAGATACGCTCTACGTGCGCTTTACCGAAAAAGTTCCATGTTTTATTATATACACTCTTATTACGCTGTGATCTCAAACACACGACGTAATTTGAAATGACGCTGTTTGTTTCGATTGATGAAAGTCGGGCGCCGCGCTGGGCCGGACGTGATACGGGAAATTATTGTCCTGATGTGAGGGCGTACTTCCCATAACATAACGAGGCATTGATATACGCGATAGTTTGTTATAAGACATTTGCATGCTGCCGTGGTTTGCGAAAATGTGAACGTATGACGTCATGGCGCGACGGCCTATTGGCAACGGATGCATTAAATAAATAAATAGCATATTTATTGAGAGATTATTTTCAGTTCAACTGGTGATTTTAATTTGCCGCAATAGCTAGAAAGCCGGAAGAGCACTTTTTGGTACGAGCAAGGTACTTTCGGGTAATAGAAACTTCTTCACACTTGTTAATGTTTCAATGTGTATCAATAAGCAGCATATAAATACCGGCGTGCGTCCAAAATTCAAGTTTGGAACATGGTAGTGAATAAAATGAATCGTTTGGTGACCATTTGTTGAGAGACGTCATTGTCTTTCAATCACGGGTAATAACGCCACCTGTGGCGATGCAGCGAGAGAGAGAGAGTAAAACATTGTTTATCAACACCAATTCCCGGACATGTACACACAGCACAACTGCCGTCCTTTACTTTACCAGTTGCCTCTCTAAAACTGGTCGCTAACATGATCGAAATGTAAAACATTTGTGAGATTTTCTGTGTCGTTTTTTTTTACAGTGACTTTTTTCACACATGTGAAAAGAAAGTTGAGACTTCTGCGGGCGGATTTTAAAGCGATAGTTGGCAACAATAATCGTATTTTGTGGTGACTGAAAAGTAAGGCCTTGCGATTTTTTTCTCATGTCCTCAAACTTATTTTTCCCCACTAATTATTATTCTAACATATCTCGCCACTATGTCGCCGAGTTTCCATTCAGTTGTTCAAAACAAGCCATATTCTAAACCAATCGTTTGTGTCCACACTACCAATCATTCACGATTCAAATTACTAGTAGTTGAGAGAGGACGATTTAAGACGTCATTTCGATGATGCAAACTACGTCTTCGTAAATACAGTAAAACGAAGAACAATGCGTTGCATTTCAAAGACGTTTAATGTGAAACAGGCTTGTATTACACTAATTCTATGTATTTTTCAAATTATTGCATTATTAACGAAACAAATTTTTCTTGTTTAAAACACATGTTTTTGCACGGGAACAATAAAGTTATTATTACCCAACCTAACGTGTTTTGACCAAGCATAGAAAATCAGGTGAGAAATTTCACACGGCTTCGTTGGAACTTGAATGGAATTATCTCTGTTATACAGAAGTTGGGACACACTTGGAAGACTTTACTGTAAACATCATTTTACATAGACAAGAAATCAACACGATGAAAAAGAGGAATTGGTTTTCTTATTAAAATGCCTAATAAAAATACCATCCAAGAGTGAAACGATTGAAAAAATGTATTTCATAATTATACCCCATTTGAAAAGGAGTAAGTCGCCGATGTTTAATGATAAAAAATAAGATTTACTCAATAACTGGGTTGGCCGGGTTTCGCATCAAATGGGTTGGCCGGGTTTCGCATCGAATGGGTTGGCCGGGTTTCGCATCAAATGGGTTGGCCGGGTTTCGCATCAAACAGGTTGGCCGGGTTTCGCATCAAATGGGTTGGCCGGGTTTCGCATCAAATGGGTTGGCCGGGTTTCGCATCAAACAGGTTGGCCGGGTTTCGCATCAAATGGGTTGGCCGGGTTTCGCATCAAATGGGTTGGCCGGGTTTCGCATCGAATGGGTTGGCCGGTTTCGCATCAAATGGGTTGGTCAGGTTTCGCATCAAATGGGTTGGCCGGGTTTAGCATCAAATAATATAAATTCGGATTTTTATTTTGTTTAGTATGGTCTCCCATTATATACAGTGAGTTGTTTACAATTTGCAGTACGCAATGGTTGATTGGCAAGAACCGATTGGAGGCACCCAAAGATAAAATAATGGCGGTGTTCGTTGTCGTTGATACAACTCGTGGGCAACGTCGTCATGCCTCAGTGGTTGCAAGCTTTTGCTGATCAGTTAGCGATATTCACAGGATGTAAGCAAAAATGTAAACACATGACGTCATGGTGCGACAGCCTATGATCAAAATAAATATTAATACCGTTCCTTGTTAGAAATGAAGAATTAAATTTTTAATAGATGGGCACTGACAAGTATGTGAAATTTTACATAATATTCGTAAGGGTCGTAGTGGAGCGTTTGTTTTTGTCTGTCGTTTTAGTTGTTTATACTGAATTTGGGCACACATACAAGTTAGAACAACGAGAAGTGAATACGACTTATATTCATTATCTGCAAGTCATGCAGAAGTACTTACAGGGAATCGGTGAGTGAAAGTGGACTATCAATACGGATTTTTGTTGTGCTGTACTCGACTAATGAGATAGTAGATTTGCATGACAACAGACTCGGGAAATGTATACGTCTTTCTCCTTGTACGCGGAACTCCACGGGGTTTTCCCTTTTTTGGATTCCTGCGACTTCATATACGGCTCCTTTCAGGAAATGCATTTGCGACACCCACCCCTAATCTACGTGTCCTGAACAGAGATATATATAATTAAAATGGGTGGGGGGGGACTAGAGGGGCAAGGTTAAAAAAATCATCATATTGTTTCACCCTCGCTCACAGGTAGCCACAGATTATTGACACAAGAAAACTATAAATACCCATCTATCACACCACAACTCAACAACTGAATGTTTAAAGGGGGAGGGTCGTCACTTGCGCATGCGCGGTAATTGAGTCCCAAGCGACGATAACAATACACGCTAAAAACGTGAAGGCTCATGGGTAGACGCTTGTTTGTAAACAATGACACGCTACGCTATCTGACGCATGCGCAGGTGACGACTCCCTCGCTTTAATTTAAATACATGTAGTATGAGAATAGTTTCTGTGGTCGTTCAAGTTGGAATGTGACAAGAAAGCGACCGGCGTGTGCGGCGGGAACCGTCTTCAAAACGAGCCCCGTGTTGTGACGTAAACATATGAGAGTAAATTAAAACACTTAAACCACCTCAAAACATGTTTTTCTGTACTGTACAAAGTGTGTCGAGTGTTTTACATTTATGACTTCAATCCCACTAAAACAATTACAAATGTATTAAGTTCACATCAATTCTACACACGTAACATTGAGGTCATACAAGAGCGAATTACTCTAATAACAGAGTAAAATATGAGATGGCCCATGATGCTCTACTTCATTTTATATTTTGCTATTTTCTCTAGTGGAAACGTTGTGTGAATATTCTTTCAATGTAACATCTCGGTGTGAACATATTCCCTCACTACTACATGTGTATAGTACGGTGTTAGTTGGTTCGCTTATTTGAGGGGGTGTTTGTAACATGGAGCTCCATGTGTGTACTAGTATTTAGATGACTTGGCAGTGAATGACTTGTTTGTTGACTTGATATTATAATGCCTTACATCGTCTTTAAACATAATAAATTAAACCAAAGATTTATAGGATTAGTAATATGGATCAAGTCGCCCGAAATGCGATATAATCACAAAATTGTAAGAAAAAATACATGTGTTGTTTGGAGTTGAATGCGACGATAGTCTTGGTCATTTTAATCCTGTCTAGCAATCGAACATTTTCAAGGATTCACGGCGTTCTGTGACGCTATTGGTTACAACTACGTTCGATTGACGCGCACGGAATGGGGTCGCTTTCAAACGTTCACAAACCGCGAGAGTTCGTTTCTCTTGAGATGTCCATTTCGCCTATCACCGTGCATGGTTATGCGTACTCTGATCTTATAAATTTTTGATTACATATAAAACGTTGATATTAGACACATAATGACGTATACAACGCGTATAAAATCAAAGACACTAAAAAATAGTGTCTTCAATAACATACATTGTTTGTTTACATGAAATTCGAACACGCGCTGCGCGACGACCACCGTCCTTTAAAGGGGAGGGTCGTCACCTGCGCACGCGCGAAAATTGAGTCTTAAGCGACGATAACAACACACGCTAAAAACGCAAAGGCTCATGGGTAGACGCTTGTTTGTAAACAATGACACGCTATGGCCATCTGACGCATGCGCAAGTGACGACTCTCCCGCTTTAACTGACACATCGCCGGATGCAATTACTTCAAATAAAAAAGTAAGACCCCAAATCGTTAAAAGTGGAATAAATACAGTCATCCTAGTCATATATTATATATTATATATCGCCACTGAGTAAATGTACATTGCAGAAAGCTGCTATATCAAAACCCATAACTGTGCTGTGGAAACGCGCATTTGCATTGTCCAATCAAAACTCGTACACGCGAGGCGCATATATTAACCCTGCCTTTAAAAGTTAGCATGAAGTAATTACATTTGGGTGTACACGAATTACGATTTAAGAGTGGAAAAGTTTCGTTATACCCACTTCCTGTTCATTTTGTGTGTATGGGTGAGTGTATGTTTGAAGGGCGGTAGTCGTCGCGCCGCGCATGCGCAATATATGGGTGTCATATAAACAAAGATGGCGACTTTGACTGTTGTGCATACCAACTAGTACACATTGAGAGGTGGCCGAGCTTTAATTAGGTTTTTTGGGGGATGATTGGAGGGTACTGAAGGAGTCGTCCGCGGTAATTAGTGCAAGTGGCGCCCAGGGCAAAACTCGTTTATCAATGTTTATCAACACAATTAATTAATTATGTTTTCTTTATTTTTTACTCCTTTTATGTCACCTTAAAAAACGAATCCAACGGGTCTTTGAGGTTTACTTTCAATAGATCGCAGCAGTACTACATAAGTAACTCGGGGGGGGGGGCATTAATAGCGTGGTAGCTCAAGCAACTTTTACCACGTAACGCTTTTACTTTAACATTTCAATATTCTGTAAATGAAAAATTTCGCAAACATGTCACGTCACATTTTCTTTTCAGTCAGGTTTACATCCTTCCACGCCCCCATCAGAAATAATGGCTTAAAATTAATACATACTTCCTGTTCTGTTTTTTTTTTAATTACCTTATGAGGATAAAGGCGACTGTTGCGTATAAGTATGTACAATACGGGTGCCGCTCAGTTACCGGCGAAGCACTCGGCATGATATGGTCACCGACTGGAGTCTATGATGTCTATGATCCATGTGAGTTTATTAACACTTTAAGTCGACTTTACTAAATTTCAAGGTGACTTTACGAGTAACAGTCAATTTATAAGTTGGCTTTACTCATCACGTCCCGTTTTGTTTTGCAGTGAAATTTGTCCAAGAACGGAATATGATTTTTCAGGCGGTGCTGGCACTCTGTCTATGGACAAAAGTCAAATCAGGAGACTCGACTTTATTTTTTCGCGAGAACCCACAAAACACCACAGTTGTGGAAGGTGACACTCTGCGGCTGCGCTGTGGCGTGTATTCTCACGTAGACCAGTATTCGATAGTGTGGTATATAGACGGGATGAAATTACAAGAAGACGCGAACAGAGCAGACTACGGAATCGTGGGATTTCGCTTTGTTCCTGACTGGGCCGTTACACTGACCATTGAAGACGTGAGATTGGAAGCAGCTAAACAATACAAGTGTGGCGCGACGAACTCTGCCACTGACAAGGAAATATTTTCCGATATAGCCGTGGTTGAAGTTCTCGACAATGACACGTTTCCAAACTGTCTGATAGATATCCCATTAAACAGTCAAATTGAAGATCTGTTCCCAGGCATGCGCGTGACGTTGTCGTGCCTTTCAAGTTTGACGACACCCGTTATGCTGACCATTGCCAATGCACACGGTGAACTTATCACTAAGAATACTAGCAGTGAAATCACGTATACATTAGAACTAGAATCGTACCACAATTTGAATGTGTATACGTGCATAGCTAGCGATGGTTCGTTCGCACACGTCCATCGTTGCAGTTTTGCCACGCTGCACGTGAACTACGCGCCGAAAATCACGCTAGAGAGAATCGAAAGCTTGTATGATCACGAGATGGAAATGATAAGATGTCATATCGACGCTAGTCCGCTCGTTCGGCATTACATATGGAAGGTCAACAAGGTAACTCCGAATATCACTGATCTTGGCGACTCGTTGATAATCGAAATACACGATAGGTACGAAATGTTATATATTGGCGGTTTATTTGCGTCCAGTCACAGTGGAGCCGTAGTCGTCGAATGTGGAGGAAGTAACGAGTACGGTACTAAATTTGATTCTTTGAATTTCACCGTTTCCTATTCAGACACACAGAATAACTATACCCCCATCACTGTAGCTCTTGTAGTCGTCGTTTTGTTATTCGTCGTTGTTTTAACATTCGTATGCTCCACACTGGTGTTGATATGGAATAAAAAACAGAGCGGTGTTCGTATTGTTGGTCCCTGTTGCGATTATACGTTTAAATGTGAACGAGGTGGACGTGAAGTTGGCGCGCAAGTATCGCGTTCAGGAAGATCGGATCAGTATACCTCCAGCTGTATCTACGAAACCTTTAGAGGTATACCGGGATTGATGGCGGAGAATGGCGACGAACAAGGAGTGGGCGGTGGAAAATCAAACGATGTTTATTGTCGAGATCAACATGGAAATGTCTACAATGACACGGGTCGTTCAAGATTCTATTTCCAAGACGTAACCAACGTTTCAGAAATATTACGAGACAGTTTGAACGAGCCCGAAAACTTGTGCTCAGAACGACTTGAACAGGTTCACTCCGAGCCCTCATCGGCGGCGACGTCGCATCAAATAGATGTGTACGAAGCGATGCAGTCGACGCTCAAAAGACAGACAGAAAGAGAGGGAAACGCTACTATCACCACGAGAAGTAAGGAGGCAAATCCACCAAACACATGTGAATGCGATCTGAACATATATATGACTCCAACTAAAGTAAGAATACCGAATACTGCCGAACAGAATGTGTACACGAGTATGGGAGACAACGCGAACGTCGATGAAGTGGTGCCACGTTGATGCATACTTGAAATCCATGTTATATCGCGAATACAAAGCTAATTGCGCATTGCATAAGCCTGACACACAGCGAATCTATGTTATATTGCTTGAGACAAAGCTGAGTTATAATCCCTATATCATATCGCGAATCTATGTTATATCTCTTGGGGCAAAGATCATTGTTATAATCCAGATATATCGCGAATCTGTTGTATTGCTTGAGGCAAAGATCATTGTTATAATCCAGATATCATATTGCGAATCTATGTTATATTGCTTAAGTCAAAGATCATTGTTATAATCCAGATATATCGCGAATCTATATTGTATTGCTTGTAGCAAAGATCATTGTTATAATCCAGATATCATATCGCGAATATATGTTGTATTGCTTGAGGCAAAGCTCAGTTATAATCCCGATATTATATCACGAATCTATGTTATATCGCTTGAGGCAAAGATCATTGTTATAATCCAGATATATCGCGAATCTATGTTGTATTGCTTGAGGCAAAGATCAGTGTTATAATCCAAATATCATATCGTGAATCTATGTTATATTGCTTAAGTCAAAGATCATTGTTATAATCCAGATATCATATTGCGAATCTATGTTATATCGCTTGAGGCAAAGATCATTGTTATAAACCAGATATATCGCGAATCTATGTTGTATTGCTTGAGGCAAAGATCATTGTTATAATCCACATATCTATCGAATCTATATTGTATTGCTTGTAGCAAAGATCATTGTTATAATCCAGATATCATATCGCGAATATATGTTGTATTGCTTGAGGCAAAGCTCAGTTATAATCCCGATATTATATCACGAATCTATGTTATATCGCTTGAGGCAAAGATCATTGTTATAATCCAGATATATCGCGAATCTATGTTGTATTGCTTGAGGCAAAGATCAGTGTTATAATCCAAATATCATATCGTGAATCTATGTTATATTGCTTAAGTCAAAGATCATTGTTATAATCCAGATATCATATTGCGAATCTATGTTATATCGCTTGAGGCAAAGATCATTGTTATAAACCAGATATATCGCGAATCTATGTTGTATTGCTTGAGGCAAAGATCAGTGTTATAATCCAGATATATCGCGAATCTATGTTGTATTGCTTGAGGAAAAGATCATTGTTATAATCAAGATATATCGCAAATCTATGTTGTATTGCTTGAGGCAAAGATCATTGTTATAATCCTGACATCATATCGCGAATCTATGTTATATATCGCTTGAGGCAAAGATAATTGTTATAATCCAGATATCATATCGCGAATTTATATTATATTGCTTGAGGCAAAGCTCAGTTATAATCCCGATATCATATCACGAATCTATGTTACATCGCTTGAGGCAAAGATCATTGTTATAATCCAGATATCATATCGCGAATCTGTTATATTGCTTGGGGCAAAGCTCAGTTATAATCTATTTATCATATCACGAATCTATATTGTATTGCTTGAGGCAAATGTTATGATAAGGATTAGATGTGCTGGTATGTGACAGGTGGTGTTCTCAGCACGGTACATGTGTAGATGTGCTGGTATGTGACTGGTGGTGTTCTCAGCACAGTACACGTGTAGATGTGCTTGTATGTGACTGGTGGTGTTCTCAGCACAGTACATGTGTAGATGTGCTGATATGTGACTGGTGGTGTTCTCAGCACGGTACATGTGTAGATGTGCTGGTATGTGACTGGTGGTGTTCTCAGCACGGTACATGTGTAGATGTACTGGTATGTGACTGGTGGTGTTCTCAGCACGATACATGTGTAGATGTGCTGGTATGTGACTGGTGGTGTTCTCAGCACAGTACATGTGTAGATGTGCTGGTATGTGACTGGTGGTGTTCTCAGCACAGTACATGTGTAGATGTGCTGGTATGTGACAGGTGGTGTTCTCAGCACGGTACATGTGTAGATGTGCTGATATATGACTGGTGGTGTTCTCAGCACGGCACATGTGGAGATGTGCTGATATGTGACTAATGGTGTTCTTAGCACGGTACATGTGTAGATGTGCTGGTATGTGACTGGTGGTGTTCTCAGCACGGTACATGTGTAGACGTGCTGGTATGTGACTGGTGGTGTTCTCAGCACGGTACATGTGTAGATGTGCTGATATGTGACTGGTGGTGTTCTCAGCACGGTACATGTGTAGATATGCTGGTATGTGACTGGTGGTGTTCTCAGCACAGTACATGTGTAGATGTGCTGGTATGTGACTGGTGGTGTTCTCAGCACGCTACATGTGTAGATGTGCTGATATGTGACTGGTGGTGTTCTCAGCACAGTACATGTGTAAATGTGCAGATATGTGACTGGTGGTGTTCTCAGCACGGTACATGTGTAGATGTACTGGTATGTGACTGGTGGTGTTCTCAGCACAGTAGATGTGCTGGTATGTGACTGGTGGTGTTCTCAGCACGGTACATGTGTAGATGTGCTGATATGTGACTGGTGATGTTCTCAGCATGGTACATGTGTAGATGTACTGGTATGTGACTGGTGGTGTTCTCAGCATGGTACATGTGTAGATGTGCTGGTATGTGACTGGTGGTGTTCTCAGCACGGTACATGTGTAGACGTGCTGATATGTGACTGGTGGTGTTCTCAGCACAGTACATGTGTAAATGTGCAGATATGTGACTGGTGGTGTTCTCAGCACGGTACATGTGTAGATGTACTGGTATGTGACTGGTGGTGTTCTCAGCACAGTAGATGTGCTGGTATGTGACTGGTGGTGTTCTCAGCACGGTACATGTGTAGATGTGCTGATATGTGACTGGTGATGTTCTCAGCACGGTACATGTGTAGATGTACTGGTATGTGACTGGTGGTGTTCTCAGCATAGTACATGTGTAGATGTGCTGGTATGTGACTGGTGGTGTTCTCAGCACGGTACATGTGTAGACGTGCTGGTATGTGACTGGTGGTGTTCTCAGCACGGTACATGTGTAGATGTGCTGGTATGTGACTGGTGGTGTTCTCAGCACGGTACATGTGTAGATGTACTGGTATGTGACTGGTGGTGTTCTCAGCACGATACATGTGTAGATGTGCTGGTATGTGACTGGTGGTGTTCTCAGCACAGTACATGTGTAGATGTGCTGGTATGTGACTGGTGGTGTTCTCAGCACAGTACATGTGTAGATGTGCTGGTATGTGACAGGTGGTGTTCTCAGCACGGTACATGTGTAGATGTGCTGATATATGACTGGTGGTGTTCTCAGCACGGCACATGTGGAGATGTGCTGATATGTGACTAATGGTGTTCTTAGCACGGTACATGTGTAGATGTGCTGGTATGTGACTGGTGGTGTTCTCAGCACGGTACATGTGTAGACGTGCTGGTATGTGACTGGTGGTGTTCTCAGCACGGTACATGTGTAGATGTGCTGATATGTGACTGGTGGTGTTCTCAGCACGGTACATGTGTAGATATGCTGGTATGTGACTGGTGGTGTTCTCAGCACAGTACATGTGTAGATGTGCTGGTATGTGACTGGTGGTGTTCTCAGCACGCTACATGTGTAGATGTGCTGATATGTGACTGGTGGTGTTCTCAGCACAGTACATGTGTAAATGTGCAGATATGTGACTGGTGGTGTTCTCAGCACGGTACATGTGTAGATGTACTGGTATGTGACTGGTGGTGTTCTCAGCACAGTAGATGTGCTGGTATGTGACTGGTGGTGTTCTCAGCACGGTACATGTGTAGATGTGCTGATATGTGACTGGTGATGTTCTCAGCACGGTACATGTGTAGATGTACTGGTATGTGACTGGTGGTGTTCTCAGCATGGTACATGTGTAGATGTGCTGGTATGTGACTGGTGGTGTTCTCAGCACGGTACATGTGTAGACGTGCTGATATGTGACTGGTGGTGTTTTCAGCACAGTACATGTGTAAATGTGCAGATATGTGACTGGTGGTGTTCTCAGCACGGTACATGTGTAGATGTACTGGTATGTGACTGGTGGTGTTCTCAGCACAGTAGATGTGCTGGTATGTGACTGGTGGTGTTCTCAGCACGGTACATGTGTAGATGTGCTGATATTTGACTGGTGATGTTCTCAGCACGGTACATGTGTAGATGTACTGGTATGTGACTGGTGGTGTTCTCAGCATAGTACATGTGTAGATGTGCTGGTATGTGACTGGTGGTGTTCTCAGCACGGTACATGTGTAGACGTGCTGGTATGTGACTGGTGGTGTTCTCAGCATGGTACATGTGTAGATGTGCTGATATGTGACTGGTGGTGTTCTCAGCACGGTACATGTGGAGATGTGCTGATATGTGACTGATGGAGTTCTCAGCACAGTACATGTGTAAATGTGCAGATATGTGACTGGTGGTGTTATCAGCACGGTACATGTGTAGATGTACTGGTATGTGACTGGTGGTGTTCTCAGCACAGTACATGTGTAGATGTGCTGGTATGTAACTGGTGGTGTTCTCAGCACGTTACATGTGTAGATGTGCTGATATGTGACTGGTGGTGTTCTCAGCACAGTACATGTGTAAATGTGCAGATATGTGACTGGTGGTGTTATCAGCACGGTACATGTGTAGATGTACTGGTATGTGACTGGTGGTGTTCTCAGCACAGTACATGTGTAGATGTGCTGGTATGTGACTGGTGGTGTTCTCAGCACGGTACATGTGGAAATGTGCTGGTATGTGACTGGTGGTGTTCTCAGCACGGTACATGTGTAGATGTGCTGGTATGTGACTGGTGTTGTTCTCAGCACAGTACATGTGTAGATGTGCAGATATGTGACTGGTGGTGTTCTCAGCACGGTACATGTGTAAATGTGCTGGTATGTGACTGGTGGTGTTCTCAGCACGGTACATGTGTAGATGTGCTTGTATGTTACTGGTGGAGTTTCCAGCACGGTACATGTGGAGATGTGTTGGTATGTGACTGGTGGTGTTCTCAGCACGGTACATGTGTAGACGTGTTGGTATGTGACTGGTGGTGTTCTCAGCACGGTACATGTGTAGATGTGCTGAAATGTGACTGGTGGTGTTCTCAGCACGGTACATGTGTAGATGTGCTGGTATGTGACTGGTGGTGTTCTCAGCACGGTACATGTGTAGATGTGCTGGTATGTGACTGGTGGTGTTCTCAGCACGGTACATGTGTAGACGTGTTGGTATGTGACTGGTGGTGTTCTCAGCACGGTACATGTGTAGATGTGCTGAAATGTGACTGGTGGTGTTCTCAGCACGGTACACATGAATTATATGTTGGAGTTACATTAAAAACAGCAAATTTGGTGATCTTTCTGTAAAAGTTAACTTTTCACAAATTGTCAAATAGTTTAAATTAAATTTAATATTGTTTTTCTCTATTTCATTGTTAATTTTGAATTAAATGCAGTGGGTGCAATTTCTTATTATAAAACAAATGCTTATTTTGAATTCTATAACATGCTTTGTTGCTGCGCTCCAGAATCCCTTTGTTTTTGGTGATATGATTTGCCCCAGTCTGATTGTATTCCCGGCGTTTCCTTTCTTTTTCAAGTTTATACAGTGGCCCACAGGTGTCACTTCATTTTTTACACTTATTCTATAAAACCAAAGTTAAACATCTCAAAACTTCATATTTCAAAATCATCACCCAAATGTAAACACCACCAAATTTTAACTTCTGAAACAAAACTATTTCTCTTGAAATCATGCACCAGAATTGGAATTTTTCACAACATAACTTTTCTAACTTTCATCTACAGAATTTTAATTTATTTTAATTATATTTCACAAAACAACTATTTAATAAAATAAGAAATTGGCGAATTCGCCGCCAATGTATTTGTTGTTATCGACTGTGCATCCAAATAGCATAGGTGCTTACTCGCGACAGTGTCCAATATGTTAGCTTGACATGTAGGCGTGAGTAGCACCCTCGTCAGGCTACCAATATGTCTGTCAAACAAAAAAATCTTTGTACAAGTACTACCCCCTCTACAGTTTATATTCTCTTAGTTTTTCCTTTTGTTTTTCCGTGCATTGCGGGCCTTCAGGCAAAACTAAAAATCAAAGTTAACCTCTGGTGACCTTGCCCTTTGTTGCATATTATTATTTCATTGATCAATTTTTTTAAATATGAATATGCATTGTCATAATTAAGTTTTAGGATTGATCAAATATACTGTCACACTCATCATCAAAGTTGTATAATTTACCAACTGTAGCCTGATAAGTTGACGTAGGTGGCGCCCTGGACTGCTGCAAACCCCACCTACAGCAACTTATCAGACTATTACCAACTGGAGCTTTGATACATGCATAGTAATGAGATGGTGTTTATTGATGAACTACGACTGCATAGAGTTCAAATATTACCATAAAGATATAACCACTCACATTTTGACATCTTGGAAAAATACCGGTAACTGATTTTTCTTTTTTCGGGAACAATTTGAGAATGGTTGTAACTAAATAACAAAGTATGGTGACAATATTTTAATTGTTTTATGTTTTTTTTACAAAATCATAAATAAAGTTGCAATCATAACTTGCATAATTATGTATTATAATTATTCAGAAGTTGGATGTCTGTGAAGTGTGTTTTAAATTATAATATAAAAGCTCTATAATTGTGTTTATGGTTTAATAGTGTGTGCATGTGTGTGTGAGCGTGCGTGTGTGTGTCGTTCGTTCCCCTGATATGGCAAGAACCAATTACCATATTTCAACAAAACTTGGTACATAGATGCTCTTGGATAATGCTCAGACCTGGTTAGTTTTTGGTTGAAATCTGTGCATATTAATTACATAATCTGCATATTAATTAACCAAAACATTTTCCCCTTTTTCTCATGTACTATTGAACAGATTTCAATAAAATTTGGTACATACTCTAGAACAATGCGCAGACGTGATTAGTTTTGGGCTGAAATTCCGTGCATATTAATTACCTAATTACCATAATAATCAACCAAATTGAAACTCAATATTGCATAGCACACATCTTATATTGACAGATCAAGTAAGTCTACACCAAGTTTGGTCTCTTTTGGACAATTAGATATTAAGAAAAATTCAAAATTAATTAAATATGCAAATGAGCTTGTTAATTAAGTTGAAACTCAATATTGAATAGCACATATCGTATATTGACAAATCAAGTCAGTCTATACCAGCTTTGGTCTCATTTGGACTAATCACAAGATATCAACAAAAATTCGAAATTCCTTAAATATGCAAATGAGCTCGTTTATTGAATTGAAACTCAATATTGCACAGCATATATCTTATATTGACAAATCAAGTCTCTACCAAGTTTGGTCTGATATTAACAAGAATTCAAATTAATAATTAAATAGGCAAATGAGCTCATTGTTTCCATGAAAACATAAATCAATGTGCATCTGTACCAGTGGTCACTCTGTCTTTGTACCAAGTCTCAGCAAAATCGGTCCAGACATCTCAGAGAAATGATGATGGACACACCCAAAAAACTGGATTTTACAGGATTTTGACATTCAAAATGGCCGCCAGGCAGCCATATTTTATCAAATCAGGAAAATCCATGTGAATATGTATACCTCCTCACCGTGTCTTTGTACCTAGTATCATTGAAATCAGTCAAGGCATCTCCGAGAAATACCAATGGACAGGCAAAAGCCATGACTAACAATCAAAATGGCTACCAGTTGGCCATATTGGATCATTTCAAAAAAGTAAAACAACTTGCATTTGTATGGGTGGTTCCTTTGTCTTTGTAACAAGTCTCAGTCTGCAGCATTACTATTGTAATTGTACAGGATATCAAGTATACTTAAAACCGGCTACATGCAACTGAATCATCAGGAATTACACTCATTTTCAATCAAATGTTTATTTGTACCTTGCATAAAGCAAAGAGTTCTACAACTTTTTTTAAACATGCTTGCTCATTAGACATGCAAATAGCTTATCAAATATCAAAGTATAATCATATGATTATTAGAGCATTATACTTCAATAACTGGCCAGTGAGGGCGACATACATATATACGAGAGGGGTACAACAGCGTACACAATGATAAATCAGAAGCAAAACATTGATGTTTTAATTTTATTTTATAAATCGATTTGAACCTCCCAAAAACCATGGTTGGTAACCAATCCAAAAACAGAAGATAGAGAGTTAAAAAAAAAACTAAAAATATTTACAAAAAACAAATTGACATTCTCAAAGTAGCACCTATCAATTTTAAACAATTAATCAGCATCCTTTGTTTTATACCAGTAAATTTCAACGAGATGTTCTGGAAAATACAACCCTCCTTATGTTAAAATCCCATTGGACTATGCAGTCATTACCAAATCAAAGTCAAAATGGTGATTTATTTATTCTCCTCATACCATTCTCAATTTTGAATCAATTAATACAGAATTCAATAATGCCTAGTCAGAGGACTTATTTGAGTACCATCAATACTGTATTAATAAAAATGTTGACAATGACGATGAAATTATTGTAGGGGAAGCATTCGGTTTTTGGAAATTTGTGCATCACAATTTCTGTTCTGTGTAAAATGATTTTATTATTTTATGTCAGATTACTATTTCCTGTATTTACATTCGACAGAATAAATGATCACTTTTTTGTCTTTTGTTTTTAATTTTTAACCAATCGCTCTGATTATCTTCATCTTCGGAAGCTTGAACTGCAAGGGAAAAGAAATGTACATATTTGAAATAGAAACATATTACACAGAGGCGGCGGCACAAAATTTTGCATTAGAGGGGGCCCCTCACGAGATCTGCTCACCATCCCTTGTGTTGCAAGCAATCTCACATGTTTACCCCCCCCTTCCGCCACCACTGTTACACGCAACATATACTCAATATGCTAACATTTTTATAAAAATAAATTTTTAGTTTGTTTTTCAGATTAAAGATGCAATATGGACATGCAATTTCAAGTTGCTATTTTGGGCAGTGCATATACCGGTAGGTTAACATAAACACACACCTGCTGTGACATGCACTTTTGCCGAGTTGCGAGTTTCAATCCAATGTTGCATGTTTGTTCACTTTTATGTTCTCTTTTTGAGGACAGTTTATATGCATAATAAAAATGCCCAGTGTTCCATAATGTGCCTGGCATTTTCAACGTTCTGATCTTAACACACACCAATTCTTAGGACTGTTATGTACTCCAAGCTCCAACTCCAAGCAGATAGTGATACGCTAGACTATAATCAAGTCTGCACAGGTACATGTATTCAGAAACATATATTCAATTGCACGGTGGAATAAGAAGATTTGCATAGTAGTTGCTTTTCTCGGTGTACTCCTTGAGTTCAGTCTCTGACATGGAACCTGCAAACAATTGAAAGAAATAAAAACAATTACAAAATCATCACCTCTATTCACTAATTTTACAATCAGACACAAATTCACTAAAATGATTCAACCACTAAACAAATATTTTAAACAATTCAGCCACCTCTAAAAATATTATTTTGTCAGTGGGCAAAAATTTGATGAGTTCATGATGAGTCAAATGTATGGTTATTATGATAAAAGACGGTAGTCGTCGTGCCATGCATGCACAAGGTTTATGGGGTCATATAAACAAAGATGGCTACTTTGATTGTACAACTGTACACACTGAGACGTTACAAAGCTTAAATTAAGTATTTTTAGGTGATTGGAAGGTATCGAAGGAGTCACCGGCAGAAATTAGTGCAAGTCGCGCATACCTAGGTCAAACTTCATACTTGTGATTTCTATTAGAAGAGCGCGTTAAATTTTGGAAAAATCAATGTTTATGAACACAAATGTCGTACATGAGCAGCGACGACTGTCGCCCTTTAAGAATATGTCCAGCAAGCAGCTTAGAAACAAGAGGTGAGACCTCTAGTGGCCACTTCCCTGTTTAACCATGAAAAGATTTTTTTTTATTGAGCTTTAGTAAACTTACTTTTTATCTCGCCATGTTGTTCAGATTTTTTCTCAAATATTTTTTTGTTTTCCTCCAAGTAGTTTAGCTATTAAAAGCAACAAAAAATTGCAATTAATTAATTCAGACAATACATATATTTGATATACAAGAATACATCAGTGTGCTCTCTAAAAGGAAGGATTTTTAGGGATTTTATTTTGAATCAAATCCCTAAAAATCAATCCAAATTACCAAATCCTCAACTATAGCAAGATATTTATCAAGGTAACTTTTTCTATCATGTCAATAACAGGAAATAAGCATAGTTGGGTTATTATATTGTCTTTGAGGACACACTTGAACACATTTTTCACCACGAAATTTTAGTTTGGAAACGCATTTTACTAGTACATGTATAGTTCATAGTGTATAGACATGTCAATTAGTACATGGTACCTAGTTCCCTTGAATTAGTTTCCCCCTTCTGATATTGTTTTAATTCAATGCAATTGTCAGATACAACCATATGGAATTCAAAGGTTGGGTGAAATAAAATATAACACTGGAATCAAAATAATCAACATAAATAAACATTTTGCATATATTAATATGGCATTAAATGTTTAAAACTGGTACCTTGAGAAATTATTTCCTTCATCTTCATCAATATTTATAAATTTCAATGGCAGTTGAATCCAACCAGCCAATCTTAAGCAGTGATATCATTTGAAAACTTTCCAGTATGTGTTATTCAACCGGCCAATGGAAACCTCTCATTTCAGTTTGAACTGTGAAATTTATAAATATTGATCAAGATGAAGCGAATGGTTTTGTTGTGCAAAGAGTATACAGTCGGAAAAAATTTACATTTTCTTCCGATTCTTCATCATTATGCAGTTCTATGTGGATTATTTTTTCTCATTACCCATAATCCTCCAACCCACCCAATTTTTAAATGGGAATCCCCTTAAAATTTTATGTGGATTAATAACAAACTGGAAATGTTTACCTCATTATCGTGTGATCCCCCAACACATGGAAGACTCCTACTACTGTCTAAATAGTCATAGTAATCATAAAAACCCAAATTTTCAGGACCAGACCTGAAATACTTCACTACATCCTTGCTCACCCAGTGCAGAATAGCGTCATCAGCTTGGTAAACATTGCCATTGTCATCCAACAAGACAAAGTACTCAGAGTCAATCATGTGAAGATATCCCAGCATATGAAGTGGTTTGCCAACGTACACTTTTTCAAAGTCCCACGCTATTGTTTCTAATGCATCTGGAAGTCCCGTGTGTACAAACAGTGTGTTTCCACCAACACAAATGGTTTTACCACTGTATTCCTCAATGACCTTATCGACAGCTGTTGGTGACGAAGCAGTTTTTAACTTATTACTGAATTCATCACCGAGGCTTTTTATAGACAATCTCTCGAGTGAATTAATACAGAAAAGATCATACAGAGGATTGGTAACACAAGTCTCTTTGCTGTCAGTACAATAGTTGTAGCACGGTAAATTCTCCATCACAACACAAGGGACCGTTCTCTTCTAAAAATGGAAATAGTTAACAATTAGTTTGAATAAAGGTAATATAAGTCGATAGATAGTTTCAACCAATATCATACTTGAATTGCGTGTTATTATTGAACAATTTTGATGTCATGGTGTCAATGCTTTCCTACCTTGTGTTATCATACGAGTGGTAGGCGAATGTACCGGCGACTGACTAACTATGCCCTACTTTAGGTCATTTTTTATTATCCAAGAAACGTCTTGAATGCCTGTGGTTCAGCTCCGAGAAACAGTTCCGGACAGGTTTAAATATCAGAATTTTGCAAATTTGAGGACAAAATGGCTGCTTGTCAGCCATATTTAATCGAATCATAAAAAAAAATGGCATGCATATGTAAGTCATCATACATTGTCTGTATGCCAAGTTTGAACGAGATCGGTCAAAGGGTGTCAGAGAAATGGCTCCGGACGGACACACGGACGGACAGAACCCAAATTAATAGTCCCCGTTTTCCGACTTCGTCTGAACGGGTACTAATAAAAAGGACCTAAAGTAGGGTCGGTATACTAGTACTTAGTCAGTCGCCGGTACATTCGCCTACCACTCATATAATAACAACATAGTTGAACTCTTGTGACCTTGCCCTTTCTTATATAATATAATTCCCTTTATCATAGTTTTTTTCAATATAAATATACATTGTCATAATTAATTTTGAATACAAACAAGTTTTGGGGTTGAACCAACAGTGGGGAATCAGTCTACCGAATGTCCTTAAAAGATGTAAATATCTTACAAAAATATTGGTGCCTTATTTGTTTAATTATTTTAAGGAACATAATTTCCAGCTGTATTCAAAGTAATTCAGATATTTTAGAATAAAAACAATTGTCTCATTGCAAAAAAAAAGTGCTGCATTTAGATGTGAATAGATTCATAAAACATGCAAGATAACAGAAAAATTTAGCTGGCTTTAGTCCAAGTATTTTGTACAGGTGTCTGCCAAAAATTAATGATTCACTGAGACAAATATGAACTGCCTCATTGTGTGACTACTGTATTATATGAAAAGTAAAAAAAAAACACCCTTTATGAATAGCTATCATGTTGCAAGCTCTGCTTTGTATGCAAATCAACTTAAATAGTTGGTGTCCAGTGGAGGGAGAAGTCAACAGTACTGTTGCCTCCTGAGAATCTACATCTTCAAACACTGCAATCTTTGAAGTGGGTTTTTAAACTAGTATTATAAAAACTATCATTCTGTTCTAATAGCTGAAACATATTCCTGTGAGTTTTCATTTGTCGAATGAACTCTTTGTCAAATACAGAATACATATATTTTAGAATAATTTTCTTTTTAAAATGTGGATGAAATGTTTTGCTTTTAATGTATTTTTATGTATTGTTTTTGATTTGATAACTTTGAACTAAACAGATTTTCTATTAGCTTCAGATCTTGATCAAAGTTAGGCACCCAGTTCATAGGAGTGCTTATATTGATTTTCTGACATCTTGTTTTCTGTAAAGATTTTATTGGTAGGTTTGCAAATGTGTATCAGACTGTGCAATCTCTCCATGAGTTGGTTTTGAAACCCAGTATGGGATTCTGAGATACATTACCAAGGATATTATTACAAGATAAATCATTTGAACACATACAACAATGCATATTTCCACTGAGATCAGTGACCTTTGATGTGTATCACCAGTGATCAGTCAAGTAGAAACAGTCAAAATATTTTATCAGATTTTCTCAATTTTTGCATGATATTTTCATACAGGACATCTGTTGTTCAAACTCAGGGAAGACTTTATACTGATGAATAAGGTGACCAAGTTTGATAAGTTTGGAATAGAATTAGTAAAGTTATTATGCACACAATAACAATTATTAACGACGACGACGACGACGACGACGACAACAACAACAAAGACGACAACGCCGGACAAAATTTTTCCCTTAAAGGCCCAGATATACTATAAATACGCTCCTAAACAATAGGGATTATTGCCTTGCTTGTCATGCTGTAGTAAACAGTTCAAGCCAAGCTCCAGTAAAAACGTGTTTTCTCGAACTTACAGGTCTATTATGTCGTGCCAAAGTGGATGCATGTGACTATGAATATTACAGCAGTGACTGTGTGTAATATTTATGACAATAAATTGTGTACGAGCTGAGATTTTGGCGGATAAAAGTAAAAAACATGAACCGGGGAAAGGGATGCGCGACTAATCTTGAATAATTACTACTGTCAATCAAAGTCACGTGATGTTGGACCACTGAACCAGGATGCGTCATAGGCTAGGCAAGTGATTAACACCATGCATTAGAATAGCCACACCTCCAATTCACACTTGCCTGGGGCAAGTGAATTGGGCCTTTAATATACCTTTCCCTTCCATCTTTGATGGTACGGGCAAGGTAAAAAGGTAAGAAAGCTTTTTCACCATGATATCGAAATTGTTCGAAAATAACACGATTTTCGAAATTCTATTTCGTCTCGCTTCACACAACTCAAGCATGATATCGGTAAAAACTATCGATCGACTTACATTACCTTTATTCGAACTAAAACGAGTGAATTAATGATCGAAACACCATAGCAAAATTACTAGTACCCCAAAAATATGGAAGACTCGATCGCGCGAGAGTTGACACGTTGACAAAAACCATTTGCTTCGTTGATTTACGAACATACTTAAACAATATATACAAGTTGTAATACACACCTTATCTCCCAGCATAGTTAGAGTATAGTCAATTCACTGTTCTGTAGTTTTAACTAGTCAACACTGGTCTTTATAACAAATGGGAAAATCTGATGAGTGTGTTACTTACCGAACATACGCGTATGTACCAGCACATCTATTTTTAACAATGCCTGACCTTTACCAACACAGGACACTTCCATTCACATAGTAGGGGTGCATTAAGTTTGTTTTCGGAAAAACGAAGCAAGCAGAAATTTTTACACAGCCTATCGAATACGAGTGAAAATATGAAGAGTCGCTGGAATACAGTATCACGTGACTATAAGACGCCAACATCCGTTGCATGCATTCCAATGATAATTGCTAATTACATTAAAACAATGGGTAATCCAGGAGCGGTGGTTAGCCTGAGTGGTTTTTGTTGTTGTTATTGGACATTATTCATTTTTTTGGTACGTTCTAAATAAAAATCTATATATATCTGTCTATCTGACTATTTTCACATTGTGCACGTTTGGAAATTAATTTCCTTAATCAATTGTCATTAACCACGTCGAGGAACATGCCCCCTCTGAGAAATAAATGAACTTCCCTGATGAGTTGTTTTTATCCTGGTTTTTATCGGCGTAATTTCCCTTTGCACACGGCACTCGGACAATCAATAAACAAGGAGTGGTAGTCATGTGACCATTCTTTACTGTTCAATTTCGTCACTTACTCGGTGGCTTGTGATTGGAGCATTTCTCTACGTGTTTGATTTAAAATGAATCGGACAAATGTCTTCTACGAGGAAAGACATTTCAACTACGAACGAGGGATTGCACATTTGTGCGTTGAGAGGTTCATGGTCGTCTTATATGACGACATTCTGCCGTTGTGTGGAAGACTCGGCCAGGAATCACGTGAACAGATCACGTCCCTTACGATAGAGGTTAGTCTGTGCATGGAAGTTAGTACCTTCCATGGTCTGTGCATGGAGCTCCATGGTCTGTGGGCGTCATGCATCAATAGAATAACAACGAACTTTAGCCTGTTAAGGCAGAGCATGAAGTCATTTGTTTTCTAAACACATGAAAATATTTCTTCTAACTTAGACGAATCACTGTAGCTGATTAGAAAATAAGAATTTTACCAGGATGCCACAAAAATATGGGTTTGAAAAATTAAATTAAAATAAACTTGTACTGTTGTGTTTTGCATAATGTTTAATTTTTTTGAGGATTAGGTGAAATGTATACAGCCAGTGAATACTTTGGAACAGTAATGTTTGCACGTGATGGATTGTCCATACGTACACAACAATGAATGTTAGCACATCACTGGCAAAACGCACAACCCCTTCAAATTTACGCCATTTCATAGATGTCTTTTAACAACAACATCATTAATAAGGTACAGGTCAATGAACTGGTAATGAATTGGTAGCAAATTATGTTTTGGGAAAGAGTTCCTTGTGGCCCCTCACCCATAACCTGAGCCCTGACCCCACACTTCAACCCCTCAATATAATTTAATATACCCCTCCAAATAAATATAGGCGACCCGAAGAGAGATATATACAATTGAAATGGTGGGGGGACAGGGTTAGGACAGAGTTAGGATAGAGTTTGGGGTTTGGAGGCCCTAAGGAACTCTTATCCTACTAGGTTAGTGCCACGTATGTCTCAATGATTAACATGACAATGAGATAGATAAATATGTCTGGGTTTTGAATAGTTCATAGCTCTTCTTCAGTCTTTGTGATGTTATTTTAGTCATTTTTGATATATTTTGTGTCATTGAATTTGCTATTTTCACATATTAGGACATTTGTCGACACAGAAGAGCTGTAGTTCCGCTCATAGACTCGTGTAACACAAACGTGCGACGTCAAATTACATCGCAAATAAATGACGACAAAAGCAGAATATTTTTCATATCACACCACCAAAGATATCGCATTTGATATTATGTTTATTAAACTCTCACCAAAACCGTTACAAAAACCATTAGTTTAATGTTTTCCCGGGATTTAGTGCTGCGTACTACACGTTTCTCCGTTGCAGCCATTATCTTCAGGTCGAACGAGGACAATGTGACGTCACTGGAGAGAGTATTCCTGATGCTTAACTTGTTTGATACTCCCTAGTCTGCTTAAAATAAGATCCTTGCTTGGGCTTTATTTTTTTATTTTTTTTTAAATATGTGTATATTTATTTTTATTATACCTTTTATTTTATTTATTTTAATTTATTATTAATTTGCTGGAAGTTTTGGTAATCGCGCAAGCCCACAGGAAGTGACTCAATGCCCGTATAAATGCAGTTCAAATCTTGCATAAGCTATAGCCAATCACAGCTAGCCTTTCATATTGGCCGACGGCGTACTCACTGAAGAAAATAAATTAATAAACAATTACAACGTACAAGAAAAAATATCGTGTTGCGTGGCGCGGGTTTCATTTTGAAGACAATCGTCTCAATCAAAAGTTGGCCATGGAAAATGCCCGGAAAAGGTGATTAGATACTCGGGTCAAATTTTCAATTGCCTTTGATTGATAAAATTCATGTTATGTCGTCTGTTCGCACATGTTTGTGCCAAGGACAAGTGACATGCAGCTGCCGGTCTATTATTCACTGCTGCGATCTAAATATACGGTTGACTATTGCATACTTGATTTGCAGTATGCTAACATTTAGATGTATTAAAATTACATCTGTACAGGTATTGTATAATATAAACGCCTTGTTATAATATATTCATCATTCTTTGCAATAAAGTCATGCGAACTATTATAATGTGATATTTTACTTTTATGTCATACTTAAACTGTGCTCAATGAACATCCTCATCTTTGGGATATGCATTATTATCGTAATGTCCGACTTTATGGAGGATATGCAAGATATACAAATTGAGTCTCTCAATTCGGCGAAAGTTACATATTATTATATAAATCATGTGTGTCACGGTGTCTTGGTAAAAATAGTGGCCGAAACGTCTAACATTCCCATCAAACATAAAATACTGGGCAGTAAAACACTTTTCTGTATACAGGTTCTTAAAACAATCGGGACACAGTTTCATGGTATATCTTGTAAATTTCAACCGTATTACTGTAATATTTCTCTAGAAATTGCAGGTTTGGTCATTTTGACAATGATGCGCTGGCAAGTCTGTCACGTCACGTGACGCATATGTAAACTAAAGACTACGTAGTATTTTCAATGATTTTTTCTATATCCAGACTTGCTCAAACATGGTACTAAATGAATGTTTTGAACGAGATAAAAAGCAGATAATTTGTTACAATGACGCAAGTTCTTCAAAATAATGACAACTATAGGAATACGCCTATTGCCTAAATGTATATTGTACCTTTTTAAGGATTTCAAAATTGCTAACCTATAAAATATATTGTTGAAAACCTACGTAAGTTATGCAAATTTGAATTCATAAGTGTTTTGTGGTGTATAAATAACATTTTATTTGTTGCGGAAAATAGATAGTTACATAGTAGGTTTTTTTTTTATTTTTATTAGTATATACGAAGTCTGCAATTCTCTCTAGAGAAACAGAAAAAACGTGTATCAGACAACAAACTCCTTCATGATGCTACACAGTCATTTCCTTTACATAGATTAACAGATGAACAAAGAAAATGGCCGAGACATCCATATGTACTGTTATTGGAGATGGTAAGATTGTTTTCTTTCATGGTGGAATAGATCACTGATGAGACACACCCACTTCAATGTATTGTGTCTTATAAGTAGAACAATTGTGAAATAAAAACCATAGGGACAATAACTCTCAGTGGATTTAGTTTATGGTTAATTTATAAATATTCAAATAACATTTAGAAATTCAAAATAACAGTTCGATCAATCACAACAACTGTGCGTTTAATGTCATAGATGACTATACTTCGAATTGAAGTCATCAAATGAGAAATTACTATTACAAGAATGGCATGATTGTTTAAATTACTGTAGAACACGTTGAAATAGTGCATGCAATTTTAGCAGATTTGACTCTTGGCATGAATTAACAGAATCTCAATTTAGCTAAAGTGTCGACTATCTCCCTGTGAGAATATACTTTCTGTTAAATTAGCTGCATCTTGAATTAACGAAATTACAGATTAGCTAAATTAGCTAAAATAACATGCTAGCTAAAAAGACGGTTTTACAGTAGTTGATGTTCTGGCCAAAATAAACTCGAATCACATCACATCATGTAATATATAAACTAAAAGGTAGTTTGATGTAAAATTCATTAATAAAATACAATGACCGAAGATTTGTTTGGATATTCAGGTCTTTAAGGTAGCGGGACTATTATTTACATACTTGTTTTCATCTTCTAATTGTGACCAAACGACTACAAATAGACCCAGGAAAGTATATATTTTTGGAATCGCCAGACTTCAAGCTTTTCAAAGGTGTGTTTGCCATGCCCGTATTTGCATTCTACGGTGCGTTACTCAATCAAAAGTGAAAAAATACTTTTTTTGTAAAAAAAATAATTACGCATTTATGCTGGTGATAAGGTTTTTTTCACTTTTCCTAGTTGTTCAATAGTCTGGTAAATTGAATGTGTCTGGTCAGTTTTATGCAAGCAACGCGTTTTGAAAAATAGTGTCCTGAATTTTAATTTCTGTTTTAGTCACATTGCCCCCAACTCAAACCACAACACATTGGTAAATAATCCATGAAATAGTTTGTCTGGACACATTCAAGTTCCTCTCATTGTCACCTTAAAGCTGTGAAAATTTGGTGTTAATCCGACGACGTTATTTTTTGTTAAAGACCTTGTATTTTGAAAAACATAAACTCCTAGAAAACGTCCATGAAGTAACAGCAAAGATTTTCAAACTTGTTTATCGACACAAACGATTTGTTTTTCCTTCATGGTCTGCTTTAACATGTGTAGGGGGAATCCAAATGTGTAAGGCTATTGGAAACCAAAAAATAAAGGAATGGGATAGCTATAATTCGATAAAATCGGCAGATGAAAACGCCAAAATCAATGATTTTTTCAGTGGCTGTGTGACCTTGTGTCTGATACATTCATATGCATATGACTAATCTGTGAAATAAACGGGGGCGGAGACAAACCACTCAAATGTTTGGAAACACTCATTGTGTGTCAGATAGCTACTGATAACACATCCTAACATTGCTTTGCCTTGAGTTAATCTTTGAAACTTATCGGCACACAGACTAAACCTGTGTTGTTGATTTTGGAAAACACTACTGAAACTGCCTTGCTTCCCTTCAGAAAATCAACATTTTAACCAACTTACATGAAATTCTAGGTTACGTTGACTTTATCAGATGCAAGTTTATAGTGCATTTCATCAATTAATAAATAAATGTGAAAATCGTAATATTCAACACAAATAATAGTCTCGCTACCTTAATATTTGTTTTCAAATGGAATACCTTAACAAATTGGATTTACAAATTAGCCCTGGATGAAATGATAAAAATTAATTCAAACTGGGTAAGGACTATTAATGCTACACTGGGACATGATCTAATTAAAATAAAAAATGATCACAATATGGAAAATTGGAATCAAATACTAAAAAAAGTAAAACTCAGACTATCTGAGTTTTATATTCAAAGATGGAGAGAAAAACTAAATTTCAGTGAAACCAATGAAAATAGGGGAACAAAACTGAGAACATACAAACTATTCAAAGTAAGCTATAATATGGAAAATTATTTGCAAAACATTTCAAATTTCAGCCTCAGGAAAATGCTTTCAAAATTCCGTCTGAGTGACCACAACTTAGAAATAGAATTAGGTAGAAGAACAAAGCCCAAAATAGAATTAGAAAATAGACACTGTAATAAATGTAACACTAAAGCATTAGGAGATGAAAAACATTTCCTGCTATTTTGTACTGGCTATATAGAACAAAGAAAAAAACTGTTTGATGAGTGTTCAATAAATATTTACACAATGGATGTGAATTTCATATTTAAAAAGATTATGGAGAATAATATAGCTTTAGCAAAATACTTAAAGAGCACAATTTTTAAAACCACAGAAAGTAATTAATTTATTTTTTTATTTTATTTTACTAACATTTTATTTTTATCTCTTATGTATTGTATGTATTTATGTTCCTTACCATACAAAAACCCTCTGAAGGTTTTTTAGTAGTGTAATAAAGTTATTATTAATTTACGTATTTATCTAAATTAATGACGTAATCATACTAGTAGGTTGATATTTAGTGGTACTTATATAAAATCATCACATGGCTTAAGCCAAACTCTCTTAAATCCACTAGTTTCTTGTACATCTCCTAACAATCGAGTATATAGCATTGATTTTTCAGCGTGTTCCTTTCTGTGTTAATTGTATGTTCGTCTTGTTTACTTAGTTTGTACTGTATATATCACGATAACTAAATATTAGGCCACACTGATTTAATTTTATGGATGACATCCTCTGGAGACCCCAAAACTAATGCGAGAGGGCGAAAAAAAAATCCTGCCAAAAAAAAAATCCTGCTAAAAGCACAGGACTACGGAGCTGCTATTACGAATTGGACCACAGAACACAATGTATCAAAGAACAACAAGAAGTCTTTATTTGTAGGAGGCACATGTTGATATACACATCTCGTACTGTATTACTGTCACAGGTATAACCATTTCAGACAAGCTCTAGTACATGTAGTCATGATGAAGTACAGTAGAACGTCGATTATCCGAAATGTTCGGTTATCCGAACCTACTGTGTGTCCCCCAAAGTTTGTATGCAGGTCTGGCTGTGTTCCGTATAGTAATACAAAAGTCAACTGTGAACAATAAATACTACAGTCGCCTTGTGTGATTTCCTGGTGCAACACTTTCAATAAAGCTGTTATCAACATGTAATCCGACGTCTTTCACGTGTACGTTCATTGTTTACAGTGTCTGCGCAAACAATGAAACGAATTACAGTATCCAATAATTTCCTAAATTCAGACAAGCCTATTACGCCACACCAGTGTTCCACTGTAAATAAAAAATGTCCTAAAAACACAAACTTCATCAAATGTCTTCTCCACTGTTTACAGTCAGATCCTTAACTTTACCAAGTTGTAAGTCACCACAGTTCGGATACGTTTCCCGGGAAAATTGTACGGTGTTCCACTGCCGTCAAAGAAACGCGGCCGATCCCATGTTTTTTCCGATTTTTAATTTTAATGTCCAGTATGAGAAGTCACATCCTCTTCGGAATAAAAAAAGAAAGAAAATAACTTTTGGGATGTCTTGCCACAGAAGCGACGCCAGTTTAATAGTGCAGTGAAAAAGAGAGGCGAAACGACAACCCCTTGGTGTGCCTCTTTGATGGTTTATCAGCAGACAACGGCAACCAATGACCACAGTCGGCGGGCCGTTTGATGGTTCACAGCGTCGAAGTGTTTACGTCCGATGATCACAGTAGCCAACCTGGATTTTTACAACAATTTATTATGTAAATCGTTCTAGGTGTTAAAAACTTTGCTGAATCCAATAAAATCGGGACATCTTGTAGCAGTTTACCATTCGAAAATCCCAGAGCAATCTGGTAACATCGAGCCGCTAGCCGATCTATACACAGCGAATACGAAGCGACCTTTCACCTGTTTACTTTATCAGCGTCTTTTATCTAGCGTTGGCGTGGCTACCCCCAGTGAAATGCAAACGCTGTGTGCTTGATTTGGACGCAAAGTTGTCAATTATAAATCAACTAGAACGTGGCGAAACCGCAAGCAATCTATCTATCGAGTATGGTGTTGGTAAATCGATGATATCCGATATCAAGGCAAAACAAAAGCTGCTGGATTTTTTCAGTAAAATGGATTCAAGTGCAGGACTGAAACGAAAGATAACGAAAACAGCCTATGACGATCATTCAGAGAAATCCGTCTTCACTTGGTTCCGGGACTTGGTTTTCCCAAGAACTTTATTATCGCTACATTTTACGGACATTTTGAAACACTTTTTAACATTCCAGCATGCAACATTTTTATTACAATATATTACTGATTAAATAAAAATGTTTTTAATGACGTACTCTACATGTATTATTGTTTGATTTCATTACAGTCATGTGTGTTAGAATTTGTGTGTAGTGAGCCTGTAAACTTGAGCACGCCCACACAAGATCGCATATCCGAACTGTTTGCATAACCGAACAAAAAGCATGTCCCCCTAACAGTTCGGATAATCGACGTTCTACTGTACCTTCAGTCAAAAACACTGCATGCAAGGTACAACATGGACATCATGTTCAGTACAAGTCAAGGCGGAATGTACATATCACTACTTTATGACAATAACTAACAAAACATTGCAATGATACAGAAATGTCCTTGCTTGCTCCTCTCTACACAGTAGGGGTTAGCTTTAACCAATCTCTCGTATAGCTGTGTAAACGTCATATCTCCCTGGCCGACGTCAATTGCGTACCAGTCTACAACAATCCCTCAGTTTTTCCTCTGAACTGTTATGCTCACGTATTCCTGGCAACGCAATACGCATGTGCAGAAGATCATTTACGACAAAATTGGCACGTTTTTAGATAGTCCAAAATAAGTTTTACGACAAGCCGGCGCTTTGCGACAATATGAGTCGGCAAGTTCCGGACAGAAAACCGATCTGTAGAGACTCGTCGTTGGAGATTTTTTTTTTTTTTTGAGAGAGAAAAGGCGAAAACTAATGCGCGCGTGGATGTCATCCATACAATTAAGTCGGTGTGGCCTTAGCTCACCATCTCTGATATACCCATACACAGGAAATAATTACTTAAAATAATAAATAAATAAATGTATCTGATAAGCACAAATAAATAATGTACGGGTCAATCAAATGTTCAGAATACGATCTACGAATACGTTTCTCACAGGGGATTTAACAACAACTTTAAATTATAAGCCTTTTCGGGATTTTGGCCGCTCGACAATTGACACTGTTTTATTAGGTTGTTATGTGGAAGAGTGTTTCATCGTAGTCCATAAAAGCGGCTGCGACAAATTTATGCGAGCGTGTTAAATAATAAATGTCTACGTTTGAATTAATAAATAATAATAATGGGATAACATATGCACTTGTACGTTGTACAGAACGAACTATTCATGACATGTTGATATACTTTCAGATCGATTTGCTACATGGTTTTTCTGACTGTGATGAGATTGTTCTGTCAAGACTACTATACTATCACGAGAAACTTAAGCCGTGCGAACCAGGACAGCGTGACAGGAACAATATCCTCGAATCAACCACCATTTGCCAAGCAAAGATAGACGTTCCTAAAATTGTTTCATGGGGTGGCAGTGTTCCCTGCAAGAGTCTAAAAAAGCCATACATCAATGGGATGATGGCGCGCGGAATATTTCATAAGTGCATTAAAGAGGCAATACAAGTGGCAATGGCGGCTGAAGAGTCTATTAAAGTAAAACTTCAAGTTGTTTCAAGTGGGAAAGTCTTTTCCACAGCCTATCAGTTGAAACGAGCGTGGGGCAAAACACGACTGCAACATCTAAAATTTCCTTGCGTGTCACTTATACCTCCATGTACGCAGTGTCAACAAATTTATCCGACAGTAAAGTATCATCCTTCTCCCACGGATTATCGTCCAGCACTTTGGCCATTCGGAAATTGTGCGGAAAACTACGCTTTCAGTCGATTAATTAACAAAGCAGGAGCATCTGTCATCCGGCCATCTACATTTTGACCCGTACATATATATATATATATTTGTCTATTTGCCTTAGTCAAAAATTTCGTTTCAAATCAACTATGCATTCTTGCTGGCATCGTGTTTCATATACAGACTAACCCAGATGCCGTAAAAAAGCAATGGATTTTCGAAGATGCAACATTAGGTGCTACCACTTATACGATATGAGCAATACAATATGTGACCCACGTCAAGGTATCGAATCGGCCATCGTACATACTGCCAAATTTTAATTGCATCCACCCGAATATCAACTGGAACGTGTGCTTGTATTTCTTTTTCAATAAAGTACAGGGGATTTTCACTGTAAAATTGGTAATACTAATAATATAAAGCTATTAGCAACAATTTTGAGAGCTCACTGCCGCTATTTTTTTCTATTGTCCGAATTAAACGTCTTCGTGCATAATTACAGTTTAATTTTTGTTCACCCACCGAGAAGAGACTGACACTAACCAAGATCACATGCACCCAGTGTGCTACCAAGGATCAGACTGAGGATCAAGGCAACTCGGCTAACCCGGTCAGCGAACGTGCATCAAAAATAAAATTACAAACCTTACCAAAGTGAATTTACAAATCCCATAAAGCTGTGAATTACAATAAAATATTAAACACTAGGTTTACTAAATAAAGAACAAATACATTACAGAAAATGAATTGTTTCTCCAATACCAATCCTCTATGGCCACCTTGTATGTAAATACAATCTGTCTAACTGCAAGGAAATTATCCTATAATTACATAGAATTACAAGAAGTAGAATTTGGCAATGCAAGTTTGATAGTAATTTATTAATATATTATTAAACGCAATACAGTAATCACAATTTTCAACACAAGTATTTCCACATGTTGCACACATAACTGCAAGTAAACATGAGCGTACATATTTAAAATAATAGTAACATATTTTTATACAAACATACATGTACACACTAAGCTATGCATCGATGCATGATTTATGCATGCTTATTGTTTTTTGAACAAGGAAATATTTAAAATGTAACAAGCAAATTACATGCCTAACTGGCAAGTAAAACAAAACGTGTTATGCATTGTTTTTTTTTTACATATTCATCAATTGATACAAGTGCTTTTTAAAAATCATTAGCCTAATTGTCACAATGGTTTGGATTATCTGTTGCCAGCATAGTTTATACCATTGAGGGCGCTCTCCCCCACAATATCAATAATAATCACACATATTTGACATGACTTTTTCATATTTCAACTGGATTTTGGCGACCATTTTGGAGCCCCAACACTATACCCTCAATGAAATAACATAAAATATCTAATGCTGAAGATGATATTGTATGTGACTTGATTTTTGATTGTTCCCTGGTAAATAAAATTATTCAAATAATCTCATGCAGTAATCTATAATGCACCTTTAAAATCATTTGTGACAAACAATGACTAATGAGGGCAATTTGTAACATGTAAAATTACAGACTATTATGTAACATTGCCAATATGGCAATGCGTACACGAATCACCAATAAAACTACAACACTGAAATCCTCGTTAAACAGCGGTGGTCATTGCGATCGTCTGACGGAATGATTTCACACAATACACAGCAAATTATGCATGTGGGTAAAACGAAGCAATAAACCAAATTTCGGCGATGGCTTCTTGTCATTTTATTAAAATAAAAATGGGTCCTGATACTAGCATATAGCGAATATATTAGATACATCATAAGCTCTTTACTTTCATTAGTACTCGGACCATGTCTCACTAATAGTCTGAGATTTAATGTGCTCATTCGGGTCGATTTTGCTTGGATCACGGCACACACTGTTTTCAGTGAGTCAGTTCAATGGTTATAGTTGATGCACCGATTTATGGCTGTGGTGGAATTTAAATAGGTGAATGTTCAACCACATGGACTTGATGATTCATGCCTGTGACGTTCTTACCTCGTCAGTAGTGGTCATTGATACCACTTGTTTCTGGAATTATTATTATGGTTTTATTTCAGACATAGTCCATATATAAAGAAAAAGATACAAACAAATATGTAATAAAATAAAATTACAAACCATACAGATTTGACCTTTGTCCAATGCTGCACTAAGGTAGACTTCCATCTCACATCATTATTGAGCAAGGCACACACAAGTGTATTGTTTGATGTTCGTAATCGATCCATAAAAGCATAAATTAGCTTTCTATATAAACTGGTAAATGTGTTTGTGCGGTTTTCAACGAACATAGTGCTTGCGCTACAGTCACGGACGTACCCCAACAGTTTACGGAAAGCATTATTATAACTGACCCGAAGGGCATTAACGGTAGATTTTCTATACATACACCATAATTGGCAGCAATACAAACTAGAACAGAATGTTTTAAATAGCAAAAGTTTGACTTCGTTGCTGCAGTAATTAAATTTACGTAGCATAATGTTTGCCCTCACACAGAATAAACGTTTCTGACAATCAATGTCCGCATCGTCTTTCAGGTCACGAGCTATTTTATGTCCTAGATAATTAAACTGGTCAACATTATTATTATATAAATACAGTGGAGGGCAAATGTCTATGCAATTACAACCATAGAAATGCATAGATTTAGACTTGGTTGAGTTGTAGGTAATGTCATGCTCTTCAGCGTATAACTCACAAATATGTAACATTTTGCGCAAACCTTTAATAGAGGGCTCAATTACGCATATCATCTGCGTAGCTCAAATTGTTTTTAATTTTATCGCCAATAAGACAGCCACACGGCATGCTATTGAGTAATACACTGAGATTATCCATATAAATACTAAACAGCGCTGGAGACATTACCACTCCCTGTCGAACTCCATTGAAAACATTAACAAATTGTGAGATGGTACTTCCCCATCTAACACAGTACAACAGGTTGCAATATGAATTTACAAGAACACGAATGATATACGCTGGAACATTACGTTCAATACACTTGTTAAATAAAGTCCAATGGTTAACTCTGTCGAACGCCTTGGACGCGTCAAGAAAACACACAAATACACTGCTACCAAGGCTATTATACTGGCGAATGGTTTCTTTTAAGAGCAGAATACAGAGATCTGTGGAATGTTTCTTTTTAAAACCAAACTGGTTGTCTGTAGTTTCAAAAAACTTATCACACCTCTTGAGTAATATATGTTCAAAAACTTTTGACAAAACAGATGTTATTGCAATTGGACGATAATTGTCTGTGCTGGTAATATCTCCAGTTTTATTTTTCAAGAGTGGCACTATAACAACTTCCATCATAGAGCGAGGGAGTGTGCCGTGCACAAAGAATGGCTACATACACATTGACAAATGCGTACTAACACTGGGAGTCGCATACTTCAAGTGTTCTGCACATAAACCATCCATACCACTAGATTTCTCTAGCGGCAGGTTTTTAATAATCCCACCAATTTCCACAGAGGACACAGGATGAGCATTTTCGTGAATTTCAGTAATGTTATTTAGCACCTTGGACTTATATGTGTCATTCGTGATGGAGTTCAGAGATGATTCAAAATATTTCGCCCACATTTTTGTAATGTCCGTCTCACCAGACGCATTCCCAACAAAGGATGGAATGAAAGTGGCGTATAATTTCGTGACTTCTTTCCAGAACGAGCGTTCATCTTTATTTAAAAGGTGAGTGGCTAATTTGTCTGCAGTCATACGAGAATGTGCAGATTTGCAGTTGCGCAGTGTAAGTTTGAATTTGGCCCTCGCTGACTTCATCGTGTCATGAATAGCGCCCTCTCTTGGTTTGCCAGCAAGACGCCACAACCAAAAGCATTCACCTGCAAAGCTATGCGCATCCTTAACAATGTCATTCCATCCGGGGACAGGTTTGTAAGATGCAAAAGTCTTTTTGCGTACGAATGTTATGTCCGTCGCTTTTTTAAGAGAGTTGACAATATTCTCGTAATAATCATGAATATTTCTTTTATGGTCAGTATTCTGACAGTTAACATGCGTACAACCCAGGGCGTCCACTGGTAAAACAATGTTATGCAGGCCAATATCCGTGTTGTAAGCGTATTGGTTCATTTGTTCCGTCGTGATGTTGGACCAGTCAAGACGTATTGATCGCTCCTTACAATTCCCAATTATTAAGTCGCATGATTTCATGCTACTACACTGGAAGGCAATGGTCATAGGCATATGATCTGATGCAACATGGTCATACATAATGTTAATACCAATTATTGCACAATATGCAGTATTAGAAGCAATGCAGTGATCTATCCATGAGGTCGTGTGATGTGCTTCACTCACATATGTAAAGTTGTCACCTGAATTGTCTAGCATTTCAATGTCCGCGATTCGTAATTCGGCAGCATTGCAGAAATCACGTAACTCGTTACCGAAATAGGACTGCGAACGAAGATCAGTATTCCAATCACCAATAACAAGAATATTAGGCGTACCACTTTCCTGAATGATGGCGTTAATTTTTGCTAGATAGTCCACAAAGTCGTCTCGGTTTTCAACATTATTCGTTGGAAGATAAACACACAAAATGAAAAGCCTATTGTTGTCCTCCAGAGTGATTTCCGCACCAAGTAATCTGGAGTCATTAAATGTTCTAATTTTAAGCGCACTTCCAAGTGCTTTATTCCATAATATAGCTGTCCCTCCATAAGGCCGACCAGAAAGTATATCACTGCTTGTATCAATGGCCGAAACACCAAATGCATAAAAATCACTGTGAATCGTAGATAAGTACCCTAGGTCGTCATTTGTTAGCCAGTGTTCCTGAATTAGACAAATATCACATTCATCACATAGTTTATTGACAATTGGTCTACTAGACTTTATAGACCTACAGTTATACGTTACGATGTTAAGGTTCTGCATTAGTTACGACGAGGAAAGTACTTGCGCACCAACACTCCTTCCGGCCAGGCACTCGCATCCATGATTTTCTGAAAATTAGGCACTGTAGTAGTAATACAAAATGATGAATATGTACTAAACTTAGTATCAAGACGATCACATTTAATATCGCTGACGTTCGTGTTGGTTGATATATATTTATCTAGCATTTCAGCTGTAGTATCTGGACCCAGTCTGGACACGAAAACACTCATTCTTTTATGAACTACAGTCATCTGGTCGGCGGATTTTGCGAGTACCAATCAAAACTTTACGGTCAACTTGGCGTATGTTCGCACGACTATCAGCGCTCTGCTCATTAGACTTATGTGAGTATTTTCGTAGCTTACGGAATGAGTCCGGGTTTGCAGGTGAATCATGTACATGTATATGTATATCTGGATTCGTTGTTCCGTCGACAAGTGCACGTGCATAGCTACGGTGTCTATATCGGTGACGACGACTGCGTTGTATTATGAAACCGTCTGAACCATCATCATGTTGATCATCATTTACACGTGTTTGGGTGCACTCCTGGCTATCAGTAATTACATGTACCTCATTACGTAACTGGTCGTTAACATTAGGTCGAGTTGGCGGCAAGGTAGCTTGAGTTTCAGGCTGACAGTCAGGATAATGCGAATTTGGATTGGTGGACACTGACAGACACAGCTTGTTTTTAATATCACGAATATCATTAAAGACATCCATGAAACACTTGTTGATCACACCTACAGATTGCTTAAGTGCCTGAATATCACACTTCGACTGGCTATTGTCCTTCAGCAACAACGAGAAATCTACGTGATCCATAGTAATAGGCGGTAATTTCGACAAGTTTCTAGCAACAAAGCATGGTATATTGCTAGGATCGATCTCCTGGAGCAAAACAATAATATCTTGTACATTGTTGAGTGATTTCTTAGCACCCTGTCGCCTGATCAAACGACGAGAGCTGTGGCATCCACAGTGTTCAAACAAAAGGCATTTTGCATTGTCAATTTCAGACTCACCAAACGTATCCAAGCACAAGTTTACAATAACATCATTTGGCAAGATATCCATTTTATCGACAATAAAACAGAGCATTTTATTTATCACTGGTATAGATGTTGTGGCAGTGTCATTGCTGTCACGGCTCGATCCAGTAGCATCGAAGGCCAGGGTAGAGTCAATTTGGCCATTGTCTTCGGAGCTACTCATGGTCAACGTAGTTTTGAATCGCTTATTTCTACACGGTCCACATAAATCAAGATCACCTTGACAAAGAGAAACTCCATTAAATGTTCCACAATCACAGCAGCGAATATGATTCATCGTAGACCAAGTCGAGTACAAGATCGGTTACTTGAGATGAAGAGCCGAGCTACGACACGTCCTACCAACATGGCGGCGGCTATGGTTACTAATAATGAATACTGGCAAGCTGTTGATTTTGTTTTGTGTCTTCTAGAAATGGTACATGTTTTTATACATATATTTCGTAGTTATACTAATAATATTGTTTTGAACTAATTGTTATGATACGACATATCAAGACATGAAAGTACGGGGTTATGAGATGGGGAAAATGGTATGTAAATTATTTTTAAACAATGGTGTGCACGAATTGTTCCCCCCCCCCAGATTTTGCCTGTCTTGTCACTGCATTGTAAAATTAATAGCAATATGTTATAACTTATTTCATTTGCTTTGATGATATATATATATATATATATATATATATATATATATATATATATATATATATATATATATATATAAGATTAGGTGTATTAGGCGACAAAGATCTGAAGACCTAATTGTCGGCTGAATTATTCCTCCATCAAAAATTTTATTCTAGTTTTTGGTTGGCTTAGTTGGCTTTCGATTATATTTGTTCATTTGTGCGTCTGTCGACACCAGCAGATTAAATCAAAATTGGCGAGTTTTGCGAAATCGTCGGGATGAGCGTTAATGTGAATACTGAGAAGAATGTTCGCCAAGATATTATATATATATATATATAACGTAATAATCGCTAGTAAAACGATACAATTAATCATAGACAAAAAAATAGATAATATAAAAAAAAGGAGTCCATACCTATATATTAGATTTTACCCGTCATTTTTGTGACAATTTTTGCATAATTGTGTGTATAACACAATATATAAGACACACAAATGATATGGGGTAAATTTGTGCTGACAATTCATTTACGTCATAGACCTTTAATGCAGGTCATTCTGTTTTGCAAATCGGACTCAAAAAGGCCGAACGTATCCAGTCCGTGTATCACATCACACCTAATCACATTTACTTCAAGAGCCAATTGAAGAAGGCTGGCTGGTGGCCATTTTACTGTCAAATTTGTATACAAATCAAGAATTGTTGTTTAGGATCTCGGTTATGCATAAACATATATTATTCCAGTTTCGCACACACATATACGCATACGAGTTTATTTCATGATCCAATCAAGATGCCAACTTGGGACTATTTAGTGCAACAAATGAAAACAAAACCAGCATTTGAACTAATTTCGTTGGAACCTTGGTAGATTAAATAGGTACTAGATACATCATTGAACTTAAAACTAACCTGTGAAAAAAAACATGTACCAGTGTTACCATGTGTTGATCAAAACCATTCTGATGTTGATCAAAGCCATGTCTTGATTTGATTAAAAAAAATCAAATATACGTCATATGCTAGAATGCTAGTACACTAATTTAATGATGACTAACTTAACCATTGTTAAGTAGTGTACAATGCACACAAAGCCAGCTACGATAGAACCCAATTTCAGGCACTAAATATTTTATTGCAGCTGTGTTTGTAACGTAGTGGGAAGGCTGCGATCACATCTTTGAATAAACAGTTATCTCATTGAAATGCAATGATTGGTTCTTGAAAAAAAAGTTAATTATTATGCATATATTTCAACCCCAAATAAATTAGGTCTGTGTATTGTTCCAAGGCACATACTTATATACCAAGTTTCATTATGTGACGGTTAATACTTATGCAAATTAGTAATTATTGGTTATTAGTAAGAAACACAAATTAATTGCATTGTCTCAGTGCATTTACGTACACGAATTCACTGAAAAAAGATACTTAAATATTTATTTCAAGCTAAAAACTGACTAATCATTATGCAAATCGCACACATGTGTACAGATTTTAATATAAACTAATAAGGTCTGCACAATGTCGCAGACCATCAATGAACCAAGTTTTATTGAAATGTGATACATTCATTATGCAATTAATGCACTGATAATAACCCAAAACGTATCAGGTCTGAGCATTGTGCTATGACATATATGTACCAAGTTTCATTGTAATGTGATGATTAGTACTTGAGATATCAGTGGAAAGCCGAAAATTTACTAATCATTATGCAAATTAGGTGACTAATATGCAAATATATTTATTCAAAACTAAATAGGCATGTGTATAGTAGTGGAGCGTCTATGTACCAAGATTTATTGAAATGTAATAATCAGCATTTGAAATATAATCAGAAAAATCAATAATTTACTAATTATGCAAATTAGGTAATTCATATGCACGGATATCAAACAAAAAACTTATCAGACATATGCATTGTCCTATGACATCTATGTACCAAGTTTCATTGTAATGTGATGGTTAGAACTTGAGATCTCAGTGGAAAAGCCGAAAATTGACTAATCATTTTACAAATCAGGTACAAATTTGTATCAAATTTAATAAGTTCAGTACGTAGTTCTAGAACATCTTATAAACATCTAAGTTTCATTGAAATATAATGATGATTATTATACATCTGTCACCGTAATGCCATAAGTTACAGTGGGCCATAATTTTATGGTATTGCACTGGGTTCATCCTACCATATTAGGAAACACAAATTCCAAATATGGAAAGATTACGTGCGTAAGGGTCTTTAATAATAAAAAACAAACACTGCTCTCCCCAGGATTTGGCCGTTTTGGATGCAAATTAGGTGGTTAATATTGATTTTTTACAAAACTAAAAAGGTAAGTGCATAGTCCTAGAGCATTTAGGTACCAAGTTTCATTGAAAAATTCATTAATTATGCAAATTTGGTAATTAATATGCACAGGTACAAAAACTTATCAGGTCCGTGCATTGCTCTATGACATCTATATAACAAGTTTCATTGTAATGTGTTTAATGACTAATCGTTATGCAAAATAGGTATTTAATATGCATGATTTTTTACACAAAATTAATAAGGTCTGCGCATTGCGCCAAATAATCTATGTACCAAGGTTAAAAATTCAATGAATAGATCTTTAGATACCTGTGAAACAGTCATGGAACAGCTAAAAATTAGCTAATTATCAAGCAAATTAAGTTTTTAATATGCAGTTTTAACCCAAAACCTAATCAAATCTGCTCATTAGCCCAGAGCATCTACGCATCAAGTTTCATCAAAATGGTTCTTGAAATATCAGTGGAACAGGAAGACACGCACACATGTACGTACGTAGACACACACATACACGTTTCCAATTGTGTACTTCACACATATTAACTATACAGCGGAAACAAGACCAACATTTAAAAGCACCACACAAACAAACTTGAATTAAATTAGCAGTGTATCAGGTGTGGTTAACAACCTGTTAAAAAGCTATCATTTCTGAAAATCATTTCTTGTACACCACAGGCAATTGTAAGTAATGATTTCATCAATTTATATCACATAACAATATTATTGACTGTTGACAAAATGATCTCTAAACAATACGTTTTTCAGTGAAATGTCTTAGCCAGCCCTGGAGTAAATAATGATACATAATAGTTAGTATAGAGAACATTTTGTTCCATTAATAATGGGTAGCATACTTTCAATGTGGTACTGCAAATTCTCCTATTATTTGTCACAATAATTTAGGCATCAGGGAAAAATGAAATGCCTCTTAAAACGAGCATAATAACCAGCTGAAAAAACTAGTCAACAAAATTGGTATTTCCACATAATAACAATGAATACTCAGTGATTTCAATGTAATATGTATTGGTTTTAATTTTGTTGGTAACAAAAATTATACATGTACATCAAGTTTCTAATAAAGCAACACAAATGCACTAGCCTTGCTTAGATTACGGGTAGCACAAACCAGTCATTCTGTGTTTCACAAGTGAATAACTTAATTGTTTTCAAGGTGTTGCAATTCATTGTTAATTATTACTCAGTTGTGATTACAATAATGTACAATCAATTTGTTAGATTGTTATGAATTACAAATAAAATTAAACTATAGCTTATTTAAATATGGTAATGAGGGTCACTGAATGGCGAACAAAACACAGAAGCAATTTACCGATGTTGTAGTACAATCTTTGGGCATTGATTTTAGAGATAAAACGGCATAATCTTTTTTTAATCAAGAAATTAGTAGTTTTTCGAAATATAAACTGAGCATTGAAAAATAATAAACAGAGTTTACTCATTCACGCTATTCACAATAAACATTGTACTCTTGAATAGGCATCAATGACTACAGAAAAACAAACATGCTTGAATTTTGGCAACAGGAAAGACTGAAATGTTACGATAATACACATACCCGGTAATATAATGTAGTGACAGTTTGAGGGCAAAATAAAAATATCTGGTCTTAACACATTGATTCTCACAACTAAAACACAATTTTGATCTGAGTGAATAAACATCAGTGCTGGCAGTAATCATGTACTTAAGATTCAGCCCAGACATGCATTTTCATTAATTGCACGATGGAAAAAGAAGATCTGCATAGTAACTGCTTTTCTTTGTGTACTCCTTGAACTCAATCTCTGATAAGGAACCTGTAGGCAATTGAGAAAAAATAAAACAAAATTATTACCAGCATAACCAATAGCATGCTCATCTGAAACCTTGCTCATAGACAAGATTTCAGCAGGTTGGCAGACTTTTGGCAAAAATTAAACTGTTCGTAAAAGTCAATCATGCAAAAATACTTTACTTTTCCCTGCAGTTCTACAGCACTGCTTATAGAATATTTGGTCACGGTTCGATGAAAATAATGCTATTTTTTTAATTTGCTATGAAATATATTTAAACTTCAACTTGTTTTATCATGAGTGAATGTTTTATAACACAAAATCTGTTTTGTAAAAACGTAGATTCGTCATGATTTTTTAGGCAGGAGTTGGGCTGCCATGGTGATCTTTAACCTTGCGTTTTCCTGGGTCTGGTGTACACAATAGTAGCGCAGAATTGCCATAATGATAGATCACACAACACTGTCACATAGACCCTAAAATGTGCGGACTGTGGCAAAATGCACCATATATCAACAGTTATATATGAAAATCACAAGAGACAAGAGTGCCATTCAATGAGAGGAATCTGACACAAAAATATATACAACAAGCAGTCTGTCGGCTGATATAGCTTCACTATATAGTTATACAGTTGAACGTTTTTTTTACCGAAATTGACAAAAATATTCATTAAAACTAGAAAATTTTACCTACTGTCCCCAAATAAACAAATCCATCAAAGGTCCACCCAATTGAGCTGGCCTTTTTAAAGAAGAAGTCAAATTTTTTTTTACCAAACATATTCATCAAAATTAGAGATTTGAAGATATCTTTACATAATGAACAAATTGGAGAGAGATCCACCCAGAGTACATATATACAATGTATCAAGTATCAAAGCAGGCAGACTTGCTGTTTTCAGGAAGAAGTCCAAAATGTAAAGTTGACATTGACGGCCATAGAACAATCAGTGATGTGAACATTTTTGCTCGGATGACGAAGTCGCCAACATACCTAAATATACATCTTTAGCTTTCTACACTATTTTACTAATCATTAGACCTTTAAAAACAATGGTACATGTAATTTAAATCCTTGATAAAACTTACTTTTTATTTCACCTTGTTGTTCAGATTTTTGTTCCAGCTCATTCTTGTTTTCCTCTAGGTATTTCAGCTATTAAAAATGAAAAGAAAATTACCATTACATGTACATGTAACAGAGGTAGCAATAATACAAAAACAGCATGCATTTTTAATTTTGCAGTTTGGTTTCTACAGTTGGCCGATACAACATCACATTTTTTACACACGCATCATACATTTTTGTACTAGTACACGAAGAGTATATACATATAAATAAATTGTATTAAGATTATTTTATTATTTACAAAGCACCCCCACTGCAAAAAACAAATATTTACATGACAAGACTAGATGAAAATTGATGTTATGTAAAAAGTTCCCAGGAGACAATCCAAAATTCAACCTTCCCTTAATCTATCAGTATTATGTTGACCAGAAAATTCTTGAATTACAGTGACCAAACTATTTGGAGTACAAAGGTTGTGATGTGCTGTGTATACATCAAGGATATAGACAACTTGTTGCATGGTTCTACCTGCCATGTTTATGTCTTTTACGTGGGGGGTAACGCATCACAACATCAAATCAGAATGTGATTCACTATGATGGATATTCCATTTCTTGGGATAAATCGTATGTTTTGTGGTATCATTAGGTTCAAATAACCTTGATACAGAAACTGTGAAGCAAGGAAATCGACACAGCTGATGAAGTAAATAAGGCAGTGCTTTGCCACTTGTCATCCAAACCAGTGAAACTTCCCCATAGTTTGTACACCAACCAGAATGATGTAGAGTTGTTTTGTGATTGTTGATTACTTTATTTCTTGCCTTTGTGCCCTCTCGCATGACATAGACAATATAGTGCAGTATCCATCTTGCCCAGTACTTGTTCAAATTTATATGTTCACCAAGTTCTGACAGAAGACTGCGATTGTGGCTTAACGCATTGCCTGCTGAAAGCAACGACAGAAATGACTGAAAAAAAAAACTGCATCAGCACTCCATGTGATAAGGTGAGGGTTACCTTTGATTACGAATCACAGCATCTATGATTGAACTACGGAGTCCAGATTTTTGCCAAGCATCAGTGGACAGCCTCGATTTGTGACAGTTTAATGGCACAGAGGTAAAGTTTGTTGGTATACATTCCTTCATGATTCTGACTGTACTGTACTGTTCCTGAGTAAATCGACGAACTGTTTTTGCCACACCATTATTTATGGCATATTTGGTAATATTCACTCATGTCTCATCACCGTAATTGTTGCACCACTCACACTTTCGTTTCTGATCACAACTCCTATTGATGGTTATATTGACGTGTACGCTTAAGTCAGGAGCTATGTTGTGCATTTGCATGTTTTCAGCATCATCTAGTCTAGTAGACAAGGATGAAAAGGCATCATTGGTCTTTTATTCAACCACTGGAGCAATGCAAGGAACCTATTTCCATAGAATGAGTCACATGACCAAGCTCAGGAAAGCTGGTGATTATAAAAATTTTTTTCTTTGATTTTTCAGCAAACTATTAAAACGTTGGATTTCAATTGATAGCTTTATCATTTTGAAAATTAAGTGACAGTTTTCTTATTGTCCAATACGTGTACTGAAAGTTGAAAGTAGTCGCTATGCAGGAGGTCAACACGGTGTTGTACTGATGGAATACAGCTATCATGATTTCTCTAAATTGCACACATCACAGAATCTCTTAATCACAAAATAAAACACACTGACACAATATTTAATGATACAAAATTATCAGCTAACAAGTTATTAATTAAATGCATTCATACTGTAACATCTCATATATGCACGTTTTTTTCATATAATTTTGTTTTATACAAAAATATTTTTGTTTTATACAGAGTGGTTTTTGTCACATCTAAACGATATTTCCAAGGTACATGGAGATAAAACAATGTCTGTTTTAGAATGCATTGCCAGCATTTCTTGCCAGAATTTTGCATTAATTTACATCAGACAATAGAAAACATTAAGTATAAGGAACGCTGTCAAATTTAGACCACAATCCCTCCTCCAACCATTACTTTGTTAATTTAGAACCAAATTTTTATTCTTCACAACAATGATTTTTTTCACAAAATCTTTCACCTACACCCCTGACCCACCAACACTTAAAGTGGAAATCCCCTTAGGCATTTTATATGCATTAATAAAAAACTGGAAATGTTTACCTCATCATCGTGTGATCCCCCAACACATGGAAGACTCCTACTACTGTCTAAATAGTCATAGTAATCATAAAAACCCAAATTTTCAGGACCAGACCTGAAATACTTCACTACATCCTTGCTCACCCAGTGCAGAATAGCGTCATCAGCTTGGTAAACATTGCCATTGTCATCCAACAAGACAAAGTACTCAGAGTCAATCATGTGAAGATATCCCAGCATATGAAGTGGTTTGCCAACGTACACTTTTTCAAAGTCCCACGCTATTGTTTCTAATGCATCTGGAAGTCCCGTGTGTACAAACAGTGTGTTTCCACCAACACATATGGTTTTACCAGTATATTTCTCAATGACCTCATCAACAGCTGTTGGTGACGGGGCAGTTTTTAACTTATTACTGAATTCATCAGCAAGGCTTTCTATCGACAATCTCTCGAGAGGCTGATATATATAAAGTGGTTCATGCGAAGTAGTTTCAGGCAGGTCACTGGTAACAGCCTCATCAGGAGTCTCTTCTTTTTTTATCAATCTCTCACCATACTTATCGGAGGTATCACAAGTTTCTTCAACGCTGTCAGTGCAGAGGTCATCAGACGATAAATTACTTAATTTCTCCATTGCAGCACTTGGGACCTAAAACTGTAAATAGATAGCAATCAGTGATAGAAAATTGACCGATTATGGAGTTCCATGTCCCAAGTAATCAAATTTTCCAAGAACTGTTGGTTTTGTGAAAAACTACATGTATAGACCCGCCATAATGAAAATAAATCTCCCACATGCTCAAATGCATTTTATATCAAGCAGAAGTTTTATTTTTTTTTGGCTGCGGTAAATGCTTTTCTTATTTTTTTTAATTTGATGTATACCGGTATCAACGGCGTTGATTCCCAATCTCTGGTTAGCTATATATAGTACCAATTTTATGCGATTCTGATTCAGAACTAGTTCAAATTTTGAAGATTGCTTGCACAAAAAAAAATAGTTGACTGTACACCCCTAGCAATGCAGTCAATTGTGATCACCATGTAAGTGCTAATTTGCATCATTATTTACATAAATTTGCATACAGCATTCACGCCTACTGTAAAATGACTAATTTTCAATGGATTTAAATTTTGCTGATTTACCATTTCAGGCATAATCATTGGTTTTATCATTCACGGTTTTTTAATTTAGATAATGTGTTCTATGCTCAATTTTACATATTCACTGAGTTTTAATTAAGCACATTTTACAGTTGACGAAATAAGCAAAATTAAAACTCGGTAAATAATTAATCTTTTTACAGTATATATTTCCAAAAATGCTTCATGTCACATACCTATTCATTTTTTTCAATATTCTTTTTTTTTATTTAATTGAAACACATTTACAAATAATCTCTAGAAATACCAACAAATAAATATTATAATCTGCATTCATGGAAATCAATATTTTGAGCAATGCGTGGTTAGAACTTGTTGATTTATACGTTCTCAAATGCAACTGATTTATGAGCAAAGTTTCGTAAAATCATGATTTCTATCATTTTGACATGGAGTTGGACATGTTATCTGGGGGGGGGGGGCTACTTGCATAGAAGTGCTATACGGGTATGTGCAGCCAGACTGGGGTGTCATTTCATGTTATTTTGTTTAGAAGTGGAAGGTCATTTATCAATGTTTTGGTTTAGAAGTGTGTAGCATTTATTTACATTTTCACAGGTCCTTATACTGTGGAATACTTTATTTTCGCTGGAATTAATTTTCGCTGAAAAGGCTTTTTGGGCGTTTTGCTTGGAATTTATTTTCACTGATTTTTCATGAGTTTAATGTGAAATATAGGGAAAAAAGTATATTCACTGGATTTTATTTTCACGGAATCGTCCCTTCAGCGAAAATAGCGAAAATAAATTCCAAGCGAAAATAAAGTATTCTACAGTATTCAAAGTCGGGCTGAATAAAATGCATCACTCGGATGTGCTAACTGGTTGCAAAGGTTGTGAGCTGTAAACACTTGTGTTTAGAAGTGGGTATGTAAATGGAAGAAAAAATGGTTTAGAACCGAGTATGGTTACGACAGGTGGGCTCAATACCCTTACCCACTTAATGTATAAGTAGCGACCCCCCCACCCCCCCGATGTTATCACCTGTCTGTGGCATAATGATGCCACTCTTATCAACCAGCACTACGGAGACGCGATAGTACAGTATTTTCAGGGCACAGCTAGGTCACAGAACGTTGTATGTTGCTTGGACAGTACCACTGTATCATATTATAGTACACTAGTGGTCTGAAAGTACATGTATTTATGTGTGATCTATTACGAAACGACGACGAGTAGCCGGTGAAAACAGCTAAAGTCGAGAAAACTTTAAGGTGATCCCGAGAAACCAAATTTATATATGTTGCACAGATATAACAATCTGTACTGTAATTCGCCAAAGACACAAATGGAGCTACCATCCCTACATCGAATGACTAGGTACGTCATATGAAAATTTGTGCTTACAACTGGTTTTTAATCCGTGTCGAAAACGTGCACAGAATGGTCGTTTTGTGCACGTTTTCGACACGGCTTATCAGCTACCTCAAGTGCCAAATCCATGAAATAAACAACCAATGTCAATAGAGTAGCCTAGGTGTTAAAAATGGATTAAGTACTGGCAAACCAACTTCTGCATATGTATGTTACTAAACGCTTGCTTTTTAGCTGATTTAGTCATCATTTTTGAATTCAGAAGCCCGCAAAACCTAATATTACATGTGAGTACGAAACAAATCCGTCGAGATGTCACGTTTTCCCGTAAAAGGGATGCTGGATTAGTTCCTTCCATGGTACTACCAACTCTAACCATGTCCCTATTTGGTGACGCATGTAAAGCTATAAATGGGCATCAATACTCATTTCGCCCAATATTTCGCTTAATAATTTCCGACCGGAAACACGACCATGTTTTTATCCCTTTTTTTTTCTCACTCGCTTATTAAAAACACTGACCGCTTGTTCAAACACTGAACACTGGCACATGAGTTGTCGAAATGGTTGTTTTAGTGCTAAAGTTTGAGGATTCAATGAGTATTAACCATTATTTAATTTCGAACGACACTTCCAAACCATCATACTTTGTTTCGTTCGCGAACGTACAGCGGGAATGTGTTCCGTTTGAATCCAGGGCTGCTATATCCTTTCAACAACATGATTATCGAGACAATTACGTGATACAGGCAATGCTAACTCCTTAGGGCAGAGAGCAGATACACCAGGAACATATTGATGCCACGGCCATGTATTTAAAATGCGAGCATGCAGACGGGCGATATTTCTGGGTTCGCGCGCTCAAAAAAATAAGCGAAAATTATTCAACAGGCGGTTGCAAAAGCGATTAAAAATGATAATCGAAAAGCAGAAGCGAGCAGGAGGTTGGGTGAAATTAGTGCTGTACATTCAGGTCCTTTGTAAAAATACGATCGGCCAAGATCTATATCATTCTGAGGCACGCTAGAGACAGACAAAATGCAGTTTTAAATATTGACACCGTTCGTATTTTTTAAATGAGTCAAAAAATAAATAAATTGTATGCTGCTTAAGCGATGATGGATTGAAACAGACTCGTTTTGCAAGTTTTAACGGCTACGTTCTGCTGAAGATATAAGACTTCACTTTCGGAGTTATTACTGAAGATAATGTACAACAGCAAAAAACAACAACATTTGGTTATGTGAAATAGAGCATTCATGTAGGTCCAATCAGTACTGTTGTATCGTCTATTTCGTCAACCGAACGTTACTACCCGGACCTGCTCGTCGATTATTATTGCAAATGTCATTTTTTTCCAGAATCAATTGGGTATAAGTACGTTATTTTAGAATGATTTTCATTTGGTTTCACCAAAGACAATTGTCTTTGGTTTCACGTGATAGTTAATCTGATTTATCATATAGCATTACAAACAGGAAGTCCTCGGCATGGGTCAAAGTACTAGTATACCCCAGACCACTCGTTTTGATGAATATAACATGTACGGAAACATTACTGCCGTCTGAAACTAACTTTTAATTTTATTCAATTAAACAGGAACATATCAATTAAAAGTCATATTTTTTACTAGTGAACCACGTTCACGAGAACATCTGATAACTATTGTGTGTTCGGAAGATGCGCATTGCGGAAAGATACTTGTAGTTTGATACGAAATTAGTGACATCGCATGGAAGTAAATATGACGTTATTGTTTACTTGCTCATCATAATATTCCAGCCCTGCTTACGTTGGGCATACGGCGTTTGACATTGGTGTTACTATATGTACTATACTGTCTATGGTTAAACAGGGCCCAAATTGATAGGGAGTAAAACACGGAAGTGGAAGAGCTGTCCATGCATTGACCAATCACACAAGAGCTCACAAACACCAACGAAATATTTGTTGTTGTACTTAACAAAGGGGTTTGGCACTAAAAACAGTGGAATGTTTATAGGCTTAACGTTGGATTTAGATCGTGTTATAATCCAAATCCCCCACTAAGACTTGTAAGCACCAATTTTCATATGGTCAGTAAAAATGGCGTACTGAGTTAACAATTACGATGAAGTACCAGCTCCCAAAAAACATTAAGAGAGGTCTTTCCGACTATTTTTGTATTTAAAAATGATAGATAACAGTTAATGACATCGAAATATAGCAGTATTACAGTAAATGTGTAAGTATTTTGGACCAGGACAGCAATTTTGTAAACAATTTGTTGATCATTTTGGTTAATTTGCAAGCTGCGTTGCAGCTTTGGCTTTCGACAACACCTATACTTGTCGTAAATACTTACCTTATGCAGAAAACAGCATAGTTATAGTCTAGTCAGCACAATGTCATGTGATTGTGAGTACAGACTGTCCTTTTTGGAAAAAAGGGGGAAAATCCGGTGAGTTTGTACTCGAATGCGAATGCGCTAACTCACAAGTCAACGATTCTTAGCAACGCTTGACATGCGCAGTGCCTCATATACGCAGGACATGTCCATTCAGACAGTAGGGGTGGGTCCCCTGTTATCATGAAACATTGTATTTTTCATTGTTATTTGTTCCAAATTAATTGTGTGCAATGCATTCGATGCGGAATTTAAGTTTATTTTTCCAAAAAAGAAAAAGAAAAAAAAGTGATTGAAGTGACTTCATGTAACAGAAAGGTCGTGAATAGATTGGCCAGCTTTTCCGTACTCCAGCTTGTTCAAGTTGAATTTGCTAAATTTACGCACGTTTTTGATTTTTAGTTATGGTCACAAAATTACGGTCACGTCTATGAAATAGAAAAGTTTTACCTACTAAATCTAAGAAACTAGAAGGCACAACACAATTCTTAGATATTTTTTTTTTTCAGGAAAACGAAATGGGCAGATGACTTTTCTGAGTAAACCATTATATGAGCACATTGTTAGCTCCATGATCACAAGGTCGATCCAAAAGAGGCGATTGACTCATATTTTCACAAAAATGTGCACGGTTAGACCATATTTTTTATTCGACTGTCATTATCCATGTAAAGTTCATTGTTATACATTGACTCAAATGCGTGCAGACCAAACACAATCTTTTCACCAAATTCCACGCGTGTCGATCTAGCACCTGACCAAACAGCGTGGCGGTCACTCATCTCATTTTTTTTCGCAAGCCGGAGTATTTTCTCCCGTGGAAGACTTCGTTTCAGAAGCCGACACTAGAGGGCGTAGTCCCGACCGGGACTCTGACAAGCTGGCTGTTGTTGCCGAGCACAAGTAAATGTTCGGACGGAAAGTGTGCATAAATAGTCTTTCTGTAGTATTTGACAAGTCAAAAACGGAATGCAAATGTATTTAGAGCAGAAAATATGCGTATATTGTCGGAAAACGTTCGATTGTTCATTGGGTGATCCTGGAGACTGATAAAAAGAGCTCCATAGGCGAATAACTCTTCACCGAATAACCGTTGTATCCCAGTATGTTCCAACTCTCCACGCACCCGTGTGTGTACAGGCACGTTTTTCAAATGTTACAAAATAATCGTCGTTCATATCAAACAAAGTGTGTTATGTGTTCGACTCGTCTAGGCTGTTCTTCGAAATGTGAGGAAAATAAAAACTAGTCGTAGGCTGGTTGGCGATCCGTTCCGCTCAAAAACAAACAAACAAACAACATGTTTATATCTAAAACCGGTGCCTGTATACGAAGTATGCGAATATTATTCAGTCTTCAAAAGTCCTTCACTTTATTACTATCCCATATAATTATTATTTCCGACCGTTTTGCTTTTGTATTTCTAAATTCTTTGATAGAACGCAACATTTACAGTTTATTCAAAGATTAAAGTTGCGTTAGGATAACGTTTATACAGTCTGTGTAACATAGTCGGTGTCGGTGAACAAAATAAAAAGCATGATCATTTGAACACTGCTATTACAAGACTGATAGGAGATGACAAATATTACAATTTTTTCCCCTATTTTACCACTCAACTAGAGTGAAGGTGTGACCTGCCTGCCTGCCAAGTTTGAGCGAAATCGGCCAAGCCAAAAAAATCACATGAAGTATTAATACATGAAGAAAAAGATAATCACAGACACACACCAGGTTTAAACTTTTTCTTCCGATCGAAAAATCGAAGCGAAGGGGGTGTATCGTGAGCGCAGAGTAAAAGTTGTTTTTTTGCCTCGCACCAGGGTTGAGGGTTAAATCTGCCGACTAAAAGGTATAACTAAGAGGGGTCTCTCAAAACGTGGAGTCAAAACGTGGGATAGTATGTGTATTACTGGATTTTAGATTTGTTATGCCCTTTCCAAGACAAATACACACTTTTATTAAAATCATTTTGTAAGTGTAAATTGAAATAACCAAAACATTTCAAACACAATGCCATCCAATGGGTGTTCACATACTAGCATTATAATCAGTTAATAAATAAACTTAATTTGCATTCCAGTGACGTCATTGCAATATTAATCTTAATTTTACTTAATTTTGTCAAAAATAAAACACTTCTCCCCGTGTATTCTGTAACGCGCATGCTCACTCACTTTGGACCGATTGACCCCGTACTATATATCTGTCACTTCCGTGTTGTGCTGATTTGGTTCTATACACGTTGAACAAATCTTTGTCAATGACGTTTATACTAAACGATTGATGACATGTTTACATTTTTTATGTGGAGCACATTTTGAGAATCAGACGATCAAAATCCGTTTAAGCAAATAACGAAGCAACATCCATGTATATTATCACAGTCCCTCTATCCCTCTATAGAGGCAATGCGTTAATATATACCATTATGACTTGGATACACATAGTATAAGAATGTTCTTTGACGAATATTAAAAACTTATGCACGTCCTCACAGCAAATAGCAATTTCTACGTGATCCTTGCTTTATTTCTTCACAATCATCCGTCCTCAGATCTATACCTCTATTTTTTAATAAATAAATCTCAACATATACATACAGATAAATGACACACATTAGTGTTTATACTTTAGGTTTTATTTCGTTTCAAAACATTTAAATGTTTGTCACTGAAACATAGTATGTTAGTTATACTTTTGGGCAAATCCAAAGAAAGGTAAAAAAAAATATTTACAATTTAGAAAAAAATTCTCATGATGTTCTCAAAGTAAAATAATAAACCGATATTTTCTTTATCAATATACAAGTTTGAAATAGATTGCCTGAAAAATAAAACATGATTAGGTTAATGGTTATTGGTGGTACAACATCATAGGCCGGTAAGGAATTAGTCATATTCAAGACACAACAAGACTTTCAATGCCAAAATTTAGATGCATTTATTTTCACGCCATGTGTTATCGATGCCATTGTTAGTTTTAAAATTCATAAGACGCAATTTTTGGTCACCATTGTAATGGAAATCTTGTACATTTGGACGTCTGTCAAACAATTTTAGACGGCGACAGTATTTAGTGAAATTACATGACATAGGCATAACTATCATAATCCGTGTAAATTCCCGCGCATGCCATGTGTTTAAAGACCGTTTTTTTGTATCCATGGATAGGGCGGAACTTAGTATTCTAATTTGGCAGAATATTCTAGTTGACCAACTGTCAATCATTCAATATCCACAGTAACTTAAAGCGCGGTGGTCGTCGCGCAGCGCGTGTTTGAATTTCATGTAAATAAACATTGTATTTTACACGCGTTGTATACGTCGCTATGAGTCCCATATCGAAAAGGACGCGGTGCGACGACTGCCGCCCTTTAAACTCTGATCATGGTCATTTTCGTAACTCGGTGTTCGTAAGTCGAACAATTCAGCATCTCTTTCTGGACATGTGTTATTGTTTATTATAATTACAATTTAAATTAACTTATTAAATCAATCTTTTTAGTTTAATTTTATAGTTTAATCCCAGGTCTTTAAATAACGCCCATTGGGGATGGGTTTGATCTAACATGTACACGATGCTGACCGACGGCATTATTGGCATTAATCAAAGCACATTCACATTTAGGTGGGTTTTCACTGCTTCCAACATTAGTTGAAAAATTGCTCCTTTTTATAAGATAATCACAACAAATAATATTTGTTTGTCTTTATGCACGAAAATGTGTTGAAAAGTAGTAAGACACGTGACCGAATGCAATCACATCTATGATCTATCCGACGTAAACACACGATTTTGTTGAAATATAAACAAACATGGGGAAAATAACACATCTAATTGTACTTTGTATTCGCGTTGGTGGTTATGGACGGCTAGATGTGTAATAGAATTTTGTGTACAGTTAAATTTATTTTATAGTACTGTAAAATGACTAATTTTCACTGGGTTTAAATTTCACTGATTTACCATTTCAGGCATATTCAGTGGGTTTTAAATTCACGGTTTTGGCATTTAGATAATGTGTTCTATGCTAAATTTTACATATTCACTGTGTTATAATTTAGCGCATTTTTCCAGTCAGCGAAATAAGCTAAACTAAAACCCAGTGAATAATTACCCCCTTTACAGTATTCTATTTGACGCCATCAACGGCGGTAACAATACAATCTGGGTAATCATTTTTAATTGACCCCGTGGTCTCGCGAGAATTGCATTATCAGTTGATGTTTTCTATTTTACATTTTTAACCGATCAACTTTGCTCATCTTCATCTTTGGAATCTTGAACTGCAAGTGAAAGGGAACGTATATATTTAAAATAATAGAATCATGTGACAGATAAAATAAACTCAATACAAGATTAAACTTTCATTAAAACTGCCATTATTAAAGACGCAATATTAGTTTTATATTTCGTTGTGTAGCATGAAATGTACCTATACTGATCTACTTGATGACGTGCAATTAGTGATTCTGCGACACGCTTATCGAAATACCTGAAACGTAAAAACAGTTAAATTCATTTTCACATACGCGCTTGAAACATGATAAAGTTCTACACATGGAATTCAATAGCAAACAAGAAGTCGACAGAAAACTGTGGCGATGCATTATTTATACAATCAGAGAGTATGTCAGTGTGTTATCAGCAATAACCCAAATAATTAGGATTATGTAACATCATTTATCGATGGTGCTGTCTTCAAATGCAATGTCAATATTTATCTCAGATTTTTCATGGCAATGAAATATTGGTCCACGCGTACATGTAACACCAGCAATAAAACAGTTCATTGGTCGGCTGCCATTTTGTTTTTACCCATGATGCAATGGGAGGTAAAACACTTTTTAGCCTGTTTTCGGCGTATCACACATATTTACTTAAGATGTGTGTAGGTTTTAAAAGAAAAAGCAAGTTTTTATGCTTTCTCTCCATAAATTAGACATAGTTCTATCACAATTCTGTCCAAACGTGCATAAAAGACATGTTGGAGACACATGTATCAGTATTTGGCTGTGTAATGCACATATAGACTAGAAAATAAAGAAATCTGAAGGTATTATAGCGGCACATAAATCAGAAATAAGGTACTCAATCGGTATTTTAAACAAGAAGTCAGGTGACTAATATAGCTCTATATATACTATATAAATTGCTCAATATCCCCAGAGCATCTATGTACAAATTTTAATTGAATTATGTTTGATGTTATGTTTGTTTAAAAAAAGTTTAAAATTTGTTGAATAATATGCATATATGGCAACAAAAAGTAATCAGCTTTGCATATTATCACAGAATATCTATGTACCTAGTTTCATTGAAGTCCGTACGATGGTTCTTGAGAAACAAGTAAAGAAATGCATAACATTGGTTAATTAGTATGCAAATTAGCTAATTATTATGCACTTATTCCAATCAAACTAATGATGTCTGCGCATTATTCAAGACCATCTATGTCACAAGGTTCATTGAAATGTGTTTGGTAGTTTTTGTGTGGCACAATGAAAACAGCAGCACAACAGCTTAACAGTGTTAAACGCTGTACCACGTATACTTTGACCTTCCGTTGCATCAAGGGTAAAAACGAGATGACAGACTAACAGTAAACTGGCTTATTTAACATAACTACAATCAGTAGTCGTGGTGACCATGTCCGTTCTATATGAACTACATAATATAGTATACTGTAGCAATGTGTATGAAAGTGGGTTCAATGTGTTCTGTTACAGACAATTCGGGAACAATCAAATGCATAACGGCCATGACACAAGCACCCGTATCGACAAATGTTTATAATACATTCGCAATACAATTTACAGTTCTTGCAATTCAAGCTTCTGTGTTGTCTGTTCAATATGACCTTTTAATGTGACCTTTTATTTCAAAATTATGTTCCACACCTTTTGCTCTCAAAGTTGTGTTTAATCTCCTTTTTAAGTAAAGTGTAATGTCTCCAGTGTGCATTTATCGCATTTATTTGACAACCAATGTGCCATATTTAAAGAGCGATTTTTTGTTTAACGGGAATAACTTGTGAATGTGGTAATCTATGTTTAATTGAAAACTGCCCTGTGGATTGGCATGACTCCTAAAGGTCATGCATTCTAGTCATAATATACAAATTAATAAAAAGATTATTATATTATACAATTCTAATAGTATAAATCAATTTTTCTCGTGTTAAATTGTTTTATAGCTTGATTTACAACTGATTTCATTTATGGGGATAGTTGATGTATGACCATGGTGTATGACTTTAAGAATTTATACCAGGGTGTATGAAGTTCAGGGGTCAAGCATACCAGGATGTATGACCTTCACGGGTCAAGCATACCAGGATGTATGACCTTCATGGGTCAAGCATGATTCCTATTGTGCTGTATAAACAAAAGATATGTTGCAATCAATAAGAACTCTTACTTTTCCACCATGTGGGAAAATTACTGTCCAGGTATTTAATGTTTAACATAATAATGAGTTTGCCCGAAAGATATAAACATAAAACACGACAAATGGAAATTCCAATTAGGTACTTTTATGGTATTTTATGGTATCGTATTCACCTGTGAGACACAGTCATGCGAATGCGTGTTCTGACACGTAAACACCTTTCAGTTCATGACATGACCCGGGGGCATGTTGAATATGTCTGGGTCACCCACCCACTTCTATTGTGGATACAATACAATGTCCACTGCTGTATGTGTTATATTTATATCACTAAGGGATGATTCACCAACCCTTAGATAAATAATGATAGAGGCCATAATGTTAACACATTGGATAGCATACATTTCTATGGCAACCAATGTGCTTACAGTATAATAAAATACACTGACAGTTTAAATGCATAATAACAATTCCACGTGTACCATAATGTACCATAATGTGCTTCTTCAACGTTCTGATCTTAACACACACCAATTCACAGGACTGTTATGTACTCAACTCGAGGCAGATGGCGTTATTCTAGAGTAAATAAGTTTCTGCATTGGTACATGTAATTGATTTCAATTCAAACACATGTTCCTATATTATTGCACGGCGAAATAAGAAGATTTGCATAGTAATCGCTTTTCTTGGTGTACTCCCTGAGTTCAGTCTCTGACATGGAACCTGCAAGCAGTCAAGAACAAATGAAACAATAACAGAATTATCCCTTCTATTCACATCTTTAATTCAACAAAAAACAGAAAGTGACTATGGACACCCTCCAGTTCAGCCATACAAAAATACAGGAGTGACATGAAGAATCTAGGCAAGGCCGAGTTACCAGAAACACTATATTTTTCAGTTTGGCCTTATCATACTTACTTTTTATCTCGCCGTATTGTTCAGATTTGTTCTCCAATAATTTCTTGTTTTCCTCCAAGTATTTTAGCTATTAAAAACAAAAAGAAGGTTATTTCTTCATTTATTCGGTTGATCAACAGCAATTAATTCCCCAATTACAGGTTCCGCAACAAACAAACAAACAAACAACCTAACCAGACGAACAACTAATACTACTTAAAATAGAACAACAATTACTTAATAAGACTATAATTCTATAAAAATAATTCAGCAATGTAGATTTTAATTTCCTAAAACTACTATATTTATCTGTATTAAAATCCTGTTTCGATATTTCATTAAACAATTACAACGCTCGTAGATGCAACCTTGCCAATCAAAACATTTTGTTGGGAATTCCAAATAATAGAACTGACTACGTATCAATGTAATATATAATGATTTTAATGAGTGAATACTAGTAAAATCCGCACAATGGTGTTTTAAAATATCAAGCATCCTCATCGCATTTTTTACAATGTGGAGAACATGAGCTGAACAGTTTAATAAAGTGAAGCCCACTCGACACCCAGATACTTTACTAATGTGACACGGTTAATTAGTACATACTGTATTGAATAATTTGAAAGAATTTTGCTAATATTACAAGTAAAAGGAATGACACAACACTTTTTAGTGTTAAGTTTAAGTTACCATTGTGTACATCAGGCAACAACACCATTTAAATCCCTTTGCAACAAAATATAATCTGAAAAAGAACCAACAGACTTATTGATAACAAGTATTAATAATAAAAAGTTAAAAATATTAATAACAAACTGGAAATGTTTACCTCATCATCGTGTGATCCCCCAACACATGGAAGACTCCTACTACTGTCTAAATAGTCATAGTAATCATAAAAACCCAAATTTTCAGGACCAGACCTGAAATACTTCACTACATCCTTGCTCACCCAGTGCAGAATAGCGTCATCAGCTTGGTAAACATTGCCATTGTCATCCAACAAGACAAAGTACTCAGAGTCAATCATGTGAAGATATCCCAGCATATGAAGTGGTTTGCCAACGTACACTTTTTCAAAGTCCCACGCTATTGTTTCTAATGCATCTGGAAGTCCCGTGTGTACAAACAGTGTGTTTCCACCAACACATATGGTTTTACCACTGTATTCCTCAATGACCTCATCGACAGCTGTTGGTGACGGAGCAGTTTTTAACTTATTACTGAATTTATCAGCAAGGCTTTCTATCGACAATCTCTCGAGAGGCTGACATATATAAAGTGGTCCATGCGAAGTAGTCTCCGTTACGCTATCAGTAGCGAGGCCACCTGACGGTAAATTACTTAATTTCGCCATATCGAAGCTAGTTATTAAGAGCAAAAAGCCGTTCTTTCACAGTTCTGAATTCTATCCGAAAATATAAATAAAAAAAAGTTAAAATCAAAAAGGACCACACAAAACTACTTCTCACGTTCAAATACGTTGATAACAGTCATTTAAACTTGGAGTGAGTGGCAGACAGTCGTCCCAAGATTATTCGCTTCAGACAATCAGATATCCAACGTCGATGGTTTTGTTGCAAAAATACATAGAATCCTGCAGGTACATTTAAATTTAAACTTCCCTTTATTCAATGCACAATCAGCTGCAATAAATAAACTAACCAACATTCTAATACAAATGTTAGTTATCGATGGTTGACAAAACACGAACTAGTGGTATTGAACTAATAGTGACTTGGTAAACTCAGAGTAGACCGGCCACGTCCTAGCAATTTGTTTGTTGACATGTGATATTTTTTATATCGAATCTGTAAATCTCTGGTTCTGACGAAAAATGATTATCAGAAAAACAATCCCAATTACCATAAAAAAAAACAATAAAATAGGTAGGTAGACGCTTGTTTGTATCAAAGACACACTTGGGCGCCTGTAGTGGTTCACCAAAGGTATATTATACATAAAATATCTAATCAGTCGGACTGTCGGAAATATTCAAAATCAAATATATCCTGTCTTTCCCAAAAATTACAAAATAAATAATTTAAGCAAAAAAGATACATTTTGTCTTGGCCAATTTACATAATATTCGGCGGATCAACGTATTATGAACACATTTCTACGCACTCCTTAGGTCAAAAGTTTCACTATTTTTTTTTAGAAAAATTCGTTCTCGGACAGACGACCTGTATAGACCGGGACTTGAAGCCCATTGTACGTCATATTGAAAACATTAAATCCATGGATCTCGTCAATTGTTAAAAGATTTACATCGCATAAATGTTTTGTTTGTTTGGGTGGGGTTACAATTTATTTCCAATTTTACGATTGTCAATGTAGCGTGTAACATGTTTAGGATTCTCTTTTGTGTTTGTACAGTAAATCTCCGGTCCAATACATTATCTGCGATTCCGAGTTCGATTCTGAAAAGTTGTTTAACATCTAACGATCACGAGAAAGATTGTAACATTTGCACAAGGAAAAAAGGGCGGATGTACGAGATTTTAAAATGTGGCTGAATCGCGAGACTTACTTACGAGACGCGAGACTTGACAGGCTTAACTGTATAACAGCTTTGAAGCATCGAACACAACACTGACGTGAAATATATCTGTAGTGAATACTGACGTCTTCTCCCAGTATTGCTATAATGTACTCTGTCAAACTATTCCGTTATTAATCCAAGGAAAATTGAGTCTTTTATAGAATCCACAAATGAGGAAATTCAATGAAAGCGTACTTACCGTACGTGTCAACAAAACTATTTTTGCCCAGGACATGCGCAGAGTATACAGACAGGGAACTTCCATTTAGATAGTACGGGTGGGTGAATTTGCAGAAAAATATCAATAAATAAAACAGGCAGACATTTACAATTTAACTGAATATATACAATTATTTTATCATTGCCATTCCACTAAATGACGCAAAGACGTGTGTTTTTACATTATAAGGAATTATACAATTCCCCTCGTATTATATCTTTGTTATTTTCAATACTGGTAAGACACTATAAAACGTTTAGTATGTATACATTCAACGTTAAATATTGTACACACAAAATCACAGAAATGTGCAAAGTTAGAGTACATGTTTTAGTAATATTCTTTACTATTGTAACCATAAAATTACACATAATTATGTAAAATGGAATATCATCACACACATTTGCGTTTATTTTGTACCGATGAACGAACTACCCTTATGAGATATTTATTATCAGCACACTTCCCTTTTTGCACACGACACCCTGTTACTGGCTCGCGAGCTGTCGTCTGAATATCTGGACAGCCTATGACGTAGGCGATAACTGCAAATTCGTAGAATTGACGAGTCAATAAACAGGGAGTGCCGGTAATGTGACCGTCTTTCATAAGCATTGTACAATTTAGTCACACAAGTAACCTGTGATTGGTTCAACTATCTGAGCTAATACGAGTATGGCTAGTTACTCTTACAAGGAAAGACATTTCAACTACGAACGAGGGATTGCACATTTGTGCGTTGAGAGGTTCATGGTCGTCTTATATGACGACATTCTGCCGTTGTACGAAAGACTCAGCCAGGAATCACGTGAACAGATCACGTCCCTTACGATAGAGGTTAGTCTGTGTGCTTAGAATAACGAACGCCAGTCCCTCAATATGCGACCGACAAATGTTGTTCATATACTATTTATTATCGATAATATCTGTTTGTCATCAATCTACGTGAACGAATCAGCAATTATATTATCAACCTTGTTTCTGTCCCACTGCATCGCACCCCCCCCCGTCAGAATTATTTTTAGCAGCCTCCGGGAACACCAGTTATGAATGTAGGTAATTGTTTATTGATTTAAACAGAATATGTCCATATAACACAAAAATACAAATTTTATTAACAATTATGAGCCAACCCTTCCCGTCGTGATTTGTGATGCATAATCAGGCCTCACATACGTTTAATTAAGTATATACGTTGGTAATTTAGAACGCTAGTTTGTTAGGAATCGTAAACAAGCATTTTTATTGCCAATTAACAAACAAGTATGAGACAAAAACACGAACAATTATAAACTTTAATGTGGGAAAGTGCACAACAATGTTGGAATGTACACTGACACAACTCTGTGTTTTTTTATTCTTACTAGTTTTTACGAAGTCTACAATTCGCTCTGGAGAATCAGAAAAAAGAAGTATCAGATAACAGGCTGCTTCACGATGCTTTACAGAAATTTGAATCACATTTAGACAATTTGACAGACGAACAGCGAAACTTCCCGAGACATCCATATTTACTGATGCTAGAGATGGTGAGTCTTTGAAATAAAAATAATAGAGACACGCCCACTTTAAAGTCAATCATATCAAAAATGTACCAATAGCGTGCGTTGTCGAGAACGTTAACATTTAGTTGAGTGTCAAAACCAACAGTAGAGGTTATGGTGCATGAGATTTGTATATAGATGTCACAATACGATACACAATGTACCTTTCTTACTTTGTAATTGAATTACTATTGTGTGAGGCAATAGTGATACATCAGAAAATTCACGGTTCAGAAAAATATCATTGGCACATTATCAAATTTACGATCAAATATTGGTGACTGGTCCATATACCCTGTTACCTGTAGTCAATGACTGTCCATTATTTCTCATGTTTGTTATGTGGATTTTTTAGCTGTTCTTATTAATAAATTAAAAAGATTGAGCAATATTTGGAATGCTAGTTCGTGTTTAAAATGTATACATGTTCTTCAACACGAAATTATCTCCCAGAATGTTGCTATTATTATCATTTATAAATACTGTAAAAATACTGTCATGTAGAAATTCGAAATTCGTTAAATTTCCGAGTTGCCTGCACAACGACTACATTCGTGTCGGGGGGGGGGGGTTGTTAATGACATTCGAGCAAATAGGACGACAAATCAGAGAGCTGTGATTTAATCAATGATATTTCAGCAGTGAATGAGAAATGTTATGTTATGGTGTAATGGGGTTTTCATAACACTATAATGCAAAATCTTTGCAATTATTCACTGGTATTTATTCACAACAATTGTTTATGACATGTTGGTATACTTTCAGATCGGTTTGTTACATGGGTTTTCTGACTGTGATGAGATTGTTCTGTCAAGACTACTATACTATCACGAGAAACTTAAGCCGTGCGAACCAGGACAGCGTGACAGCAACAATATTCTCGAATCAACCACCATTTGCCAAGCAAAGATAGACGTTCATAAAATTGTCTCATGGGGTGGCAGTGTTCCCTGTAAGGGTCTAAAAAAGCCATATATCGATGCAATGCTGACACGTGGTGTATTTCATCCGGACATTACAAAGACAATAGAGGACGAAGGATATCTTAAAGTGAAACTTGATTCAACTTGGAAAATTCGTTCTACGGCCTATCAGTTAAAATCTGTGTTGGATAATACACGACTAAAACATGGCAAATTTCCTGGCGTGCTACTTATACCTCCATGCAAGCAATGTAAAAAAAAGTACCCTACAGTAAAGTATCACCCTGCTGCCGAAAAATATGGTCCTACACCTCGGCCATTCGGAACCTGTGCTGAAAATTATGCGTTCAGTCAATTAATAAACAAAACAGGAGCAATTCATCCATCTATCATTCGTACATCTACATCTTGACCTCAAAAAGTTTTTCCCCTAAATTTTCCTGGTTGAAAGTTTTTGCTGTTATTGCAACTAATTTACACATTAATCTTAAAAGACAATCCAAAGACATTATAATATTCCAAATAATCCTCTCATTACAGCTACATGTCAGAATCCCAAACAACAGTGATTATAAAGATTGATCAACACATTTCCAGAACCGGAGTGCAACATTGTTTTTATAACGCACCATTTACCACTATCAGTTAATAATTACAACACAACCCAGTGTTAAAGCTGTATTACACAAATCATTCCAATCTTACCATAGTAAACAAAACACTCATACAGCTTAATGGATTAGGCTCGTTATAATTTCGTGCCATGCCGGTTACTTTGAGTTGTTTTATTTATACTACTCGAATGTACATTACATTGTTTAGAGGACAGCTTTTAGAAAACAGCTTTGTTTTTATGGATGTTTTAAATCGTCGCGTCGAGTTTTCATTAGTAAAGAATAACGTTCAAGTGCAAGAAATCGTCTGGAATATGAGGTCGTAGGCCGAGATATTTCGTGGGAAATAACTTTATGTTTGAAAAATAAACTCTGCTTCAGTCTCCTTGTGTTCTCGTGTCTTCTCAGTAGAGGGCAGCTTTTAGAAGACAGCTCTGTTTTTATGGACGTTTTAAATATATAGTCGTTTTTTAAGTAAAGAATAACGTTCAAATGCGAGGAAGCTTTTGCGATATGAGGTCGCAGGCCGAGACATTTCGTGGAAAAAGGCTACATGTTTGCAAAATAAACGCTGCTTCAGTAGAGGGCGCAGTAAGTTCAGGATAAATGTGTTCACTAAAACGTTTTGTTGTGATTTGATATAAGCTCAATTTGACGAACTCGGCAAGATAAACTTAACATATTATTGTGAACTCAATTAAAGTATCTTGGATAATTTTAGAAGCACGTCTTTTTTTTAATTGTTGTAAATTATTTAAATCGTTATAGTCAGGAAATGTGTTTGAATTTTCGTATGTTCATTACACACGTTGTATACGTCGCATGAGACCCACTTCGAACAGGAAGTGTTGCAGGAGATTATGAACAATAAGTATTACTACTATTACTAATTATTTTAATTATGGTGTTATTTGGGGAACGATTCATTAGGGTAAAGATGCAGGTTCGTGGGCACTTGGGAGTGAACATTTTGTTTGCTTTTTATTATCCAAACAGTCTTGGCTATAGACTGTTAAAATTTTGTAGAATTGTGAATATTAGAACATACTCAAAAAACGATTTTAAAATATAGATAACAGGTGCAAACATTCTCTCTTTTAAATGCTTAGCAAGATTTAGCAAGGCTGTACATAAATAATAAAAAAGTAACTTGGTGAACAAAAAAATGACGGGATCTCCATATTATGCACTTTATTTAACTTTTGACAAAACGATAATACATTTAAATTTGAAAGTGTTACATCCATTGTAATTATGAGCATTGGCAAACTTCTTACTGAGTGATATGTTATGCAAATTAGCACTTATCTCTGCTCCTTTTTAGTGCACATCCCAGAACCAGAAAAAATAGCTCCTACACGCTTTGACCTTTTGTTTTGAAATTTTCACAAATGATTGACAATGTGTTTATCTTCAAAACGCCGTCGGGGCATTGTTTTTGGTTAAACAGTGTTACAACAATCGTACAGACGACTAGTTTGGGTATTAATTTATGCATAAACTTGAAGTAGTGAAATTTGAGCTGCTGCCCTGCAAAATTGACAACGGGTAGACAATTTTTAAGACAGCACTTTCTTCATAGTAAACAGATGTACCCATAAACCAATTTTGACATGAAACAGAAGCATGGTTTAGGAGCTAATTTTTTTAAATCACTTTTGACCAAAAAAAGCACATTTTTGTGCATATTTCAAACTACAGTGTCCATAAAAAAATACTAGCAAAATTTTAAAACTCGTACAACAAGCTTTCCGAAAATATATAGTTTTGTGGACAAGGGAGGTCACCTTGGTTTCCTAATTAACTAATTAAAATACCTGTCAGGTAAACTGCATCTCTACCTTAAATATATTCCAGGTCAACTATTCAGATGTTTGCATTTTAGAAGGTCATGGGGACATAAGTCACTGAGATGACTTTTAAGAAAATAATAAGCATATGAACAAATTAGGCTTATTAATGTTTGGTTACTTTAAGGGGACATACACGAAGACAAAATCATGACAATCGAGACTCCTCTCATTATTGTTATTTGATGTTAGAGGTTAGTTTTATTATGATCGATTGGAATGAAAACATGTAACGCGAATTCAAATCCCTTATTCGGCCCTATATCCCGGAGTCGGCCCCATATCCCTTATTGTGCCCCACATCCCTTATTAGGCCCCATATCCCTTATTAGGTCCCATGTCCCGGAGTAGGTCCCATATCCCTTATTATTCCCCACACCCCGGAGTAGGGCCAAACATACCAAATATCATTCAAGGCCAGGACGTCACAGAAACTTGTTAAATATGAATTATGGACGAAAACATACACTTTTTTTATTTTTGTTGTTCCATACTTCATGTTTCAGACCTAAAATCGGATTATTATTTATCATGAACCCAAAATATGCACCTTCATTTTCGCCATCTGAATGGGGTTCAACGCACAGCCGATCAGAAAAGCAGCGATATTCAACACTTTCAGATTTGAAGGTATATAGATTTACATATTTAACATGTGGAAATCTATGGTTCATTAACAATATAATTTCAACAAATATCGGCAATACTGTATTGAGATCGACATGAACATCGTATTATATAGTAAATACATTGTATTGTTTGCACTCAAACTTAAACATAGGTACACACTGGGAAATTGTATTACAAATCTCAAATTAGGTTGGGTAATGTAAGATTATTTCAGATATTCATTAGATTTAAAACACCCATGAATTGTCACTGAATTGAATAGAAAATTGGCCAATGAAGGAACACGTTTCTTTGACGCAATAAGTTCATGTGTTACAACCCAAAGAATTCGTTATTTTCGACGCTCTCATTATTTATATGAACATGGTTTTATTTAGATATAAGTAATAAAATATAACTGAAATATGAATATTACAAATTAAACGTGTGTGCAATTAGCATATTTATGGCCTCAACGTATCAGACATATTTTCAGTATATGTGTTCACAGAAGATTTACGTCAGTATTTCTAGGGTATAGACATATATTATTAGCTGGAAAAATCAATGCAATGGAAATAGAGGTTCCACTTCAGATCAATGACAAGGGTCGACGAGAAAATCGGCGAAGTAACTGATTTGTTGTATTTCTTCCATTTCTTCACCCGTCAACGAATCTAAAATCAAAGTAACACATATACGTTATTCAGGATGTAAATATATTTCAATAGCTCCTGTAACAGCTTTGGGTGTCACAGAGAGGTCAACTCATTTGTCATTGTTTATAAGTTACTTATTAGTATTGTTTGAGTTGTAAGTGATGAACATATCACAAGAAGGGGGGCAATCACATTGTAATATTAATTGTTACCTATCGCACATCAAGCATATCACGTGAATCCATGTCAAAATATGCCTCCCGGTCATGTTATATTGTCTTTGTTTGCTGAATAATATGTACATTGCAATGAGTGGACACTGAGTACACTGAATCATGGGATACTAGGGGCTGTCACGGAATGATATATGATGGTTAAAGTACGGCTACGAGAACGTTAACGATTAACGAGTTGCCGTACATTAATGAAGTAATACTGCGAATTTGACGAGTTTTAAGCGCTTTTTTTTCATCCCTGTCGCGGGTTGTGTGTTGTCACCGTTTATGTGTGTTACTTATGTAAGGAAGGACAATGGGTCAATGATGTGTTGACACCAGCTCGTTAGTCTGACAATCGTGCTCCTGCTTACCAATTTTAAATGAAAAGAACGTTGTGCTCTTCACTTGAAACTAGTAAACGGATACTGCTTTGACATTTTGAAATAAGAAAGAGTACTTTCTAAGAGGGTCGGCAAGGGATATTTTCGTAAGCTGTAATCAATTGTGTTTATTTTCATAATAATTTAATAAATAAAAAAACGTAAAATCGTAGACAGGGGCAAGGGGTAAAATGTAATCAGCTATTTTATTCGTCCGTAATTTGTTTGAAAAATCTTATTTTTGTAAGCGTATAAAGCATTTTCCACATTAAATGTCGAAATTCGTACGCAATTTCCAGTTTTGATTTTTAAACACAAATTATCAAACATAAAATAAAAATGTAATTAGGAATTTGGTTTATCTGTAAAGTGTAAAAACCTATTTTTTACTGTAAATGGAATTTTCGTTTTATTTCCAGTAAAAACGTAAATGCCTTTTTATTTTACCTGTACCAGCTACCACCCCCTTGCCCCCTCTTCTAAGTACGAACAGAAATCGTCCGCTATGGAAAGTCAGCAGAATGTTGGAACAATAGTTAAGAAGAGCCTAATGTTTCTAAATATTAATAAAATAGTAGTATATCACCTCAGTTGTTTAGGTATTTTTATTTTAATTTAAGTATTTTGATGTTACACCTGCATTGATGAACAACAGTATTGCAATAATTGTAACCATTGGCAACGTATTATATAAGTTTGACAACAATAATGTGACTCACCAGTATCATTCGGTAATTCTTCAAAAGCTGATCCTTTGGATATCTGTAAATATTCCACCTTATCGCGATTTTTTTGGAAAGAAAAAATATACGGTCAATTAAAAATGAGTTTGCTAACTTTAAATCAAATAGACGTTGTGAATAAATTTGAGAATTTGTAATTCTCTTTGACAGTGTTATATTCTAAAAACGATTTTTGTGAAGTATTTGTTTATTTATAGCTTATATGCGTCCATGTCCCTAGAGACGACAACTGTGAATAACTTCTCACGTGACATGATACTATACACTAAGGTCACATATCAGTGTCACCTTCACCATGGGTTACAGATATATATTTGTTTATGTAATGTAACCTCATTCAGAAAATGTTCGCAATATTTTGAACAAAAAGCTCGAGTATTTTTAGATGTAAACTCCCAATAATGTGTGAACCCTATTACATTCGATGAAATATCATATAATCTGGTATTTGTCATGGTTAAATTAAAACACATGTAAATAATCTGGAGTAACGTGAATTTTTGTCCTACCTCGTCGTCATAGTTGGCAACACATTGCCGACTCTTTTCCTTGTCTAAATAACCGTAATAGTCATAATATTCATCAGTTTCAAGACCGTCAGCGAAATATTTTTCGATATTTTCCCCTACAACACGTAGTATTGTGTCTTCAGCTTTGTAAACATTACCGATATCGTCAACCACGATGTAGTTATCCGAGCCAATGCGATCAAGGTAGCCCACCATATGGAGCGGTTTACCAACGTATACTTTCTCAAATTCCCATTGTAAGACCTCCAGGGCGTCCGGTAAACCGGGATGAATAAGCAAAGTTCTTTGTCCGACCTGTATCTGTTGATTCATATTGTCTGTAATTATTTTGCGGAAAGCTGCACTCGAAGGTAAAGCGTCTGAAAGCAATTTAGCGAATGTTTCACCATCGGCTACCTTAGGTGAACTCTTGTTATGTTCCTGTGACTGTTTTGTCTCGATTTGAGGGTGTGTTGTAAGTAATATACCTGACTGCATGGGATTCATTGTCTCGTGTCGAAATATCGGTGGCGTTAATGGTTGACAGTCACCAACAACGGTGTCAGTTTTCAGCTCTCTGTGCCATGACTGTAATTCCGTTCGTTTTGGGAATATTTTTGAATGCATCGGAAACATATCGTGTGGTGTAATGGGTGGCGTTTCAGGTGCACAGTCGGTACACAGGTCGTCATTGTCAGCGGAGGATTCAGACTTCCACTCCGCCATTACACCGTATGTGTTTTCAGATCGGAGATCTACCTGAAGCAAGGAAAACACAAAACAGTTCCGATTATTTTCAATAGTTCTGCGTATTTATGACGATATACAGAAACGTCACTATAAAAAGAGCATTAGAGACACACAGACATGTTAATATAACAAATACTAAACAGTTACGTTTTAATGACGACACGTCACACGTCAAGCCTGGCAAATATCATTTTGTATATCTATTGCCTAACAGCGAAAATCACTAATATATAACACTAACTTTACAAAAAGGATTTCAATATGCTTACCACAGTGTCTTTCGATACTGTACCCTGGGTACTGTACAAACGAAGATCGAACTATTGAGCACACGGCGCGATTTTTACATACGCGCATGCGCTTTCAACTATCAAGATGACTCTGATCAGAGGTATACTGGAAACTAAACGAGACAATTGAAATTCCCTGAAATATGTTGTCATCGTGATAATTTCGTAGTATATTGGCAATCACGTGATCACGAGGTCAACACATTACTATAGAATGGGAACTATCGAATGATACACTGAGAATGAACCAGACCTTTCAAGCCAGAGCAGCGCAGTACGGGGTGCAAACTGCTGTATGTGTTAATAAGTTCATACATGTACTACACACCGATATTTTACCATTACTACCAGTTTGTGCAGCTCGCGGCGACGTGAAATTACAATCAGAACTGACTGTTTTAGTTCATGAGGTGAGTTGATACACACGACATATGTAATACAATTGTATCAACGTGTATACACAATATATTGATTTGCAATTACTGTCAAATATTGCATCTTTGGTAATGTTTAACCAAATTATTTGTTTATCTACTGACATCAGACATGATCTCATGTAAAGCAACGTTCTAATTATATTGTGTCACCATTATTTTGACGCATTGATTGATGGTCAATCTAACCAGGCGACACTTCTTTTTAAACTAAAGTGTAATATTTCAATTTTGTTTCTCTCAAAACTCTGTTTTAAAATTTAATTTTATACGGGACCCAAGCCCGAAGGACTAAGCCCTTATTGTTCTCGTCCATTTTTTCTTTCTTCCTTCCTACTTGCTTCCGTAATTTTTTTTCGCCAAGTGTTTAAGAAAACCGCTGAACGGAATAGTCAGAAAGTCCCCATAATTATTGTCCCCATTGTGAACTGCTGGATAAGACTTTAAAATTTGTATTGGCCATTTGGTTCACCAACAATATTGGATTGTAATTGAAATTGAATGAAACCAGAAGTCGCTGTTTGACAACTTTCTGAGGGTCTAGGCGATCAGATTTGTTATGGCATATAGAAAAACTCGTGTGTGATAGATATCAGCAATAAAATTCTAAACGTAAACTTCAACTTTTTCCTCCATGTTTGTTCTCCAAAAAAACGAGGAAAAAAAACCGCTTGAAAATCTTCTTCTTCAGAACCACCAAGCAAAATGCTCTCATATATAGTATTTAGCTTCTATATATAAAGCACATTTATGTTTGAAAAAATTGTTATGATTTGTCACGTGGTTTGACCGCTATTTTGGATTTCTTTTAAACAGGAAGTTTTTTTTTCACTCAAGCCACAATGTGACCATCTTCTTATCTGCTACATTGCAGCTCTCTAATAAACTCTTTCAAAATTGGCTAACAGTTTGGTTATGTGTTGCTCACAGGTGCTTCACAACATATCTGTCCATAGTTTCATATGAGAAAAATAATATAATTTAAATCAGTCACGTGGTTTGGCCGCCATCTTGGATTTTAGGTAAAAATGACCAAATGGACATTTGTTTCCCAAAGGTGCTTCAACCTATCAACTAGTTATATTGTATATAACATGTCTGGCCATACCTCCATATAAGAAAAATCAAAAAAAAATCAAAAAAATCAATGAGTCTCATGGTTTGGCCGCCATCTTCGGTATCGTGCATTTACATGTGTAGTACTGGTCTGATTAGGTTCTGATTTTGTTTGTGCATTTTACACTTGAGATACATTCTTTCACCAGAATGGCACACATGGCTAGGTCATGTGACTGGGCGCCCATGGGATGTAACTAACATAATAGATGGCCGTATACGATCATGTAACCTGATTAATATGCATAAGCACATGACTCACTTTGCATTCTGAAAACCATATCTCGATAACCAAACCAAGTAAAACCAATAGAACAAACAGCGTTTCGACTTTATGGTACAGATCATTCAAACTACCCTAATGTCAATTGAGTGACCATAAACCATGGAACATGTCTGATATTTTAGGCCCGCTGACGCCGCTTGTGGCTTTAATTGCACTTCTTTTGTATTTCCGTAAAAGGGTGGTCGTGGCGATGCGCATGTGCAACATTTGTGTTGATAAACATTGATTTTCCCATAATATTTTTCAAAATGTAAAGAGAATTCGATATATTGCCGACAATACAAACTTTAATGCATATTAAATGTTATATTTACATACCACTGTCTGTTTGTTCGATATGGGTGTGAGATCATTAGGATAATATCTGTTTACCTTCATAATAGGTGCTGCTAAATTATACATAGAACGTATTGTCAAGTATACAATGTGCGGAAAGGTTAAAGGATGTGTCAGTGTCATGTTAAGCAACAAGTATGTTATATTTAAAAGGAATATTTGTGGCTGCAAGATATCCTTAGTATTTTTAAAAATTATATGAATTTTACAAACCGTATTTTCTGTTTCTGTTACCAGCTTCTACGGAGTTTGCAGTTAGCAGTGAACTATTATGGCCGTCAAGTCCCGCCATTACTTGCTAATGCCATTCGGACGTTACGATGCAGAATTGATATGAATAAGCCTGTGCCACGACCTCCGTATACCTTACTGATAGAAATGGTTGGTATTATGTTCAATATTAGGGGTTAAACGGAAAACGGTGGAAGAGTCATTGTCAAATACATAATAAATGTGACCATCTCATATTTCTATGAAATATGCTGACTTAGCCGCTCAATAGTGCATGAACAATTTATGATTAAAATATCTAACAACTAGTGTTTTCTAGGTAAAAAAATGAAAACTGCATCATGATTGTGATGCTTTAACTACCTTTTATAATTGCAGCTTTGATTGTAATAAAACAATTTTCACGATTCTAAAATAATATATAATGGAAGAATCTATCTATTACCAATCGCTTTAATTCATCAACAGTACTCAGTATATTGGGTTGTTCATTAATAAGTTAAAATTGATGGTTCTACCATATGTTGCTGGTACATTGCAAAGAACGACGCACACGTAAATGAAACAGTAAAGTCGGTCTGTTTTTCTAATTTGAATTACAAATGGTAGTGAAAAGACATTCTTAAATTATTTGTCACGACAATCCCCATTCTGTGACTCCGTGTGTCATTATAATGATTTGTAAATGAGGTAAATCATCTGCTATTTCTCGTCAGGTACAACTTTTCCATGGTGATGACGAGCACACAATCTTATCAAAGTTGCAGCAGTACCAGAATAAGCTTAAGCTGAGTGATAATCAAAACAACATGCTAGTGGCAAGAACAGTATGCAAAGCAACACTGAGGAAACGCAACATATCATTTTGGGGTGGTAATGCCATTGGATACGGCAATTTTGCACTTCGTCGTGTTTTCATTGATGGATTGGTAGCAAATTGGTTTCATCCAGCAGTCGCCGAAGTTGTTAGAACTGAAGGAAACACCATTGTCGGTTTTCAGCGACGTAGGTCAGTTACATCCATGGCATACCAGATTGATGACATCGGCAGAGATAGAGTGGGTGATAACCGTGCAAGACACTATATTAATGGCATCTTCATGAAATCGCCATGTTTGGTTTGCAAACGCATATACCCCACTGTCAGTTTCATTCCAACTGATCCAGATGATGACAAAACATATCCTTATGGAAACTGTGCTGAGAACTATGCCATAAGTCGTTTACTCAGATCAAATAATGTGATAGCATTTCCCAGAGTCATGATTAATCCCCAAGCATAATTATGATGCACATGTAGAGGCATTTAGTGATGTAATATTTCAAACCATGGGAGGAGAAATTGGACATATATTTTGACAATGGATATTTTACGTTAGTCAACTGTGTTTGGTTTGGTTTGGTTCATCATCTACATTTGTATTCTTAAAACCTTCATTTGTATTCGTAAAATCTCCATTTGTATTAGTAAAACCTTCATTTGTATTCGTAAAATCTCCATTTGTATTCTTAAAACCTTCATTTGTATTCGTAAAATCTCCATTTGTATTCTTAAAACCTTCATTTGTATTAGTAAAACCTTCATTTGTATTCGTAAAATCTGCATTTGTATTTGTAAAATCTCCATTTGTATTTGTAAAATCTCCATTTGTATTCTTAAAACCTTCATTTGTATTCGTAAAATCTCCATTTGTATTCTTAAAACCTTCATTTGTATTAGTAAAACCTTCATTTGTATTCGTAAAATCTGCATTTGTATTCTTAAAACCTTCATTTGTATTAGTAAAACCTTCATTTGTATTCGTAAAATCTGCATTTGTATTTGTAAAATCTGCATTTGTATTCTTAAAACCTTCATTTGTATTAGTAAAACCTTCATTTGTATTTGTAAAATCTCCATTTGTATTCTTAAAACCTTCATTTGTATTCGTAAAATCTCCATTTGTATTCTTAAAACCTTCATTTGTATTAGTAAAACCTTCATTTGTATTCGTAAAATCTGCATTTGTATTTGTAAAATCTGCATTTGTATTTGTAAAATCTCCATTTGTATTTGTAAAATCCCATTTGTATTTGTAAAATCTCCATTTGTATTCTTAAAACTTTCATTTGTATTTGTAAAATCCCATTTGTATTCGTAAAATCTCCATTTGTATTTGTAAAACCTTCATTGACTATATATCTTTGCTCGTCAATAGAGGGCGCAAATTTTAAAAATTCTTATCACTTACCGTAAGTAAAGTCATTCATTCACCAATTTTAGCACGGATTCCTTCATGGCTGATCTACATTATCCTAACTACTGGAAGTATATTTGAGGTGTTAATAATCATTTAGTTCATGGCTGCCAAACATACATACTTTACCTTGATTTTCATAAGACATTTGATAGAGTAACTCGCAATACATCAATATATCATTTATGGCTTGCGTCGTTATTTGATGTCATGGTTACTCAGTTATGTGAATAACCGTAGCCAAATAATGCTATCATGTCACACTGGCTCCCTGTTATATCTGCCGTTACTCCCCGTGGTCCAGTCTTGGAACTTTTCTACTAAACATTAATGATTTGCCACCAGTGCTCAGCAAAAAACTAAAATTGCTTAATTTGCAGATGATGCAAACACATTCAAATCCATTACAAAAGCTACCATGGCTTGGAGTGATGAGTCGGGGGTGCAATTTAATGCAAACAATGTAAAATTATCAATTCTTATTACCAATTGGTAAAAACGTTTCACTATTTGAGGGAAATTGTAATATGAATAACATTAGAATTAGAACTACCATGCTTTATGAAAAGTGTCACGTTGTTTGTATTTGTTTTCGTATTTTATGCATTGATAATTATAACATTTTGTATTGCAATTTTTAAATATTATGTCGATTTTACAATTAAAATCGATATCAAACTTAAAAGCATCGGAATGCAATTATACATTTGTAATTTTACTATTTTAAAAATAGATTTACATTTGCAATCTTAATTTTAGTTTTGAAAATTTACATTTGTAATTTCATTTCAATTTCAAACACGTTCTTGATTTCCTTTGCCCAATAGTGTTGATTGTAGTCGGCAATGATAGTTTTAATCGTCGTACAAAGTTTTAAAAAGCTACGGTTGTCTTACCCACATATATATTGCCAGAAAATCATACGAGTTCGACTTACAACGCTGAGAAATAGTGTAACAAGTTAGTAGATTTGATTAGAAATTTCACCAAGTTGTTGTACGATTGAATCCCTAGTTAGAAGTTTGAAAACAACACTCACATGTCGAGTGGAAGCCCTATATTATCAGATATTCATTCGAACTGGGTGGATAATGATACTAAATAGCGTACAAAGTTGTGTAAAGTGATTTCAAAATTACTAGATTTGTTTTGGAATTTGAAGTGGTTGTCTTTTCGAAACAAATAGTAGACAGTTCGAAAAAAGCACTGAAATAGTTGAATTATTGCCCCAACGTACAAGTGCAACAATATCAATTTTGAAACATTTTTAAGTATTAAATGGTCGCAAATTATATTCAAATTCAGCGAACCCCTATAGAGCGGTCATGTGATCGGAGCCTTTTTGCCAGAAAAAATGATCTCGCGAAACTATTTTTTAATTTATTTTGTCACACATATTGAAATTGCATATTTCAATTTAATTTAAATAATTATAAAGGTTTCCCGGAATCTTGCCGATATACTTTGGGTCGTAATTACCGAAGCTATCGCTAATTGCAGATATAATGGTAATAGTACAGTGGTAAAATGGTAATGGTATTAATATTGGTAATGGCTGAATTGATAATGATATAGTGGTGATGCTGCAATGGTAGGTATATTGGTTATGGTAAATTAGTAATTGTGCAATGGTAATTATATTGGCACAATATGCAGGCTGGAGCTTGCATAGTAGAGTTTTTCTCCAGTTATCCTATACCGAAATCTGGCCTTGTAGAGAGGTGTCACATCCGTAAGTGAGTCTTCATTGAGAGCAGTCTGGCGAGTCATATGAATGGCTAGCTTTGCAGATAATATAATGTAATTCATTAAGTATTGGACTTTTTCTAGCTGGGGTGACTCAATAATGAACCACCAGTAGGGCAATACAAAATCAATTACAAATTATTTTTTGACATATTCTCTGAACGAGCTTAAATAGTGGCAGCAGACGAGGACTTTGAAAAAAAAAAATATGCATAAGGTCGTCCTTGTCATGGCAGAAAACGCAGTCAGAGTTGGGACGATAGTTGCATGATTTTAAGAATTCGCCAGTGGCATAGGCACTATGCGCCATTGAAGTTCCCCTTCTATTTTTATCATTGAGGAGAGATAGCTTTTTTGTAAACGGGTGTAATATTATTGGGTAGACATAGAAGAACCTGCCAAACTGTGTCTAAATGTTTGAGAGGTTTTCCTAGCATTTGGAAGATCATCTTTTTCTCGTTTATAAAGTGGACAGTTAAGCAGAGTATCACCGTTTTTGTAAATGGCTATAATGAGTAGTATTTAGGTCAGAGTGATGTTCTGTGAAGAAATTGTTGATTATTTCTACAAAATCCTTTCCCAAGAACGCGCATTGAATCTATTATACCAACGCTTTTCAGTTAATGAATCAGGTCACCAATAATGGTTATACCGCCCTCTACAAAGTGTGTAAAAATGAAAGGCTCTTTTCGCACAAAGTGTAAAATTAAATAATTGTTAAAAAAGGTTCGTTTAAAACAGCTGAAACAGACGATGGACGATTGATTTCAATTGATAACAAAGTGTGAGGAGTTCACTGTAAAATCACTAGACCTTGACCACCAAATTTGTGTACAGTAGTTCTGCTGGTTTCCAGTGGCGACCATGCCAAAAGAAACCAAGGAATATCTTCTCAATGTCTTTGATAAGATTGCTTAGCGGACTGAGACATTAAGGATGTAGTAGACATAACAAGTATGTTATAGTTAGGCTTGATATTTTCATATAAGAATTGTCCTGAACTATAGTAAACCGTATATTTTATGAAACCTCTTATCTCACACTTTCTGAAATTCTGGGTAATTTTGGATAGAATTTAATGGTTATCACGTGACTGCTAAGTAAACAAACAAAAATGTTATTTAAAAAAAAAACGAGTACTGCGTGAAACTGGAACTAGTTAGATGAATAACAAACATCGTAATGTTAACCACAGGGTGTCCCATCCAATCGGGTGACAAGATTTTTGCCCAGCGAGATGCGTTTATTTCATGAGTACTGTGGCCCATATATACAATTGGTCTGCTATATGAAAATCTGTCGGCTACTTGAAAAAAAATTCGGTCGGCAAGTTGAAAATTTGTCGGCTACTTGAAAATTGCGCCGCTACATGAAAATCGCTCCGCTACTTGAAAAAAAATCGGTCGGCTACTTGAAAATTGCTCCGCTACTTGAAAATGCGCCGCTACATGAAAATTGCTCCGCTATTTGAAAATAAATCGTTCAGCTACTTGAAATTTGTCGTCTACTTGGAAATGTTTCCGCTACTTGAAAATAGTTTCGTTATTTGAAAAAAAAAATGGTCTGCTGTCTATAATCGGTTGGCTACTTCAAAATCGCCCCTCTATTTTCCAAAAACATTCGACCCGCACATGTATGACCCGGAAGTAAATCTTTTACGATTCCATGTCATTCCATGTGGGCAAGGTTTACAACGTATCACTGATATTGGTACCCCAGACCATTCGTCCCGGTGTTATCGCTATCGCCATAACGATAACACCGGGACGAATGGTCTGGGGTATGATATTGGTAAGTTTAAACAATTTCTATCGCTTTACTATGCCAAAAATACCGTATTATTGAGAGACTGTGATTGAGTGAAAATTCATGACACCGTCGGTGATCCGAATGTATGATCCTGGACCTTGTCGGGCGAAATGACCTCAGATAATTTTGGGCCAACTTACCACTGCCCCAATGCTGTTATGTATGAGCAGTTCAATCAAAATTAAAATTATCCCTTCCACCATAGTTATGATTTTAATGTGATTTTTTCACTTAGCAATAGTAGTTAGTGTATTGTATTGTACTGTACCGTACCGTACAAGTATATTGTGATTCTTTATGTGTTTGTAATATTATTTAGCTTTATTTAGCATTCTGTTTATTTTATTTTATTCTATTTTATTTTTTATACGACCATAGAACAACTCACTGTAGTTTGTTTGAATAAGTATTATTATTATTATATTAAGCGATGTAAAACAATAATTTTCAGCATTTATCAAGTTTTTATACAATAGATTTTTTTCTAGAAATATTCTACTTTTAGTTTAGATTTGGAGCTAACCTGCAGTAAGCATTATATTTCTATTTCATCAAATTTGGTTAAAACCAGGTGTATTGTACAGCTTGCATTTTTGTGGTTACCAATATAAATTGAAATTGAAATTAAATACATATTTAAAAAAAATATTTAAAATCTTGGTTTATTATCAGATGAATTGTAGATACTTAATTATACACAATTACCATAACAATTTGACAATAATATTACTAGTATTTCAATCTGAGTCCTTAATCTGAGATAAGATTATTAATCTAAAGCTGAATATAAGACATATAAGCTTTATGCTTGTCCACATAATACTAGTCAAATGCTCTTTCCAAATTCAGGCACTTTTTTCATACATCACTGTAATTGTCAGTCAAAAGGACTATTTCTGTTTCTATTGCACATAAAAAATTACAGAATATTTACACCAATAACTCGGGTGGAGCATTGACTTACAATAGGCCCAAATATTAAAAACTCACCATTTTAGGCAGTAAAAAAGTGTTTCTTCTAAAAATTAACGATCCCAAACTGTTGTTTTATCCCCAGAGTCCCCGGGCGATAAGTGGCGACTTTGAACATCGGGTTAATCTGTATTTTTCTGACATGATCCGAATACTATGAAGTCCATATACCTTGTCTATTTACAATAATACCCTTAGTTTTCACAACTTTGAAAAAAAAAAAATCAACCGACCGACCCAATTTTTCAATTTCCCGATTTGAGGGCAACATGAGGTTTTTTTTTTGGACTTAGTCCATCAAAAGTCAGGTGAAGTACACATGTTTCAATGAAGACTGGTGCATTAATTGTTATATCAACCTAATCTTTTTTGCAAATTAATTTATTTATAGAAATACTAATGGTATACCTATATAAGGCAGTTCATGCCTATAAGGCAACCGATGATGGAGAGTTGACCATTAAGGTCAACGATATAATTGAAGTTGAAGGATTGCCATGGCAGTTTCAAGGCAACCCAAAAGAGCCTCGTGGATGGATTTTAGGAAAATTTAATGATGTGGAGGGTAAATTCCCCTCTTTTGTGGATTTTTTTAGGCAGAGGTTATCACCACGACCCCCGACTCCACCATTATCTTCATTAGTTTCAAATAAATGCAATAGAAAAAAGAAACCTATACGTAAGTATCTTAAGAATTAACAATGATTAATTTTATTTATTTATTTATGTATGTATGTGCATGTCATGAAGGCATGAATATATAAATTTAAACTTTTATAAATGTATGGCAATCCTGGAAAGACGTGTGGCTAGTGAGCATTACCTAATGACTACTAAGCCAATAAAAGTGTTTACACTGAATTTGAATAGAATGTTAGGGTCTCCAAAGTATATGTTTTAAATATTTCGTAATTTCATGCGTTAACGACTAGAATTGCGTTATACAATGGACGAAATATGGCTTAATTTGTCAATTAACACCTCACCTACCAGGGCAGTACTGCTTAGTTGATACATTGAATTTACATCTTAATTAAAATTAATCTCAACATCATATTTAAAATAATGGATTATGATGTCCTTACAAACCTTTAATTTTCTACTTATGACACATAAAATGCTATAAACATGTTTCTGTTTGTTTTTAATAATTTCCAAGGACAGTTATTTATCTATTTTTAACATTTTGCAGCAGTAAATCTACATTTACAGGTACAATATGATATTCTGTGTTTATTTCTACTTTTGCAATATTTTACTCTGAAACTGTACCATACACATTTTATTTATTTAATTGGTTAAAGGGAATGGTGATAACTTCACTACTGTATGTTGTTCACGTCAGTTATTATTTGTAGACGGAATTGTGTAGCATGAATATTATCTTTGTATGCATCAAGTATTTTTATTACAATATGATAAAATAAAATTTAATAAAATAGTTATCATACAATATTGAAAAAATCCATGGTACTTAAAGAAATATTTTACCAGAAATGTTTTTTCACCCAAGCTTAAGAAGAATTAGTCTAATTTTATCTGCTACAGGCTCTTTCAAGGAGATGAAGATGAGAACGTCCTCTATGAGAGTAAGAGAAAAACAAATCAGGATGTAGGCAATTTAATTTCTTTATTCATTTGTTTCAATAATTGAGCTAAGCAACTGACATTTTTGGCGATAGCAGTATAGTTTACCTTACATAATTGAGTAAAATGTATTGTATTTAAATATACAATAATAATACATAAAAGTAATCAATGTTTTGTTCCGCCAAAATCGCAAAACAATTTTGTACTGGATGTCAATAAAATTGATTGATATACATGTACTTTGCAATTTAACAATTTATTTTGCAGTGATCTAATAATTGATCAAATTGAATGAAAATAGTTTTATTCTGTCTTTTATTTTTGTTATTACAGCTAAGATGGTCCGTAGCAAATTTGATGTTCAATGCTCATATCGTTATAGCACCCTCATACTGTCTGAATGAAAAACAAATGTTGTTGTTGTTTTTTTTTGGGGGGGGGGGTTCTGTGTGTGCCCAGCTCAACTGGTTGATGGTGATGTACTGATGTGTATATGTGTCACACATTGTCATTCCGGAACAGTATCTCAGTTGTCTCATACATGCCTGGATGGACCAATCAAGCTTAAACTTCAAACATACTCGTACATCTATAAGACAAACAGGGCCTATAACAGTGCAATTTACATCATGCAATTTATCATGTCATAAATATTATGTTTTTTAATTAGTATTCCATTTTGAATTTTCAGCAAGGAACTATGGGTAAAATTACATTTCATTACAATGACAAAATACTTTCTTTCATAACTTGAATATAATGCAAATTAGGTCAAATTTTCAGTGATCATATTAATATATATTGTTGTAACTTGTATAAGCTACTGTCATCAATAAATTATAAAATATACTAGTATACTAAGAATTAAGCAATTGGTAGAAAAATGTAAAAATTCAAAAATAAATATTTTCAGTTCTGTTGCCATGATGACCAATTAAATAATAATAATGAAATAATTTTCTTAATTGTTCACACCAGTGTCTAATGATGTTTTACTTTACCCACAATTCTATGCTGGAGAATCAAGATGGACACATCGATGAAAAGCTCATTATCTAAAGAATAAAATGTATAAAAACTGTTAATTGCATTCTGCTACATTTGTAGAGCTCTTTCATCTGGGAACATTATGTTTGGCTAGATTCACGTTTTAGTTCTCTAACAGTTTTCAGCATGTTTTGTTACAACAGATAAATACAAATACTTAGTAGTTGAAAATAAATTTTAAAAAGTTTGTTGAGCATTTTATGTACTTTTAATTATTTTTGTGTCATTAATTCATATTTGTTATATAAAATGAAATCTAGCACTTCACACAAAAAAACTTATGGCTTTAACTTTATTTTTTCCATCTGAAGGTGCAAGTGAGCATGTTATCACTCAATGGTAGAAATTTAGTTGTTTCAAGAAAAGTTGAAACAGGATTTTGTGTTGTTGTATCTGTGCTGATTACAGGTACTGAACTTTAAATAAATAAGTACATGTTTATTTATGTTCTTTGCAAATACATTTGGAGCTATAAGTCCTGGACCACTATTGTACTGGATTGATAACCATTCAATGGTTTTGTGCTATCAGCCTGTTCTGTTTAAGATCATACACATATCATACATGTTGGGATACGTATGCACATGGATTTATGCATTCAAAACTTCCAGAAAGGGAAGCCATTTTATTGCCAAAATTCTCCCAAATCATGCATTTCTGTCAATTCAGAATCAAATCTCAGTTATGTTATGCATGTTACTTTGTTATGTAGATCAGATTCAAATATCAACATAAGTCTGACATACCATGCTTTGAGAAATACTTACAGATTGATTCACTACAGTATGAACTTAACTTGTTTTTAATGTGTTGCCTTTAATTAATTAATTTTCTCTTTGCAGCAACTGCAGATGAACTCTTAAAATTGGCTGTTGCTGAACAATTAGAACAAAATAGATTATTGTCAACAGAAGCCAAATATGTATTGCTATACAAGGATCGAAGTCTTGTCAAATATATTCCGGGGTCAACTGAAACATTCATGCTAAAAAAATACAAGATTAAAATGAAGCAACCGTATACCAAGTTGTGTTTTTATTTATGTCTCGAAACTGCATATGCAGGTAATTTTTTTAAGTGATATTTAACACTAAACGCCAAAACTGTGAACAATGTGCACAATGTTCATGTTATACAGTGACTAATAACCCTCTTGCTACTTGAGGCCTTGTAAAGTAGCAATCACTGTGAATATGATATACAAATATAAAATATCAAAAGAAAATGCAACTGTATGTGATCATGTCTGTGCCTGAAATAATATTTGTGACTCCCGTGTGCTAAGCACACAATGGGAGTCCTCTGCAGTTAACCTGTCTGTGTTTATGTGTGTGTGTCTGTCCGTTCCGCTGATATCTCAAGAACCGTATGTTGGTTTCTAATGAAACTTGGTGTATAGATGCTCTGGGCTAATGCGCAGATTTGATATCTATGTTTTGGTTGAAACCCATGCATATTAATTACCTGATTTGCATGATAATTAGCTAATTTTTAGCTGTTCCTTGACTGTTCAGCTGATATCTAAAGAGCCATTCATTAAATTTTGATGAAATTTGGTACATAGATGATTAGTTTTGGGTAAAAATCCATGCATATAATTAACCTAATTTGCATAATGATTAATCAATTTTCGCTTTTCCACTGATATCTCAGGTACTAATCATCACATTTCAATGAAACTTACATAGATACATAGGAAGATGCACAGATACATATGCGAAATATTAATTACCCAAATTGCATAATTGATAAATTTTCAGCTTTTGATATTTCAAGTACTATTACTTTTCAATGAAACTTGGTACAAACTTGGTGATGTTCTAGGACAATGCACAGAGCGGATTAGTTTTGAGATAAAATCAGTGAATATTTAATCAACTAATTTTCAAAATTAGTTAATTTTTGGCTTTTACACTGATGTAATGGCAATTATTTCATTTCTGATGAAACTTGGTACATTGATGCTCCAGAACAATGCACAAACCCGCTCAGTTTTTAATTAAAATCAGATCATATTAATTACCAAATTAGCATTATAAATCATAATTTTTGGTTCTAATCACATTCCAATGAAACTTCGTACATAGATGGTCTGTGACAGTACTTATCTTATTCAATGATTTTTGGTACATATATACTCTAACACAATGTGATGATCAAATTAATTTTAGGTTCATATACATGTATAATAATTACCCAATTTGCACAATAATTTACATTTCTGCTTTCCGCTAATTTAGTTAGGATTAATCATCACATTATAATGAAACTTTGTACATGTGCACCCTGAGAAAATTTACAGACCTAAATCCATGTATAATAATTGCTTAATTTGTATAATAATTCATTTGGTTCACTGAGGTAAACCCTAAAAAATATAAAATAGTTTAAGTTCTACATTGTTGAATAAAAAAAATCAGATTTAAATTGAATTCATCGCAGAGGTGCTTTCGAATAAATTATACTAAAAACCATGGATGAAAAATCAAATGTATTTTCTGCATGTATTAAATTTTGATGATGTAAATCACATTTTTTTCATGTTATGCATCTCAAATAGCAGACAAAAATTAGTTGCCAAGCTTCTCGTTTGAAAATCAAGTCTTAAATTTTGAATTAATTCTAATGTGTCTCTAATACTCTCAGCACACAGGCGTTCTTTCTAAGCTTTTTTTGATTATTTAATATGTTCAGACTTGTCACATTCACAGTAAATTTGTTTCAATACTTGCAAAGTTTTTTGTTTTTTTAATACTGATACAATTTTATATTTGTCGTCCATCTCAAGAGTACAACCAAATGAGCACTGATAAAGATTATCACTATGTTGACACAGATGATAATAGTGATACTGTTGATGAACATTGAACAATGCCATCATGATATTAAAGGAGAAGAAATAGAAAATGTAAGTTTTACTACTACAGTTTTGGATTACTGGTATATAAGTATATAACACTTTGAGTGATGTCAATACCAAGTTTAAATGAGATAAATCTTGGCATACCTAAGTTGATATTCAAGTGTAGATTTTTGGAGGGATTAGCAAATGCTTCTCTAGGAAATGATGATAGACTTGTAAACATGATTAAAATGGTTCTCCTTGCCTTGCATGCAAGGTGGATGAAGGTATATGAGTGTGTTTGTCTTTAATAAATAATTATACCTACATGTATTATAGTGATGGGTACACAAAGAAGTGTATCAATTAAAACAACATGAGTGGCATTTTACCTTTCAAATTACTGAATTTGAATTTTTTTTTAAATTACAGGAACATGAGAATGAAATTGAAACTATAGAAGATGGTAACCCAGATATAGATACTGAAGTGGCTTTTGGAAACAATCCAAATATTGATTGTACTGGTTCACTCGATGATACTCTGCCTATTCTGTGAGTATACATGCAAGCATATTTCTGTATTAATACACATATCAATGGCAATACAATTTTGAATCTTGTACATACAAATTCAATCTGTCAAAAGTTCCTTGTAATTTTGTTTTCAACACTTTTGACAGTTTTTAAAACTACTTTATTTAAATCTGGTTTTTGAAATTGAATATCCAGTAAAATTTTTGTTACAAAATTGACCTTGCCCAAATCAAAGCTTTTTAGCTCATAACATATCCTCAGTAATAACAGGATTTTGTATAATATTATTGCATACAAAGTTATCACAAAGAATGTATAATAAGCATTATACCGGTAAATACATATTTATCATAAATTTTCATTTCAGAACCCCATATGGAAACTATTGCCAGGTGATGAATATTTCTGATGAAGATAATGAAGAATCTGATCAGAATATTATGGATCATGAACAAGTAATCATACCAACAATTCAGAGTCAAAGGTGATTGCTTAAATGCAAAAATCAATTTTATCTTGTTTTTTTTCATTTTCTGTCTTGTAAAGTACTTCAACTGACTGGTTAGCTGAAAGTTTTTATTAGTCCCCGTTCGGACGAAGTCGAGGACTTATAATTCAGTCTCCGTCCGTCCGTGTGTCCGTGCGTCTGTCCGGAGTCATATCTCAGAATCCCTTGTACCGATTCTGTTCATTCTTTGCATGTGCCTAGTACTTTATGTGGGACATATGCACATGCAGTGGTTTAGCGATTCGATTTAAAATGGCCGACTGGCAGCCATCTTGTTTTTTGAAAATGTTGTATTTTGGACATGCTTTGTCAATTTTCATTCAAACTTGGTACATAGATTATACATGTTGGGATACATGTCCATGATGATTTATTTAACAATTGGATCAAAGATGGCCGACTGGCAGCCATCTCGTTTTTTGAAAATGTCGTATTTTGGACATGCTTTGTCAGTTTTCATTCAAATTTTGTACATAGATCATACATGTTAGGATACATGTCCCCGACCGTCTTTGAGTTCCTGAGTCTGTCCGTCCGTGTGTCCGTCTGTACGTGCGTCAGTCTATCCAACGTCATATTTCAGAATCCTGTGGACCGATTCCGTTCATTCTTTGCATGTGCCTAGTACCTTATGTGGTATATATGCACATGCATTGCTTTAGCGATTCGATTCAAAATGGTCGACCGGCAGTCATCTTGTTTTTTGAAAATGTTGTATTTTGGACATGCTTTGTCAGTTGTCATTCAAACTTGGTACATAGATTATACATGTTAGGATACATGTCCATGACGATTTATTTCGCAATTGGATCAAAAATGGTCGACTGGCTGGCATCTTGTTTTTGTTTTTTTATGCGGTATCTTGGACGTGCTCTGTCATTTTTCATTCAAATGTGGCACATACATGTACTTTATACATGTTAGGATGCATGTCCATAACAATTTGTTTCAAAATCTGGTCAAGGATGGCCGATTGACAGCCATCTGACTTTTTGGCCTTACTACTATATTTCCACAATTTATGTACCATTTTCATTCGTATTTGCCACATACATCATACATATCAGTGTGTTGCATAATCAGATCAAAGATGGCTGAATAATGGCTGTTTTTATTTTGGCCATATTACTATGACACGAAACACGTGTTTTGATGTAAATAAACAATCTGTTGTATACGCCACTTGGAACTCAAGTTTCAAAGACATGCTCGCGACAACCCCTCCGCTTTAATATGACGAGCACAAAGAGAACTTAACGGGGACTGTGTCATTTTCAATGACTTGTTAAATAAGAATTTTCACTTGTACAAGAATACTGCATATGCTGTGGCAGTACTTTCATTAGCAAGAGTTTGAATTCTGTGTAAATATTGTATTGTAGGCGCGTACCAGCCTATGGGTCTTATATCAAACATGATAGATTTATTTGGTAATCAAAATATATTTTGAAAGATCATGTTATCGGTATATTTCATATAGACATTTTTCTATAATTTTTTTTTTGTATGTTTATGCATTAAAGAAGTTTACAAGAATTGTTGAGTGAGTTTATTCAGAGTGTTCAGGTTGATGATGTCAGCACTGTTATCATTCGAAGATCTAAAATCCTGAGAACTACTCTAAAAGCCATTAGTAAGAATGGGTTTAATATAAGAGGAAAGCTTTTTGTGGAGTTCAGTGGGGAGGATGCTCATGATGACGGTGGACCACGGAGAGAATTTCTAAGGTATGAATACAAATCAAATTTGAAATCCCCAAAAAGGGAGTCGACTTAGACATATGCATGTTTGTTAATAGCTTACATGTATCACAGTTATTCAAAAACTATGTACCTTGAACATGATCATTGTTTTAATTACAAGCATTTTTATTCTCAGTTCAAAAATTTTGAAAACTTAAGTGACTTATAATCAGTTTCAATCTGTCTCGCTTTCCGTCTATCCATAGTTGTATTTCAAAAACCTCTGGAACAAATTTGTTTATTCTGTGCACGTCCTTAGTACTTTATTTGTGACATATGCACATGCAGTGGTTTAGCAATTCAATCAAAGATGGCCTTTTGGTCCCAAAACTATATCTCCAAGGCTTATGGACCATTTGCATTCATATTTGGCACATACATCATACATGTTGGAATACATGTCCATGTCAGTTTGTTTCATAATCATATAAAAGATGGTCTATTGCTGGTTATCTTCCTATCTGGTCATACAACTGTATTTGATATCCATAATACTGGAGGCATTTTACTTGAGTTTGGATGTAAAATTGCATGAATATGAGAAATAGCAAATAGTTTGTGTCCATAAATTACCAGTAGATTATAAATCATTTCATTTAATAAATATGATTTTTGTTGATACTAGATTAGTTTAGTTTTATTACAAAATGTACTCTCAAATACAGACCGTACCGTATGTATTTGGTCACATGACCATCGATTTGCATATCCAATTTGATTGCATATATATTATGCATGTAGCAATACATGTTCTTGAAACATACATTTATGTGTTGAAAAGTTATTATTGTTCTTTGAATTATTTGAGTAATTACAAAATGTCATCAACATCAACAATGTAGAACTTAAGCTGCATTAAAATATAAAATAGTTTAACAAATTTGTTCTTGCTAACAGGTTGTTAATGCAGGAAGTTGGTGCTAGTATGGGGATTTTTGAAGGGGACCAGTTAACCAGAGTTTTCAGCCACAATGTACGCCTAATCAGTGATATGATGTATTTCAAGGCTGGACAACTTGTTGCCATGTCATTGCTAAATGGTGGTCCTGGTCTTCAGTGTATGGCTGATTCGGTTTACAACTACATGATTGGTATTGAACCGGGAAATCTCACAATTGACTTGATTCCAGATAGTGATATGAGAGTTAGGGTACAAGAGGTAAAACATCAATTGTATTGAAGATGACTAGTATAGTTTTATAGTCTTCAACCAGTTTCTACACAAAATCCGATCTTCAGAGCGATATTTATGAATATTATTTTCAGTGACCCTTTGTACAATACAGTCAAAGTATGCACATTCAGTTATTCTTATTATATATGTTATCTAAGGCTGTGTATTTCTTATTCAAAGATGAACATTGTGACATTCATGTCTTATTTAGATAAATGACATTATATAAATCATATTTTATAATAATAATACATTTTATTTAGCTATTTCCATAATAATGACTAAAAAAAAATAGAATTAAAATGATACATTCTCAATTAACTACTTTTTTTCATGCAGCATATATCCAATGACCTGACTATATTATCATGAATTAGCCACAATTTCGTGGTAATTTTGTTTTGATATACCCACCCTCTTTTTTTCAAGCTTCAGAAATGTTCCACTTCAATTGAATTAAATAAGTTTATTGAGCAAAATGGTGACTGGATTGCGGATAATGGATATCCTGATATCTTCACCAGTGATATCAAAGATGTTGAAGAAATTTGCCATTTTCTTCTGTTACAACTAATTTTGTTCAGGTTTGTTGAATTACTGTTTCATGTACACATATGCAAGGTTATTAGCATGACCCTTTCCCACCTAAGTAGGGATATAGTCACTCTGCGGTTAGTTCTAGAATATATAATTATGAATATCTTTACTGTTTTCCCCACAGACCCTGATCAATCTACATTATGACTTCAGATACATTGTTGATATTTTTAGTGCACATCACTTTTTTTTCCCCGAGATTCGGCCTGATTCAGTTCAAAGTTGAATAGAGCATTTTCAATCAAACTTTGTATTATGACCTTACATATTAGGTTGGTGTGCAAGCCATATTTCTTTTTGAGATACTTGAACAAAAATACCCGACTAGCTGCATTTTTCTTTCATGCTATTTCCTCTGTAAGATATAGTCCAATTCAGTTCAAAGTTTTCACGTAGGTACTAGACTGACAGTAACACAATCTATAATCTGTGTTAGTGTTAAAAAAACATTGATCTTTCATTTCTACATGTCACATGTACTGAACATTTACATCGACTACAGCTAATACTTAACGGGGACTATGCATTATCAATGTTTGTTTTAATAAAATGTGCATATTTTTGTGTTGACATATTTTGTGTTGTAAAGATATTAAATGACCATTGTATCTCATATTTTACCGATATTTCATCTTGCACACTTACCACTGTTATTTCAGATCTAAAGCTGAAATGGATCAGTTTTTCTGTGGCCTGAATGATGTTGGAGGCCTGGGTCAGATTATAAAAGAAAACCATGATCAGTTCAGGGACCTGTTCATTGATCGGGGAAAAACGACTTTGCCGAAAGGACATAAAGAGCCTGTACCAAATTGACTTCAGTGAAAACGGCAGTAACAGACTCAATGAAGAGGAGGATACAATTTATAGTCTGGAGCTATATTTGCAAGCTGTTGAAAGTAAGACATTTTAAATTATTAATGGTATATACATCCTACTTAATATTTAAATGAAGTGATCAATCTCTAATTTGGGAATTATTTTTGGAAATTATTGCTTACTATCTTTTCTTACATTTTGTACTATTTCTAGATGGAGAGCATCCTGTGTCTCTTGAAGACATCCTAGTTTTTGCAACAGGGTCCAACAGAGTACCTCCACTTGAATTTGCAAAACCAATCACTATACAGTTCTCCTCAACATGTGAAAATGAAAAAAGATTCCCATCTTCATCCACATGTGATTTAAGACTTTGGCTTCCTCGTGGTGTTGACATAGACAGTTTTAGTTCATTAATGAATAGAGCCTTACTTGAATCACATGGTTTTGGAAAAATTTAATTTTCATCCTTCCATGAATAATTTACTGTGTACACTCCATGGATTGTAATGCATAATTGCACAAATTCCACCTCTGGATAATTTGAAATTTTACCTTACTAAAATCCTTACTTACCTTACTGAAATCCAATATTTATCTTTGGATAGACTAGTGGGCCAATTGTATTTGCACATGTTGGTGCTACTCAGTACATTTACAACTTCAGGCCTAACTCGCATAGTTAGCCCACTAGTTTATGCAATATTCTATACATTAGATTTTAGTAAGGTATGACTGAATGTATTACAAATTTAAAATAATCTGCAAACTATTCCAATATAGTAAGATAATAGTAAACATGTTTGTTGAACATGACACGTTTTTGTTGCCAATAACCTGCACTCTGGTATTCGTACATTAGAAACTCACATTTGTATATTAAATAATGTATTCCATTATCTGATAGTTAAAAATAGATATCAAGTGGCTAATGGCAGTAAGGTTCTATTAAACAGGCCCATTATTTGTCAGGTATCGTACCTATACTTTGATAATGACGGAAATCAACAACTACTTTTGAAGCCAAGGTCTGGTAAAAGTCCAACCTGTCAAGCGTCTAAGACTTTCATCTGATGGCTTCAAAAATAGCTGTTAATTGCCATGTATGTGCAAGTAGAGGTACGATACTTTGTATCTCAAATTGATACTTCAAAGTTTTAGGCGGTGATTTTTTACTTTGACAGGGACAATTTGAACCTATGTACCTATTTAAGGGGTGACAAAGGATGCTGAACAAAACAACTTTTTGAACAATAGAGAAAAGTCAAATAGCAGTTATATATTAATCATTTCTCATTTTAATAAGTGTGGTAAAAATTGTACAATTTTAATCTCTGCATACACTACTACATGTACAATTTCGTTTGACATATTAGTCATGTTAGGTAGTAATATGAGGTTATTACAAGGATAGCTCAAAGTATGCATGAAGACAGCGGGAGTATCAACCGGTGCACAGCAAAGGTTGATGCGACAGCATACTGTATGAGTTCATACTTTGAGGTATCCTCGTAATAACCTTATTATTATTATACATCTTTTCCTTCCAAGGATACATCATGGGAATGCCGAATTCCAAAAAAGTTTAGAACAAAATCATCAAACCTTTTTGTGTGGAGTCTGTCAAACCCTGGTGGCAGCAATGTTTGTTTTTATTATTAGATTCCATATTTGGAAATCGCATTTCCTTATATGGTAGGATTAAAATACCCCGTAAAATACCGCAAAATTATGGCAGTCTGTAACTTAGTATGGTGTTACGGTGACAGATGTATAATAATATTATAATATGCAGCTTTCTAATCGGTGGTTTGGTTTCTGACCTACTTGATCTTTATGAGTTGGACTAGAAACTGAATTTTTAATGTTTGTTATAAACCACAAAACTGTTATGCAAGTTATTTTTATTAGTTCGAAATAAAATTTATACAATCACTGTGAATCTGCTTCTACCATTGCCTTTAACTGGCAATATAAATGCTTTGCCTGTTCTGTTGTTTTTGGTGGTAAAAGTTTGTAGCGCTTCATTGCATGGTCAATGTATTTATCAATCTGCTCATCCCCTACATAATTAGGTGTATGTGCATGATGGCAAACTTCCTCTGTGGTTACCGGTTGAATCATATCTCTCCAACCTATAAAAAATTAAATAAAATAAAGTTAAACTTGTCATGAGACACGTGGTTGATTGACAGTGATTGATAAGATTTCCATATTTGTAGATAAACATCAAAAAAAAATGTTTGAGTTATTGTAACCACACAACGAAGAAAAGTTTTACTGAAATTCAACAAATATCTTTAAAAACCTGCATCTATAATATGCAGACTAAATAAAAATCAAAGAATGTTCAGAAAGAACGTGTGTGTGTGTACTAAGGGTATTAGAAGCTTTAAGTACAAATAAGAAATACTGTATTTACTATATTAGAAGCACATTATGTTTATTGCATACAAAATCTTTGTGTCTTATTTTTTCCACTAATTTTTCCTCGTCGCAGATGCATGTGCATATTAATGAGGTAGACATGTGGTATGTTAGTCATATATCTGCATGTCATCTGCAGCAGTGCTTCATGCATTACACTTATTTACTACTATTTACAAATTTGGCAATCACTAAGCTATGTATCAAGTTTAATTAATATCTGCTAAGAGAAATTAGGTAATTAATATGCACAAATTAAGGTATCTGCATGTGTGTAAGTTAATACCAATGATTTTCAAAACTTTTCAAAATTTGCTATGCATTTTGAAAAGTATGGCCACTCTAAGTTAAACAATGCATGCAAATAAACAAGTGAAGGTTTAAGAACAACGTTTAGAATCCATAAAAAAAATGAACGTAGGCTTTACCTGATAATTCAGGACAGTGATATAGTATATTAGGAATACCACATGGTACATGAAGCTCCTTCTGATGCCTGATAGGATGATTGTTCCACTGTGTTATCACTTGATCTAATTCTATTTGGACTATTTCTAAATAGCAATGGCGAATTAGACACCTAAAAACAAGACAAGACAATGCAATGCGAATTTCCCAGTTCGAAGTTAAACATCAATCTACACAATAGACTGCTAAAGAATCAGCCTAATGGATAGAAGACTTCTGATGTTTATCTTCCTAAAAAAATGACAATGTACTGTGTCATTAGCTAATTGTTTTGGATAATTTTGACACAATGTTCTTGACATATCACAAAAAGGTAGTTTATAAGGCCGTTGTCATAGCAATGAATATTGAGAACCATACAAAGTTTTAGAACAAGCCATGCTTTGTGTTATTTACACCATAATACAATATCATTTCCTTGACACATATTCAAACTGGGACACTTGTTTAACACAACTACAGGTTGAAAATTATGGTAATCAAACTATATTTACTTGTGTAAATGATTTCTAGAAGAAAACAACCTTTCTTCAACCATTGATGCAAAATATTGACGCCACCATTCAGTCCAAGAGCGCAAAAGGAATGACCAAAAACATTCTATTCTCTAAATGAATAAATGAAGATAAACTAATTAAATAAATCAGCAACAAATTGATTTAAAATCACAAATGTTGATTGAATGTATGGTGCAAATATATCAATAAATAATAATAGCCAATGACAACTATGTAGAGTCCTATTATTTTCTATGGTGATTATACCAACTTTAATTTAAAATTATTTATTACCTGATTCGCAAAAAAGGTCTGCTCTGCTCTGATTTGCAAAGGACATCCTGTTCACAAATGTCACAGTAATTACATAGTGGCAATAATCTGTTTCAAATGTAGTCTCTAACATTGATAAAGTGATATAGAATCAAATCTATAAAGTCAACACACAATACTGTAATGTATAGCGCATTAAAACACCATTTTATGGCGTCATTGCCTCGGACATGGGGGGGGGGGTATTCACTTAAATATAGGCTTGAATAAATCTTGTAAATTTTTGAGGTTATCCCTCCTCCTTGCCCTATTTATTAAAACTATAACAATCTCTACCGAACCACAATTGATGAGAAGGGCAAGCCACGCTCATTAACCCTTATAAAATCAAAATTTACTCTTTGGGAGGTCATTATGTTCTTTGTTTAAATAAATTTACTTGTGAATACAGATTTACATTATCCTGTAATAATGGACAGCTACAACATCATAAAAACCTCAAATTCAAATAGTGGGGATTTAATAACATGCAATAATGAGCAGAATGTTGTCTTAATATAAAACATGTACCTTTCATTTCATCCACACAGTTGAGGTAGTAATAGGCAATAACGCTAGGGTCACTGTTTGTGCTGGCTGCCTTCACCCATAAAATTTTTCTTGAATATCTGAAATTGACAAGATATTTTATTTTACTCAAAATATGCAATACATTATAAAAAAGGCATGATACACACGATATGTGCACATATCTGTTTGAGAATTGTTAACAAAAACTTACCCATCTATACATCCACTTATACATATGCTATATGGCTTCAGCTTGTCATAGCTATAACAAAGGATAACTACATTAGATAGTATAATGTCATGTAATATATTGTAGTCTTTCTCATGTACTATAAGAACCATAATCTTAGAGTCATCCTAGCCAACTGTCCCTCTCTATTATATAAACTCAGTATCAATTTAGCTAGAACATATGAAGTAACACTCACCCATCCATATGCCATGTTTGATTTGGGCCCTGAAAATGAAAAAAGTATGTTAATGACACCAATATTTCAAAGTCATGTTCAGGTACATCATACAAAATTGTTTCTACAGTTCAAATGTCAAGTATACATGTCTAATTTCACAGAAAGTTATACAATTACCCCACGATGATACAATCCTCTTTTGAATCGTTTCTTTGACCTCATCTCAACACCTTCTGGGTCCAGAGCACGCATTAATTTTGCAATAGTTTGTCTACAGAGTTTAGGGAAACACAGTATCATTATGTATATATGAAATGCCAATGCTGCCTTATATTGCTGTCTAATTATATATTACAAACACAAAGTATGTAGTATAATGATGTTAGCATGTAGTATAATGATGTTAGCATGTAGTATAATGATGTTAGCATACAATATAATGATGTTAGCATACAATATAATGATGTTAGCATGTAGTATAATGATGTTAGCATATAGCATAATGATGTTAGCATACAGTATAATGACGTTATCATGTAGTATAATGATGTTAGCATACAGTATAATGATGTTAGCATGTAGTATAATGATGTTAGCATACAGTACAATGATGTTAGCATGTAGTATAATGATGTTAGAATATAGCATAATGATGTTAGCATACAGTATAATGACGTTATCATGTAGTATAATGATGTTAGCATACAGTATAATGATGTTAGCATGTAGTATAATGATGTTAGCATACAGTACAATGATGTTAGCATGAAGTATAATGATGTTAGCATACAGTATAATGATGTTAGCATGTAGTATAATGATGGTATCACACAGTATAATGATGGTAGCACGTAGTATAATGATGGTAGCATATACATGTAATGTGACATAACAGTCACATAAAAATTCTTTCGGACAGGAGAAACACACTCCTTGGTAGTGATAATAATGTGGAATTGTGTTCTTCATTATTTATAAATTACTTATTATTACTTATATATTGGTATATTAACAATAATAAAGTAATAATAATAATAGTTACCTAGATACATTTAAGCTGTATTTTTGTTTCACCAAACGCCACATTGCTCTATAACCTAATTTTGATGAAGAGCCATTAAGTTCATACTGTGAAAAAAGATGTTCCAAAAGTAACATTATTTTATTATTTATAACATTATTTAAAATAAAAATAGTTAGAAAGATTCTGGATCCATTGTTATTACAATTGAAAAAAACACAATAGGTTCATATTATTAATGGTTCTGACCTGGTGTTAATCATCGAACACGCAAGTGTTCCGCTAATTATTCGTGAATTGTCACAGACTTGACCATCGAACGCGAGAGATCAAAAAATTGTACCGTCATAAATGGGGTCTGTTCTGGTGTTAATCATCTGACGCTAAAGTGTATCGTTCATACAGGCCGGGAATATTTCACAGATTTAAAACCTTGTCTTCAGTATTTTTGAATAATTTCCTTACTTAATGTACAGAGTATGGCCACTTAAACAAACTAATTAATTGTAACCCATAGACTAGAAACCACTATTGTAAACAACGCAATCGTAGGGTCTGCGGGGAAACAGTCGAAAGCAAGATCTTTTAATTGTCATTATCTTCTTTTTGGTATGTCTTCGATCGCACGCAAAGTTTCGATACCAAGCAATTTTCGCCATGATGTTCTTTGCCAGCACGATTTGACCTGAAACAAAGTTCTTTGACCTAACAGGTCACGTCTTTCATTAACCAATCAAAATGCTGTGTCGTACTGACGAAATTTTCTGATTATTGAAGATCATTTTTTTCAACACAATGCAGAAGTTAATTACCGCGATGTTAAAATGCGATTTGTAGCACTGATTTCGACGGAAAAAAATGATTTTTCCCTAAAAACTGGCAATTCGCAATTTTCGAAAGGTAATCTGTGTGTGGAAGAAGTGTTTAACCTTCACGGTCGCCAACAGGTCACGTCGTTCACATCCCTATCATGATAGTCTCAATAACCAGGTTCCAGGAATGGCCTCCATGGGGTTTAATTTTAAGCATTTCAAATGCCTCTCAACGCTACAGTTATAATAAAAAACTAAACCATTGTAATTGTATTTCAAATACAGTTTTAAATCTACACAACTGTAAATTAAGGCCACATTGAGGCTCGCTTTAAATAGTTAAAGTCCTTTGTAATAACGAAACTAATGAGCACTTTCCATTGTATGAGAGTATGTTTTCCTTATATGATTTTTCAAAAAAATATCTGAACAGTTTAAAAACGTAACACATGCAAACAAACTCAGTTCTATGCTGTCAGTTACCAAAAGATGCAAACAATGTAATTGCTTTTGGTGGAAATGTGTGAAATATCGGCGACACCCCAACATCAAAGAAAATTAAGATATAAAATATTTGGAAACAGCGGATCTGAGTTCATTATTACATGCTCTCGCTATCTTACTACATTGCATTGCTCCGAAGAAAACATGGAATACGTTCAGTCAATACGCAATCAGAATAAACTGGTTTATAAAGTGTTAATCTACGTAAAACAGAAGTCTCTTGCCAATAGTGTAATATCCTATAAATGTGAGCAGAGGTGACGAGGATTACGTAACGCCAAGGTTCGTGTTAAAAAAGGCGAAGATATATTTCGGTTGAAAGACCACACCCATGCACCAAACCAGCCCTGGGCGGAGGACCAAAGTGGTCGCCATTCAACCATACTTGATCAAATGGTAATGAAAACTAATGGTCATATGTAAGTCACCAAACATAGTATGGTTGTTAAAACTGAATGTGGCACGTACAGACGGATGTAACTCAAATTAATAGCCCCCGATTTTGGAAAAATGTGCATACCATTATTGCAGCCTCAGCTTCTTCCTCGCTGCACCGAGAGGACCTACTCAAACCAAGTGTCTTTATTCTATAAAGCAGTTGACGGGGACTGCAAAGCAATATCAAGAAGAAAATTATTTAATACTCTGGCACATCTTTGCGTCTGTGTAATCATGGAGCTAAAAAAAGCTCCACGGTGTAATGTTAAAGCGGAGGGGGTCGTCACCTGCGCATGCGCGGGAATTGAATTCACGTGACGATACACAAGCTAAAAACGCAAAGGCTTTAACAATATGGTAGTCAGTCACAAAATTTCAAAAACAAGAACACTGATATACAATGTGCACAGCCCATTCATAATGAAATATGCATATCTGTGTTATTCTGAACATATTTTCAGCATGTACAATGTAGTAAAGTACTTATGGCATATGTCAATCAAAATGAACTTACATTTCATATTTTATATCTAATTGTTCTGTCGTTTCTTTTAACTCTATCATGCATGCATACTTAAAAACCCGCATTGTTTTGATGACTAAAACAGCATATTTGCATTTATTTTAAATAATTTATGAATAATCAATAAATCACACAGTCCTTTCAATATTTATGTTGACATTGATGTTATACTTTAAATAATAATGTTGAATGTCGTAACAAGAATGAATTTTTGCTTTTCATTTTGCACATGGTCCATTACGGCATTACAGTTTCCACAATGAACGAATGTAGATTAATTTTCTTCCCCAACTACGAGTGAATGGCGTAACTCATCCACGCAAATGTGGTTGGAACAACCTGTTTCGAAATTTGTAAAGTGGTTTAAATATATTTAAAATATTAAAATATCCGAGTCGAATCCCCAAATAACCTATGTGTTTCTTTAATATGGCTGACGACATACACGCACGCGTGCTGATACTGAAAACAATGTAACTCACTGTACATAACCAAAACCTGTATAATTACCTTAAATGAATATCTTGATGTAAATCCAGTAATTGCAAAATCATGAACTGCGAGTAACCCGCATGAAATAATGCCTCAATTGCCTCATATTCTGCATCCAAACATAGCAATGAAACAAAACATAGCATGAAATGTAAGTTTACATTAAAGAATCCTTAAACAAATATTTGTTCACTAAACGTGCTACAAATATAAGTTATATGATGTCTTGCAGCGCCTACTATCTATTACATTGACGCCAAATGACTAATGATGTAGCAACCGGGCAATACATGATAAATGAAAGCTAACCTCAACGGAAATTCATTGTAATAAATGTATTGAAACATTACCTACCATTGCTGAATTTTTGAAGAAAAATTGGTCTGTTCATTACGCAGGCTGAAAAAAATGGAAAACTTAAACACTTAGGGGTCGCCTAAAACTAAAGGGTGAATTGGAAAATAAATCCTGTGCTGCAAAAGCGTGGCAAACACCCTTGTGAAAGAAGGCCATTCTTGTAAATAAATAAATAAAAAGAAAGTATGCTGCAATGCTAGACAAGATATATTTTGAAATGTCAAAATACTAGTAATCTCCACGTAATATCATTACCCCTCCCCCGCAGAGAGCTACTATATTGGTCCACCCCTTACTTAGTGTATTTGTATGCTAATATACTAAATACTAATAATGTGTATATAAACCTTTTGTAAAACGTTGGCCATTTTTATTTTACACCATCTCAGTTTGAATTAAAATCAAAAACTTGTCAGATTTTAACAGAAAAAGGAAATTACAACAACGACGGTGCAATGACACGAGCATTTTCTATTCAATCACATTCTCTCAACAATCCGGTATTTTTGCAAAGTCAAGTGATAGAAAATGTTAATTTCAAACTTACCGATATCAGCAATACGTTGTAAAACTTGTTGGTATTATCCCGCAATTATAAATATACGTAAAATGAACGCACTACGACACGTACGGCTACACGAGAAAATCGTACGATACGATGTACTTCCGGGTCATAGTTATGCTAATCGATGTTATTTTTCAAGTAGCGGAGCGATTTTCATATAGCGGAGCGATTTTCATATAGCGGAGCGATTTTCATGTAGCCGACCGATATTTTTCAAGTAGCGGAGCGATTTTCATATAGCGGAGCGATTTTCAAGTAGCCGACCAATATTTTTCAAGTAGCGGAGCGATTTTCATGTAGCCGACCGATATTTTTCAAGTAGCGGAGCGATTTTCATATAGCGGAGCGATTTTCATGTAGCCGACCGATATTTTTTAAGTAGCGGAGCGATTTTCATATAGCGGAGCGATTTTCAAGTAGCCGACCGATATTTTTCAAGTAGCGGAGCGATTTTCATATAGCGGAGCGATTTTCATGTAGCCGACCGATATTTTTCAAGTAGCGGAGCGATTTTCATATAGCGGAGCGATTTTCAAGTAGCCGACCAATATTTTTCAAGTAGCGGAGCGATTTTCATATAGCGGAGCGATTTTCATGTAGCCGACCGATATTTTTCAAGTAGCGGAGCGATTTTCATATAGCGGAGCGATTTTCATGTAGCCGACCGATATTTTTCAAGTAGCGGAGCGATTTTCATATAGCGGAGCGATTTTCAAGTAGCCGACCAATATTTTTCAAGTAGCGGAGCGATTTTCATGTAGCCGACCGATATTTTTCAAGTAGCGGAGCGATTTTCATATAGCGGAGCGATTTTCATGTAGCCGACCGATATTTTTTAAGTAGCGGAGCGATTTTCATATAGCGGAGCGATTTTCAAGTAGCCGACCGATATTTTTCAAGTAGCGGAGCGATTTTCATATAGCGGAGCGATTTTCATGTAGCCGACCGATATTTTTCAAGTAGCGGAGCGATTTTCATATAGCGGAGCGATTTTCAAGTAGCCGACCAATATTTTTCAAGTAGCGGAGCGATTTTCATATAGCGGAGCGATTTTCATGTAGCCGACCGATATTTTTCAAGTAGCGGAGCGATTTTCATATAGCGGAGCGATTTTCATGTAGCCGACCGATATTTTTCAAGTAGCGGAGCGATTTTCATATAGCGGAGCGATTTTCATGTAGCCGACCGATATTTTTCAAGTAGCGGACTAATTGTATATATGGGCCACCGTACATGAGACCAGCTTGAAATGTTGGACCGCGGTCACTGAATTACACTCAATTTACTTTTAGTTTATAACAAGATTTCTCACCAACGATTATTGTTAGGATAAAACGCTCTCACCCGCATGTTTGACACTTTCGGTAGAACAGCCCATGCAAAATTCAAGCCAATGCAATACCCAGGGAACGCAGCGTACTCGATAATGTAGTTCACTAATTAGTCCGTTTTCATTTGGCAGAAACGGCAAATAACCTTTCCACTGAACAAACTGGCCAATATTTTCAGTTTGGGACGTCGTTTGAGAAAAAATTTACACTCGGGCGAAGGGTATACTTCTATTTTATAGATTGTGTGGTTCAAGTTACAAAGTGATCACGCGTATCGTCGATATTCAACGTAAAACAGGCTCCAAAGCACTGGCGAGACTCGTTCATCGAGATAGCGTTGTACAGTTACAAAAGATATATTACGTAATCCTATGCGCATACAAAGGTTGTTTATTGATTGGACATAAGTGAGAGATTATAGTTACTTCCAAAGTAACCAAGAACCGCACGACTGGGGTTATTGTGGAAGCTACTGCAATTTTTAATGTAGGCCAACTGTGATCAGTGTGAATCGCCGCGTGTTTTCTACACAATGTCCAAGTTGCCGACAACGATCATATCGGTATATAATAAAATAAAATGAAATGTGCCTTGTTAATGTAGATGCAGGCGTGCTAGCTGGAGACGAGAGATAGAAACAGCTCGATCCGACAGAGTATGTGTGTCGCTGTTCGGTCGAGCGGCAACCGGGACTGGCGTAACGATTATTCAATTGTATTTATATCTCAGTTTCTTACTGGATATTAAAATTTAGTTGTGATAAATAATTTGTCGTTTGGGACAACGTGTGAAAAAAGTACTTGCCATACCCCAAAGCCGGCCTGTAAAAAGATAACCCTGCCTGGTATACAAAAATCATGGAGCTCCATGCAGGAAGTAAACATGCATTACAGTTCAGCTCTGAACATTTGACGTCATAATTTTGCGGGGACACTCCGTATAAGGAGTGAGGTGATTGAAACGTTTAATCTTAGTTGCTGTTAATTAATTAGTTAATTGCTGTTAATTGATAAGTACCAAGAATTTTGAGCCCTTCACTGTTGTATTGCATTCACCCATTGTATGTTCATGGGAGTTTCTGTTTGACCTTTCCATGACCCAACCCATAGTCCTTTTTATTTTCCATAGTTTATACGTGCATTAGGGAATTAGGGACTGGTATTTTTTTCCTGGGGGGGTGACCGGGAAAAACGGGGGAACAAGCTATTTAAAAAATGGATAAAGTGTGGGGGGTGCCTTTTTCCCATTGCCTGGGAAAGGGAGGCCTATCAATTTTGTTATGTACAGAAAAAAACACACATAGTTTAAACAGACGTAATATTGAGGTTCTTCTAATTAGATCACCATTTAACCGCATTCCATGCCCAATAGAGTATATTCTCATTGGTTCCAGCGTTATCCAACTCACTGAGATGGCAAGAAACATCGAGGTTATCTTTGATCACAGCTTCAAGAAGCACATATGTGCAACATGTCGGTCTATATACTTTCACCTACGTAAAATTGGTTACATACGACGCTTCCTCTCCAAAAATACATGTAATCATTCATGCATTAATATCTTCAAAACTTGATTACGGCAATTCACTTCTATTTAGACTACCAGAGAACATTACAAAGTCACTACAACATGCTCATAACACAGCAGCAAGAATTGTGACACACACAAAGAAACGTGAACATATTACACCGAGTATACAAGATTTGCATTGGCTGCCGGTGAAACTCAGAATTGAATACAAGATGCTACTAAACACCTACAGGGCACAGAATGACATGTCACCTTGTTATATATCAGACTTAATTCACTTTAGATCTTCACATCGCGAACTTAGTTCAACAAACAAGGAACTCTTACATGAACCAAGATATAAATCAGAATCATTCGGCAAACGTTCTTTCTTATGTGCTGCACCACGGCTTTGGAACACATTACCACTTGAACTACGCAAGCACCAACATTGAACAGTTTCAAGACTCAACTTAAGACTCATCTTTTTAGGAAAGCCTTTAACAACTAGTCATATCTATGTATAGCGCCATTGAACATTACCTTGATTTGGATACTGGCGCTTTATTATTATTATTATTATTATTATTATTATTATTATTATTATTATTATTATTATTATTATTATTATTATTGTAATTTGTTATTGCAGTTCATGAAGTTTCCTTTAACACTTTCAAAATTCAAACTTTTATGTTTTTAATATAAAGTTTATTGTATTTTTTAATTGTTAATAAACAACCAGTGCATGCACTCAAATATTTTTCGTCTTTGAATAACTCATCAGAATACCAAAGAAGGTAGCAAAATTTAGTATAATATATTTGAAATAAAATGTATAATTAATAAAAAATATCAAAACAGTATATAACATAACCTGGTATATGAACTCTTGAATGTCAATATCACCATCACCATTTCAAAATTACAAGTGTGTTTTAAAGCATCACTGTTGCCATGACTAACAACACTGGATGCCATCATTGCCACTGTCATGGACAATACCAATATGAATCCAAATAATAAACACTGCTATGACTGACAACACTGTCATGGACGGTATCATCACCTTATACTAAAATATGTTTGAATATTTAGAGTACGGCATCATCATCTTATGCTAAAATATGTTTGAATATTTAGAGTACGGTATCATCATCTTATACTAAAATATGTTTGATTATTTAGAGTACGGCATCATCATCTTATACTAAAATATGTTTGATTATTTAGAGTACGGCATCATCATCTTATACTAAAATATGTTTGAATATTTAGAGTACGGTATCATCACCTTATACTAAAATATGTTTGAATATTTAGAGTACGGCATCATCATCTTATACTAAAATATGTTTGAATATTTAGAGTACGGCATCATCATCTTATACTAAAATATGTTTGAATATTTAGAGTACGGCATCATCACCTTATACTAAAATATGTTTGAATATTTAGAGTACGGCATCATCATCTTATACTAAAATATGCTTGAATATTTAGAGTACGGCATCATCATCTTATACTAAAATATGTTTGAATATTTAGAGTACGGCATCATCATCTTATACTAAAATATGTTTGAATATTTAGAGTACGGCATCATCATCTTATACTAAAATATGTTTGAATATTTAGAGTACGGCATCATCACCTTATACTAAAATATGTTTGAATATTTAGAGTACGGCATCATCACCTTATACTAAAATATGTTTGAATATTTAGAGTACGGCATCATCATCTTATACTAAAATATGTTTGAATATTTAGAGTACGGCATCATTATCTTATACTAAAATATGTTTGAATATTTAGAGTACGGCATCATTATCTTATACTAAAATATGTTTGAATATTTAGAGTACGGCATCATCATCTTATACTAAAATATGTTTGAATATTTAGAGTACGGCATCATTATCTTATACTAAAATATGTTTGAATATTTAGAGTACGGCATCATCATCTTATACTAAAATATGTTTGAATATTTAGAGTACGGCATCATTATCTTATACTAAAATATGTTTGAATATTTAGAGTACGGTATCATCACCTTATACTAAAATATGTTTGAATATTTAGAGTACGGCATCATTATCTTATACTAAAATATGTTTGAATATTTAGAGTACGGCATCATCATCTTATACTAAAATATGTTTGAATATTTAGAGTACGGCATCATCATCTTATACTAAAATATGTTTGAATATTTAGAGTACGGCATCATCATCTTATACTAAAATATGTTTGAATATTTAGAGTACGGCATCATCATCTTATGCTAAAATATGTTTGAATATTTAGAGTACGGCATCATCATCTTATACTAAAATATGTTTGAATATTTAGAGTACGGCATCATCATCTTATACTAAAATATGTTTGATTATTTAGAGTACGGCATCATCATCTTATACTAAAATATGTTTGAATATTTAGAGTACGGCATCATCATCTTATACTAAAATATGTTTGAATATTTAGAGTACGGCATCATCACCTTATACTAAAATATGTTTGATTATTTAGAGTACGGCATCATCATCTTATACTAAAATATGTTTGGATATTTAGATTACGACATCATCATCTTATACTAAAATATGTTTGAATATTTAGAGTACGGCATCATTATCTTATACTAAAATATGTTTGAATATTTAGAGTACGGCATCATCATCTTATACTAAAATATGTTTGAATATTTAGAGTACGGCATCATCATCTTATACTAAAATATGTTTGAATATTTAGAGTACGGCATCATCATCTTATACTAAAATATGTTTGAATATTTAGAGTACGGCATCATCATCTTATACTGAAATATGTTTGAATATTTAGAGTACGGCATCATCATCTTATACTAAAATATGTTTGAATATTTAGAGTACGGCATCATCATCTTATACTAAAATATGTTTGAATATTTAGAGTACGGCATTATCATCTTATACTAAAATATGTTTGAATATTTAGAGTACGGCATCATCATCTTATACTGAAATATGTTTGAATATTTAGAGTACGGCATCATCATCTTATACTAAAATATGTTTGAATATTTAGAGTACGGCATCATCATCTTATACTAAAATATGTTTGAATATTTAGAGTACGGCATCATCATCTTATACTAAAATATGTTTGAATATTTAGAGTACAGCATCATCACCTTATACTAAAATATGTTTGAATATTTAGAGTACGGCATCATCATCTTATACTAAAATATGTTTGAATATTTAGAGTACGGCATCATCATCTTATACTAAAATATGTTTGAATATTTAGAGTACGGCATCATCATCTTATACTAAAATATGTTTGAATATTTAGATTACGGCATCATCATCTTATACTGAAATATGTTATGGTCCAGTTATATTATACTATGAATATTTACTTTAGGGAATTTTTGATAGTTTCGTTGTCCTGTACTTCGTTTAGTAATTCTGACTTCCAAGATTGGGTGAACACGTAGTTCGTTGTTTTTAAAACAGAAAATGCCTGGGCTAAATCGTTTGCTGAGAGATGATCGATTAGGTATGTGCGCTCTAACTTGCAGCACATAGACCTTAATGAGCTGAGAAATCCAACAAATTACTCAGTGCAAATTTATATTTGAGGTTTTCAATTTCTGATAACATAAACACGATTTTCACCATTTACTGATTATAACACCCTTGAAAGCGAGTGACTGTAGTATCTCTCAAGGGTTTAACAATGGTTAAATCGTGTTTTTTCTTTGATTTGAAACAGTTTAGTGTGCTGCGTGTGTTCATTTGCATTAAATAGCGTTTTGGGGTCCATCACTGCCGTCCCTGGAATCTTACCAATATCAATTTAATCGCTTGTGGCAAAATAGTGATTAGCATAAAATGTTTTTCACCTTTTTCATCATTTTCAATTATCCTTGTTATTTTCGACAACACAGTAAATGAAACTGACCGCAAAATACGATAATCGAGAAGTGTCATTGATGGAATGTTTTATATATATTTTGTGGTATTGTAATAACATTAGTAATAATTTTAATATAAATTTATACATGTACATTTCTTATTCTATTGCTGAGAATGAGTTATACGTTTATTTTGTACTAAAATTTCTTATCTATATTGAATTTTTTTTCTCTATAAATTTTTAAATGTTTCTTAGTTGAAGTAAGAAACTAGAAACTTATGTCAGAGCAACTGCACAAAACATAACAGCTTCTAAGGTATTCCCATATTAACACCAGCTGTTAATTACATTAATTCTCAATTCCGATGAAAGGCCCAGTTACTGTGACAAAGTTCTACTCACTGCGAAGGCTACAAGTAATATAAACCAAAAGTTCTTGGTGGTTACTGTATTTTCAGATGATGTGAAGGGACACCTGTTTTGCACCACTGTTACGTTTATCATTATCATTTGCACTACTATTGCGTTTATCATTATCATTTGCACAACTGTTGTGTTTAACATTATCATTTTCACTACTATTGTGTTTATCATTATCACTTTCAACACTGTTTTGTTTATCATTATTATTTACACCACTATTACGTTTATCATTATCACTTTCACCAGTGTTACGTTTATCATTATCGCTTTCGCCACTGTTTTGTATATTATTATCATTATAATTTCCACCACTGTTGTGTTTATCATTATCATTTCCACCACTGTTTTGTTTATCATTATTTTTCCACCACAGTTACGTTTATCATTATGATTGTCACCACTTTTTTGTTTATCATTATTATTTCCACCACCACTGTTACGTTCATCATTATCACTTTCACCAGTGTTACGTTTATCATTATCACTTTCACCACTGTTACGTTTATCATTGTAATTTTCACCACTATTTTGTTTATCATTATCATTTCCACGACAGTTACGTTTAACATTATCACTTTCACTACTGTTACGTTAATCATTATCACTTTCACTACTGTTACGTTTATCATTATCGCTTTCCCACTGTTTCGTTTATCATTATCAATTTCACCACCGATTTGTTTATTATTATTATTATCATTTCCACCACTGTTGTGTTGATCATTATCATTTCCACCACAGTTTTGTTTATCATTATCATTTCCACCACGTTACGTTTATCATTATGATTTTCAACATTGTTGTGTTTATCATTAACATTTTCACCACTATCATTTCCACTCTGTTTTGTTTATCATTATCATTTCCATCACTGTTTTGTTTATCATTATCATTTCCACCATGTTACGTTTATCATTATGATTTTCAACATTGATGTGTTTATCATTATCATTTTCACCACTGTTGTGTTCATCATTATCATTTTCACCACTGTTGTGTTTATCATTATTTCCCCCTGTTTTGTGTTTATCACATTCCATATGTGCAATGTTTACAGCATCCTCAACAGTTCGATTTGTTTCATTTGTTTTCATATCATCAGGGTCATCATTTTACTCATTTCTTTTGGACAATTCTTGCAAATGTGTCCGATTTCTTTACAACAAAAACAGCGCATTTCATCTGTAGATATATAAACAGATTAAAGAAAACCCTCAAACATGAAATTCATTTGGCCATTAATATGCTCATTACGCAGTGAGAGCTGTGTGTAAACTCGAATAAACTTTCACAGATAACATCAGAATGTTAAACTAATGGCCCCATTTTGTCAAATTTGTTAATAAAATGACTACACATCTTGTATTGTTGATTCACAAATGAGTGAAATATTTTATGTTCTTTAGCATATAATTAATTAATATTTATGTTATTCAAATAGCATAATCATGTGCATCATTTAAAGGAAATACAATGACATTATGCGAAGACACTCTTGCGTTTATCATTATCATTTCCACCACTGTTCTGTGTATTATTATCATTTTCACCACAACTGTGTTTATCATTATCACTTTCACTGCTGTTTTGTCTATCATTATCATTTCCACCACTGTTTCGTTCATCATTATCATTTCCACCACAGTTTTGTTTATCATTAACATTTTCACCACTATTGTGTTTGTCATTATCATTTTCACCAGTGTTACGTTTATTATTATCACTTTCACCACTGTTACGTTTATCATTATCACTTTCACCAGTGTTACGTTTATCATTATCACTTTTCCCACTGTTTCGTTTATCATTATAACTTTCACCACTGTTTTGTTAATTATTTTCATTATCATTTCCACCACTGGTGTGTTGATCAGTACCATTTCCACCACTGTTGTGTTGATCATTATCACTTTCCCCACTATTGCGTTTATCATTATCATTTTCAACACTGTTACGTTTATCATTGTCACTTTCACCACTGTTACGTTTATCGTTATCCCTTTCACCACTATTGCGTTTATCATTATCACCACTGTTGTGTTTGTCATTTCCATTTTTCTTCGCTATTGCGTTGATAATTATCATTTTCCCCACTGCTACGTTTATCATTATCACTTTTATCATTGTAATTTTTACCACTGTTCTGTTTATCTTTATCATTTCCGCCACTGTTACGTTTATTATTATCACTTTCACCAGTGTTACATTTATCATTATCACTTTCACCACTGTTACGTTTATCTTTGTAATTTTCACCACTATTTTGTTTATCATTATCATTTCCACCACAGTTACGTTTATCATTATCACTTTCACTACCGTTACGTTTATCATTATCACTTTCACTACTGTTACGGTTATCATTATCACTTTCCCACTGTTTCGTTTATCATTATCAATTTCACCACCGTTTCGTTTATTATTATCCTTATCATTTCCACCACTGTTGTGTTGATCATTATCATTTCCACCACTGTTGTGCTGATCATTATCATTTCGACGATTGTTCTGTGTATCATTATCATTTTCACCACAATTGTGTTTATCATTTTCACTTTCACCACCAGTGTGTTTATCATTATCACTTTCACCGCTGTTACGTTTATCATTATCACTTTCACCACTGTTACGTTTATTATTATCACTTTCACCACTGTTACGTTTATCATTATCATTTCCACCACTGTTACGTTTATTAGTATGATTTTCACCACTGTTTTGTTTATCATTATCATTTCCGCCACTGTTACGTTTATTATTATCATTTCCACCACTGTAGTGTTGATTATTATCATTTCCACCACTGTTGTGTTGATCATTATCATTTCCATCACAGATTTGTTTATCATTAACATTTCACCACTATTGCGTTTATCATTATCATTTTCACCAGTGTTACCTTTATCATTATTACTTTCACCACTGTTGTATTTATCATTATAACTTTCACAACTGTTACGTTTATCATCGTAATTTTCACCACTGTTTTGTTTATCATTAACATTTTCACCATTATTGTGTTTATCATTATCACTTTCACTACTGTTACATTTATCATTATCACTTTCAACTCTGTTACGTTTGTCATTATCACTTTCACCACTGTTACGTTTATCATTGTAATTTTCACTACTGTTCTGTTTATCTTTATGATTTCCACCACTGTTTTGTTTATCATTAACATTTTCACCACTATTGCGTTTATTATTATCATTTGCACCACTGTTACGTTTGTCATTATCATTTTCATAACTATTGTGTTTATCATTATTATTTTCACCATTATTGTGTTTATCATTATCACTTTCAACACTGTTTTGTTTATCATTATTATTTCCACCACTGTTACGTTTATCATTATCACTTTCATCACTGTTACGTTTATCATTATCAATTTCGCCTCTTGTTTGTTTATTATTATCATTATCATTTCCACCACTGTTGTGTTTATCATTATGATTTTCACCACTGTTTTGTTTATCATTATCATTTCCACCACTGTTACGTTTATCATTATCATATTCACCAGTGTTACGTTTATCATTATCACTTTCACCGCTGTTACTTTTGTTATTTTCACTTTCACCACTGTTACGTTTATCATTGTAATTTTCACCACTATTTTCTTAATCATTATCATTTCCACCACTGTTACGTTTATCATTATCACTTTCACCACTATTACGTTTATTATTATCACTTTCACCAGTGTTACGTTTATCATTATCACTTTCACCACTGTTACGTTTATCATTATCATTTCCACCACTGTTTTGTTTATCATTATCGCTTTCACCGCAATTTTTTCTATCATTATCATTTTCACCACTATTGTGTTTATCATTATCATTTCCACCACTGTTACATTTATCATTTCCGCCACTGTTACGTTTATTATTATCACTTTCACCAGTGTTACGTTTATCATCATCACTTTCACCACTGTTACGTTTATCATTATTATTTCCACCACTGTTTTGTTTATCATTATCATTTCCACCATTGTTCTGTGCATTTTTATCATTTTCACCACAATTGTGTTTATCATTATCACTTTCACTGCTGTTTTGACTATAATAACAGATTAAAGAAAACCCTCTAACATGAAATTCATTTGGCCATTAATATGCTCATTACGCAGTGAGAGCTGTGTGTAAACTCGAATAAACTTTCACAGATAACATCAGAATGTTAAACTAATGGCCCCATTTTGTCAAATTTGTTAATAACATGACTACACATCTTGTATTGTTGATTCACAAATGAGTGAAATATTTTATGTTCTTTAGCATATAATTAATTAATATTTATGTTATTCAAATAGCATAATCATGTGCATCATTTAAAGGAAATACAATGACATTATGCGAAGACACTCTTGCGTTTATCATTATCATTTCCACCACTGTTCTGTGTATTATTATCATTTTCACCACAACTGTGTTTATCATTATCACTTTCACTGCTGTTTTGTCTATCATTATCATTTCCACCACTGTTACGTTCATCATTATCATTTCCACCACAGTTTTGTTTATTATTAACATTTTCACCACTATTGTGTTTATCACTATCACTTTCACTACTGTTACGTTTATCATTATCACTTTCACTACTGTTACGTTTATCATTATCACTTTCCCCACTGTTTCGCTTATTATTATAACTTTCACCACTGTTTTGTTTATTATTTTCATTATCATTTTCACCACTGTTTTGTTTATCCTTATCATTTCCACCACTGTTACGTTTATCATTATCATTTCCACCACAGTTTTGTTTATCATTAACATTTTCACCACTATTGTGTTTATCTTTATCACTTTCCCCACTGTTTCGTTTATCATTATAACTTTCACCACTGTTTTGTTTATTATTTTCATTATCATTTCCATCACTGTTTTTTTATCATTATTATTTCCACCACTGTTTTGTTTATCATTAACATTTTCACCACTATTGTGTTTATCTTTATCACTTTCCCCACTGTTTCGTTTATCATTATAACTTTTACCACTGTTTTGTTTATTATTTTCATTATCATTTTCACCACTGTTTTTTTATCATTATTATTTCCACCACTGTTACGTTTATCATTATCATTTTCACCAGTGTTACGTTTATCATTATCACTTTCACTACTGTTACGTTTATCATTATAACTTTCACCACTGTTTTGCTTATTATTTTCATTATCATTTCCATCACTGTTTTTTTATCATTATTATTTCCACCACTGTTACGTTTATCATTATGATTTTCACCACTGTATTGTTTATCATTTTCATTCCCACCACTGTTACATTTATCATTATAACTTTCACCAGTGTTACGTGTATCATTATCACTTTCAGCACTGTTACGTTTATCATTATCACTTCCACCACTGTTGCGTTTATCATTATCATTGTCACCACTGTTTTGTTTATCATTATCATTTCCACCACGGTTACGTTTATCATTATCACTTTCACCAGTGTTAGGTTTATCATTATCACTTTCACCACTGTTGTGTTTATCATTATCACTTTTACCACTGTTACATTTATCATTGTAATTTTCACCAATGTTTCATTGATCATTACCATTTCCACCACTGTTAAGTTTATCATTATGACTTTCACCACTGTTACGTTTATCATTATTATTGTCACCACTGTTTTGTTTATCATTATCATTTCCACCACTGTTACGTTTATAATTATCACTTTCACCAGTGTTACGTTTATCATTATCACTTTCACCACTGTTACGTTTATCATTATCACTTTCACCACTGTTACGTTTATCATTATCACTTTCACCACTGTTACGTTTATCATTAATATTTTCACCACTGTTTCGTTCATCATTATCATTTCCACCTCTGTTTGATTTATCATTATCATTTCCACCACTGTTGTGTTTATCATTATCATTTCCACCACTGTTTTGTTTATCATTATAATTTTCACCAAAGTTTCATTGATCATTACCTTTTCCACCACTGTTACGTTTATCATTATCACTTTCACCAGTGTTACGTTTATCATTATCACTTTCACCACTGTTACGATTATCATTATCACTTTCAACACTGTTACGTTTATCATTATAACCTTCACCACTGTTTTGTTTATTATTTTCATTATCATTTCCATCACTGTTGTGCTGATCATTATCATTTCCACCACTGTTGCGTTGATCATTATCACTTTCACCAGTGTTACGTTTATCATTATCACTTTCACCACCGTTACGTTTATCATTATCACTTTTACCACTGTTACATTTATCATTGTAATTTTCACCAATGTTTCATTGATCATTACCATTTCCACCACTGTTACTTTTATCATTATGACTTTCACCACTGTTACGTTTATCAATATCATTTCCACCAGTGTTACGTTTATAATTATCACTTTCACCAGTGTTATGTTTATCGTTATCACTTTCACCACTGTTACGTTTATCATTATCACTTTCACCACTGAAACGTTTATCATTGTAATTTTCAACACTGTTTCGTTTATCATTATCATTTCCACCACTGTTTTGTTTATCATTATCATTTCCACCACTGTTGTGTTTATCATTATCATTTCCACCACTGTTTTGTTTATCATTATAAATTTCACCAGTGTTACGCTTACCATTATCACTTTCACCACTGTTACGTTTATCATTATCACTTTCAACACTGTTACGTTTAACATTGTAATTTCCACCACTGTTACGTTTATCATTATGACTTTCACTACTGTTACATTTATCATTATCACTTTCACTACTGTTACGTTTATCATTATAACTTTCACCACTGTTTTGTTTATTATTTTCATTATCATTTCCACCACTGTTCTGTTGATCATTATCATATTCACCAGTGTTACGTTTATCATTATCACTTTCACCGCTGTTACTTTTGTTATTTTCACTTTCACCACTGTTACGTTTATCATTGTAATTTTCACCACTATTTTCTTAATCATTATCATTTCCACCACTGTTACGTTTATCATTATCACTTTCACCACTATTACGTTTATTATTATCACTTTCACCAGTGTTACGTTTATCATTATCACTTTCACCACTGTTACGTTTATCATTATCATTTCCACCACTGTTTTGTTTATCATTATCGCTTTCACCGCAATTTTTTCTATCATTATCATTTTCACCACTATTGTGTTTATCATTATCATTTCCACCACTGTTACATTTATCATTTCCGCCACTGTTACGTTTATTATTATCACTTTCACCAGTGTTACGTTTATCATCATCACTTTCACCACTGTTACGTTTATCATTATTATTTCCACCACTGTTTTGTTTATCATTATCATTTCCACCATTGTTCTGTGCATTTTTATCATTTTCACCACAATTGTGTTTATCATTATCACTTTCACTGCTGTTTTGACTATAATAACAGATTAAAGAAAACCCTCTAACATGAAATTCATTTGGCCATTAATATGCTCATTACGCAGTGAGAGCTGTGTGTAAACTCGAATAAACTTTCACAGATAACATCAGAATGTTAAACTAATGGCCCCATTTTGTCAAATTTGTTAATAACATGACTACACATCTTGTATTGTTGATTCACAAATGAGTGAAATATTTTATGTTCTTTAGCATATAATTAATTAATATTTATGTTATTCAAATAGCATAATCATGTGCATCATTTAAAGGAAATACAATGACATTATGCGAAGACACTCTTGCGTTTATCATTATCATTTCCACCACTGTTCTGTGTATTATTATCATTTTCACCACAACTGTGTTTATCATTATCACTTTCACTGCTGTTTTGTCTATCATTATCATTTCCACCACTGTTACGTTCATCATTATCATTTCCACCACAGTTTTGTTTATTATTAACATTTTCACCACTATTGTGTTTATCACTATCACTTTCACTACTGTTACGTTTATCATTATCACTTTCACTACTGTTACGTTTATCATTATCACTTTCCCCACTGTTTCGCTTATTATTATAACTTTCACCACTGTTTTGTTTATTATTTTCATTATCATTTTCACCACTGTTTTGTTTATCCTTATCATTTCCACCACTGTTACGTTTATCATTATCATTTCCACCACAGTTTTGTTTATCATTAACATTTTCACCACTATTGTGTTTATCTTTATCACTTTCCCCACTGTTTCGTTTATCATTATAACTTTCACCACTGTTTTGTTTATTATTTTCATTATCATTTCCATCACTGTTTTTTTATCATTATTATTTCCACCACTGTTTTGTTTATCATTAACATTTTCACCACTATTGTGTTTATCTTTATCACTTTCCCCACTGTTTCGTTTATCATTATAACTTTTACCACTGTTTTGTTTATTATTTTCATTATCATTTTCACCACTGTTTTTTTATCATTATTATTTCCACCACTGTTACGTTTATCATTATCATTTTCACCAGTGTTACGTTTATCATTATCACTTTCACTACTGTTACGTTTATCATTATAACTTTCACCACTGTTTTGCTTATTATTTTCATTATCATTTCCATCACTGTTTTTTTATCATTATTATTTCCACCACTGTTACGTTTATCATTATGATTTTCACCACTGTATTGTTTATCATTTTCATTCCCACCACTGTTACATTTATCATTATAACTTTCACCAGTGTTACGTGTATCATTATCACTTTCAGCACTGTTACGTTTATCATTATCACTTCCACCACTGTTGCGTTTATCATTATCATTGTCACCACTGTTTTGTTTATCATTATCATTTCCACCACGGTTACGTTTATCATTATCACTTTCACCAGTGTTAGGTTTATCATTATCACTTTCACCACTGTTGTGTTTATCATTATCACTTTTACCACTGTTACATTTATCATTGTAATTTTCACCAATGTTTCATTGATCATTACCATTTCCACCACTGTTAAGTTTATCATTATGACTTTCACCACTGTTACGTTTATCATTATTATTGTCACCACTGTTTTGTTTATCATTATCATTTCCACCACTGTTACGTTTATAATTATCACTTTCACCAGTGTTACGTTTATCATTATCACTTTCACCACTGTTACGTTTATCATTATCACTTTCACCACTGTTACGTTTATCATTATCACTTTCACCACTGTTACGTTTATCATTAATATTTTCACCACTGTTTCGTTCATCATTATCATTTCCACCTCTGTTTGATTTATCATTATCATTTCCACCACTGTTGTGTTTATCATTATCATTTCCACCACTGTTTTGTTTATCATTATAATTTTCACCAAAGTTTCATTGATCATTACCTTTTCCACCACTGTTACGTTTATCATTATCACTTTCACCAGTGTTACGTTTATCATTATCACTTTCACCACTGTTACGATTATCATTATCACTTTCAACACTGTTACGTTTATCATTATAACCTTCACCACTGTTTTGTTTATTATTTTCATTATCATTTCCATCACTGTTGTGCTGATCATTATCATTTCCACCACTGTTGCGTTGATCATTATCACTTTCACCAGTGTTACGTTTATCATTATCACTTTCACCACCGTTACGTTTATCATTATCACTTTTACCACTGTTACATTTATCATTGTAATTTTCACCAATGTTTCATTGATCATTACCATTTCCACCACTGTTACTTTTATCATTATGACTTTCACCACTGTTACGTTTATCAATATCATTTCCACCAGTGTTACGTTTATAATTATCACTTTCACCAGTGTTATGTTTATCGTTATCACTTTCACCACTGTTACGTTTATCATTATCACTTTCACCACTGAAACGTTTATCATTGTAATTTTCAACACTGTTTCGTTTATCATTATCATTTCCACCACTGTTTTGTTTATCATTATCATTTCCACCACTGTTGTGTTTATCATTATCATTTCCACCACTGTTTTGTTTATCATTATAAATTTCACCAGTGTTACGCTTACCATTATCACTTTCACCACTGTTACGTTTATCATTATCACTTTCAACACTGTTACGTTTAACATTGTAATTTCCACCACTGTTACGTTTATCATTATGACTTTCACTACTGTTACATTTATCATTATCACTTTCACTACTGTTACGTTTATCATTATAACTTTCACCACTGTTTTGTTTATTATTTTCATTATCATTTCCACCACTGTTCTGTTGATCATTATCATTTCCACCACTGCTGTGTTGATCATTATAACTTTCACCAGTGTTACGTTTATCATTATCACTTTCAGCACTGTTACGTTTATCATTATCATTGTCACCACTGTTTTGTTTATCATTATCATTTCCACCACTGTTACGTTTATCATTATCACTTTCACCTGTGTTACGTTTATCATTATCACTTTCACCACTGTTACGTTTATCATTATCACTTTCACCACTGTTACGTTTATCATTGTAATTTTCACCACTGTTTCGTTTATCATTATCATTTCCACCACTGTCACGTTTATCATTATCACTTTCACCACTGTTACGTTTATCATTATCACTTTTACCACTGTTACATTAATCATTGTAATTTTCACCACTGCTTTGTTTATCATTATCATTTCCACCACTGTTACGTTTATCATTATCACTTCCACCACTGCTGCGATTATCATTATCATTGTCACCACTGTTTTGTTTATCATTATCATTTCCACCACGGTTACGTTTATCATTATCACTTTCACCAGTGTTAGGTTTATCATTATCACTTTCACCACTGTTGTGTTTATCATTATCACTTTTACCACTGTTACATTTATCATTGTAATTTTCACCAATGTTTCATTGATCATTACCATTTCCACCACTGTTAAGTTTATCATTATGACTTTCACCACTGTTACGTTTATCATTATTATTGTCACCACTGTTTTGTTTATCATTATCATTTCCACCACTGTTACGTTTATAATTATCACTTTCACCAGTGTTACGTTTATCATTATCACTTTCACCACTGTTACGTTTATCATTATCACTTTCACCACTGTTATGTTTATCATTATCACTTTTACCACTGTTACGTTTATCATTAATATTTTCACCACTGTTTCGTTCATCATTATCATTTCCACCTCTGTTTGATTTATCATTATCATTTCCACCACTGTTGTGTTTATCATTATCATTTCCACCACTGTTTTGTTTATCATTATAATTTTCACCAAAGTTTCATTGATCATTACCTTTTCCACCACTGTTACGTTTATCATTATTATTGTCACCACTGTTTTGTTTATCATTATCATTTCCACCACTGTTACGTTTATCATTATCACTTTCACCAGTGTTACGTTTATCATTATCACTTTCACCACTGTTACGATTATCATTATCACTTTCAACACTGTTACGTTTATCATTATAACCTTCACCACTGTTTTGTTTATTATTTTCATTATCATTTCCATCACTGTTGTGCTGATCATTATCATTTCCACCACTGTTGCGTTGATCATTATCACTTTCACCAGTGTTACGTTTATCATTATCACTTTCACCACCGTTACGTTTATCATTATCACTTTTACCACTGTTACATTTATCATTGTAATTTTCACCAATGTTTCATTGATCATTACCATTTCCACCACTGTTACTTTTATCATTATGACTTTCACCACTGTTACGTTTATCAATATCATTTCCACCAGTGTTACGTTTATAATTATCACTTTCACCAGTGTTATGTTTATCGTTATCACTTTCACCACTGTTACGTTTATCATTATCACTTTCACCACTGAAACGTTTATCATTGTGATTTTCAACACTGTTTTGTTTATCATTATCATTTCCACCACTGTTTTGTTTATCATTATCATTTCCACCACTGTTGTGTTTATCATTATCATTTCCACCACTGTTTTGTTTATCATTATAAATTTCACCAGTGTTACGCTTACCATTATCACTTTCACCACTGTTACGTTTATCATTATCACTTTCAACACTGTTACGTTTATCTTTGTAATTTCCACCACTGTTACGTTTACCATTATGCCATTCACTACTGTTACATTTATCATTATTACTTTCACTACTGTTACGTTCATCATTATAACTTTCACCACTGTTTTGTTTATTATTTTCATTATCATTTCCACCACTGTTCTGTTGATCATTATCATTTCCACCACTGCTGTGTTGATCATTATCATTTCCATCACTGATACGTTTATCATTATGATTTTCACCACTGTTTTGTTGATTATTATCATTTCCACCACTGTTACGTTTATCATTATAACTTTCACCAGTGTTACGTTTATCATTATCACTTTCAGCACTGTTACGTTTATCATTATCATTGTCACCACTGTTTTGTTTATCATTATCATTTCCACCACTGTTACGTTTATCATTATCACTTTCACCTGTGTTACGTTTATCATTATCACTTTCACCACGGTTACGTTTATCATTATCACTTTCACCACTGTTACGTTTATCATTGTAATTTTCACCACTGTTTCGTTTATCATTATCATTTCCACCACTGTCACGTTTATCATTATCACTTTCACCACTGTTACGTTTATCATTATCACTTTTACCACTGTTACATTAATCATTGTAATTTTCACCACTGCTTTGTTTATCGTTATCATTTCCACCACTGTTACGTTTATCATTATCACTTTCACCACTGTTACGTTTATCATTAACATTTTCACCACTATCATTTCCACTCTGGTTTGTTTATCATTATCATTTCCATCACTGTTTTGTTTATCATTATCATTTCCACCACGTTACGTTGATCATTATGATTTTCAACATTGTTGTGTTTATCATTATCATTTTCACCACCGTTGTGTTCATCATTATCATTTTCACCACTGTTGTGTTTATCATTATTTCCCACTGTTTTATGTTTATCACATTCCATATGTGCAATGTTTACAGCATCCTCAACAGTTCGATTTGTTTCATTTGTTTTCATATCATCAGGGTCAACATTTTACTCATTTCTTTTGGACAATTCTTGCAAATGTGTCCGATTTCTTTACAACAAAAACAGCGCATTTCATCTGTAGATATAAACAGATTAAAGAAAACCCTCAAACATGAAATTCATTTGGCCATTAATATGCTCATTACGCAGTGAGAGCTGTGTGTAAACTCGAATAAACTTTCACAGATAACATCAGAATGTTAAACTAATGGCCCCATTTTGTCAAATTTGTTAATAAAATGACTACACATCTTGTATTGTTGATTCACAAATGAGTGAAATATTTTATGTTCTTTAGCATATTATTAATTAATATTTATGTTATTCAAATAGCATACTCATGTGCATCATTTGAAGGAAATACAATGACATTATGCGAAGACATCGAATAAATTATATGCACCAGTACTCTGTACTCTGTACTGTAAGAAAGTGAAAAAATAATCTTTTGCTAACGGTTGAATACATTAGAAACTGTAATAGAAAATCTGAATATAGTTAAAAGTAATTGTATTGATCGTTCGTGAGCAAGCCAGTTCTTATTAAAGAACATAATTAACAATAAAAAGCACTCTGACAAAATAACAATGTCTTAATAAAGTTGAGTGAGTTTCTTTGTTTCGTATTCATGGTTATTGCATCTCTTTTCATTTATAGGTGTAATTCAATAATGACAAGCAAACTCTGAAAAAGGATTTGCAGCGAAGAAAATACAACGCGGCAGCCATTGTGTGCCAGATCTAGGTACAAATATAACAAGACCTATAAGCTAGTAATATGCAAGGCAACACAAAAAAGTATCCGACCATTAGGCAGTATGATAACGCATACAAGATTTTCTATTGAACAAATCTTACCTATTTTCCAAATGCTACAGAAATTACACATCTGCTGTTATCAATTTCGCCCTCCCATGTTGCAGTATAAGAAGATCTCTTCCACAGACCACAGTTTCTTCCAATACCAATAACTACACCATCTTTGTTAACGGATATTTCAGACACAACGCCTATTTGATCCACGAATGTCCACATATCTTGTACTTTACGCTTTATATGCAGCTTGCCAGTACTACCAACAACTATAATACGTTGATCTGGTAGCACCGACACGGATTGCACGTATTCTTTATTAACAAACGGGCCTGACCATATACCCTCAACACCTGGCCGAGTGCATATCATGTTGCGCATGTCAATACCGAGAATTGTACCATCAGCCATTTGGGTAACATCCTTTACTGAACCACCATTTTCTACTGGTCCCTCCCAATCGTCATTCAGTCTTGCTTTGGTATACAATTGATTGTCTGTACCAACACCTAAAAACTCACCATTGTTGAGAACTGTCATTGCTATCACACAACAACTATTCGGTACAGGACCAGACCATATTCCTTCAATACCATCTCTAGTGTACATTTTATTGTCAGTGCCAATGCCATAAATTGCTGGAATTGATGTAGAAAACATATCACACCTTTATGAAGTAATAAAGCATACAATTAAAAGGATTGTTATTATAATGTTATACATTTCTTCCCACAAACTGTCAATGTTATATAGTGGAGGAGTTTCAAGTTGTAGAAGCACATGTTGGTGCAACAAATTTATAGAGCTTGTGGTATTCAAAACATTTCATGACTCAAGTTCGTTCATAAAGTTGAAATAACATGCCCAATGCAGAAGTTGTACAGAAAATTTTACAACTCAAAGAAAACTGACACCTGATGATAAATAACACCAGGCTAATATATATTGTGCTTTAATAGGTTCGTGTTAAATGTATCTTGGCTGAATGGTGTAACTCTGAATTCCCTCTTGGATTAATATGGTGTTTAATTCGAGTTTAATAATGTTGTCTTCCAGAATAAATGATATATTTACCGTGGTTAGTTGGCGCATCAGTAGGTTCGTCAGTTGTTTCAACTACAGGCCCAGGGAATACTATGCAGATAAATAGAAATAGTATGGTTACAATTATCTTGAGAGTATAATTGATAGTATTATAGAGTGATTGCACTCCAATGTTTATGTCTTACTTTATTAACACTTACTCATGTTGCCAGGGGAAGCAATGGATATTACACATTTAGATTCGGGTAATTCTTCTCCCCATTTACCAGCTTGTAAGTCAAGAACATGAACCCCACATGCTTCTTTTTCAATGCCCAATACGGTTCCATCAGGTTGAATTGAAATGTCGTCTGCTTTCATGCCATAACCTTTCTGGAATACCCATTTACCATCGAGTCCGCGGAGCTTTAATGCACCAGCTTTAGTGACTCCTAGAAGACTGCCATCGGAAAACGCGTCAATGCGAATAACATTGTTGAATGCTGGGTTGGTTGTCTATTCACTTGACAAATTAGGACGGGTCATCAGTTTATTGTTTTTGGTTGATACGGCAAGGATTGAACCGTCCTGCATCACAGTAACATCCTGAATACAACAACTGCCGTCAACGACTTTCCATTGGCCATTATCAAGGGATGTCTTGGTATAGAGTTGATTATCTTCACCTACTCCAAGCAACGTACCATCCTGCATAACTGCAATATTCACCATACAGCAAGAATGTGGTGCAGGGCCGTCCCATCGTGTGTTAGATTTACTCTTACTGTACAACATTTTATCTTCACCAATGCCAATAAATGCAGGGCCTGAAATGCAAATCAGAATATCGCTTTTCAAATTCAATCCAGCATTGTATTAAGCTGCAACAATTAAAACAACTTGTGGTATAAATAAGCAAGATTTAGCATGTAAAATATTTACCATCATAAGATCTGGCGACTCGACCAGCTAAGATTGCCTATTGAAAAAAAGAATATGTATAAGCATGTGTTCCACTTCAATATTAATGATATATTCAAATATTTTAAACAGATAGATATTAAATAACAATATATATTTATATTGCTGATACGAGAGTCAATTATTCGAGGACAAGCGTGCATAATACAATTCAAAGTATATGTAGAGAGTGGATATATATGGTAATAGAGAAAATTAAGACACAACTACATGAATATTGAAACTCTACAGTACTGTTTCGTAAAGTACGCGTACCTCGTTTTATGTTTAATAATTTACTGCACAAATGAGCTTATATTATAACCTTCGCAAATTAACTTATATCATCATGCCGGCCCAGATCAAATGCATCATTGTGTAACACTTCAACGCGTACGTTTTAATCGATATGTTAATTTGCGAAATTTATAATATATGCTCGTTGGTGCAGTAAATTACTTGTTCGAAACAGTGATGTGGAATTTCAGTATTCATTTACTTGTGTCATAATTTCTCTATACCATATATAATAACTAGTATTTTGGAATTATGCCCAGTCTAGTTTGGCCAAAAAAGCGTCAGGATCGTTGTTTGCAATTAAGAAAGGTATTTCGCAATTTGATGGTATTGATGTAAATATTGCGTTTAAAATCTTTGATGGTGAAATCCTAACAATTTTAATGTACGCTAGCGAAGTCTGGGGCTTTCACAATGGCAATCAAGTTGAAATTATACAAAACAAATTCTGTCGATTTATATTGAAAGTCTATCTTAATGCACCAAATTGGGCTATAAATGGGGAGTTAGGTAGGTTTACTATTAAACTTTAGACTTATCAGGATTATTAAGTATTGGCTTCGCATTATATCATTACCCCGACACAGACTGGTCTATTTATGTTACATGTTTCAGTACCATGAAGCAGAAAAGAGTAGAAAGTGTTGGGCCCTGAATTTAAAAATGTTACTTCTTTCAAATGGACTGGGTGAGGCATTGTACAACCAAGGGGTGGGGGAACTCTGAATACTTTGTTAAGCTTTTCAATCAGCGATGCTTGGACATTGATATTCAAAATTGGCAAAGTGGACTCGAGTTATTTCCAAAGCTGTGTTTTTATAGAAAATTTTAATATATATTTGGTCAAGCGAATTATTTTAAAACAGTCCGAAAAGACTGTTACAGGGAAGCATTGTGTCGCCTGAGAATTTTTGACCAATGTCTACGTATTGAAACTGATAGAAAATTCCATAATACACGCGCAGAGTTTGTATTTTATGTAAAACCAATTGTGTAGAAGACGAGTACCATATTTGCATTATCTGTCCGTTTTACCAAGAGTTGAGATTAAAATACACCCAAGTTATTATTATACATTCCCCTCACCCGAAAAATTTATATCGTTATTACAATTACAAAATGTAGTAATCTTGCGTAATATTTCTTAATTTATTTTTCTCGACACAAAAAAACGTAATACAATTATTTTGGTCTGACAGTTCATGTTCTTTTCATATTTTCTTGTTCCTTTTCAGTAACTATAAAATGACATTGTCCTCTGTAAAATGTTATGTAATTACAATGATTATACCTTGAGGCCGGAGGCCTACAGTATTATGAATAAATTATTATATATAACTAACATTTCATATGAACAGATTTATCGAAAAACAGAAGAAAAAGTGATAATCATCAAATTTAATATGCATGTATCTCAATTAATACCACATATATAGCATTACTCTCAAAATATAATAATATTGAATTGTATAAATTCTCAAATAGTACATCAATATTTCTCAGTTAACTTTGGCGACAAAATACATACATAATACAAATATTACCGGGTTACTGCACTAAGTTGAAAAATCTTGAAAAGCAATACTAACATCTGGCTCTCGTGATCATCATTATGAAATTAGTCTGTACACTTGTTTATATGTCCAATAAATATTTTATTTTAGCCAAATTTTAACCATCATCTTGAAATTATAAATGCTAGTCACACAAGAATTGAGTTTAGTAGACATTTTATTGTGATCAAAACCAATTGTTCTTGTAACCAAGATTGAAATGTAAATGAAATTTCACAATAATGTGATCAATCAATTAGTATATTTGCATAAACAAAAAATGCTCGAACGTCATGATTTGAATACCTACATTTCAAACAGCATTATCTTTTATGTACACTATAAAAATGTTGTGCTGAAGATAGAACTACATCTATCGATGAGAAAATATTTATATATATCTTTATGAGAAGGCCAAATTGATTTAACATTGATTTAAGAGCCGATGCCACATATTGAGAAAGAATATTTTGATAATCACAGGAAATTAAACAATACAGGAACGGCAGGAAAGGCAAACCATGAAGTATTCATGTTTTCTCTCCAATGTCCTCACCATGGTTATCCAGCTGCACGAAGCTCAACATTGGCAGGTCAGGAAGAGCAACAGCTTGAAAGAGGGTTTTGTTTTCGCGTCAACTCCTTCACCATCTTCTTCAACATGATGCTTTAACAGACGATCTATAAACAACTACAGGCTCACACCAAGACTCTAGAGCAACTCACATCACACATCAATCAAATTGGCGAGACAGACTCGGAACTGAAGGCAGTCCAACAGTTTACCTACTCAAAGGGCACCATCACCTCAGATGCAAAAAATGACAAGGAGCTAGATGGCCAGATAAACATCAACAGAATCTAAAGTTTTGCCGGAGCAACGCACACCGAACAACAAACAACAACAAATGTCAGCGTCTACAGATCTGTGGTACTGACATCTCTCATGTCACATAGTCACAAAGAGACATTACCTACGACTTCTAGAACGTTTCCAACAATGGTATCCACCCCATCCTCAACATCCACCGTGTTCACCCAACAACTTTAAACTGTTATTTATTACATCTATTAGTCTACAAGGATTTGTAAATAATATACTTGATTATAGTAGTACGAGTAATTTCAGACGTCTCAACAGGGATGAAAAAAAGCATTTGTTTAGTATATGACGTTTACAAATGGTACTGGGTGATGAACAATCGCTATTAGTAACAGTACGATCAACAACTCCACTTTAGTACTGAATAGAGTCCCTGAATGCATTGACTGGAAAAAAGATGACACTCACCCTCCGCAGATAAGATTTACCTACAACACCACATTATGGCGTACGATCCCCATGTTCATAACTGGCACGATATGGTTATATTCCCCATAACTGGATACAAATCTCCACGTTAGAAATAACGTCAGACTGCCAATTGAACAATATGCACTGTTTTTTACTTTTAACTCGAGTCGAACGCATAATCCCTGTGATCCCAATGTATAGCCTCTGCATACCAGCGAATTCATTGAGTAATGGAACAAAATGTCGAAATGGAATAACGCGAACATGAGCAGATTTGTTTGAAATATTCCAATAAATTAAATCGGAGAATAATTGCTCATGCAAACATATACATCAAAGGTATTACGCCCCGCAAAACATTGTATAGAGTGGATCAAAGTCTGCCCGTTCTTTTAGTTCGATATTCACAAATCAATTACGTGGAACCCGAGGAGCCATCAACAATGTAGGAACTGTATTTTAATTTTGCAAAGCAAAGTTATCAATGTTCATAACCATACCAGTGAGTGATTACTGTTCCTCTCAACAATCAAAACGAGAGTTCAACTATTAAGGGAAAACGCACTGGTATAAATATTGTTGTTTTAGGTCACAAAGGTCGATATACAATAATTAAAACCTGTGCTAAATGAGTAGTAATGCTCCATTCCAAATGCAATTTACAAGCCAAATAAGCGATCAACAAATTGATTCTGGTTCCACAAAACTTCAATATCGAAAACTCATTATGAACATTTGATTGATAATATGTAATTATTCTGCGGTATACCACCTATTGCATATCGTTCCGCGGAAACAAAGACGGCACACTAATTCGCCATAGCAACATTCAAAAGTTTATACATGAAGTGCTTTTTGGACAATTTGCACTGTTTGCCATTAGTGCTTTGCACGCACAAGATCATATCTAATGTAACATGACAGAGCTAGTACTCTTTTATCTGTACAACAATAACGCCTCGTAGCGTACGTTTGAGCACATTTTTAAATATATATATAAAGTTACACTCACCTGTACGATTGCAACGAGCAGAAACCGCATTCCGATCATCTTCACTACGACGTAGATATGAAGTCAGTATATTGAATACACACCTGAATGGCTGCTTATTTATACAGTATGTAGATGGAATAAAGGAGGTCAGATTATCTAGCTGAGACTAGACCATCTGGACATAATTCTATTGTTTAACACACTGCTAGAACTGTATTTAAAACTATATTTATACACTATTCAACCACCTCCAATTTATGTTTTTTTATTTACAGCCGAGGAGTTTTTAAAATGGCGAAATTGCCTACGGTATATATGCCAAATTTCAAAATTTATAAATTGTGTTTCATGAAATAAAAGTTGTGTTGTGTTAAATTTATGTTTCGTTGAGCGAAATTGTGATGTTCTGTTGCGAACGATTACAATTGTTACATATGACACTTTTTATTAAAATAGATATGTGTAGTGGAAAATTAAAATATAAATGTTCTCGTTGAAATTTAAATGTGAGATGATAGAAATTAATTTTATCTAGCGAGATTTTTTAAATTTTTTGAATGCACGTTGCGGCGTGCCGTAAGTTTGCAGTACTGCACTGGGTATTTTCAAACAAACATGGAACGATTACTCGCTTAAACGTCCTCTAATAATAAAAAAAACATGACTGCCCTCAGGGTTTGACCGGACCACACACAAAGAAGTTCGCTAGACCTGTTCTAAATGTTTTGGATTTCGGCATACCCATTAAAAACATGTATAATAGTAAGGTTATTACGAGGATACCACAAAGTATGCACTCAGACAGTAAGCCGTCGCATCGACCTCTGCTAAGCGTTGGTCAATAATTCCGTTGTACTGTCTTCGGGCATAATTTTGGTATCCTCGTAATAACCTCATATTATTACGATATTTGGAAATATATCTCAAATGAGGTCATGCAACATAACTCTAAAAGCCTTTGAAAATGGAAACAACAACATTAGAAATAATGATTCAGCAGATGTATTAAATATACACACAATGATATTGGCATGTAAATATATTTTACTACTGTCTGCTGACAACAGTGACGTATGTAAGCACTAATGTGCTGCATACAGTTGATAGTTGTCGGATAACTCTTGTGAGTTTGGTATTTTTAATCTGCAATATTTTTTATTTGAAATAGAAAATGTGAAAACATTTGAAATCGTGAAATTGTTCACTCACTCAACACACTTGCTATAAGTTCCTAATGTACGTACTAAATGTATGTGTGTGATATTCAAACAATCTCTGGTAGGCATCATATCCACATACGACTGGAAATTGAGTTAAAGTAGATACTGAACACCAAAACACTCATTATGATAATAATGTAATGTTAATGAATGGATGGATGACAAATAGGACATTGGAACCAAAATGAGCAGATCGAGAAATATTATCACAGCAGTTAACAGATACACTCGAGGAAACAGTGATACACGACACATCTCGCACTAACTTGGTGATGAGGGATTCAGATTTTTCTACAAACTGAGTTATTCGGATCCGTCAAATGTATCCACAGATACACAGATGTTTTTCAAGTTAATTTTGTGGTAAATGCGTTCACTTGATCAATTTAGCTCACCCGTGTATGTTAATATTGCCAATCACATTTTCGTCACCTCCATCATTTTAACACCAACTTACATTTAATGTGTTTTCATATTCCGTGTACAATTCTCCATGTTCTGCTATTCTATTTTAGTATTTTGTAGTACCAGCTTTCGATTCATCTATCATTATATTGTGTGTATCATAAATCATCTTTGCTATGGTCGGCACTTTCTTCTGCCATTTCCTTTGCCCGCCTATTTTATTGACGATTTATAATATTTTAGTAAAAACGGCTGGTATTAGAAACTCTTTATTCATGTTACGTCCAATTTAATCAGGTCAGTCAGTTCATGCAAAATATACTGACAGTTCTGAGACTAATTTAATGTGTTTTTCACTATTTGTGACTTAGTCAAACAAATTTGCGCAATGAGAACCATAATTACATTTATATACGTTGAGGTAAAGTATCATTTTTTGCACACACTTTATCGTTAGGACATGCTGTTTTACTGATATGTCATTGTAAAATGTAGCATTACGAATTAGCTATTATGTTGAACTATTATCTTCAAATAGCATTTTTAGTGTGATTTGATTTTTTTGTTAATCGATGTTCAATTCATCGATCATCCCCATGGCTGTAGGAGTAAATACTGACATTTGGCGGATTTGTGAATTTTAAACAGCGTTTTCGGATTCACTCTCGTTTGTTCTATGCTATGCTATGAATTTTAATGAATGGATGATAAATGGGATGTTGTAATCAAAACGGACAGAACGAGAAATATCATCATTGTAGTTAACATATGCACTGGACAAAGCAGTGATAAACGACATATCTCTAACTAACTTGCTGATGAGAGATTTTGATTTGAGTTATTCAGATCAATCAAATAAATTCACAGACCATTTTTCTTGTCTCGTGAGATTCAGAGCGATTGTTGTCACACAACCTCTTCACATGTTGTTTTTGATGTGATTTTTACAGTAACTATTTTTATTACACACAAAAAATAAACAGAATGATTTGTTAAGCACATTTAGTTGAATTTAGTGCAACATCTTCTAATTAGAGTATTTTTTATAGAAATGTATTTCACTATTGAATGTGCTATGTTTTTCCAATTACTTTTGTGGTAAAAGCGTTCACTTGATCAATTTACCCCACCCGTATATGATAATGCTAATCGTATTTTCTTCACCTCCACCATTATCACATCAATTTACATTGAATGTGTGTTCACATCTCCAGTTTCTGCTATGCTTGTATTTTATGATTGTGTGGTGCCAGCTTTTGATTCATCCATCATTATACTGTGCGTATAATAAACCATCTTTGCTATGGTCGTCCCTTTCGTGTTTTCCCATTTTCCCTGTCCGCCTATTGAATTGACGATTTATAATATTTTAGTAAAAAATGGCTGGTATGAGAAACTCATTACTCATGTTATGTCCAATTTAATCAGGTTAGTCAGCGCATGCAAAATATACTGAAAGTGTAGTAGTCCTGAGAATAATTTAATGTGTTTAGTTGTGAATTAGTCAAACTAGTTTGCGTAATGAGGACAATAATTACACATACATTAATGTTTATGTCGGTCTGTCTGTCAATAACTTTGAATGAAAAAAAACAAAACATTTGACACCAGCTATACTTTACAATTACATCACTGTCAAGAATTATCTTATAAATACGCCAAGCGAGGAGAAGAAAATTAGATTCATTGTGTGAGGTTGTATATTTCCAGTTGTTCTTGTGTTAGAATAAATGTCACACCATGTATGCTGATTACCATATCTATTGTGTTATAAAGATGTTACTATTACTTTCCAGTATTTGGTGTCATTTTGTTTTAACTAACCATTTGGAAAATGACCTAATGGCGTTTTATTGCACAAAATGCCATGAATATGTGTTAAATCTGTTGTAAACTATTTTTCAGTTTCTATTTTTGTTTTTATTTTGAGTTATGTGTCATGCCAGCCTTCCATCCATTAATCACTTGTTCTTTAGTTAACTAAATTAGTTTGCTTTACTAGTCCCTTTGTCTCTCTCTACTCTGCTACTGTATTGAACTGGATGAATGCTGGCTATTGCTAAGCACCAATTATAGTAATTCTGTGTGAAGGGCTGGCATTGCACGATAACATTGGCCTTGTGTTGTTTTCGGCTGTTTCAAGTAAAGTAAATTTGATTAAAATTACACTTAGATAATTATAGGCGAAACCTTCTATAATCATAATTACATTAGAAAAGGTGAATGAAAGAAACATTTACGCATTATTACAAGATTTTTTTGTCCATGGAGTGACGACTGACCATAGATTTTGTACAGAATATCGTTTGATTTATCAAAAACTGTTGTTGGTAGATAGCTAATTTTTTGTTTGTAAGACATAATGCAGTGTGTACTTAGCATACATTCAGACATTTTGTGAAAATGTTTTTTCTTAGCTCCTTCTCCAAAATTGCTAAACATGTTTTGTTTCAGGAATAGCGATTTTAGTGAACAGTCTGTCAAGTCTAGTTAACATCTATATTAAATAATTCTCAGATGATCACGAGCGATCGTGATTGACAACATCAATTGTTGTATGGCCTAAGTAGGTATAATTAATATAACAAACAGAACAATATCATGTGACATATCACTCGCATGTGCAGGCGTTTTATGTAACACTCCCATCCATGGCTAATTTTTATTGTAAATGTCTTGAAAGGCATGGACTACATTGTATCCGGGCAGTTGATCAAAAACTAGAAAAAAAACAGCGTAAATATCATATGAAAATAATTTAAACAAGAAGCGTTGTTCATTTTAATTAATACGTGTAGGTTTTGGAATGGGTCATACCAAACAAAACAAAACAAACCTGTACTGGGTGTGGATGCCCTGGCGACATTCTCGCATAGTGCCTTGATAAACACCATAATCCTCCATTAGTCTTTCTATTATGCACTTAGTATGATTTGCATCAGAGATTGCCCGAATTTATGCAAAAATATCTCATTTCTTCAATTTGTGTATTATAATATTGGATATCGACTCGTTATTAATTTTGTCATTGACAAATGACACGTGACAATTATTTGTGTCCCTTATTAAACGTAGCACGTAATTAACACAATGTATAATGCTATGAGTACTTATGCTCAATTCCCAACAATGCTAGCATTCATATAAATTGCATTTCACCAGATCTTGAGCTAAACGTGACGTTATGCAAATAGTGATTTAAGAAAAACGAGTACAAGACTCATTGGTAATTGATAAGGTCGAAAATAGTAATTTCTGGTAGAAATAATATATTTATGGTAGTGTGAACAATTCTTATTTTACAATACACACAACACAATACAATACACCTGTAATCAAAGACACTATAAAAGAATTGATATGAAACTGCGGCAAACATGAAAGGAAAGTGACTGAAGTTCCGTGCAACGTCCCTTGTGAACAGGGTCCGCTATGCTTGTTTATGTTTTTTGGGGGCGGGACTAAATTTTCCTTCTGATTAACGTTTCTGTTATTTTTATATTGTGTTTCTTATTTAAAATTCAACGAGCAACAAATGCGATTCTTAGTGTCTCTGAGTTGAAAAAATGAGATCCAGCGTCATCCCACCTTCTTTGCTTTTGTATTGTTTGAATTAGGTTAACCCAAACCGAAATCACTGTCATCCCATCTTCACTTGTCAGAAATATGTTAGCAAATTCGCTATCGTATCTTTCTGGTCATTACACAACATGCAAGGAAGCCATCTTGAAAACAAGCTGTACCACTGATTCACATAATAACGAACATATCATAGAGCAAAACCACACAGTTTCTAGCCTAATTTGCATATTCTCAAATTTCTCTCGTCAACGCAAATCGGAAAGTTTCGTTGAAGTGCAAATAAACAATCCGAGATAAGACGTGTTCTAATCTACTGGATTAAAGATTTATTAAAACGGATTCCATCAGACGCTACATAAAAAATGTCCCTATTTTCTAGTGTTTTTGGTGTAACATAGCAATAAAAAAAGAAACTTGATATATACGTTTCTTAGATCAACCATGTGAACAGTTGTATTGTGTTTATTGTCAATGCAATTGTTATTCAGCCTAATTGTCAAGATTTCCTCAGATATACAGGTTAATTGGTAAAAATTATATTAATTTTGCTCTTGAAATTCAAATTAAAATTCATGGAATGAGGGCTTAGAAAAACAATAAAATATTATACTCGAACTCTACAGTACCATATGGTCGAAATATATATAAGCAGCAACCACTATGTTTAGCATTCTTGCTGTGATACCATACCTTAAAAGCCTATCATTGCTGTATAGATATATTTTAGCATATTGTATTAGAAGTTTGACCTTTTCTGTGTCCGTCAACGTACAGAATCAATATAGTTTCAATTTATGTGTTTTTGTGAGATGGTTTTCTCAAATTGTTCCATCAGAATTATTTTTCTCTGTATTTATTCTTATTATATTCTGTTTACTTTGTGATACCGAATCAAAAATTCTCCCCCAAAAGCAGGTCTGTAAGCAAATTGAGGTCAATTCTTGGAAGAGGAATTATGATATCCTCATTCGAATTATTCATTTATTTATTTTTCAAACTAGGATTTACATTTTTTACGTAATTATGTCAATGTTTATAAACATCCAACAGTGTTTTTATGTCTTAGTTATTCTTCCACACCTGTTATAAATAAAATAAAACCTAACTTAGACAATATCTCTGCAAAACACTGAATCGAGACACATTAAGAATTGTTTTTACTGGTTCTAGATAGGTGGAAATCAAGACCCCCTTAGGATAGTCAGATTTAGAACAAATGGCAGAGCTGCTGAAGCAAATAATCTTGCGTCATTATGCCACGTTTAGTCAATACATTCTGCAATTATTAGAAGATATTTGTGACTAATACCAGAGATAATGCAAAAAGCATACAGTATTGATATTCTTGAGCATGTAGTGCAATAATAAATTTCAATATTGCTTCCAGCAATACCACGTGTTATTACAATATAAGCTGTGAATGACCTGCATCAGCCAAACAATCATGACACTAACCATGGGAAAGTGAAAGAACAAGGGAGTTAGATTGCAAAGTCTTTGACATAATACCATACATATACACTATTACAGTACTGTGTACTCGGTTTCACATAGCCTGGGTTGCTATGCCAACAAAATTCACAACTGGCAATTAATAAATGTACTTCCCACACTATCACTTTACAAGTATCTGTAGTATGGGAGTATTTGGGTATTTGGTTTCACCACACGCACTATGATAAACCAATATACTCTTGTTTAGCTATTATCAACAATAATCCCTTGATTGACTCTGGTTATAGTTTCAAGTTTTAATTGAAACACTATATAACCTTTTAACAGATGGAACAAATTAAATAATAAACCACGACTAATAATTAGCCAAATTTTCTGACCGGAAATAATGATCTAACTAGGGTTTCTCTTTTGTAAAAAGATGCCCTTATGTATGTTCCAAGGCTGAAATAATAACTGGGAGAATTTTTTCCCGGGCTTAGGCAACTAACTAAGAGAAGACAAAAACCATGTCTCAAATTCGAAAGTCTATTCGAAGAAATATATATTCGTTTGCTTACCCGAACACCTTGAAAATCAGTGTCTAGCAAGGTTTCTCCGGATTTCCACATCAAACAGAAGCTCTCGCTGGGAAACGGTGAATTTAGCAGTCAAAACTAAAACTTGGACAGTATTTTTTACAGTCCGTAGTCAGAGACAAGTTTACAGTGAAAAATAGGTCTTTTATAAATAATTCGGAATCATAGCAATAATTGCCCAGATTATACTAAATTCCTTGACGTTGTACTCTCATTGGCTAATTTAAAAAAAAAATCATTTTCCGGTAAAATTTAGGAAACTTGTTATTATCGAAACCGGGTCATGTTTACATTCATTTTTGTTATACTGCAAATTGGAAGGTACTTGAACATGCTATGTCACATGTGAACAAGATACTCCACAACTTGGGTGTTAATAAAATTCTCGATTGGAAGGTCATTAACAAATGTATCTATTTCAATGGGCATATTTTTGTGGTTCTAAATATAGTCAGACTCCAAGATGCTGGACTTGAAACAATATATTCGTGGCATGTTGAGTATCAGTTGTCATATCAGCACTTCGGATGTATCAATTTGTTGATCTTTTTTCAAGATTTTATTACAACACTTGATCACGACAAGACAAGGACAATTGGGGTGCACAATGTACTAGGCGGTTATTTTATTATAAAATTCTACGTCGATTGCCAATTAGGGTCATATTACTTTTGGTGTGAACTTGATTGGTCCAGGCATGGATGAGATATGGTTTAATAGAACTGCATTTATTCCAATAAGATGACCGCCAATCAGCCGTTTTGAATGTTTTCAAACATTTTTGTGCATTTATCTGATTTAAACTTGATCGGTTATAAATAAAGAACTTCATGATCTAAAACCAAATGACCACAAGTCGTTCCAATCTGAGAAATAAATTGAAGCGCAACAACATCCCATTATATTCAATGTATTTACTAAGCTTGAATATATTCCGGTTGTACACGAGGAAGACCCTAAATGGTGAAAAAGTGCGAATTTGATACATTTTGGCCATCTTCAATATATTATGAAACAAATGCATGTCTGATATGATGTATGGTATATATACAGTTTAAGAAAATAGTAGGCCACCCCTGACTTGATTTAAAAAATAAAATGACATGCATCATGGTCCCAATATGTTTAATGTTTGTACACAGTTAAAAGTACATACATGCACACACGAGCGAGATCTGGTTCCGGAATGGCCATGTTAACTACGATCATGGAGCAAAAGTATGTGCATACATAAGATAGGATGTCTGAGATACTGCTGACACTTACACATTGACGTGCACATGCGTCAATCCATATGTACACCCTTCCATTCGAAAGGGGACAAACACAACATCCTACAGTGTTACCTATGTGTAAAGTACTTGCTTACAAACTTTCAACTGAATGAGGTGAAATTTTATTAAGGAATCGCTATAAAACTAATGAAAGCAAAATGGGATAACATTTTGTTAGAATCATAAATGTAGCTCCATAACCTAAACTGCCTGTTCATCTCAAGGTAATGCTTCTTGACAAATTCACAGATAGGGACTATTTGATTTTAGACAAAATAGTCGTCAACATCAACAAATTTGATCAAATCACAAAATAACACAACATATATTATTACAATCCATTCATACTTTGTGCGCACATTTATATTTTGATAGTGATTTGATCTTTGTTTGTCGATATTTGTCATTTACTTGCGTTAGGAGGTAACATACGTTGCCATCTGGCATCGGACAGTGACAAGCTGGGGTGACAAGAAGATACTCATCCCAAACGGAAATAAATAAAATAAATTAGTACAATGTTAAATCAAATTCATAATTTCTCTAAGCTTGTGGAACATCTATTTAGAGCTCTAATTGTATACTGTGTTAACTGCCATAGTTGCTGTGTAAAGTCTCTGTAAATCCTCTTTTAGTGTGCGTTGCTGACAATATATGATGCATACTATTTCCGTAAGCATGTTTTTTCTGTTAGAAGATGAAGATGTTGTTTTCAAATTCTCGGAAATTGTTGAAATATACTTTCGAATATCTGTATTCTAATAACTGTAAACAGGTTTAAGGGTTGAATATCTCATTCTGACAGTAAATCACACTAGGGTATAATATATGCTTGTCTGTCATTCAAAACGCTCTTATTTTGACGGAAATTGTTTTGTTAATTTATTTTACCATGTACAAATTTGCATACGAATTGTGTCCTGTCCTGAATTGGTGGTGTGTATTTTTTATATTATAAATTAATCATCTAAGCTTAAGACACTTGAGCGATGTTAGCAAATTAAAAATTGAATAACCTTGACATGAAAAACAGATTTTCGCAGATTTTCAGCAGACGCTATCTAGGGACAGTCGATAGTACGTCATTAAACCATATTATGACAAAACGATTATTCCCATAATGGCGGGTAACAGCTATCGATGTGAGATGAAGAACTAGTGGGATTCAATCGAAATAACAGTTATCACCATGCACATTTAATCATGTACACACCAGATTTGAACAACTCTGTGATCCTACTCATTCGGGATACGTCGATTGCTGCAGCTACATCGGTGATTGTGCGCATACCAAGCAATCGAATATTGTAGTTTTCCCTTTTATTGAGTTTGTAGAGAGCATAGTTTTAAGTGTTTATCACGTGATTTCTAGCAATAGTACAATCATTTGTAGTCTTTTAATACATTAATAAGTCTTCGGTGAGGCCATCCTGACGTTGATAATATTGAAAAATTGTGTATGTTTGGTTTTGTTCCTGATATGCGAGAACAAAGATATACATATATTAGTAGAAGACCATTAAATTTCCGGAAAAATATACTATGTTGTTTTTTGATGTTCACACATTCAGTAAGTGTGGTAACCGAATCTCGACATCATAACTCAGTTACTCAGTGTTACAGTGAAATACATCGAGTAGTAAGGACCATGGACGAGCTCAACCGACTGAGTAAATACTCAGTACCATACAATGCAGCAGAGAATAAAGACGATAGACGAGCTCAACCGACTGGGTAAATACTCAGTACCATGCATTGCAACAGAGAATAAAGACGATGGCCGAGCTCAACCGACTGGGTAAAAACTCAGTACCATGCAATGCATCGGGTAATAACGACCATGGACGAGCTCAACCGACTGGTTTTAATATAACAGCTCTTAAATAAGGTTGGTACACTATTTTTCTATATTTCGCTCGTGAAGGATTAATATTGACTAGGTTGTTTATATAGTTTCAAATACCAGCTAAAATATGTTAATGTTATAAATCCACATGTGAGATGTGAGACCACATCTCTATGTTAACTTGTCTGCTTATTCGGGTACAATACCAACTGTGTGAAGGTCACTATATGAATTCACTCCAAAGTTAAACATCCTATTACACGAGAATAATTAAATTACAATCTATGTTCAAAAAATGGAACAGTAGCAGTATGTAATCTCGAATATGCGCTTACATCTGGATATTAAATTCATGGCCCTATTTTGTCAAATTTGTTTAGAATAATGAATGAAAATAAAATGACTACACTTTTTAAAATGAACATGGTAATGTTGAGCCACATTCCATATCCGATGAACCATATACATAAATACCCAAATGCACATACGAGTCAAATATATTTTAGCATTTAATTATTTAACTCCATCTTTGAAAACATCGAATCAGATAAACTGATAGCACGCTCACGCGCATCACTTATCAGCAATACAATGTGTACCAAAGATATCGAGTAGCTTATATAGAACATCCATCTGCACCATAATGATATGTACTCTGTAAAAAAGTGAGACAATATTTTGATAAAATGAACTGCCAATAACGGTTAATACTTTAGAAACAGTGATCGATCTGACAATATGAGCAAGCGAGTTCTGATTCAAGAATATCATTAACAATATACAGAACCCTGACAAGATAACGATGTCTTAATAGAGTTTAACGAGTTGTTCAATGGCTTGTTCAATGGTTATCACTGTTCATTTATTTAGGTGTAATTCAATATAGGCAAACACAACGTGGCGGACATTGTGGGCCAGATTCAGTTGCAAATAGTAAAAAGGCACATGGACAGAAAAAATATAAACAGTAAGTAATAAATAAATACAAGACAACCCAAAAAAGGTATCTCAGCATAGCCACTAATTAGAAAGATAAGTCTGACCATTAGGAAGTATGGTAACAAACCTTAGCTATTTTCCAAATGATACAGAAATTACACATCTACTGTTAGCAATTTCTCCCTGCCATGATTCAGTATAGGAAGATCTCAGCCACAGACCACATTTCGTTCCAATACCAATAACCACACCATCTTTGTCAACTGATATATCAGACACTGTGCCTTCCTGAGTCGGGTTCATGATCCATCTGTCATTCACTGTACGCTTTGTAAACAGTTTGCCAGTCCTTCCAACAGCTAATATACTTTGATCTGGTAGCACTGACACGGATTTCACGTATCCATGATTAGCAAACGGGCCTGTCCATGTACCCTCAACACCTGGTCGTGTGCATATTTTGTGGCGCATATCAATACCAACAATTGTACCATCAGCCATTTGGGTAACATCCTGTACTAAACCACCATTTTCCACTGGTCCCTCCCAAGCGTCATTCAGTCTTGCCTTGATATACAATTGATTGTCTGTACCAACACCTAAAAACTCACCATTGTTGAGAACTGTCATTGCTATCACACAACAACTATTCGGTACAGGACCAGACCATATTCCTTCAATACCATCTCGAGTGTACATTTTATTGTCAGTCCCAATACCATAAATTGCTGGAATTAATGTAGAAAATATATCACACATTTATAAACTAATATTGCATACAATTAAAATGATGTCATTCGATAGAATAAATTTAGTTGCATTGGTGGCCTAGCCGAACTCGGTATTTGTCAGCAAGTAAGATTCCATTTATAAATATATAATATGACTTTTTTTCAACAATCTGTCAATGTTGTATAATCGAGTAGTATCCAATAGTAGAATCACGTGTTGGTGCATATACACGATCGAATAAATAAATAGGGCTTGATGAATCATGTCATATATGTTGTGGTATTCAATCACTTTATGACACAACATATCCACCCATAGATAGATTACACAAAAGTTGTATAGGGAATTTAACAACTTTAAGAAATCAAACGACTGACAACAATTGACAAACAATATACAAAAGCAAAACATAATAACTGACACCACGCCACATATTTATTGTGCATTAAAAAGTTCGTGTTGAATATGTCTTTACTTAATGTCAAAATTCTCTATCGGTTTCATGTGGTGGACAATATTATGTGATCTGCAGTCTTCCTAAATAATTTCATATTTACCGTGCTTAGTTGGCGCATCAGTAGGTTCTTCAGTTGTTTCAACTAAAGGCACAGGGAATACTATGCAGATAAATAGAAATAGAATAATTACAACTATCTTGAGAGTATAATTGATAGTATTATAGAGCGATTTTCCGCAATCTAATGTTTATGTCATACTTTATTTAACACTTACTCATATTGCCAGGGGAAGCGATGGATATTACACATTTAGATTCCGGTAATGCTTCTCTCCATATACCAGCTTGTAAGTCAAGGACATGAACCTCACATGTTTCTTTTGAAATGCCCAGTACGGTCCCATCAGGTTGAACTGAAATGTCGCTTGCTTTCATGTCATAACCATTCTGGAATACCCATTTACCATCGAGTCCGCGGATCTTTAATGCGCCAGCTTTAGTGACTCCTAGAAGTCTGCCATCGGAAAACGCGTCAATGCGAATAACGTTGTTGAATGCTGGGTTGGTTGTCCATTCACTTGACAAATTAGGACGGGTCATCAGTTTATTGTTTTTGGTTGATACGGCAAGGATTGAACCATCATACATCACAGCAACATCCTGAATACAACAACTGCCGTCAACGACTTTCCATTTGCCATTATTAAAGGATGTCTTGGTATAGAGTTGATTATCTTCACCTACTCCAAGCAACGTACCATCCTGCATAACTGCAATATTCACCATACAGCAAGAATGTGGTGCAGGGCCGTCCCACCGTAGGTTAGAATTACTCTTACTGTACAACATTTTATCTTCACCAATGCCAATAAATGCAGGCCCTGAAATACAAAGTAGACTATTGCTTTTCAAATGTCATTCAGCATTGTATTTAGCTGCAACAATTAAAAAAACCTGTGGTATTAAATAAGTAAATATTTACCATTATACGCTCTGGACAATTGACCAGCTAGGAGTGCCTATTGAAAAAGAATTTGAAGAAAGCATTATATATAATCATCAAAATTAATATGCATGTAATTTCATTTATAAGTACATGTGCAGCATTACTCTCAGAGTATAATAATATTGAATTGTATAAGTGAATTGTATAAATCCTCAAATAGTACATCAACATTTCTAAGCTAACTAAATAAGTATATACAAATAACATTGGGTTACTGCACGATTTAATTGGCAAATCTTGAAGAGCAATACTAATACATGGCTCTCATGGTCAGCATTACGTCATTATTCTGCGCACTTATTTCTATGTCTAATAAATATTTTATTTTAGCCAAATTACAACCGATATCTTGAAAAGTATTGAGTTTGGTTTACACTTTATTGTGATCCAAGTTTTTTGTAACCACAGGAAGAAGACAATTGTAATTTCACACATTGTGAAGTATACATAGAACACATATCAACATATATTTTGAACAAAATTGGCAAAAACGAATCTATGTTATACACAAAAAACGACAACATCTAGAAGGCACCCAAAGAGTAAAAACGTGTACTATAGAACTTCAATAAAACCCCTTTTTAAACAAAACACATTTATAATACTTACTTAAAAAGAAGGCCATAATAGTGTAGAGAAAATTGTATGCAATCGAATATGCATTCAAAAAAAAAACAAAAAAACAGACCAGGTTCATTAACATATTGAGAAAGAATATAAATATGTCACTGCCTATATTATGATTGATTAGTAAGTAGTAACACACAATAACGAATATATCCACTCTGTCATCCCTGGTCCCAATAAAGTAAAAAGTAAAGTAAAACAAAGTAAAACCCAAATATGCAACCAATTCTGTTTTATGTAGTGACTATTTAATCAGACTGCTCTTACTACAGGAGGGCAACTTTCATCTCCATTGCAAGACAATTTTGCCAAGAGATGTTGAGCGCGTGTGGCCTCACAGCCAATGGGGATACCACTGACATGGTCTTCGTGTTCAGGCAACTCCAGGAAAAATGCCGTGAACAGAACAAGGGATTATACGTCATCTTCCTAGACCAGACTAAGGCGTTTGACACTGTGAGCAGGAAAGGAAAATCATGAAACATCTAGTTTGTCCCTCCAAAGTTCCTCTCCATGCACGAATCTCAACATGGGCAGGTCAGAACTGCTCATAGCACTTCCCGATTATCAACGGGGTGAAACAAGGCTTTTATTCTCACAGCAAATCCCTCCCCAACTTTTTCAACTGAATATATATTTACAATACCGCACTGATAGCAGACTGTTGAAGGTATCGCGACTACTGGCCCACACAAAAACCCTAGAGCAACTCATTCAGGAGTTCAGCCCCCCCCCCTTCCCGGAAGCATATCAACCATGCCACATTCAGATTCGTGAGACAGAATTTAAGGCAGTCTAGCAGCTTACCTACCTGGGAAACACCACCCTGTCCGATGCAAAACACGAAGAGCTGGACAACAGACTGGTAAAGGCAAATAATGCTTTCAACAGACTGTATGGTTGTGTCTGGAGCAAGAAACATGCAAATAAACCACAAAAGTCCGTGTCAACAGAGCTGTGGTACTGATTACCCTCCTGTAAGGTTCAGAGTTGTAGTTCGCATACAGACACCACCTACGACTTCGAGAACGTTTCCACCAATGTTGTATCCACTGCAAGTGTTTGGGCAAGCGTGGGTCACCAGCATCAAGGCCATGCTGCTGAAAACACAGCTAAACGGGGAAAGGCTCCAGAGGATCATCGCCTGCCAAATATCGTCCACTGCAGATTTTCTTCACTTGGCGCCACAAGAATGGCACAGTTTTTGAAGAAATACCTGTCATCATGTCACAACGATAATCATTAGTGATCAGCCCCTGCTGCTGATTAATTGGCTTGGTGCCACGCTATTCACCAGTAAATGTCCTACTTTGAGAACGACCACAGGGTTGCCCTTGAAGAGAAGTGCTGAAGAAGTTAGAACTACATGATCACAGTACCCCAGATTCCTCTGTTGCCACTGTGGCCAGGTTTGCCTGTCATTCATCGGAGAATGTGACAGACATGGGAAACGCATTTCGTTCGCAATGCCAAGCCAGAAAAAGTGTAATTTACATTAATGTTATTGCATTGTATCAATTGAAATGCATCATAGTACTGTATTGTTATTTAATGTCGCTATTAGTCTACAGCGATTTATAAGTAATATACTGATTATAATAATAATAAATGCAGAATACTCAACATGGATGGAAGCGGGGTTGTTTAGCATGTGACATTTGAAAAAAGGCCCTGGAAGATTACCGGTCGCCATTAGGAACAATACTATCAACAGCTTCACTTTAATACCAGTATGGAGTCCTTGAATGCATTGACTCGAGAAAAGATGTCACGCCCACGTTTGATGAGGTTCGCCTACAACACCAAATTATGGCGTACGTCCCACGTGTTTACTACTTGTTGCGACAAGCATACTGTGCATTTGTGCAGGAACTTCACATCATACCAGGTGTGATATATTTGTATTCCCTATAGCTGGATACAAATCTCGATGAGTCTGCCAATCTAACAATATGCACTGTTTTTTTACTAGTCGAACGCAAATTCTCTGTCATTACTTTGTATAGCCTTGTCATACTAGTCATTGACTAATGAAACAAAATGTCGCAAAATAATCACGCGAACATGACAAGATTGTTTTGTTTTGCAATATTCTGATAAAATAAATTGTATAATTATACAACTCTCTTTGGGAGTAAAATGAATGTCAGAGAAAAATTGCTCATGGAAACCTATACAGGTAGTACGACCCACTACACTTCCTATAGCGTGAACCAAGGTCTGCTCGCCCATTAATCCGATATTCACAGGTCAATTACGGTGAAGCCGAAGAGCCATTAACAATTTTAGAACAGTATTTTAATTTGACAAGCAAAGTTATCAATATAGGTAACCATACCAGTGATTACTTACTCACTCATGTCGTGTCCCTCTCAACAATCAAAACATGCATTCAACCAATAAGGAAAATAAATATTGTTGTTTTAGGTCACAAATGCCCATAAAGCAATTAAAACATATGCTAAATGAATAGAAATGCTTCATTCCCACTGCAATTTACTAGCCAAATACGCGACCAACAAATCAATTCTGGTTCTACAAAAGTGCAATATCGAGAACTCATTTTAACATTCAATTGATAATATATATTTATTTTGCGGTATACCACCTATTACGTCATATTTTACGTACGTATTCAATATAGCGACAATAAAGATCTCATCGCAATCTTGCAACATGCACGCGCATATTGCTCCATGTAATTAAAGACGGCACACTATTTCGCCGTAACATTTCGAAAGTTTATACATAAAGTAAAGTGCTTTATTTTTTGGACAATTCGCACTATTTGCCATTAGTGCTTTGGTTGTACAAGATCATATCCAATGTTACATGACAAAGTTAGAACTCTTTCATCTGTACAGCAATAACGCCACGTAACGTACGTTTGAGCACATTGTTAAATATCTATAAAGTTACACTCACCTGTACGATTGCAACTAGCAGAAACCGCATTAAGATCATCTTCACTACGACGTAGATACGAAGTCAGTATATTGAATACACACATGAATGGTTGCCTATTTATACAGTATACGGGTGAAATAAATAAGAAGACAGGGGGTCAGATTGACACTCCCTAGCTGAGACTAGGCCATCTGGACAGAATACCTATTGTTTAAAACACTGGTAGAACTATATTTATACACTATGTCCATCCACCTCAAATTTATGTTAGAGATACAATACAATCTGGAAATCCTTCTCAAAATCTCCCACTCTCTACATCTCTTTATGGTCACGTTTATACATCTACTCACTTCAGCGTAGGTCCTCTCCAATATAACAACATCGAGAAAATAAAATGTGTGATCGTGAGCTGACTGTTAAAATGAATGACCTATTCTACATTTTGTAGTGACTATTAAATTACATCATATCATCGTTAATGTTATAAAATACAATTAAAAGGTATTATACTTTAAAATTCTAAGGAGAGGAGAAAAAAACATTACATGTATGTCAATCAAAGTAGCATAGATCGTTAGCAATCGTTGTATGGCCAAAGTCGGTATAATTAATATAACAAACTGAACAATATTATGTGACAAATCACTCGCCTGTACAAGCGCTTTACGTAATATAATTTAATATAATTTTCATCAAAAATTTACCGAATTCATGCAAAAAATCATTTTTTCAATTTGTTTATTACAATATTTGATATCGACTCCACATAATATTTTTACACATACCGTACCCATTGCTTAACAGACACCTGAATATACTCGATCACAACAATCCCCCAGGATTTCTTTTTTACGGTGGCCCATATATACAATTAGTCCGCTACTTGAAAAATATCGGTCGGCTACATGAAAATCGCTCCGCTATATGAAAATCGCTCCGCTACTTGAAAAATATCGGTCGGCTACATGAAAATCGCTCCGCTATATGAAAATCGCTCCGCTACTTGAAAAATATCGGTCGGCTACATGAAAATCGCTCCGCTATATGAAAATCGCTCCGCTACTTGAAAAATATTGGTCGGCTACTTGAAAATCGCTCCGCTATATGAAAATCGCTCCGCTACTTGAAAAATATCGGTCGGCTACATGAAAATCGCTCCGCTATATGAAAATCGCTCCGCTACTTGAAAAATATCGGTCGGCTACATGAAAATCGCTCCGCTATATGAAAATCGCTCCGCTACTTGAAAAATATTGGTTGGCTACTTGAAAATCGCTCCGCTATATGAAAATCGCTCCGCTATTTGAAAAATATCGGTCGGCTACATGAAAATCGCTCCGCTATATGAAAATCGCTCCGCTACTTGAAAAATATTGGTTGGCTACTTGAAAATCGCTCCGCTATATGAAAATCGCTCCGCTACTTGAAAAATATCGGTCGGCTACATGAAAATCGCTCCGCTATATGAAAATCGCTCCGCTACTTGAAAAATATCGGTCGGCTACTTGAAAATCGCTCCGCTATATGAAAATCGCTCCGCTACTTGAAAAATATCGGTCCGCTACTTGAAAATCGCTCCGCTATATGAAAATCGCTCCGCTACTTGAAAAATATCGGTCGGCTACTTGAAAATCGCTCCGCTATATGAAAATCGCTCCGCTACTTGAAAAATAACATCGATTAGCATAACTATGACCCGGAAGTACATCGTATCGTACGATTTTCTCGTGTAGCCGTACGTGTCGTAGTGCGTTCATTTTACGTATATTTATAATTGCGGGATAATACCAACAAGTTTTACAACGTATTGCTGATATCGGTAAGTTTGAAATTAACATTTTCTATCACTTGACTTTGCAAAAATACCGGATTGTTGAGAGAATGTGATTGAATAGAAAATGCTCGTGTCATTGCACCGTCGTTGTTGTAATTTCCTTTTTCTGTTAAAATCTGACAAGTTTTTGATTTTAATTCAAACTGAGACGGTGTAAAATAAAAATGGCCAACGTTTTACAAAAGGTTTATATACACATTATTAGTATTTAGTATATTAGCATACAAATACACTAAGTAAGGGGTGGACCAATATAGTAGCTCTGTGCGGGGGAGGGGTAATGATATTACGTGGAGATTACTAGTATTTTGACATTTCAAAATATATCTTGTCTAGCATTGCAGCATACTTTCTTTTTATTTATTTATTTACAAGAATGGCCTTCTTTCACAAGGGTGTTTGCCACGCTTTTGCAGCACAGGATTTATTTTCCAATTCACCCTTTAGTTTTAGGCGACCCCTAAGTGTTTAAGTTTTCCATTTTTTTCAGCCTGCGTAATGAACAGACCAATTTTTCTTCAAAAATTCAGCAATGGTAGGTAATGTTTCAATACATTTATTACAATGAATTTCCGTTGAGGTTAGCTTTCATTTATCATGTATTGCCCGGTTGCTACATCATTAGTCATTTGGCGTCAATGTAATAGATAGTAGGCGCTGCAAGACATCATATAACTTATATTTGTAGCACGTTTAGTGAACAAATATTTGTTTAAGGATTCTTTAATGTAAACTTACATTTCATGCTATGTTTTGTTTCATTGCTATGTTTGGATGCAGAATATGAGGCAATTGAGGCATTATTTCATGCGGGTTACTCGCAGTTCATGATTTTGCAATTACTGGATTTACATCAAGATATTCATTTAAGGTAATTATACAGGTTTTGGTTATGTACAGTGAGTTACATTGTTTTCAGTATCAGCACGCGTGCGTGTATGTCGTCAGCCATATTAAAGAAACACATAGGTTATTTGGGGATTCGACTCGGATATTTTAATATTTTAAATATATTTAAACCACTTTACAAATTTCGAAACAGGTTGTTCCAACCACATTTGCGTGGATGAGTTACGCCATTCACTCGTAGTTGGGGAAGAAAATTAATCTACATTCGTTCATTGTGGAAACTGTAATGCCGTAATGGACCATGTGCAAAATGAAAAGCAAAAATTCATTCTTGTTACGACATTCAACATTATTATTTAAAGTATAACATCAATGTCAACATAAATATTGAAAGGACTGTGTGATTTATTGATTATTCATAAATTATTTAAAATAAATGCAAATATGCTGTTTTAGTCATCAAAACAATGCGGGTTTTTAAGTATGCATGCATGATAGAGTTAAAAGAAACGACAGAACAATTAGATATAAAATATGAAATGTAAGTTCATTTTGATTGACATATGCCATAAGTACTTTACTACATTGTACATGCTGAAAATATGTTCAGAATAACACAGATATGCATATTTCATTATGAATGGGCTGTGCACATTGTATATCAGTGTTCTTGTTTTTGAAATTTTGTGACTGACTACCATATTGTTAAAGCCTTTGCGTTTTTAGCTTGTGTATCGTCACGTGAATTCAATTCCCGCGCATGCGCAGGTGACGACCCCCTCCGCTTTAACATTACACCGTGGAGCTTTTTTTAGCTCCATGATTACACAGACGCAAAGATGTGCCAGAGTATTAAATAATTTTCTTCTTGATATTGCTTTGCAGTCCCCGTCAACTGCTTTATAGAATAAAGACACTTGGTTTGAGTAGGTCCTCTCGGTGCAGCGAGGAAGAAGCTGAGGCTGCAATAATGGTATGCACATTTTTCCAAAATCGGGGGCTATTAATTTGAGTTACATCCGTCTGTACGTGCCACATTCAGTTTTAACAACCATACTATGTTTGGTGACTTACATATGACCATTAGTTTTCATTACCATTTGATCAAGTATGGTTGAATGGCGACCACTTTGGTCCTCCGCCCAGGGCTGGTTTGGTGCATGGGTGTGGTCTTTCAACCGAAATATATCTTCGCCTTTTTTAACACGAACCTTGGCGTTACGTAATCCTCGTCACCTCTGCTCACATTTATAGGATATTACACTATTGGCAAGAGTCTTCTGTTTTACGTAGATTAACACTTTATAAACCAGTTTATTCTGATTGCGTATTGACTGAACATATTCCATGTTTTCTTCGGAGCAATGCAATGTAGTAAGATAGCGAGAGCATGTAATAATGAACTCAGATCCGCTGTTTCCAAATATTTTATATCTTAATTTTCTTTGATGTTGGGGTGTCGCCGATATTTCACACATTTCCACCAAAAGCAATTACATTGTTTGCATCTTTTGGTAACTGACAGCATAGAACTGAGTTTGTTTGCATGTGTTACGTTTTTAAACTGTTCAGATATTTTTTTGAAAAATCATATAGGGAAAACATACTCTCATACAATGGAAAGTGCTCATTAGTTTCGTTATTACAAAGGACTTTAACTATTTAAAGCGAGCCTCAATGTGGCCTTAATTTACAGTTGTGTAGATTTAAAACTGTATTTGAAATACAATTACAATGGTTTAGTTTTTTATTATAACTGTAGCGTTGAGAGGCATTTGAAATGCTTAAAATTAAACCCCATGGAGGCCATTCCTGGAACCTGGTTATTGAGACTATCATGATAGGGATGTGAACGACGTGACCTGTTGGCGACCGTGAAGGTTAAACACTTCTTCCACACACAGATTACCTTTCGAAAATTGCGAATTGCCAGTTTTTAGGGAAAAATCATTTTTTTCCGTCGAAATCAGTGCTACAAATCGCATTTTAACATCGCGGTAATTAACTTCTGCATTGTGTTGAAAAAAATGATCTTCAATAATCAGAAAATTTCGTCAGTACGACACAGCATTTTGATTGGTTAATGAAAGACGTGACCTGTTAGGTCAAAGAACTTTGTTTCAGGTCAAATCGTACTGGCAAAGAACATCATGGCGAAAATTGCTTGGTATCGAAACTTTGCGTGCGATCGAAGACATACCAAAAAGAAGATAATGACAATTAAAAGATCTTGCTTTCGACTGTTTCCCCGCAGACCCTACGATTGCGTTGTTTACAATAGTGGTTTCTAGTCTATGGGTTACAATTAATTAGTTTGTTTAAGTGGCCATACTCTGTACATTAAGTAAGGAAATTATTCAAAAATACTGAAGACAAGGTTTTAAATCTGTGAAATATTCCCGGCCTGTATGAGCGATACACTTTAGCGTCAGATGATTAACACCAGAACAGACCCCATTTATGACGGTACAATTTTTTGATCTCTCGCGTTCGATGGTCAAGTCTGTGACAATTCACGAATAATTAGCGGAACACTTGCGTGTTCGATGATTAACACCAGGTCAGAACCATTAATAATATGAACCTATTGTGTTTTTTTCAATTGTAATAACAATGGATCCAGAATCTTTCTAACTATTTTTATTTTAAATAATGTTATAAATAATAAAATAATGTTAGTTTTGGAACATCTTTTTTCACAGTATGAACTTAATGGCTCTTCATCAAAATTAGGTTATAGAGCAATGTGGCGTTTGGTGAAACAAAAATACAGCTTAAATGTATCTAGGTAACTATTATTATTATTACTTTATTATTGTTAATATACCAATATATAAGTAATAATAAGTAATTTATAAATAATGAAGAACACAATTCCACATTATTATCACTACCAAGGAGTGTGTTTCTCCTGTCCGAAAGAATTTTTATGTGACTGTTATGTCACATTACATGTATATGCTACCATCATTATACTACGTGCTACCATCATTATACTGTGTGATACCATCATTATACTACATGCTAACATCATTATACTGTATGCTAACATCATTATACTTCATGCTAACATCATTGTACTGTATGCTAACATCATTATACTACATGCTAACATCATTATACTGTATGCTAACATCATTATACTACATGATAACGTCATTATACTGTATGCTAACATCATTATGCTATATTCTAACATCATTATACTACATGCTAACATCATTGTACTGTATGCTAACATCATTATACTACATGCTAACATCATTATACTGTATGCTAACATCATTATACTACATGATAACGTCATTATACTGTATGCTAACATCATTATGCTATATGCTAACATCATTATACTACATGCTAACATCATTATATTGTATGCTAACATCATTATATTGTATGCTAACATCATTATACTACATGCTAACATCATTATACTACATGCTAACATCATTATACTACATACTTTGTGTTTGTAATATATAATTAGACAGCAATATAAGGCAGCATTGGCATTTCATATATACATAATGATACTGTGTTTCCCTAAACTCTGTAGACAAACTATTGCAAAATTAATGCGTGCTCTGGACCCAGAAGGTGTTGAGATGAGGTCAAAGAAACGATTCAAAAGAGGATTGTATCATAGTGGGGTAATTGTATAACTTTCTGTGAAATTAGACATGTATACTTGACATTTGAACTGTAGAAACAATTTTGTATGATGTACCTGAACATGACTTTGAAATATTGGTGTCATTAACATACTTTTTTCATTTTCAGGGCCCAAATCAAACATGGCATATGGATGGGTGAGTGTTACTTCATATGTTCTAGCTAAATTGATACTGAGTTTATATAATAGAGAGGGACAGTTGGCTAGGATGACTCTAAGATTATGGTTCTTATAGTACATGAGAAAGACTACAATATATTACATGACATTATACTATCTAATGTAGTTATCCTTTGTTATAGCTATGACAAGCTGAAGCCATATAGCATATGTATAAGTGGATGTATAGATGGGTAAGTTTTTGTTAACAATTCTCAAACAGATATGTGCACATATCGTGTGTATCATGCCTTTTTTATAATGTATTGCATATTTTGAGTAAAATAAAATATCTTGTCAATTTCAGATATTCAAGAAAAATTTTATGGGTGAAGGCAGCCAGCACAAACAGTGACCCTAGCGTTATTGCCTATTACTACCTCAACTGTGTGGATGAAATGAAAGGTACATGTTTTATATTAAGACAACATTCTGCTCATTATTGCATGTTATTAAATCCCCACTATTTGAATTTGAGGTTTTTATGATGTTGTAGCTGTCCATTATTACAGGATAATGTAAATCTGTATTCACAAGTAAATTTATTTAAACAAAGAACATAATGACCTCCCAAAGAGTAAATTTTGATTTTATAAGGGTTAATGAGCGTGGCTTGCCCTTCTCATCAATTGTGGTTCGGTAGAGATTGTTATAGTTTTAATAAATAGGGCAAGGAGGAGGGATAACCTCAAAAATTTACAAGATTTATTCAAGCCTATATTTAAGTGAATACCCCCCCCCATGTCCGAGGCAATGACGCCATAAAATGGTGTTTTAATGCGCTATACATTACAGTATTGTGTGTTGACTTTATAGATTTGATTCTATATCACTTTATCAATGTTAGAGACTACATTTGAAACAGATTATTGCCACTATGTAATTACTGTGACATTTGTGAACAGGATGTCCTTTGCAAATCAGAGCAGAGCAGACCTTTTTTGCGAATCAGGTAATAAATAATTTTAAATTAAAGTTGGTATAATCACCATAGAAAATAATAGGACTCTACATAGTTGTCATTGGCTATTATTATTTATTGATATATTTGCACCATACATTCAATCAACATTTGTGATTTTAAATCAATTTGTTGCTGATTTATTTAATTAGTTTATCTTCATTTATTCATTTAGAGAATAGAATGTTTTTGGTCATTCCTTTTGCGCTCTTGGACTGAATGGTGGCGTCAATATTTTGCATCAATGGTTGAAGAAAGGTTGTTTTCTTCTAGAAATCATTTACACAAGTAAATATAGTTTGATTACCATAATTTTCAACCTGTAGTTGTGTTAAACAAGTGTCCCAGTTTGAATATGTGTCAAGGAAATGATATTGTATTATGGTGTAAATAACACAAAGCATGGCTTGTTCTAAAACTTTGTATGGTTCTCAATATTCATTGCTATGACAACGGCCTTATAAACTACCTTTTTGTGATATGTCAAGAACATTGTGTCAAAATTATCCAAAACAATTAGCTAATGACACAGTACATTGTCATTTTTTTAGGAAGATAGACATCAGAAGTCTTCTATCCATTAGGCTGATTCTTTAGCAGTCTATTGTGTAGATTGATGTTTAACTTCGAACTGGGAAATTCGCATTGCATTGTCTTGTCTTGTTTTTAGGTGTCTAATTCGCCATTGCTATTTAGAAATAGTCCAAATAGAATTAGATCAAGTGATAACACAGTGGAACAATCATCCTATCAGGCATCAGAAGGAGCTTCATGTACCATGTGGTATTCCTAATATACTATATCACTGTCCTGAATTATCAGGTAAAGCCTAAGTTCATTTTTTTTATGGATTCTCAACGTTGTTCTTAAACCTTCACTTGTTTATTTGCATGCATTGTTTAACTTAGAGTGGCCATACTTTTCAAAATGCATAGCAAATTTTGAAAAGTTTTGAAAATCATTGGTATTAACTTACACACATGCAGATACCTTAATTTGTGCATATTAATTACCTAATTTCTCTTAGCAGATATTAATTAAACTTGATACATAGCTTAGTGATTGCCAAATTTGTAAATAGTAGTAAATAAGTGTAATGCATGAAGCACTGCTGCAGATGACATGCAGATATATGACTAACATACCACATGTCTACCTCATATTAATATGCACATGCATCTGCGACGAGGAAAAATTAGTGGAAAAAATAAGACACAAAGATTTTGTATGCAATAAACATAATGTGCTTCTAATATAGTAAATACAGTATTTCTTATTTGTACTTAAAGCTTCTAATACCCTTAGTACACACACACACGTTCTTTCTGAACATTCTTTGATTTTTATTTAGTCTGCATATTATAGATGCAGGTTTTTAAAGATATTTGTTGAATTTCAGTAAAACTTTTCTTCGTTGTGTGGTTACAATAACTCAAACATTTTTTTTGATGTTTATCTACAAATATGGAAATCTTATCAATCACTGTCAATCAACCACGTGTCTCATGACAAGTTTAACTTTATTTTATTTAATTTTTTATAGGTTGGAGAGATATGATTCAACCGGTAACCACAGAGGAAGTTTGCCATCATGCACATACACCTAATTATGTAGGGGATGAGCAGATTGATAAATACATTGACCATGCAATGAAGCGCTACAAACTTTTACCACCAAAAACAACAGAACAGGCAAAGCATTTATATTGCCAGTTAAAGGCAATGGTAGAAGCAGATTCACAGTGATTGTATAAATTTTATTTCGAACTAATAAAAATAACTTGCATAACAGTTTTGTGGTTTATAACAAACATTAAAAATTCAGTTTCTAGTCCAACTCATAAAGATCAAGTAGGTCAGAAACCAAACCACCGATTAGAAAGCTGCATATTATAATATTATTATACATCTGTCACCGTAACACCATACTAAGTTACAGACTGCCATAATTTTGCGGTATTTTACGGGGTATTTTAATCCTACCATATAAGGAAATGCGATTTCCAAATATGGAATCTAATAATAAAAACAAACATTGCTGCCACCAGGGTTTGACAGACTCCACACAAAAAGGTTTGATGATTTTGTTCTAAACTTTTTTGGAATTCGGCATTCCCATGATGTATCCTTGGAAGGAAAAGATGTATAATAATAAGGTTATTACGAGGATACCTCAAAGTATGAACTCATACAGTATGCTGTCGCATCAACCTTTGCTGTGCACCGGTTGATACTCCCGCTGTCTTCATGCATACTTTGAGCTATCCTTGTAATAACCTCATATTACTACCTAACATGACTAATATGTCAAACGAAATTGTACATGTAGTAGTGTATGCAGAGATTAAAATTGTACAATTTTTACCACACTTATTAAAATGAGAAATGATTAATATATAACTGCTATTTGACTTTTCTCTATTGTTCAAAAAGTTGTTTTGTTCAGCATCCTTTGTCACCCCTTAAATAGGTACATAGGTTCAAATTGTCCCTGTCAAAGTAAAAAATCACCGCCTAAAACTTTGAAGTATCAATTTGAGATACAAAGTATCGTACCTCTACTTGCACATACATGGCAATTAACAGCTATTTTTGAAGCCATCAGATGAAAGTCTTAGACGCTTGACAGGTTGGACTTTTACCAGACCTTGGCTTCAAAAGTAGTTGTTGATTTCCGTCATTATCAAAGTATAGGTACGATACCTGACAAATAATGGGCCTGTTTAATAGAACCTTGACTGCCATTAGCCACTTGATATCTATTTTTAACTATCAGATAATGGAATACATTATTTAATATACAAATGTGAGTTTCTAATGTACGAATACCAGAGTGCAGGTTATTGGCAACAAAAACGTGTCATGTTCAACAAACATGTTTACTATTATCTTACTATATTGGAATAGTTTGCAGATTATTTTAAATTTGTAATACATTCAGTCATACCTTACTAAAATCTAATGTATAGAATATTGCATAAACTAGTGGGCTAACTATGCGAGTTAGGCCTGAAGTTGTAAATGTACTGAGTAGCACCAACATGTGCAAATACAATTGGCCCACTAGTCTATCCAAAGATAAATATTGGATTTTAGTAAGGTAAGTAAGGATTTTAGTAAGGTAAAATTTCAAATTATCCAGAGGTGGAATTTGTGCAATTATGCATTACAATCCATGGAGTGTACACAGTAAATTATTCATGGAAGGATGAAAATTAAATTTTTCCAAAACCATGTGATTCAAGTAAGGCTCTATTCATTAATGAACTAAAACTGTCTATGTCAACACCACGAGGAAGCCAAAGTCTTAAATCACATGTGGATGAAGATGGGAATCTTTTTTCATTTTCACATGTTGAGGAGAACTGTATAGTGATTGGTTTTGCAAATTCAAGTGGAGGTACTCTGTTGGACCCTGTTGCAAAAACTAGGATGTCTTCAAGAGACACAGGATGCTCTCCATCTAGAAATAGTACAAAATGTAAGAAAAGATAGTAAGCAATAATTTCCAAAAATAATTCCCAAATTAGAGATTGATCACTTCATTTAAATATTAAGTAGGATGTATATACCATTAATAATTTAAAATGTCTTACTTTCAACAGCTTGCAAATATAGCTCCAGACTATAAATTGTATCCTCCTCTTCATTGAGTCTGTTACTGCCGTTTTCACTGAAGTCAATTTGATACAGGCTCTTTATGTCCTTTCGGCAAAGTCGTTTTTCCCCGATCAATGAACAGGTCCCTGAACTGATCAGGGTTTTCTTTTATAATCTGACCCAGGCCTCCAACATCATTCAGGCCACAGAAAAACTGATCCATTTCAGCTTTAGATCTGAAATAACAGTGGTAAGTGTGCAAGATGAAATATCGGTAAAATATGAGATACAATGGTCATTTAATATCTTTACAACACAAAATATGTCAACACAAAAATATGCACATTTTATTAAAACAAACATTGATAATGCATAGTCCCCGTTAAGTATTAGCTGTAGTCGATGTAAATGTTCAGTACATGTGACATGTAGAAATGAAAGATCAATGTTTTTTTAACACTAACACAGATTATAGATTGTGTTACTGTCAGTCTAGTACCTACGTGAAAACTTTGAACTGAATTGGACTATATCTTACAGAGGAAATAGCATGAAAGAAAAATGCAGCTAGTCGGGTATTTTTGTTCAAGTATCTCAAAAAGAAATATGGCTTGCACACCAACCTAATATGTAAGGTCATAATACAAAGTTTGATTGAAAATGCCCTATTCAACTTTGAACTGAATCAGGCCGAATCTCGGGGAAAAAAAAGTGATGTGCACTAAAAATATCAACAATGTATCTGAAGTCATAATGTAGATTGATCAGGGTCTGTGGGGAAAACAGTAAAGATATTCATAATTATATATTCTAGAACTAACCGCAGAGTGACTATATCCCTACTTAGGTGGGAAAGGGTCATGCTAATAACCTTGCATATGTGTACATGAAACAGTAATTCAACAAACCTGAACAAAATAGTTGTAACAGAAGAAAATGGCAAATTTCTTCAACATCTTTGATATCACTGGTGAAGATATCAGGATATCCATTATCCGCAATCCAGTCACCATTTTGCTCAATAAACTTATTTAATTCAATTGAAGTGGAACATTTCTGAAGCTTGAAAAAAAGAGGGTGGGTATATCAAAACAAAATTACCACGAAATTGTGGCTAATTCATGATAATATAGTCAGGTCATTGGATATATGCTGCATGAAAAAAAGTAGTTAATTGAGAATGTATCATTTTAATTCTATTTTTTTTGAGTCATTATTATGGAAATAGCTAAAGAAAATGTATTATTATTATAAAATATGATTTATATAATGTCATTTATCTAAATAAGACATGAATGTCACAATGTTCATCTTTGAATAAGAAATACACAGCCTTAGATAACATATATAATAAGAATAACTGAATGTGCATACTTTGACTGTATTGTACAAAGGGTCACTGAAAATAATATTCATAAATATCGCTCTGAAGATCGGATTTTGTGTAGAAACTGGTTGAAGACTATAAAACTATACTAGTCATCTTCAATACAATTGATGTTTTACCTCTTGTACCCTAACTCTCATATCACTATCTGGAATCAAGTCAATTGTGAGATTTCCCGGTTCAATACCAATCATGTAGTTGTAAACCGAATCAGCCATACACTGAAGACCAGGACCACCATTTAGCAATGACATGGCAACAAGTTGTCCAGCCTTGAAATACATCATATCACTGATTAGGCGTACATTGTGGCTGAAAACTCTGGTTAACTGGTCCCCTTCAAAAATCCCCATACTAGCACCAACTTCCTGCATTAACAACCTGTTAGCAAGAACAAATTTGTTAAACTATTTTATATTTTAATGCAGCTTAAGTTCTACATTGTTGATGTTGATGACATTTTGTAATTACTCAAATAATTCAAAGAACAATAATAAATAACTTTTCAACACATAAATGTATGTTTCAAGAACATGTATTGCTACATGCATAATATATATGCAATCAAATTGGATATGCAAATCGATGGTCATGTGACCAAATACATACGGTACGGTCTGTATTTGAGAGTACATTTTGTAATAAAACTAAACTAATCTAGTATCAACAAAAGTCATATTTATTAAATGAAATGATTTATAATCTACTGGTAATTTATGGACACAAACTATTTGCTATTTCTCATATTCATGCAATTTTACATCCAAACTCAAGTAAAATGCCTCCAGTATTATGGATATCAAATACAGTTGTATGACCAGATAGGAAGATAACCAGCAATAGACCATCTTTTATATGATTATGAAACAAACTGACATGGACATGTATTCCAACATGTATGATGTATGTGCCAAATATGAATGCAAATGGTCCATAAGCCTTGGAGATATAGTTTTGGGACCAAAAGGCAAGATGACTGCCAGTCGGCCATCTTTGATTGAATTGCTAAACCACTGCATGTGCATATGTCACAAATAAAGTACTAAGGACGTGCACAGAATAAACAAATTTGTTCCAGAGGTTTTTGAAATACAACTATGGATAGACGGAAAGCGAGACAGATTGAAACTGATTATAAGTCACTTAAGTTTTCAAAATTTTTGAACTGAGAATAAAAATGCTTGTAATTAAAACAATGATCATGTTCAAGGTACATAGTTTTTGAATAACTGTGATACATGTAAGCTATTAACAAACATGCATATGTCTAAGTCGACTCCCTTTTTGGGGATTTCAAATTTGATTTGTATTCATACCTTAGAAATTCTCTCCGTGGTCCACCGTCATCATGAGCATCCTCCCCACTGAACTCCACAAAAAGCTTTCCTCTTATATTAAACCCATTCTTACTAATGGCTTTTAGAGTAGTTCTCAGGATTTTAGATCTTCGAATGATAACAGTGCTGACATCATCAACCTGAACACTCTGAATAAACTCACTCAACAATTCTTGTAAACTTCTTTAATGCATAAACATACAAAAAAAAAATTATAGAAAAATGTCTATATGAAATATACCGATAACATGATCTTTCAAAATATATTTTGATTACCAAATAAATCTATCATGTTTGATATAAGACCCATAGGCTGGTACGCGCCTACAATATAATATTTACACAGAATTCAAACTCTTGCTAATGAAAGTACTGCCACAGCATATGCAGTATTCTTGTACAAGTGAAAATTCTTATTTAACAAGTCATTGAAAATGACACAGTCCCCGTTAAGTTCTCTTTGTGCTCGTCATATTAAAGCGGAGGGGTTGTCGCGAGCATGTCTTTGAAACTTGAGTTCCAAGTGGCGTATACAACAGATTGTTTATTTACATCAAAACACGTGTTTCGTGTCATAGTAATATGGCCAAAATAAAAACAGCCATTATTCAGCCATCTTTGATCTGATTATGCAACACACTGATATGTATGATGTATGTGGCAAATACGAATGAAAATGGTACATAAATTGTGGAAATATAGTAGTAAGGCCAAAAAGTCAGATGGCTGTCAATCGGCCATCCTTGACCAGATTTTGAAACAAATTGTTATGGACATGCATCCTAACATGTATAAAGTACATGTATGTGCCACATTTGAATGAAAAATGACAGAGCACGTCCAAGATACCGCATAAAAAAACAAAAACAAGATGCCAGCCAGTCGACCATTTTTGATCCAATTGCGAAATAAATCGTCATGGACATGTATCCTAACATGAATAATCTATGTACCAAGTTTGAATGACAACTGACAAAGCATGTCCAAAATACAACATTTTCAAAAAACAAGATGACTGCCGGTCGACCATTTTGAATCGAATCGCTAAAGCAATGCATGTGCATATATACCACATAAGGTACTAGGCACATGCAAAGAATGAACGGAATCGGTACAAGGGATTCTGAGATATGACTCCGGACAGACGCACGGACACACGGACGGACGGAGACTGAATTATAAGTCCTCGACTTCGTCCGAACGGGGACTAATAAAAACTTTCAGCTAACCAGTCAGTTGAAGTACTTTACAAGACAGAAAATGAAAAAAAACAAGATAAAATTGATTTTTGCATTTAAGCAATCACCTTTGACTCTGAATTGTTGGTATGATTACTTGTTCATGATCCATAATATTCTGATCAGATTCTTCATTATCTTCATCAGAAATATTCATCACCTGGCAATAGTTTCCATATGGGGTTCTGAAATGAAAATTTATGATAAATATGTATTTACCGGTATAATGCTTATTATACATTCTTTGTGATAACTTTGTATGCAATAATATTATACAAAATCCTGTTATTACTGAGGATATGTTATGAGCTAAAAAGCTTTGATTTGGGCAAGGTCAATTTTGTAACAAAAATTTTACTGGATATTCAATTTCAAAAACCAGATTTAAATAAAGTAGTTTTAAAAACTGTCAAAAGTGTTGAAAACAAAATTACAAGGAACTTTTGACAGATTGAATTTGTATGTACAAGATTCAAAATTGTATTGCCATTGATATGTGTATTAATACAGAAATATGCTTGCATGTATACTCACAGAATAGGCAGAGTATCATCGAGTGAACCAGTACAATCAATATTTGGATTGTTTCCAAAAGCCACTTCAGTATCTATATCTGGGTTACCATCTTCTATAGTTTCAATTTCATTCTCATGTTCCTGTAATTTAAAAAAAAATTCAAATTCAGTAATTTGAAAGGTAAAATGCCACTCATGTTGTTTTAATTGATACACTTCTTTGTGTACCCATCACTATAATACATGTAGGTATAATTATTTATTAAAGACAAACACACTCATATACCTTCATCCACCTTGCAAGCAAGGCAAGGAGAACCATTTTAATCATGTTTACAAGTCTATCATCATTTCCTAGAGAAGCATTTGCTAATCCCTCCAAAAATCTACACTTGAATATCAACTTAGGTATGCCAAGATTTATCTCATTTAAACTTGGCATTGACATCACTCAAAGTGTTATATACTTATATACCAGTAATCCAAAACTGTAGTAGTAAAACTTACATTTTCTATTTCTTCTCCTTTAATATCATGATGGCATTGTTCAATGTTCATCAACAGTATCACTATTATCATCTGTGTCAACATAGTGATAATCTTTATCAGTGCTCATTTGGTTGTACTCTTGAGATGGACGACAAATATAAAATTGTATCAGTATTAAAAAAACAAAAAACTTTGCAAGTATTGAAACAAATTTACTGTGAATGTGACAAGACTGAACATATTAAATAATCAAAAAAAGCTAAGAAAGAACGCCTGTGTGCTGAGAGTATTAGAGACACATTAGAATTAATTCAAAATTTAAGACTTGATTTTCAAACGAGAAGCTTGGCAACTAATTTTTGTCTGCTATTTGAGATGCATAACATGAAAAAAATGTGATTTACATCATCAAAATTTAATACATGCAGAAAATACATTTGATTTTTCATCCATGGTTTTTAGTATAATTTATTCGAAAGCACCTCTGCGATGAATTCAATTTAAATCTGATTTTTTTTATTCAACAATGTAGAACTTAAACTATTTTATATTTTTTAGGGTTTACCTCAGTGAACCAAATGAATTATTATACAAATTAAGCAATTATTATACATGGATTTAGGTCTGTAAATTTTCTCAGGGTGCACATGTACAAAGTTTCATTATAATGTGATGATTAATCCTAACTAAATTAGTGGAAAGCAGAAATGTAAATTATTGTGCAAATTGGGTAATTATTATACATGTATATGAACCTAAAATTAATTTGATCATCACATTGTGTTAGAGTATATATGTACCAAAAATCATTGAATAAGATAAGTACTGTCACAGACCATCTATGTACGAAGTTTCATTGGAATGTGATTAGAACCAAAAATTATGATTTATAATGCTAATTTGGTAATTAATATGATCTGATTTTAATTAAAAACTGAGCGGGTTTGTGCATTGTTCTGGAGCATCAATGTACCAAGTTTCATCAGAAATGAAATAATTGCCATTACATCAGTGTAAAAGCCAAAAATTAACTAATTTTGAAAATTAGTTGATTAAATATTCACTGATTTTATCTCAAAACTAATCCGCTCTGTGCATTGTCCTAGAACATCACCAAGTTTGTACTAAGTTTCATTGATAAGTAATAGTACTTGAAATATCAAAAGCTGAAAATTTATCAATTATGCAAATTGGGTAATTAATATTTCGCATATGTATCTGTGCATCTTCCTATGTATATATGTAAGTTTCATTGAAATGTGATGATTAGTACCTGAGATATCAGTGGAAAAGCGAAAATTGATTAATCATTATGCAAATTAGGTTAATTATATGCATGGAATTTTACCCAAAACTAATCATCTATGTACCAAATTTCATCAAAATTTAATGAATGGCTCTTTAGATATCAGCTGAACAGTCAAGGAACAGCTAAAAAATTAGCTAATTATCATGCAAATCAGGTAATTAATATGCATGGGTTTCAACCAAAACATTGATATCAAATCTGCGCATTAGCCCAGAGCATCTATACACCAAGTTTCATTAGAAACCAACATACGGTTCTTGAGATATCAGCGGAACGGACAGACACACACACATAAACACAGACAGGTTAACTGCAGAGGACTCTCATTGTGTGCTTAGCACACGGGAGTCACAAATATTATTTCAGGCACAGACATGATCACATACAGTTGCATTTTCTTTTGATATTTTATATTTGTATATCATATTCACAGTGATTGCTACTTTACAAGGCCTCAAGTAGCAAGAGGGTTATTAGTCACTGTATAACATGAACATTGTGCACATTGTTCACAGTTTTGGCGTTTAGTGTTAAATATCACTTAAAAAAATTACCTGCATATGCAGTTTCGAGACATAAATAAAAACACAACTTGGTATACGGTTGCTTCATTTTAATCTTGTATTTTTTAGCATGAATGTTTCAGTTGACCCCGGAATATATTTTACAAGACTTCGATCCTTGTATAGCAATACATATTTGGCTTCTGTTGACAATAATCTATTTTGTTCTAATTGTTCAGCAACAGCCAATTTTAAGAGTTCATCTGCAGTTGCTGCAAAGAGAAAATTAATTAATTAAAGGCAACACATTAAAAACAAGTTAAGTTCATACTGTAGTGAATCAATCTGTAAGTATTTCTCAAAGCATGGTATGTCAGACTTATGTTGATATTTGAATCTGATCTACATAACAAAGTAACATGCATAACATAACTGAGATTTGATTCTGAATTGACAGAAATGCATGATTTGGGAGAATTTTGGCAATAAAATGGCTTCCCTTTCTGGAAGTTTTGAATGCATAAATGTGCATACGTATCCCAACATGTATGATATGTGTATGATCTTAAACAGAACAGGCTGATAGCACAAAACCATTGAATGGTTATCAATCCAGTACAATAGTGGTCCAGGACTTATAGCTCCAAATGTATTTGCAAAGAACATAAATAAACATGTACTTATTTATTTAAAGTTCAGTACCTGTAATCAGCACAGATACAACAACACAAAATCCTGTTTCAACTTTTCTTGAAACAACTAAATTTCTACCATTGAGTGATAACATGCTCACTTGCACCTTCAGATGGAAAAAATAAAGTTAAAGCCATAAGTTTTTTTGTGTGAAGTGCTAGATTTCATTTTATATAACAAATATGAATTAATGACACAAAAATAATTAAAAGTACATAAAATGCTCAACAAACTTTTTAAAATTTATTTTCAACTACTAGTATTTGTATTTATCTGTTGTAACAAAACATGCTGAAAACTGTTAGAGAACTAAAACGTGAATCTAGCCAAACATAATGTTCCCAGATGAAAGAGCTCTACAAATGTAGCAGAATGCAATTAACAGTTTTTATACATTTTATTCTTTAGATAATGAGCTTTTCATCGATGTGTCCATCTTGATTCTCCAGCATAGAATTGTGGGTAAAGTAAAACATCATTAGACACTGGTGTGAACAATTAAGAAAATTATTTCATTATTATTATTTAATTGGTCATCATGGCAACAGAACTGAAAATATTTATTTTTGAATTTTTACATTTTTCTACCAATTGCTTAATTCTTAGTATACTAGTATATTTTATAATTTATTGATGACAGTAGCTTATACAAGTTACAACAATATATATTAATATGATCACTGAAAATTTGACCTAATTTGCATTATATTCAAGTTATGAAAGAAAGTATTTTGTCATTGTAATGAAATGTAATTTTACCCATAGTTCCTTGCTGAAAATTCAAAATGGAATACTAATTAAAAAACATAATATTTATGACATGATAAATTGCATGATGTAAATTGCACTGTTATAGGCCCTGTTTGTCTTATAGATGTACGAGTATGTTTGAAGTTTAAGCTTGATTGGTCCATCCAGGCATGTATGAGACAACTGAGATACTGTTCCGGAATGACAATGTGTGACACATATACACATCAGTACATCACCATCAACCAGTTGAGCTGGGCACACACAGAACCCCCCCCCCCAAAAAAAACAAAAAAACAACAACAACATTTGTTTTTCATTCAGACAGTATGAGGGTGCTATAACGATATGAGCATTGAACATCAAATTTGCTACGGACCATCTTAGCTGTAATAACAAAAATAAAAGACAGAATAAAACTATTTTCATTCAATTTGATCAATTATTAGATCACTGCAAAATAAATTGTTAAATTGCAAAGTACATGTATATCAATCAATTTTATTGACATCCAGTACAAAATTGTTTTGCGATTTTGGCGGAACAAAACATTGATTACTTTTATGTATTATTATTGTATATTTAAATACAATACATTTTACTCAATTATGTAAGGTAAACTATACTGCTATCGCCAAAAATGTCAGTTGCTTAGCTCAATTATTGAAACAAATGAATAAAGAAATTAAATTGCCTACATCCTGATTTGTTTTTCTCTTACTCTCATAGAGGACATTCTCATCTTCATCTCCTTGAAAGAGCCTGTAGCAGATAAAATTAGACTAATTCTTCTTAAGCTTGGGTGAAAAAACATTTCTGGTAAAATATTTCTTTAAGTACCATGGATTTTTTCAATATTGTATGATAACTATTTTATTAAATTTTATTTTATCATATTGTAATAAAAATACTTGATGCATACAAAGATAATATTCATGCTACACAATTCCGTCTACAAATAATAACTGACGTGAACAACATACAGTAGTGAAGTTATCACCATTCCCTTTAACCAATTAAATAAATAAAATGTGTATGGTACAGTTTCAGAGTAAAATATTGCAAAAGTAGAAATAAACACAGAATATCATATTGTACCTGTAAATGTAGATTTACTGCTGCAAAATGTTAAAAATAGATAAATAACTGTCCTTGGAAATTATTAAAAACAAACAGAAACATGTTTATAGCATTTTATGTGTCATAAGTAGAAAATTAAAGGTTTGTAAGGACATCGTAATCCATTATTTTAAATATGATGTTGAGATTAATTTTAATTAAGATGTAAATTCAATGTATCTACTAAGCAGTACTGCCCTGGTAGGTGAGGTGTTAATTGACAAATTAAGCCATATTTCGTCCATTGTATAACGCAATTCTAGTCGTTAACGCATGAAATTACGAAATATTTAAAACATATACTTTGGAGACCCTAACATTCTATTCAAATTCAGTGTAAACACTTTTATTGGCTTAGTAGTCATTAGGTAATGCTCACTAGCCACACGTCTTTCCAGGATTGCCATACATTTATAAAAGTTTAAATTTATATATTCATGCCTTCATGACATGCACATACATACATAAATAAATAAATAAAATTAATCATTGTTAATTCTTAAGATACTTACGTATAGGTTTCTTTTTTCTATTGCATTTATTTGAAACTAATGAAGATAATGGTGGAGTCGGGGGTCGTGGTGATAACCTCTGCCTAAAAAAATCCACAAAAGAGGGGAATTTACCCTCCACATCATTAAATTTTCCTAAAATCCATCCACGAGGCTCTTTTGGGTTGCCTTGAAACTGCCATGGCAATCCTTCAACTTCAATTATATCGTTGACCTTAATGGTCAACTCTCCATCATCGGTTGCCTTATAGGCATGAACTGCCTTATATAGGTACAGTATACCATTAGTATTTCTATAAATAAATTAATTTGCAAAAAAGATTAGGTTGATATAACAATTAATGCACCAGTCTTCATTGAAACATGTGTACTTCACCTGACTTTTGATGGACTAAGTCCAAAAAAAAACCTCATGTTGCCCTCAAATCGGGAAATTGAAAAATTGGGTCGGTCGGTTGATTTTTTTTTTTTCAAAGTTGTGAAAACTAAGGGTATTATTGTAAATAGACAAGGTATATGGACTTCATAGTATTCGGATCATGTCAGAAAAATACAGATTAACCCGATGTTCAAAGTCGCCACTTATCGCCCGGGGACTCTGGGGATAAAACAACAGTTTGGGATCGTTAATTTTTAAAAGAAACACTTTTTTACTGCCTAAAATGGTGAGTTTTTAATATTTGGGCCTATTGTAAGTCAATGCTCCACCCGAGTTATTGGTGTAAATATTCTGTAATTTTTTATGTGCAATAGAAACAGAAATAGTCCTTTTGACTGACAATTACAGTGATGTATGAAAAAAGTGCCTGAATTTGGAAAGAGCATTTGACTAGTATTATGTGGACAAGCATAAAGCTTATATGTCTTATATTCAGCTTTAGATTAATAATCTTATCTCAGATTAAGGACTCAGATTGAAATACTAGTAATATTATTGTCAAATTGTTATGGTAATTGTGTATAATTAAGTATCTACAATTCATCTGATAATAAACCAAGATTTTAAATATTTTTTTTAAATATGTATTTAATTTCAATTTCAATTTATATTGGTAACCACAAAAATGCAAGCTGTACAATACACCTGGTTTTAACCAAATTTGATGAAATAGAAATATAATGCTTACTGCAGGTTAGCTCCAAATCTAAACTAAAAGTAGAATATTTCTAGAAAAAAAATCTATTGTATAAAAACTTGATAAATGCTGAAAATTATTGTTTTACATCGCTTAATATAATAATAATAATACTTATTCAAACAAACTACAGTGAGTTGTTCTATGGTCGTATAAAAAATAAAATAGAATAAAATAAAATAAACAGAATGCTAAATAAAGCTAAATAATATTACAAACACATAAAGAATCACAATATACTTGTACGGTACGGTACAGTACAATACAATACACTAACTACTATTGCTAAGTGAAAAAATCACATTAAAATCATAACTATGGTGGAAGGGATAATTTTAATTTTGATTGAACTGCTCATACATAACAGCATTGGGGCAGTGGTAAGTTGGCCCAAAATTATCTGAGGTCATTTCGCCCGACAAGGTCCAGGATCATACATTCGGATCACCGACGGTGTCATGAATTTTCACTCAATCACAGTCTCTCAATAATACGGTATTTTTGGCATAGTAAAGCGATAGAAATTGTTTAAACTTACCAATATCAGTGATACGTTGTAAACCTTGCCCACATGGAATGACATGGAATCGTAAAAGATTTACTTCCGGGTCATACATGTGCGGGTCGAATGTTTTTGGAAAATAGAGGGGCGATTTTGAAGTAGCCAACCGATTATAGACAGCAGACCATTTTTTTTTTCAAATAACGAAACTATTTTCAAGTAGCGGAAACATTTCCAAGTAGACGACAAATTTCAAGTAGCTGAACGATTTATTTTCAAATAGCGGAGCAATTTTCATGTAGCGGCGCATTTTCAAGTAGCGGAGCAATTTTCAAGTAGCCGACCGATTTTTTTTCAAGTAGCGGAGCGATTTTCATGTAGCGGCGCAATTTTCAAGTAGCCGACAAATTTTCAACTTGCCGACCGAATTTTTTTTCAAGTAGCCGACAGATTTTCATATAGCAGACCAATTGTATATATGGGCCACAGTACTTTTTCTACATTCAGATTCTTGCTGGGTGAGACAAATATGCAACTAACAACATCACTGCATCTTCCTTAAATACAACTTCGCAGTCAAGTGAAATATGATGGGACCATCGACATGCAGTTGACGACCTTAGAATGTAGCGTACACTAGATAGACATTTTAGCCGTGATTTTATGGCTTCAGTATTGTATGACCCAGCTGTATGCATACCCTTAACCACAATATCGCAATAATCACAATATAGTCAAAGGTCAGGTAGAAAATATGGTGTTTTTTTGTTGAAATCTAATACTATGGTAGTTTATAGCTGATGGGTCGGTGACTGAAAATAAAAAAAATGCCGAATTTGCCACAGGAATATATGCCAACTTGAAATCAAAGTTGTGTTGTGTTGAATTTATGTTTCGTTGCGCAAAATTGTTTTGTTCTGTTGCAGGCATTTACAATTGTAATATGATATTTTTGTTATTTAAATAAATCTGTGTAGTGGAAAATTTAAATATGGATGTGCTTGTGGAAAGTTAAAGGTGAGATGATAGAAATTAATCTAGCGAGAGTTGTTTTAATGAACGTTTTGTATTGTTGAGATTGTTTACGAGGCATTAACATTTTCTTATGTAAATTAAATGATTATTTCGAAAAGTTTGGATTGCGGGAAGGAAAAACGACATCAGTGGGACAAGGCATATTGTACTAGACTGAATTGTAATTTATCTCTGGAGGGTTTAATTAATTTATTTTCTAAGTATAAAATATAATCACAACTAGAAAGAGCGACTATGAATCAACTAGTAAAATGTAAGTTGCAAAGAAAACATTAAACAGTAAAGTGCGACTTTAATATACATTAATACGGTATGTACAAATATATCTCTCTCAATTGAGAACAAATAAAATAAATTTTAATAACTTATGAAAAAAGACAGCGAGAAATTAGAAAACATCAAGGGGAATAGCTATGTTGTTTCAATAAATATGTTTTCATAATTTTGTACACTATTTTCCACTTTCAGTTTATCACTATTTTAAGGTGTTTGTCATGCCAGCTTCCATCTATCTATAAGTAGATTTCGTGCACCATCTGTCCTTCAGTTAACTAAAATTATTTAGGTTATTAACTACTATTTCGCTAGTATCTTCTTTGTCTTTTGTTGTTCCCTAATTTATTGGAAAGATGTAGCAAATGTCACGCAAAATAATAACAATTCAGTGAAAACTGCTGGTAATGTGTAGTGGTCTTAGAATCCGTGAAATTGGTTATTGACTTGTCCACAACACTACGGAAAAGATACAATATAACTACAGATTCTAGTAGTCTAGAGAATCTTTGTTGTTCATCAATATTTACGAAAAGTGTTTGTGGGGATAACCCACACAGCAATATAGCATATGGGCTATAATTAACGTGCACCATACACATACTCGTAACTTTTGTTTTTAACGTCATGAAATGAAAATTATCTACAGCTAATTTACATATTTATGCAAATAATTGCAATGCAATTTTTCAACACAATTATGAATAGAAAATTTGCTAATTTTTATTCATTTTTATGAAGTACTCAATAATGGAAATTTCAATAATTATACACGCTATAGTAACCCAAAATTTTAGAACCGAAATCGGCAGATCCAGAAATATTGTCATTAATAATGTATAGATACACTGAATGAAACAGTGATACACAACAGATCTACAACTAACTTAATGATGAGGGGTTCTGATTCTGCCCTACAAAGTTAATCAGATCCATCAAATGTATTCACAGACCATTTTTTTGTGCCACGTGATTCAGAGTGATTGTCAAACGAGCTATTCACATGTCATTTTCGATGTTATTGTTTACACTAATTATTATTATTACACACTTTTCGAATAAACACAATGATTTCTCAAGCACATTGAATTACATTTAGAGCAACATTTTTTATTCAGATGATTTATAGAGAAATTTATTGTACATTGAAAGTGGCTATATTTTTTCCATTTAGTTTTGTGGGTAAAGAGTTCACTGGATCACTTTACCTCCTTTTGTGTATGTTAATAATAATCGCATTTTTATCACCTCAACCTTCATAGAATGTGTGTTCACATTCCAGTTACTATTCTAAATTTGCTGCTATGTTGTTGCTTTAGGATTGTGTGATGCCATCTTTCGATTCATCTATCAATATATTGTGAGTATCATAAATCAGCTTTGCTATGGTCGTCCCTTTTGTCTTTTTGTTCCCCTTTTCTCTATTCGCCTATTCAATTGACGATTTATAATATTCTAGTGAAAAAATGGCTGGTATGAGAAACTCATTACTCATGTTCAATTTAATCAGGTTAGTCAGCGCATGCAAAATATACCGAAAGTGTAGTAGTCCTGAGACTAATTTAATGTGGTATCACCTAGTTGTGAATTAGTCAAACAAATGTACGTAATTAGGACAATTATTACACATGTATACGTTAATTTAAAGTATTATATATTGTACACACTTTTTCGTTAGAACATGCTCTTTTACTGTTAGAGGTCATTGGGTGATTCATCATAATATGTGTATGTTTTAGTTATATACCTTCCTTTACACAGTCTGCCATTCAAAGAGGCTGTTGGCTGTATTAACAGAAAATTCATATCACCATAAACAGGCTATTAGAAGGTATTAGTTCAAAATTCTAGATACTTCGTAGCGCTAATTTTTACACTGCCATATCAAAATCGTCTTTTATACCGGAACTGAGAAACGATAAATCCTAATAAACATAAGGAGATGGGGCATGATTATATAAAATATTAACAGTGCAATAACAATCGTTAAAAGTGTAGCTAATCAAGACGAAACTTGACTCCCATTAGCTCATGCAGTATTCCAGAGGATTACAATTTTGAAAATATATGGCACACCATGCTTTACTTGAAAAGTTATCCTTCTGTCTGATAAAAGAGAAGTTTGGCAGCAAATATTAGACAAATATGCTGATTGTTTGATCACACTTGCTGTAGAATCAGGTGCATTTGGTATAGGACTAAACATGTCAGTTATACAATTGAACATATTCGATATAGAATTGGTAACATTGATATGAGTTTGAGCGAATTTGATGTAGGATTGCCCATATGATGGACACATTTGGTTTAGGACACAAACATTTGGTATAGGAAACACACATTTAGTATAAGACACACACATTTGGTATATGACACACATATTTGGTATAGGAAACACACATTTAGTATAAGACACACACATTTAGTATAAGACACACACATTTGATATAGGACACACACATTTGGTATAGGACACACACATTTGGTATAGGACACACACATTTGGTATAGGACACAAACATTTGGTATAGGACACACATTTCGTGTAGTATTAGATACGTTTTGTATATGATCTAGTATCATATGATTGGGTTTAAGGTTAGGCGAATGCGAACGAGTAAGAACATTTAAAAAATGCTATTGCACACATTGCTGTGAATATGTGTTCATTGTGTTGTAAACTATTTTCCAGTTTCTATTTTGAGCTATGTGCCATGCCCTACTTCCATCTATTAATCATTACATTGCGTGCATCACTTGTTCTCCATTTAACTAAATTATTTTGCTCTACTAGTTCCTTTTGTCTCTCCCAAATCTGCTACTGTATTCAACTGGATAAATGCTGGCTATTGCTAAGAACCAATTAAAATAATTCGGTGAAAAGGATGGAATCGCCCAATAACATTGGCCTCGTGTTGTTTCTGACTTGATGTTGTATGTAAAGAGAACTGTGCTTTCAATGTTTCAAGTAAAGCAAATTTGATTGAAAAAACAAATGGAAAATTATAGGCGAAACCATCTATAATCATAATTACAATAGAAAAAGTGTAATTATGCACGATTGCGCTATTTTTTCGTGGCCATGGAATGACGAATGTTCACAGGCAGCATACTTCAAGCAGTTTAGTTGTCTATAATTTTTGTACATAATATCGCTTGATTTATTAGAAACTGTTGTTGGTAGATAGCTGTAAATTGTGGAAAACATTGCAAAATTTAGCGTAATGCAGGGTGTGGATACGCATACATCCAGACACTTTCTCTTTCCAAATTCTTAAATATGTTGATGTTTTGTTGCAGGAATAGCTATTTTAGTGAACAATCTGTCAAGTCTAGTTAACATCAGTATTAAATAATTCTTAGATAATTAGCAAATCATGAGCAATCGTGATTAACAGCAATCGTTGTATGGCCTAAGTCGGTATAATTAATATAACAAACAAAACAATATCATGTGACATATCACTCACATGTGCAGGCGCTTTATGTAACACTCCCATCCATGGTTAATTTTCACTGGAAATGTCTTGAAAGGCATGGGCTATATTGTATTCCGGGCAGTTGATCAAAAACTAGAAAACATAATCTAAACAAGAAGCGTTGTTCATTTTAATTAATACGTGTAGGTTTAGGAATGGGTCATACCAAACAAAACAAAACAAACCTGTACTGGGTGTGGATGCCCTGGCGACATTCTCGCATAGTGCCTTGATGAACACCATAATCCTCTTTTAGTCCTTCTATTATGCACTTAGGATGATTTTCATCAGAAATTGACCGAATTCATGCAAACATATTTGTGTATTATAATATTTTATAACGTTAGTCTGCTTGCTGTCACATGTTCCAGATCAATGTAGAGCCGTGGGGTATATTAAAATTTAATATTGATTTTGTCAATGACAAATGACAATTATTTGTGTCCCTTGCGTATTAAACGTACAGTAGACGAACCATGTTGTGTATACCGTTACAGATTTAAGGCTAGTTTTGTTTATTTCCACATGAAATTTGTACACATACCGTACCCATTGCTGAACAGATATCCGAAGACACTCGATCACAATCAATCCCCGAGGATGTTATTTCTTTTTCTACATTCAGATTCTTGCTGGATGAGACAACTATGAAACCAGCAACATCACCTCATCTTCCTAAAATACAATTTTGCAGTCAAGTGAAATATGACGGGAACATCAACGGATGTGACATGCAGTTGACGACCTTGGAATGTAACGTGCACTAGATAGAAATATTAGCCGTACTTTCATGGCTTCCGAATCGTATGCTAAAGATCTTGCTGTATGCAGACCCTTAACCATAATATCGCAATATTCACAACATAGTCTAAGGACAAATAGAAAATATCGTGTTTTTGTGTTGAAATCCAATACTATGGTAGTTTATAGCTGAGGAGTTGGTGACTAAAATAAAAAAAATGCCGAAATTGCCAACGGAATATATGCCAAATTCTAAAAATTATAATTTGCGTTTCATGAAATCAAAGTTATGTTTTGTTATATTTATGTTTCGTTGTGCGAAATTGTGTTGTTCTGTTGTGAGCATTTAGAATTTTAATACATTTGTTTATTAAAAATAAATCTGTGTAGTGGAAAATTAAAATATAGATGTGCTTGTGTAAGTTAAATGTGAGATGATAGAAATTGTATTTGTCTAGCGAGAATTTTTTTGTTTTCTTAAATTAAATGTTTGTATTATTGAGATTGTTTTCTAGGCATTAACATTTTCTTATGTAAATTAATTAAGTATTTCGAAAAGTTTGGGTTACAAAAAGGAAAAAAACGACACGAATGGAACAATGCATATTGAGCTAGACTGAATTGCAATTGTAATTTAGCGTTGGAAGTTTTAATTAATTTATTTTGAAAGTACAAAATATAATCGCAACTACAAAAGCGACAATGGATCAACAAATAAAATGCAATTTGCAAAGAAAACATTAAACAGTAAAGTGCGACTATAATATACATTAATACAGTATGTACAAATAAATCTCTCTCAATTGAGAACAAATAAAATAAATTCTAATAACTTATGAAAAAAGACTGCAAAAAATTAGAATACATCAAGGGCAATAGCCGTGTTATTGCAGTTAATATGTTTATATTTTTGTGTACACTATTTTCCATTTTCTGTTTCTGTTTCATTCACTATTTTAAGGTTTGTGTCATGCCAGCTTCCTTCTATCTATAAGTAGATTTCGTGCATCATCTGTCCTTCAGTTAACTAAATTATTTAGGTTATTAACTACTATTTTGCTAGTATCTTCTGTGTCTGTTGTTGTTCAATTTTAACTGTCCACTCATTCATTAGAATGATGTAGCTTGTAGTTGTCACGCACAATTAATAATAATTCAGTGAAAACGACTGGTATTACTAGTTCGCCATTTTTGTCCAATTTGACACGGACATCGCCAGTGACATATTTCGAATGTTTAGTGATCTTGGAACCTATAAAATTTGTTATTGACTTGTCCATAATGTTGTAACGACTTCGGAAGTCTTTAAGTTTTTGACATTGTGAAATACATTCAATGGAGGGGGGCTGAAAACAACTGTTTTTGAAAAGAACATTCTGAAATATAACGACATGTGTTATATATATACACAATGATAATTTTCATAATAACCTATTTGATATATTCACTTGTGACTAAAAGAAGCTGCATTACAAACATGAAGTGTGTTAACGACTCAAGTATGCAAATATGGGTTTAGTTATTTATTAATAACTTTATTATTGCAAAATACTGTATTATTATACATCAAAATCGAAGATTCTCGCAATGTCGAAAATCTTTATTGTAGTGTTGAACATATTTTATGGAAAGTGAAAATATATGTTAAAATATTTAACAAATGTCTCAACAGTTTTACGTTTGAGCTTACAGTTTTATGATAAGGGGTCACTTGATGATTGATTATCATACTACGTGTAATGGCTTTGTGTATTCTGTATATGTTTGCATCGGTACATTTAACTACAAATTTATCATTTAATTTAACAACATGTTCGTAACATTGGCATCATATTCTGTCATCATTTTCAAAACAAAATATTCATTTCGACGATTTCTTCTAGTTTGCTGGAAAAGCACGTTGCGTCCTTGTTTCCATGAAAGATCACATTTTTGAATTCTTGCATTGATGCATCCACCATATCTGTTTGTTTTCTGAGCAATATACAATATAACTACATATCCTAGTAGAGAATCCTTGTTGTTCATCAATATTTACAAAAAATGTTTGTGGGGATAATCTACACAGCAATATAACATATGGGCTGTCATGTCATGAAATGAAAATTACCTACACCTAATTTAAATGAGAACACCTAAAAAATGTAATTTCAATAATTATACACACTATAACAACCCGAAACTTTTGAACCAAAATTGGCAGATCAAGAATTATTATCATTGTACTTAACATATACACTTGCTGAAACAGTGATACACGAAAGATCTACCACTAGCTTGCTGATGAGGTATTCTGATTCTGTCCTACACACTGAGTTAATCAGATCCATCATATTCAAATCATTTATTGTGCCACGAGATTCAGAGTCATTGTCAAACGAGCTCCTCACAAGTCATTTTCGATCTAATTTTTGAAGTAATTACATTGAGTTAAATTAGTGCAACATCTTCTAATCAGAGGATTTGTAGAGATAATTATTATTTGTAATAGATAAACTATTGAATGTGTTCATGTTTTTCCCGTTAATTTTGTGGTAAAATAGTTCACTCAATCACTTTACCTCCTTCTGTGTATGTTAACAATCGCATTTTTATCACCTCAACTTTCATTGAATGTGTGTTCACATTCCAGTTACTACTCTAAATGTGCTGTTATGTTGTTGTTTTAGGATTGTGTGATTCCATCTTTCGATTCATCTATGAATATATTGTGAATATCATAAATCAGCTTTGCTATGGTCGTCCCTTTTGTCTTTCTGTTTCCATTTTCTCTGTTCGCCTATTCAATTGACGATTTATAATATTCTAGTGAAAAAATGGCTGGTATGAGAAACTCATTACTCATGGTCAATTTAATCAGGTCATTCAGCGCATACAAAATATCCTGAAAGTGACTAATTTAATAGTCAAACAAATGTGCGTAATTAGGACAATCATTACACATGTATACGTTAATGTATTATATATTGTAAACTATTTTCCAGTTTCTATTTTGAGCTATGTGTCATGCCAGCCTTCCACCCATTAATAACTTGTTCTCCAGTTAACTAAATTATTTTGCCCTACTAGTCTCCTTTGTCTCTCTATACTCTCATAATTACAATAGAAAAAGTGTATTTACGCATGATTGCAATATTTTTGCGAGGCTGTGTAATGACGAATGTTCACAGGCATCATACTTCAAGTAGTTTGGTTGTCCATAATTTCTGTACATAATATCACTTGATTTATCAGAAACTGTTGTTGGCAGATAGCTGTAAATTGTGTTGACTTGCTGAATTCAGCGTAATGCAGTGTGGATATGCATACATCTCGATTTTTTAGCTCCTTTTTCCAACTTCTTAAATATGTTGATGTTTTGTTTCAGGAATAGCGATTTTGGAGAACAATATGTCAACAATGCATTTCGCCAGATCTTGAGCTCAACTTGACATAATGCAAATGATAATTTAAAGGTATCGTTAGAAAATGAACAAATCTAATAGCGGACTACCTAAGGTGCCTATATGCATAGTATCGAAGCAATCAAACTTGCGATTTTTAACAATCAGGCAAAATATTCATCAAATATATAAAATTTTATATATCATAAAGAAATAAACAAATCTGAGAAAGGTCTACCTGAGATACGTGTGTATAAGTATAGTATCAAAGCAATCGCACTTGCTGTTTTTAACAAGAAGTCGAAAATATCACTTTTCACCAAGTATCAAAGCAATTAGAATTGTAGTTTTAAAGAAAAAGTCGAATAAAAAAAAGCTTAGAAAGAACTTCCGTGCGCTTTGTGTTCGAGACATATTAAAATTAATTCAAATTTACTTGTACTTGAGATACTGATGGAAAAACTGGAAAAAAAACTAATTATGCAAATAAGGTAATTATTACAAACCGATTTGAGTGTAAACCTAATAAGGTCTGCGCAATGTAACAGACCATCTATGTGCCGAGTTTCATTGAAATACGATTAGACCAAGCAAATTATGAATCATTCTTTTAATTAGGAAATTAATATGAACAGATTTAAACCCAAATTTAATCAGCCCTGTTCATTGTTCCAGAGCATTTATGTACCAAGTTTTATTGAAATATGACGATCAGCACTTGATATATTAGTATGAAAGTTGAAAATTGTTTTGGCAAATTATGCAGGCTGGAGCTTACATAGTAGGAGTATTCGAAGCGTGATACTAGACTGCAATCTGGCCTCGTAGAGCCGTGTCACATCCGTAAGTGAATCTTCATTGTGAGCAATCTGGCGAGTCATATGAATGGCTAGTTTTGCAGATGTTATAATATAATTCAGTATTGGACTTTTCGTCCATAGTTTTTTATCAAAGCATGAATGGCCCAATAACGAAGCACCAGTTTGGCAAGACAAAATCAATTACCAACTATTTTTTGAATATTTCATGAACGAGCTCAAACAGTGACAACTGACGAGGACTTTGGAGCAAGATAAACATGAGATCATCTTTGCCATTGCGGAACATGCAGTCGGAGTTGGTACGATAGTTGCATGATTTTGAAAAATACGCCGATCGAGATCCCCTTCTGATTTTGGCGTTGGGAAATATTAGCAATTCTTGTAGACAGGTGTAATATTATCCGGTTGGAATTGGAGATCACGCCAAACTGTGTCTAAATGTTTGGGATGTTTTTCATGCATTTGGGAGTTCACCTTCTTCCCGTTTATGAAATTGACATTTAAGGTAGAGATGCAGGTTGGTTCTATTTACTGTAATTGCATGCTGAACTCGTCTACGTCTTGTCTGTTTTTTGTAGTTTGCTAGTTGATCGCACTTGAGGTAAGTAATCTCTACCTCAAGCAGAGTATCATCGTTTTCGTAAAATATCTCTAATGAGTTGTTGTTAGTTGAGTTTAGGTCAGAGTGATGTTCTATGAAGAAATTGTTGATTATTTCTACAAAATCCCGTGTAAGCGATTGCTGTAAGTTGTAAAGTGCTTTCTCAATAACGTGCATTAAATATATTGGCACCATTTATTATTTGTTTTTTTTCAGTACCATTATACCAATGCTTTTCAGTTAAATAAATCAGGACACCAATAGTGGTTATACCGCCCTCTACAAAGTGTGTAAAAACGAAAGGCTCCTTTCGCAAAAAGTGTAAAATTAAACATAATTATTATTAAAAATATGGTCCATTGAAAAAAATCTATTGCTACCATACAATATAATAGATTTGTACCAAACAAGTTTTTGTGATAGTTAAAACTATTGTTGAAACAATTTGTAAAGTGAAAACATTAGTGATCAGAGTTCAAGTATATATATATATCTTTAAACATATTTTAGTCGTAATGCTTTTATGTGACTGCAGAGGTGAACTAGATCTTAACAACCAAATTTCAATGGAGTGTACTACTGTAGTTCTGCTGGTTTCCAGTGGCGACCCTGCCAAAAAAATCAAGGAAAATCTGTTCAATGTGATAAAATTGTTTGGTGAACTGAGACAATAAAAACAATGGAGAATCTTATTTGCTGCTAGTTGATGCAAATGCCTCGAGCGTAGCGGTTACACCAATCAAGTTATAATGTCACCTTTAGTACTAAACTGGGTCTCAAACCAGCTCTTTTTGATGTATTGTACTTTAACTTATGAAATGAATTGTCCTTGAAAACTAAATGCCGTTAGATCATTAAACAAGTAGTTTTGGTGTACTCTGTCAAAGGCTTTCTCCTAATCAAGCGCCACAATTCCAAGTAAAGTATTATAGTTATTACCGTACGTGACAATGTCGTGTATGAGACGAATGTTATCAAATATGTGTCGGTGTCGGATCGTATAACTTTGATCAACATGTATTATTTGTCCAAGAGCATTTTTAAGACGAATTGATAATTTCGTTGTGAGGAACTTGTAATCAGCTCAAATAAGTATGATCGGTTTCCAGTTTTTAAGTAGTGTATTATCACCTATATGATATGATAATGGTAGTACGCCCTCAGTGAGGGAATCTGGGAATTCTTCAAAGAAGCTTTTACCAGCGACAGACCAACATTTTTTGTAGAACTCTGCTGGCAATCCGTCAATGCCAGAAGTTTGACCATTTGACACGAGCTTGACAGCAGTAGACAACTCCTCAAACAGTTATTAAGACATCACCCCTTCATGCAGTGACAGTGTCAAGCTGTGGTAGATCTGGTGAACACAGAATAAAATAAGGAATAAAAGTGCCTTGTTGAATAAAACACTGTTGTGTTTATCATTATCATTTTCACCACTGTTCTGCCTATCATTATCATTTTCACCACTGTTTTGTTCATCATTATCATTTTACCACTGCTTTGTTTATCAATTTCACCTCTGTTATGTTTATTCATTTTCACCACTGCTTTGTTTATCCTGATCATTGTCACCACTGTTATGTTTATTCATTTTCACCACTGCTTTGTTTATCCTTATCATTTTCTTCACTGTTATGTTTATTCATTTTCACCACTGCTTTGTTTATCTTTATCATTTTCACCACTACTTTGTTTATCTTTATCATATTCACCACTGTTGCTTTTATCACTGTGATTTCCACCACCGTTGTGTTTATTTTTATCATTTTAATTTTTGTTGCGTTTATCATCATCATTTCCACTACTGTTGTGTTTATCATTATCATTTTCATCACTGCTGTTTTTATCATCATGACTTGCTCCACTGTTACATTTATCATTATGATTTTCAATACTGTTGTGTGGTTATTATTTTCATATTCACCACTGTTTTGTTTATTATTATCGTTTTCACCACCGTTCTGTTTATCGTTATCATTTTCAAAACTGTTATGTTTATCCACTGTTGTTTTTATCACTGTGATTTCCAACACTGTTCTGTTTATTGTTATCATTTTCATCTTTGTTGGGTTTATCATCATCATTTTCACCACTGTTCTGTTTGTCATTATGATTGTCACCACTGTTCTGTTTATCATTATTTTTCTCAACACTGTTATGTTTATACTTATCATTTTAACCACTGTTCTGTTTATTGTTACCAATTTCACTTTTGTTGCGTTTATCCTCATCATTTTCACTACTGTTGTGTTTATTTATTTTCACCACTGTTATGTTTATCCGTATCATTTTCACCACTGTCATGTTTATCATTATCATTTTCACCACTGTTGGGTTGATCATTATGATTCTGGAACCCATTTACACAATGAACTACACCTGTATTTGGCTGAAAAAAGGACCACAACGGGGTTACGGCAACTTGGATACTCCGGTTGTAGCTGGTTTATTTAAAAACCCTAACTATTTGGATAAAATGAACAAATTGCTTGAATAATCGACAAAGTTATTAAAAAATCTTGAATACAATGTAACATAACCAGTTAATTGAATAAACGGAACAGGATATACGGAAACAACTATTGCCCATACTAGTATCTAGACTGAAATTGTGCATATTGACGGGTGTACAGTTTAAATGTAACTGATTTCAACCTTCCCTTCCCAGACTTTGTGTTGATAGGGACAATGCCGATGTCAGTAATTCTGTCATATACCACTGAACTTCTCCCATGTATCTTTTGGAATAGGGGTTGGCCACTGATCTGCCCATGGTGCCAGCTGTTGAAATTTATTGACCTGAAGTCGAGAAAGAGAATCTGCCAATTCATTATAATTTCCGGGGATCTGTTTTGCCTTAAACCTGATGTTGCATCTGAGACAACCTAATACCATTCTTCTAACAAGACTCATAATGCCCGTATTTTAACATAATTGCTTGTTTATTATATGCACCACTGCAGCATTGTCTGACCTAAACAAAATTGCCTGGTTAGACATGAGCTCACCCCAGACCTCAATTGCCAGTACAATGGGAAAGAGTTCCAAAAATATTCTGCTGTATATACAATTATCTGGTCAACTTCCATAAAACCAATGCGAGCCAAATAATGCCCCAAAATCAGTAGATACCGCTGCATCGGTGATCAGCTGGGATGCCAGGTCTTCAGATAACTGACTTATGATGAAGAAAGCTTTTCCATTGAAGTGCAGCAGGAAATCGTGCCAAAGAAGTAGTTCTAATTTAGTACAGTGATTGATACGACGATGATGATGAGGCTGAGTTAAACCCAAAGCCAAGTCAATCAGGCACCTTAAAAAGGCTCTGCCCAGGGTGACAACCGTACAAGCAAAATTAAGCGTCTCAACCAGGGACTGGATTTCTTTGAGGGTTGCCTTTTTGCATCCAAGAAACTGCTGAACTTGAAATACGCAACGTTGCAGTGTTTAATTCAATACCCACAAAGCACAAAACAGTAGCAGATTCCTCTGTTTTCTCCTTGGCTAATGTGACTCCCAATTCATTACCTAGACTAAAAAAATCATCAAGATCCTTTTTACAGTAATAAAAGTCCCTGTCAACGAACAAAAAATCATCCAAAATATGTAGAACTGCTCTTGCATGCTTTGACTGTCCAGTCATCCATTTCAAAGCACTGCTAAAAGCTTCAAAAATTCAGCAGAATGCTACACACCCCATTGGTAAACATTTATCATAATAGAAAAGTTCTTGCCACTTAAACCCCAGCAAATTATAATAAAATGGTGCCGCTGGGATAATCCTGAATGTAGAGCAAATATCTGTTTTGGCCAAGTAGCAGCCCTGGCCAAATTGTATGATTGCCTGAACCGCATTATCCACTCGTGATTACTTAACTGTAGTTAGTTCGGTGGAATGCCATCATTAATGGAGTTACCCTGTGGTCAAGGCAAATGATGGATCAGTCTGAATTCACCTGGTACCTTCTTTGGAACAACACCCAATGGTGAACAATGGTAAAAGGTTTTTTTCGGAAATGGCCCAGCAATCCTTCCTGCAGCTAATTCTTTCTGCAATTTGTTGTCAACAACCCCTGGTTGCTCAACAGCTGATCTAAGATTAGGTGAATCAGACGTTATGTTATCTCCAAAAAATCCAATAAAAAAACCACAACTAAAACTATCAATAAGGTACTGAGCCATAATAGGATCATACCCAGATAACCTTAGTTGTAACTGCTCAATGTTTATTGGGGTGGGTAATCGATCTATAGGGTAAACTGGGGTTGATTGAGCTATATCCTGTTTGCAAAACCTATTTTATGATTTTGCAATTCAAACCTGGGTGGGATTGTGAGGGTAGTTGCACCCGGAACATGGCTCTCCTCTCTGGTACTTGTAACATTCTCCTTTTGGGAGGAAGCCCTTGGAACGAAAGGACTGAGAACTGTTTTGGAAAGACTGGCGAGGAGATTGTTTTGCTCTCAAATACAACTCAATGTGCAACTGACCCCGAGGTAAGGCTGCCTGTTGACGTAATTTGCGAAAATTTGTTTCATAGTACTTCCAGTCCCCTCTTCCAGTTGCTATTTCCATGACAGTATGCATGTATTTCATAAGACCAGGTGTATCTGAATTAAATTTAGCTGAATAAATTGCTATGAATATTTGAGAAGCAGATGACAATTTTGCAATTGAGCCAATGGGTATCTGTTTTTCAGTAGGAATCAGGCGAAAAGATGGGCTGTCACTCTGAGAAGGGTTCATAACTGATAATGTATACTGTTCCTTTTTATATTTTGACAACAAACTATCCATATCAACAAACTCATTACACCAAATTTTGTTTTTAACTTTGTTTGGCACAGTAGCACCTAATGGAACAGTTACACTTGTAAAATGACTAACTTTCCCTCCTCCCACCTGATCCTGTACAGAATATTGTGGACAGAAACCTGTTATTTCATTACCCGAATCCAGAACAGCATTCGCAACCACTGTTGTAGTAGCTGAGATGCTCATACAAGATGTTGGAGTTGCAATGACCCCAGGTGTGATGTTGGCTTGACTTGCTTGCATCGAGTTTGCTAGGTTGGTAAACGTCTCAATGCCATTGAGTAATGCTGAAGTAGACTGTTGAAGAAGTGCTGCTGTTTCTGCAAATGCTTGTGATGTGCTTGGTTGAATCACTGGTACACTAGGAGAAGGCTGCGCTGGTGCATCCTGTGTTGATACTGGTGTTGCACCAACATCAGATATGGCTGTTGTTTCCATGGTAACATGCTGCTTGGTGTGTTCTCTCCTGACTGCCATGGTTAGTTTCGATAATGGTGACACAACTTTTTTCAGTGCGTTACACTTTCGTGCAGGTGCCATGACCTATGATAAAGAGACTAAGCAGCAGCATTAATGTTGCAAAACATGGATATGAATCTGTGCAGAGATGCACAGAAACAAATAATACTATTTAGTGAAAAATAATTTTAAAGAAGACAGAAACTTCCTAGAGCAAAATGGTGTCAACTGACTGCTTGTAACTGAGTTAGGATCAAGCAAAAAATTGTAATATTAAAGCAGAAACTCCACACTCATGTAATAGAGATAAGATCAAAAGTCTGTAAAATTTAAAATATAAGCAGAAACTACACGCTCTTGTAATAGAGATAGGATCTACAGTCTGCACAATTTAAAATAAAAAAAAGGAACTCCACACGCATGAAATCGAGATAGGATCAACAGTCTGCAAAATTTAAAATAAAAAAAGGAACTACACACTCATGTAATAGAAAAAGGATCAAAAGTCTGCAAAATTTAAAACAAAAGCAGAATCTACACACTCATGGAATAAAGATAGGATCAACAGTCTGCAAAATTAAAAATAAAAAAAGAAACTCCACACTCATGTAATCGAGATAGGATCAACAGTCTGCAAAATTTAAAATAAAAAAAAAAGAAACTCCACACTTATGTAATCGAGATAGGATCAAAATTTTAAATAAAAGCAAGCCGCAACTCCACATTCATGTAATAGAGATAAGATCAACAATCTGCAAAATTTAAAATAAAAGCAGAAACCACACTCATGTAATAGAGATAAGATCAACAGTCCACAAAATAAAATAAAAACGCAGAACTTACACCCTTAATGTAATAGAGATAAGATCAACATTCTGCAAAAATTAAAACAAAAGCAGAAACTCCACACTCATGTAATAGAGGTAGGATCAAAAGTCTGCAAAGTCTAAAATAAAAGCAGAAACTCCACACTCATTTAATCGAGATAGGATCAAAATTTTAAATAAAAGCAAGCCGCAACTCCACATTCATGTAATAGAGATAAGATCAACAATCTGCAAAATTTAAAATAAAAGCAGAAACCACACTCATGTAATAGAGATAAGATCAACAGTCCACAAAATAAAATAAAAACGCAGAACTTACACTCTTAATGTAATAGAGATAAGATCAACATTCCGCAAAAATTAAAACAAAAGCAGAAACTCCACACTCATGTAATAGAGGTAGGATCAAAAGTCTGCAAAGTCTAAAATAAAAGCAGAAACTCCACACTCATTTAATCGAGATAGGATCAACAGTCTGCAAAATTTAAAGTAAAAGCAGAAACTCAGTCATGTAACAATCTACATTAAGGTAGATATGCAGGTTCGTGGGCAATTGGGAGTGAATTTTTTTGGCTATAGACTGTTAAAATTTTGTAGAATTGTGAAAAGTGGAACATACTCAAAAAGCAATTTTAAAATATAGATAACAGGTGCAAACATTCCCTTGTTTGAATGCTTAGCGAGATTTAGCATGGCTGTACATAAATAATCAAAAAGTAACATGGTGAAAAAAAGTAATGACAGGATCTCCATATTATGCACTATATTTAACTTTTAGCAAAACGAAAACACATTTAAATTTAAAACTGTTACAGCCATTTTAATTATGAGCATTAACAAACTTCTTACTGAGTGAATTGTTATGCGAATTAGCAATTATCTCAGATTCTTTTTTAGTGCACATCCCAGAACTTTAAAAAAATAGCTCCTAGACGTTTTGACCTTTTGTTTTGAAATTTTCACAAATGATTGACAATGTGTTTATCTTCAAAAAGCCGTCGGGGCATTGTTTGTGGTTGAACACTGTTACAACAATCGTACAGACAACTAGCCTGGGTGTTAATCTATGCATAAAATTGCATAAATTTGAGCTGCTGCCCTGCAAAATTGACAACTGGTTGACATTTTTCAAGACGACACTTTCTTCATAGTAAACATATGTACCCATAAACCAATTTTGTCAGGAAACAGAAGCATAATTTAGCAGCTTTTTTTAAATCACTTTTGACCAAAAAAGCACATTTTTGTGCATATGTTAAACTACAGTGTTCATAAAAAAAATACTAAAAAATTTTTAAAATTCATACAATAAGCTTTCCGAAAATATATATATTTTAAAAGAGGTCATCTTGGTTTCGTAATTAACTAATTATAATACTTTTAGGTAAACTTCATCTCTACCCTAAGTAACTACCTAACCACCACAAGTTAAACATTTGCTGACTTCGAAACCTCCATACCTGCAAGAGTGCCCCACGAATACTTCGATAATATCTATAATTACCCAATTTGTTCAAGTGAATGCCATCTGGTAACATTACAGTTAGAGAAGAATTACATAAGCCAATATGCTTCCAAAACATGGCAATGATTTAAAATATCTACCCTAGCATTGTAACTATAAAACTTATGAAATGGTCTCATTCTGTGCATGACATGACTGACAATTACTTGTTTCACTCTGAATTCCCTATGCATTTGAAGAAAGAGGTCTACCATTTTGCATGCGATTTGCACACGAAAGTCACACAGATCACTGGACCATAACTCTAAAACAATAATAAACATCCATTTGATTCAAAATTCATGCACAAAGGCCTTGAGTCGCCTTACAAAAAAGTGTCCTAAAAATTTAATAAGAACAGTTGGTTTATTGGCCGTGCACATCCTTAACCTTACACATAATAAAATGGCGTTCGAATTAAACAAATGAACACGCGGCAGACTACAAATTCAAATCGCTTCTAGGAATGAAATCCAAATGATATACCACACAAATAACCGTCATCCAAATTCTGGATGTATTAAGAAATATACCAGGTGAAGCAGATATCAATAAAAATTAGTATTATTTCAACAATTTACCACATTAAGAAAAACCACTTACATTGTTGTGGTGTCTGCCAAAATGAGGAGTGCTACGAGGTGTGTCATCATCCTTCACACATAAGCACCGTTGGTGGTGCACTATTGCTTCGCAATTCGTTATTTATCAAGATGATTTACCCAATTGTGTGTTTTTTGTTATCATTTTCACCACTTTTCCGTTTATAATTTTCACGACTGTTGTGTTTATCATTATCATTTTCACGACTGTTGTGTTTATCATTATCATTTTCACCACTGTTGTGTTTGTCATTATGATTTTCACCACTGTTCTGTTTATCACTATGATTTTCAACAATATTGTGTTTATCATTATGATTTTCAACACTGTTGTGTTAATCATTATGATTTTCACCAATGTTGCGATCATCATTATGATTTTCACTACTGTTGTTTTTAGCATTATGATTTGGGTTCTCTAAAAAACCGGAACCGGAACGTGAAATTAAAAATATTTCGTATTACGAGGTATGTAAGAATACCTCTACAGGGTAGTTGCGCGTGAAAAAGGTCAGACGCATTTGTGTCAATATGCCACTTGCGCGTACGCACAAACCAGACTTGTGCGTGTTATTTTTAAACATAACCTGTGCGCAATGTACCAATGTAAGTTGAAAACAACTGAAAGATGCAAGTCAGGCTCTTTGAAACGAATGGATTGAGAGTATAGACATGAATTATTTGACGCAACGAATTGGTTTATTCTTTATTCTAAGTTGCGAGTGATATGTTTATATGGGCTTGATCGTCACCGTTGTAGAGTAATAAATAAGTCAGTATTATACGTCCCTATATATAAGTATCGTCAGTCAAACGTTTTGGAGTTGTCAATGTATTTGTCAATACCGAGAATCTGGTAAAAATCGCAGAGGTGCAAAATAGCTGCCTCCATGGGGTAATGTATTGCAAAAAAATAAATAGGTGAATGATCTCTTCCATAATCATACCAAAAACATGCAGAGATGGTGAATATTGATGCCTTCACCCAACGCACTGGTGTTGAGTTCTCCCAGTGGAAGTTAACAAAGAACATTCAGTTTTTGCGACATAGATTTCGATGAATAATAAATTAATTCTATTTTAAACGTTTTATAAAAATAATAAACTTCGTTGATACATCTGTTTTTAATGAACACCTCTAAAATATAATTGATCACAGTACTAAAATTACCTTCGTGAAAACAGTTTAGTGTGCAGTTTTCGATTTTGAACCCTTTGTTAACCCTGTGGACACTCTAATGGGATTATACGATTCTTCTTGAATAAAAAACAATTTAACCTATTAGTTTGTTGAATAAAAGTAAACACGTGAGTGATCAGAGTTCAAGTATATATATATATATATATATATATATATATATATATATATATATATATATATATATATATATATATATATATATATATATATATATATATCAGTTCTTTTTATTTAGATCATGGCAATTTTTTGGTCAGAGCGCCCTCTAGTTTTGTGGAGAATCATGTTCATTTGGAATGCTCTGATTGGATGGAAGTTCAAGCCTAGCAAGGTGTGATAGAATTGGCCTGTTATGTTCAGATTCAAATAAGCATGAACCACTAATTTGACAGGGAAGTGATACTTATAATGCAGCAAGCTGTTCTAATTGCTGTTGTGGTAGAGTTTTTCTATTTTCCTGTCAAATGCATTTATTGGTCCACTGAAAAATGAAAATAATGTTCCCTGTAACTTAGACTCTTATTGATCAAGGCATTTTAAAAATCATGGGTGTTAACTCCCCTCAAGTTATGACCCGTTGTCCCCTACAGAATAATGGTTGCATCTAATATTAAAATAAAGATGGCGGAGTATAGCGTTGATTCATCTCGTTCTACTCTGGATTACTTGGAGTCAATAAAGATCCTAGAAAGTTAGTATTTATATGCCTGTGTGTTTTTTGTTTGTTTGTTTTTTCACTGTCTTTGACTTTCCCAGTATGTTTGTTGCTGTTGACAACAATTCAGTCCTCTGCCAGGCTTCAGTCAATGTTTTTCTTCACTACCTACCCAACTCCTCGTCGGGCACTATGTAGCTGGTGTGGTATATTTATCACAGACAGTAGGGCAATTGTCACATTTAGTGCTCCAAGAAAATATTCTCTGTCCATGTGTATTTATATAAATAGATGCAGTTTCTTTGGCTTGAATAACGATCACTGGCTTCGTACATACAGGTATACTGGTTTACCTGTTTCTAGTTGAAATATAGCCAATCTTATTAACCAAGACAGTTGGACATTTGCCACATGTCACAACACTCATTTCCAAGTGCCATAGCTTGAAACAAGTAGTCAAATCTGATATTGGCTGGAGCTTTAGTTTATATGGACATGGTAAATGGCAAACTAGATGGTCAGAAAGTAATAAAAATAATCACAGCTTTACTCCACCCACCCCACTATGAAGTAAAAGGCTGTTTATAAGGCCATGTATGATGGTTTCATTTTTCTTATGGAAAACAATTTTAATTAAAAACTTCTATGCTCCTGTACCCAACCGTGGGGGTTCATCACACTAAACAACAGGTGTCACTATTACTAAGATAAATGTACTTTTTTTTCATTAAAATTACTGAATGCTTATACATATGTACTAAAACGTTAGTTAACATTTAATATCAGGCAATGCATTGGTTCATTACCCTGGCTACGTGTTAAAATGGTTATGAATTCATTTTGGATAAGTACGTACATAACCGACCAATCTTGGACTTTATATTTCAATGTGTTGGTCAGGGTTCTGACCCTGTGTATTTTTCGGTGGGTACCGTTTAATTTCATTACCCTGGCTACGTGTTAAAATGGGTCTGAAGTCACTCTGGATAAGTACGTACGTAACCGACCAATCTTGGACTTTAATTCAATGTGTTGGTCAGGGTTCTGACCCTGTGTATTTTTCGGTGGGTACCGTTTAATTTCACCACCCTGGCTACGTGTTAAAATGGGTATGAATTCATTTTGGATAAGTACGTACATAACCGACCAATCTTGGACTTTATTTCAATGTGTTGGTCAGGGTTCTGACCCTGTGTATTTTTCGGTGGGTACCGTTTAATTTCACCACCCTGGCTACGTGTTAAAATGGGTATGAATTCATTTTGGATAAGTACGTACATAACCGACCAATCTTGGACTTTATTTCAATGTGTTGGTCAGGGTTCTGACCCTGTGTATTTTTCGGTGGGTACCGTTTAATTTCATTACCCTGGCTACGTGTTAAAATGGGTCTGAAGTCACTCTGGATAAGTACGTACGTAACCGACCAATCTTAGACTTTATTTCAATGTGTTGGTCAGGGTTTTGACCCTGTGTATTTTTCGGTGGGTACCGTTTAATTTCATTACCCTGGCTACGTGTTAAAATGGGTCTGAAGTCACTCTGGATAAGTACGTACGTAACCGACCAATCTTGGACTTTAATTCAATGTGTTGGTCAGGGTTCTGACCCTGTGTATTTTTCGGTGGGTACCGTTTAATTTCATTACCCTGGCTACGTGTTAAAATGGTTATGAATTCATTTTGGATAAGTACGTACATAACCGACCAATCTTGGACTTTATTTCAATATGTTGGTCAGGGTTCAGACCCTGTGTATTTTTCGGTGGGTACCGTTTAATTTCATTACCCTGGCTACGTGTTAAAATGGTTATGAATTCACTCTGGATAAGTACGTACACATAACCGACCAATCTTGGACTTTATTTCAATATGTTGGTCAGGGTTCTGACCCTGTGTATTTTTCGGTGGGTACCGTTTAATTTCATTACCCTGGCTACGTGTTAAAATGGGTCTGAAGTCACTCTGGATAAGTACGTACATAACCGACCAATCTTGGACTTTATTTTGCATGCAGGTAAGGTACACCTACAGACATAACTGTGGACATTCAGTTCTTTTTATTTAGATCATGGCAATTTTTTGGTCAGAGCGCCCTCTAGTTTTGTGGAGAATCATGTTCATTTGGAATGCTCTGATTGGATGGAAGTTCAAGCCTAGCAAGGTGTGATAGAATTGGCCTGTTATGTTCAGATTCAAATAAGCATGAACCACTAATTTGACAGGGAAGTGATACTTATAATGCAGCAAGCTGTTCTAATTGCTGTTGTGGTAGAGTTTTTCTATTTTCCTGTCAAATGCATTTATTGGTCCACTGAAAAATGAAAATAATGTTCCCTGTAACTTAGACTCTTATTGATCAAGGCATTTTAAAAATCATGGGTGTTAACTCCCCTCAAGTTATGACCCGTTGTCCCCTACAGAATAATGGTTGCATCTAATATTAAAATAAAGATGGCGGAGTATAGCGTTGATTCATCTCGTTCTACTCTGGATTACTTGGAGTCAATAAAGATCCTAGAAAGTTAGTATTTATATGCCTGTGTGTTTTTTGTTTGTTTGTTTTTTCACTGTCTTTGACTTTCCCAGTATGTTTGTTGCTGTTGACAACAATTCAGTCCTCTGCCAGGCTTCAGTCAATGTTTTTCTTCACTACCTACCCAACTCCTCGTCGGGCACTATGTAGCTGGTGTGGTATATTTATCACAGACAGTAGGGCAATTGTCACATTTAGTGCTCCAAGAAAATATTCTCTGTCCATGTGTATTTATATAAATAGATGCAGTTTCTTTGGCTTGAATAACGATCACTGGCTTCGTACATACAGGTATACTGGTTTACCTGTTTCTAGTTGAAATATAGCCAATCTTATTAACCAAGACAGTTGGACATTTGCCACATGTCACAACACTCATTTCCAAGTGCCATAGCTTGAAACAAGTAGTCAAATCTGATATTGGCTGGAGCTTTAGTTTATATGGACATGGTAAATGGCAAACTAGATGGTCAGAAAGTAATAAAAATAATCACAGCTTTACTCCACCCACCCCACTATGAAGTAAAAGGCTGTTTATAAGGCCATGTATGATGGTTTCATTTTTCTTATGGAAAACAATTTTAATTAAAAACTTCTATGCTCCTGTACCCAACCGTGGGGGTTCATCACACTAAACAACAGGTGTCACTATTACTAAGATAAATGTACTTTTTTTTCATTAAAATTACTGAATGCTTATACATATGTACTAAAACGTTAGTTAACATTTAATATCAGGCAATGCATTGGTTCATTACCCTGGCTACGTGTTAAAATGGTTATGAATTCATTTTGGATAAGTACGTACATAACCGACCAATCTTGGACTTTATATTTCAATGTGTTGGTCAGGGTTCTGACCCTGTGTATTTTTCGGTGGGTACCGTTTAATTTCATTACCCTGGCTACGTGTTAAAATGGGTCTGAAGTCACTCTGGATAAGTACGTACGTAACCGACCAATCTTGGACTTTAATTCAATGTGTTGGTCAGGGTTCTGACCCTGTGTATTTTTCGGTGGGTACCGTTTAATTTCACCACCCTGGCTACGTGTTAAAATGGGTATGAATTCATTTTGGATAAGTACGTACATAACCGACCAATCTTGGACTTTATTTCAATGTGTTGGTCAGGGTTCTGACCCTGTGTATTTTTCGGTGGGTACCGTTTAATTTCACCACCCTGGCTACGTGTTAAAATGGGTATGAATTCATTTTGGATAAGTACGTACATAACCGACCAATCTTGGACTTTATTTCAATGTGTTGGTCAGGGTTCTGACCCTGTGTATTTTTCGGTGGGTACCGTTTAATTTCATTACCCTGGCTACGTGTTAAAATGGGTCTGAAGTCACTCTGGATAAGTACGTACGTAACCGACCAATCTTAGACTTTATTTCAATGTGTTGGTCAGGGTTTTGACCCTGTGTATTTTTCGGTGGGTACCGTTTAATTTCATTACCCTGGCTACGTGTTAAAATGGGTCTGAAGTCACTCTGGATAAGTACGTACGTAACCGACCAATCTTGGACTTTAATTCAATGTGTTGGTCAGGGTTCTGACCCTGTGTATTTTTCGGTGGGTACCGTTTAATTTCATTACCCTGGCTACGTGTTAAAATGGTTATGAATTCATTTTGGATAAGTACGTACATAACCGACCAATCTTGGACTTTATTTCAATATGTTGGTCAGGGTTCAGACCCTGTGTATTTTTCGGTGGGTACCGTTTAATTTCATTACCCTGGCTACGTGTTAAAATGGTTATGAATTCACTCTGGATAAGTACGTACACATAACCGACCAATCTTGGACTTTATTTCAATATGTTGGTCAGGGTTCTGACCCTGTGTATTTTTCGGTGGGTACCGTTTAATTTCATTACCCTGGCTACGTGTTAAAATGGTTATGAATTCATTTTGGATAAGTACGTACATAACCGACCAATCTTGGACTTTATTTCAATATGTTGGTCAGGGTTCAGACCCTGTGTATTTTTCGGTGGGTACCGTTTAATTTCATTACCCTGGCTACGTGTTAAAATGGTTATGAATTCATTTTGGATAAGTACGTACATAACCGACCAATCTTGGACTTTATATTTCAATGTGTTGGTCAGGGTTCTGACCCTGTGTATTTTTCGGTGGGTACCGTTTAATTTCATTACCCTGGCTACGTGTTAAAATGGTTATGAATTCATTTTGGATAAGTACGTACATAACCGACCAATCTTGGACTTTATTTCAATATGTTGGTCAGGGTTCAGACCCTGTGTATTTTTCGGTGGGTACCGTTTAATTTCATTACCCTGGCTACGTGTTAAAATGGGTCTGAAGTCACTCTGGATAAGTACGTACATAACCGACCAATCTTGGACTTTATTTTGCATGCAGGTAAGGTACACCTACAGACATAACTGTGGACATTCAGTTCTTTTTATTTAGATCATGGCAATTTTTTGGTCAGAGCGCCCTCTAGTTTTGTGGAGAATCATGTTCATTTGGAATGCTCTGATTGGATGGAAGTTCAAGCCTAGCAAGGTGTGATAGAATTGGCCTGTTATGTTCAGATTCAAATAAGCATGAACCACTAATTTGACAGGGAAGTGATACTTATAATGCAGCAAGCTGTTCTAATTGCTGTTGTGGTAGAGTTTTTCTATTTTCCTGTCAAATGCATTTATTGGTCCACTGAAAAATGAAAATAATGTTCCCTGTAACTTAGACTCTTATTGATCAAGGCATTTTAAAAATCATGGGTGTTAACTCCCCTCAAGTTATGACCCGTTGTCCCCTACAGAATAATGGTTGCATCTAATATTAAAATAAAGATGGCGGAGTATAGCGTTGATTCATCTCGTTCTACTCTGGATTACTTGGAGTCAATAAAGATCCTAGAAAGTTAGTATTTATATGCCTGTGTGTTTTTTGTTTGTTTGTTTTTTCACTGTCTTTGACTTTCCCAGTATGTTTGTTGCTGTTGACAACAATTCAGTCCTCTGCCAGGCTTCAGTCAATGTTTTTCTTCACTACCTACCCAACTCCTCGTCGGGCACTATGTAGCTGGTGTGGTATATTTATCACAGACAGTAGGGCAATTGTCACATTTAGTGCTCCAAGAAAATATTCTCTGTCCATGTGTATTTATATAAATAGATGCAGTTTCTTTGGCTTGAATAACGATCACTGGCTTCGTACATACAGGTATACTGGTTTACCTGTTTCTAGTTGAAATATAGCCAATCTTATTAACCAAGACAGTTGGACATTTGCCACATGTCACAACACTCATTTCCAAGTGCCATAGCTTGAAACAAGTAGTCAAATCTGATATTGGCTGGAGCTTTAGTTTATATGGACATGGTAAATGGCAAACTAGATGGTCAGAAAGTAATAAAAATAATCACAGCTTTACTCCACCCACCCCACTATGAAGTAAAAGGCTGTTTATAAGGCCATGTATGATGGTTTCATTTTTCTTATGGAAAACAATTTTAATTAAAAACTTCTATGCTCCTGTACCCAACCGTGGGGGTTCATCACACTAAACAACAGGTGTCACTATTACTAAGATAAATGTACTTTTTTTTCATTAAAATTACTGAATGCTTATACATATGTACTAAAACGTTAGTTAACATTTAATATCAGGCAATGCATTGGTTCATTACCCTGGCTACGTGTTAAAATGGTTATGAATTCATTTTGGATAAGTACGTACATAACCGACCAATCTTGGACTTTATATTTCAATGTGTTGGTCAGGGTTCTGACCCTGTGTATTTTTCGGTGGGTACCGTTTAATTTCATTACCCTGGCTACGTGTTAAAATGGGTCTGAAGTCACTCTGGATAAGTACGTACGTAACCGACCAATCTTGGACTTTAATTCAATGTGTTGGTCAGGGTTCTGACCCTGTGTATTTTTCGGTGGGTACCGTTTAATTTCACCACCCTGGCTACGTGTTAAAATGGGTATGAATTCATTTTGGATAAGTACGTACATAACCGACCAATCTTGGACTTTATTTCAATGTGTTGGTCAGGGTTCTGACCCTGTGTATTTTTCGGTGGGTACCGTTTAATTTCACCACCCTGGCTACGTGTTAAAATGGGTATGAATTCATTTTGGATAAGTACGTACATAACCGACCAATCTTGGACTTTATTTCAATGTGTTGGTCAGGGTTCTGACCCTGTGTATTTTTCGGTGGGTACCGTTTAATTTCATTACCCTGGCTACGTGTTAAAATGGGTCTGAAGTCACTCTGGATAAGTACGTACGTAACCGACCAATCTTAGACTTTATTTCAATGTGTTGGTCAGGGTTTTGACCCTGTGTATTTTTCGGTGGGTACCGTTTAATTTCATTACCCTGGCTACGTGTTAAAATGGGTCTGAAGTCACTCTGGATAAGTACGTACGTAACCGACCAATCTTGGACTTTAATTCAATGTGTTGGTCAGGGTTCTGACCCTGTGTATTTTTCGGTGGGTACCGTTTAATTTCATTACCCTGGCTACGTGTTAAAATGGGTCTGAAGTCACTCTGGATAAGTACGTACATAACCGACCAATCTTGGACTTTATTTTGCATGCAGGTAAGGTACACCTACAGACATAACTGTGGACATTCAGTTCTTTTTATTTAGATCATGGCAATTTTTTGGTCAGAGCGCCCTCTAGTTTTGTGGAGAATCATGTTCATTTGGAATGCTCTGATTGGATGGAAGTTCAAGCCTAGCAAGGTGTGATAGAATTGGCCTGTTATGTTCAGATTCAAATAAGCATGAACCACTAATTTGACAGGGAAGTGATACTTATAATGCAGCAAGCTGTTCTAATTGCTGTTGTGGTAGAGTTTTTCTATTTTCCTGTCAAATGCATTTATTGGTCCACTGAAAAATGAAAATAATGTTCCCTGTAACTTAGACTCTTATTGATCAAGGCATTTTAAAAATCATGGGTGTTAACTCCCCTCAAGTTATGACCCGTTGTCCCCTACAGAATAATGGTTGCATCTAATATTAAAATAAAGATGGCGGAGTATAGCGTTGATTCATCTCGTTCTACTCTGGATTACTTGGAGTCAATAAAGATCCTAGAAAGTTAGTATTTATATGCCTGTGTGTTTTTTGTTTGTTTGTTTTTTCACTGTCTTTGACTTTCCCAGTATGTTTGTTGCTGTTGACAACAATTCAGTCCTCTGCCAGGCTTCAGTCAATGTTTTTCTTCACTACCTACCCAACTCCTCGTCGGGCACTATGTAGCTGGTGTGGTATATTTATCACAGACAGTAGGGCAATTGTCACATTTAGTGCTCCAAGAAAATATTCTCTGTCCATGTGTATTTATATAAATAGATGCAGTTTCTTTGGCTTGAATAACGATCACTGGCTTCGTACATACAGGTATACTGGTTTACCTGTTTCTAGTTGAAATATAGCCAATCTTATTAACCAAGACAGTTGGACATTTGCCACATGTCACAACACTCATTTCCAAGTGCCATAGCTTGAAACAAGTAGTCAAATCTGATATTGGCTGGAGCTTTAGTTTATATGGACATGGTAAATGGCAAACTAGATGGTCAGAAAGTAATAAAAATAATCACAGCTTTACTCCACCCACCCCACTATGAAGTAAAAGGCTGTTTATAAGGCCATGTATGATGGTTTCATTTTTCTTATGGAAAACAATTTTAATTAAAAACTTCTATGCTCCTGTACCCAACCGTGGGGGTTCATCACACTAAACAACAGGTGTCACTATTACTAAGATAAATGTACTTTTTTTTCATTAAAATTACTGAATGCTTATACATATGTACTAAAACGTTAGTTAACATTTAATATCAGGCAATGCATTGGTTCATTACCCTGGCTACGTGTTAAAATGGTTATGAATTCATTTTGGATAAGTACGTACATAACCGACCAATCTTGGACTTTATATTTCAATGTGTTGGTCAGGGTTCTGACCCTGTGTATTTTTCGGTGGGTACCGTTTAATTTCATTACCCTGGCTACGTGTTAAAATGGGTCTGAAGTCACTCTGGATAAGTACGTACGTAACCGACCAATCTTGGACTTTAATTCAATGTGTTGGTCAGGGTTCTGACCCTGTGTATTTTTCGGTGGGTACCGTTTAATTTCACCACCCTGGCTACGTGTTAAAATGGGTATGAATTCATTTTGGATAAGTACGTACATAACCGACCAATCTTGGACTTTATTTCAATGTGTTGGTCAGGGTTCTGACCCTGTGTATTTTTCGGTGGGTACCGTTTAATTTCACCACCCTGGCTACGTGTTAAAATGGGTATGAATTCATTTTGGATAAGTACGTACATAACCGACCAATCTTGGACTTTATTTCAATGTGTTGGTCAGGGTTCTGACCCTGTGTATTTTTCGGTGGGTACCGTTTAATTTCATTACCCTGGCTACGTGTTAAAATGGGTCTGAAGTCACTCTGGATAAGTACGTACGTAACCGACCAATCTTAGACTTTATTTCAATGTGTTGGTCAGGGTTTTGACCCTGTGTATTTTTCGGTGGGTACCGTTTAATTTCATTACCCTGGCTACGTGTTAAAATGGGTCTGAAGTCACTCTGGATAAGTACGTACGTAACCGACCAATCTTGGACTTTAATTCAATGTGTTGGTCAGGGTTCTGACCCTGTGTATTTTTCGGTGGGTACCGTTTAATTTCATTACCCTGGCTACGTGTTAAAATGGGTCTGAAGTCACTCTGGATAAGTACGTACATAACCGACCAATCTTGGACTTTATTTTGCATGCAGGTAAGGTACACCTACAGACATAACTGTGGACATTCAGTTCTTTTTATTTAGATCATGGCAATTTTTTGGTCAGAGCGCCCTCTAGTTTTGTGGAGAATCATGTTCATTTGGAATGCTCTGATTGGATGGAAGTTCAAGCCTAGCAAGGTGTGATAGAATTGGCCTGTTATGTTCAGATTCAAATAAGCATGAACCACTAATTTGACAGGGAAGTGATACTTATAATGCAGCAAGCTGTTCTAATTGCTGTTGTGGTAGAGTTTTTCTATTTTCCTGTCAAATGCATTTATTGGTCCACTGAAAAATGAAAATAATGTTCCCTGTAACTTAGACTCTTATTGATCAAGGCATTTTAAAAATCATGGGTGTTAACTCCCCTCAAGTTATGACCCGTTGTCCCCTACAGAATAATGGTTGCATCTAATATTAAAATAAAGATGGCGGAGTATAGCGTTGATTCATCTCGTTCTACTCTGGATTACTTGGAGTCAATAAAGATCCTAGAAAGTTAGTATTTATATGCCTGTGTGTTTTTTGTTTGTTTGTTTTTTCACTGTCTTTGACTTTCCCAGTATGTTTGTTGCTGTTGACAACAATTCAGTCCTCTGCCAGGCTTCAGTCAATGTTTTTCTTCACTACCTACCCAACTCCTCGTCGGGCACTATGTAGCTGGTGTGGTATATTTATCACAGACAGTAGGGCAATTGTCACATTTAGTGCTCCAAGAAAATATTCTCTGTCCATGTGTATTTATATAAATAGATGCAGTTTCTTTGGCTTGAATAACGATCACTGGCTTCGTACATACAGGTATACTGGTTTACCTGTTTCTAGTTGAAATATAGCCAATCTTATTAACCAAGACAGTTGGACATTTGCCACATGTCACAACACTCATTTCCAAGTGCCATAGCTTGAAACAAGTAGTCAAATCTGATATTGGCTGGAGCTTTAGTTTATATGGACATGGTAAATGGCAAACTAGATGGTCAGAAAGTAATAAAAATAATCACAGCTTTACTCCACCCACCCCACTATGAAGTAAAAGGCTGTTTATAAGGCCATGTATGATGGTTTCATTTTTCTTATGGAAAACAATTTTAATTAAAAACTTCTATGCTCCTGTACCCAACCGTGGGGGTTCATCACACTAAACAACAGGTGTCACTATTACTAAGATAAATGTACTTTTTTTTCATTAAAATTACTGAATGCTTATACATATGTACTAAAACGTTAGTTAACATTTAATATCAGGCAATGCATTGGTTCATTACCCTGGCTACGTGTTAAAATGGTTATGAATTCATTTTGGATAAGTACGTACATAACCGACCAATCTTGGACTTTATATTTCAATGTGTTGGTCAGGGTTCTGACCCTGTGTATTTTTCGGTGGGTACCGTTTAATTTCATTACCCTGGCTACGTGTTAAAATGGGTCTGAAGTCACTCTGGATAAGTACGTACGTAACCGACCAATCTTGGACTTTAATTCAATGTGTTGGTCAGGGTTCTGACCCTGTGTATTTTTCGGTGGGTACCGTTTAATTTCACCACCCTGGCTACGTGTTAAAATGGGTATGAATTCATTTTGGATAAGTACGTACATAACCGACCAATCTTGGACTTTATTTCAATGTGTTGGTCAGGGTTCTGACCCTGTGTATTTTTCGGTGGGTACCGTTTAATTTCACCACCCTGGCTACGTGTTAAAATGGGTATGAATTCATTTTGGATAAGTACGTACATAACCGACCAATCTTGGACTTTATTTCAATGTGTTGGTCAGGGTTCTGACCCTGTGTATTTTTCGGTGGGTACCGTTTAATTTCATTACCCTGGCTACGTGTTAAAATGGGTCTGAAGTCACTCTGGATAAGTACGTACGTAACCGACCAATCTTAGACTTTATTTCAATGTGTTGGTCAGGGTTTTGACCCTGTGTATTTTTCGGTGGGTACCGTTTAATTTCATTACCCTGGCTACGTGTTAAAATGGGTCTGAAGTCACTCTGGATAAGTACGTACGTAACCGACCAATCTTGGACTTTAATTCAATGTGTTGGTCAGGGTTCTGACCCTGTGTATTTTTCGGTGGGTACCGTTTAATTTCATTACCCTGGCTACGTGTTAAAATGGTTATGAATTCATTTTGGATAAGTACGTACATAACCGACCAATCTTGGACTTTATTTCAATATGTTGGTCAGGGTTCAGACCCTGTGTATTTTTCGGTGGGTACCGTTTAATTTCATTACCCTGGCTACGTGTTAAAATGGTTATGAATTCACTCTGGATAAGTACGTACACATAACCGACCAATCTTGGACTTTATTTCAATATGTTGGTCAGGGTTCTGACCCTGTGTATTTTTCGGTGGGTACCGTTTAATTTCATTACCCTGGCTACGTGTTAAAATGGTTATGAATTCATTTTGGATAAGTACGTACATAACCGACCAATCTTGGACTTTATTTCAATATGTTGGTCAGGGTTCAGACCCTGTGTATTTTTCGGTGGGTACCGTTTAATTTCATTACCCTGGCTACGTGTTAAAATGGTTATGAATTCATTTTGGATAAGTACGTACATAACCGACCAATCTTGGACTTTATATTTCAATGTGTTGGTCAGGGTTCTGACCCTGTGTATTTTTCGGTGGGTACCGTTTAATTTCATTACCCTGGCTACGTGTTAAAATGGTTATGAATTCATTTTGGATAAGTACGTACATAACCGACCAATCTTGGACTTTATTTCAATATGTTGGTCAGGGTTCAGACCCTGTGTATTTTTCGGTGGGTACCGTTTAATTTCATTACCCTGGCTACGTGTTAAAATGGGTCTGAAGTCACTCTGGATAAGTACGTACATAACCGACCAATCTTGGACTTTATTTTGCATGCAGGTAAGGTACACCTACAGACATAACTGTGGACATTCAGTTCTTTTTATTTAGATCATGGCAATTTTTTGGTCAGAGCGCCCTCTAGTTTTGTGGAGAATCATGTTCATTTGGAATGCTCTGATTGGATGGAAGTTCAAGCCTAGCAAGGTGTGATAGAATTGGCCTGTTATGTTCAGATTCAAATAAGCATGAACCACTAATTTGACAGGGAAGTGATACTTATAATGCAGCAAGCTGTTCTAATTGCTGTTGTGGTAGAGTTTTTCTATTTTCCTGTCAAATGCATTTATTGGTCCACTGAAAAATGAAAATAATGTTCCCTGTAACTTAGACTCTTATTGATCAAGGCATTTTAAAAATCATGGGTGTTAACTCCCCTCAAGTTATGACCCGTTGTCCCCTACAGAATAATGGTTGCATCTAATATTAAAATAAAGATGGCGGAGTATAGCGTTGATTCATCTCGTTCTACTCTGGATTACTTGGAGTCAATAAAGATCCTAGAAAGTTAGTATTTATATGCCTGTGTGTTTTTTGTTTGTTTGTTTTTTCACTGTCTTTGACTTTCCCAGTATGTTTGTTGCTGTTGACAACAATTCAGTCCTCTGCCAGGCTTCAGTCAATGTTTTTCTTCACTACCTACCCAACTCCTCGTCGGGCACTATGTAGCTGGTGTGGTATATTTATCACAGACAGTAGGGCAATTGTCACATTTAGTGCTCCAAGAAAATATTCTCTGTCCATGTGTATTTATATAAATAGATGCAGTTTCTTTGGCTTGAATAACGATCACTGGCTTCGTACATACAGGTATACTGGTTTACCTGTTTCTAGTTGAAATATAGCCAATCTTATTAACCAAGACAGTTGGACATTTGCCACATGTCACAACACTCATTTCCAAGTGCCATAGCTTGAAACAAGTAGTCAAATCTGATATTGGCTGGAGCTTTAGTTTATATGGACATGGTAAATGGCAAACTAGATGGTCAGAAAGTAATAAAAATAATCACAGCTTTACTCCACCCACCCCACTATGAAGTAAAAGGCTGTTTATAAGGCCATGTATGATGGTTTCATTTTTCTTATGGAAAACAATTTTAATTAAAAACTTCTATGCTCCTGTACCCAACCGTGGGGGTTCATCACACTAAACAACAGGTGTCACTATTACTAAGATAAATGTACTTTTTTTTCATTAAAATTACTGAATGCTTATACATATGTACTAAAACGTTAGTTAACATTTAATATCAGGCAATGCATTGGTTCATTACCCTGGCTACGTGTTAAAATGGTTATGAATTCATTTTGGATAAGTACGTACATAACCGACCAATCTTGGACTTTATATTTCAATGTGTTGGTCAGGGTTCTGACCCTGTGTATTTTTCGGTGGGTACCGTTTAATTTCATTACCCTGGCTACGTGTTAAAATGGGTCTGAAGTCACTCTGGATAAGTACGTACGTAACCGACCAATCTTGGACTTTAATTCAATGTGTTGGTCAGGGTTCTGACCCTGTGTATTTTTCGGTGGGTACCGTTTAATTTCACCACCCTGGCTACGTGTTAAAATGGGTATGAATTCATTTTGGATAAGTACGTACATAACCGACCAATCTTGGACTTTATTTCAATGTGTTGGTCAGGGTTCTGACCCTGTGTATTTTTCGGTGGGTACCGTTTAATTTCACCACCCTGGCTACGTGTTAAAATGGGTATGAATTCATTTTGGATAAGTACGTACATAACCGACCAATCTTGGACTTTATTTCAATGTGTTGGTCAGGGTTCTGACCCTGTGTATTTTTCGGTGGGTACCGTTTAATTTCATTACCCTGGCTACGTGTTAAAATGGGTCTGAAGTCACTCTGGATAAGTACGTACGTAACCGACCAATCTTAGACTTTATTTCAATGTGTTGGTCAGGGTTTTGACCCTGTGTATTTTTCGGTGGGTACCGTTTAATTTCATTACCCTGGCTACGTGTTAAAATGGGTCTGAAGTCACTCTGGATAAGTACGTACGTAACCGACCAATCTTGGACTTTAATTCAATGTGTTGGTCAGGGTTCTGACCCTGTGTATTTTTCGGTGGGTACCGTTTAATTTCATTACCCTGGCTACGTGTTAAAATGGTTATGAATTCATTTTGGATAAGTACGTACATAACCGACCAATCTTGGACTTTATTTCAATATGTTGGTCAGGGTTCAGACCCTGTGTATTTTTCGGTGGGTACCGTTTAATTTCATTACCCTGGCTACGTGTTAAAATGGTTATGAATTCACTCTGGATAAGTACGTACACATAACCGACCAATCTTGGACTTTATTTCAATATGTTGGTCAGGGTTCTGACCCTGTGTATTTTTCGGTGGGTACCGTTTAATTTCATTACCCTGGCTACGTGTTAAAATGGTTATGAATTCATTTTGGATAAGTACGTACATAACCGACCAATCTTGGACTTTATTTCAATATGTTGGTCAGGGTTCAGACCCTGTGTATTTTTCGGTGGGTACCGTTTAATTTCATTACCCTGGCTACGTGTTAAAATGGTTATGAATTCATTTTGGATAAGTACGTACATAACCGACCAATCTTGGACTTTATATTTCAATGTGTTGGTCAGGGTTCTGACCCTGTGTATTTTTCGGTGGGTACCGTTTAATTTCATTACCCTGGCTACGTGTTAAAATGGTTATGAATTCATTTTGGATAAGTACGTACATAACCGACCAATCTTGGACTTTATTTCAATATGTTGGTCAGGGTTCAGACCCTGTGTATTTTTCGGTGGGTACCGTTTAATTTCATTACCCTGGCTACGTGTTAAAATGGGTCTGAAGTCACTCTGGATAAGTACGTACATAACCGACCAATCTTGGACTTTATTTTGCATGCAGGTAAGGTACACCTACAGACATAACTGTGGACATTCAGTTCTTTTTATTTAGATCATGGCAATTTTTTGGTCAGAGCGCCCTCTAGTTTTGTGGAGAATCATGTTCATTTGGAATGCTCTGATTGGATGGAAGTTCAAGCCTAGCAAGGTGTGATAGAATTGGCCTGTTATGTTCAGATTCAAATAAGCATGAACCACTAATTTGACAGGGAAGTGATACTTATAATGCAGCAAGCTGTTCTAATTGCTGTTGTGGTAGAGTTTTTCTATTTTCCTGTCAAATGCATTTATTGGTCCACTGAAAAATGAAAATAATGTTCCCTGTAACTTAGACTCTTATTGATCAAGGCATTTTAAAAATCATGGGTGTTAACTCCCCTCAAGTTATGACCCGTTGTCCCCTACAGAATAATGGTTGCATCTAATATTAAAATAAAGATGGCGGAGTATAGCGTTGATTCATCTCGTTCTACTCTGGATTACTTGGAGTCAATAAAGATCCTAGAAAGTTAGTATTTATATGCCTGTGTGTTTTTTGTTTGTTTGTTTTTTCACTGTCTTTGACTTTCCCAGTATGTTTGTTGCTGTTGACAACAATTCAGTCCTCTGCCAGGCTTCAGTCAATGTTTTTCTTCACTACCTACCCAACTCCTCGTCGGGCACTATGTAGCTGGTGTGGTATATTTATCACAGACAGTAGGGCAATTGTCACATTTAGTGCTCCAAGAAAATATTCTCTGTCCATGTGTATTTATATAAATAGATGCAGTTTCTTTGGCTTGAATAACGATCACTGGCTTCGTACATACAGGTATACTGGTTTACCTGTTTCTAGTTGAAATATAGCCAATCTTATTAACCAAGACAGTTGGACATTTGCCACATGTCACAACACTCATTTCCAAGTGCCATAGCTTGAAACAAGTAGTCAAATCTGATATTGGCTGGAGCTTTAGTTTATATGGACATGGTAAATGGCAAACTAGATGGTCAGAAAGTAATAAAAATAATCACAGCTTTACTCCACCCACCCCACTATGAAGTAAAAGGCTGTTTATAAGGCCATGTATGATGGTTTCATTTTTCTTATGGAAAACAATTTTAATTAAAAACTTCTATGCTCCTGTACCCAACCGTGGGGGTTCATCACACTAAACAACAGGTGTCACTATTACTAAGATAAATGTACTTTTTTTTCATTAAAATTACTGAATGCTTATACATATGTACTAAAACGTTAGTTAACATTTAATATCAGGCAATGCATTGGTTCATTACCCTGGCTACGTGTTAAAATGGTTATGAATTCATTTTGGATAAGTACGTACATAACCGACCAATCTTGGACTTTATATTTCAATGTGTTGGTCAGGGTTCTGACCCTGTGTATTTTTCGGTGGGTACCGTTTAATTTCATTACCCTGGCTACGTGTTAAAATGGTTATGAATTCATTTTGGATAAGTACGTACATAACCGACCAATCTTGGACTTTATTTCAATATGTTGGTCAGGGTTCAGACCCTGTGTATTTTTCGGTGGGTACCGTTTAATTTCATTACCCTGGCTACGTGTTAAAATGGGTCTGAAGTCACTCTGGATAAGTACGTACATAACCGACCAATCTTGGACTTTATTTTGCATGCAGGTAAGGTACACCTACAGACATAACTGTGGACATTCAGTTCTTTTTATTTAGATCATGGCAATTTTTTGGTCAGAGCGCCCTCTAGTTTTGTGGAGAATCATGTTCATTTGGAATGCTCTGATTGGATGGAAGTTCAAGCCTAGCAAGGTGTGATAGAATTGGCCTGTTATGTTCAGATTCAAATAAGCATGAACCACTAATTTGACAGGGAAGTGATACTTATAATGCAGCAAGCTGTTCTAATTGCTGTTGTGGTAGAGTTTTTCTATTTTCCTGTCAAATGCATTTATTGGTCCACTGAAAAATGAAAATAATGTTCCCTGTAACTTAGACTCTTATTGATCAAGGCATTTTAAAAATCATGGGTGTTAACTCCCCTCAAGTTATGACCCGTTGTCCCCTACAGAATAATGGTTGCATCTAATATTAAAATAAAGATGGCGGAGTATAGCGTTGATTCATCTCGTTCTACTCTGGATTACTTGGAGTCAATAAAGATCCTAGAAAGTTAGTATTTATATGCCTGTGTGTTTTTTGTTTGTTTGTTTTTTCACTGTCTTTGACTTTCCCAGTATGTTTGTTGCTGTTGACAACAATTCAGTCCTCTGCCAGGCTTCAGTCAATGTTTTTCTTCACTACCTACCCAACTCCTCGTCGGGCACTATGTAGCTGGTGTGGTATATTTATCACAGACAGTAGGGCAATTGTCACATTTAGTGCTCCAAGAAAATATTCTCTGTCCATGTGTATTTATATAAATAGATGCAGTTTCTTTGGCTTGAATAACGATCACTGGCTTCGTACATACAGGTATACTGGTTTACCTGTTTCTAGTTGAAATATAGCCAATCTTATTAACCAAGACAGTTGGACATTTGCCACATGTCACAACACTCATTTCCAAGTGCCATAGCTTGAAACAAGTAGTCAAATCTGATATTGGCTGGAGCTTTAGTTTATATGGACATGGTAAATGGCAAACTAGATGGTCAGAAAGTAATAAAAATAATCACAGCTTTACTCCACCCACCCCACTATGAAGTAAAAGGCTGTTTATAAGGCCATGTATGATGGTTTCATTTTTCTTATGGAAAACAATTTTAATTAAAAACTTCTATGCTCCTGTACCCAACCGTGGGGGTTCATCACACTAAACAACAGGTGTCACTATTACTAAGATAAATGTACTTTTTTTTCATTAAAATTACTGAATGCTTATACATATGTACTAAAACGTTAGTTAACATTTAATATCAGGCAATGCATTGGTTCATTACCCTGGCTACGTGTTAAAATGGTTATGAATTCATTTTGGATAAGTACGTACATAACCGACCAATCTTGGACTTTATATTTCAATGTGTTGGTCAGGGTTCTGACCCTGTGTATTTTTCGGTGGGTACCGTTTAATTTCATTACCCTGGCTACGTGTTAAAATGGGTCTGAAGTCACTCTGGATAAGTACGTACGTAACCGACCAATCTTGGACTTTAATTCAATGTGTTGGTCAGGGTTCTGACCCTGTGTATTTTTCGGTGGGTACCGTTTAATTTCATTACCCTGGCTACGTGTTAAAATGGTTATGAATTCACTCTGGATAAGTACGTACATAACCGACCAATCTTGGACTTTATTTCAATATGTTGGTCAGGGTTCAGACCCTGTGTATTTTTCGGTGGGTACCGTTTAATTTCATTACCCTGGCTACGTGTTAAAATGGGTCTGAAGTCACTCTGGATAAGTACGTACGTAACCGACCAATCTTGGACTTTAATTCAATGTGTTGGTCAGGGTTCTGACCCTGTGTATTTTTCGGTGGGTACCGTTTAATTTCACTACCCTGGCTACGTGTTAAAATGGTTATGAATTCATTTTGGATAAGTACGTACATAACCGACCAATCTTGGACTTTATTTCAATATGTTGGTCAGGGTTCAGACCCTGTGTATTTTTCGGTGGGTACCGTTTAATTTCATTACCCTGGCTACGTGTTAAAATGGTTATGAATTCATTTTGGATAAGTACGTACATAACCGACCAATCTTGGACTTTATTTCAATGTGTTGGTCAGGGTTCTGACCCTGTGTATTTTTCGGTGGGTACCGTTTAATTTCACCACCCTGGCTACGTGTTAAAATGGGTATGAATTCATTTTGGATAAGTACGTACATAACCGACCAATCTTGGACTTTATTTCAATGTGTTGGTCAGGGTTCTGACCCTGTGTATTTTTCGGTGGGTACCGTTTAATTTCATTACCCTGGCTACGTGTTAAAATGGGTCTGAAGTCACTCTGGATAAGTACGTACGTAACCGACCAATCTTGGACTTTAATTCAATGTGTTGGTCAGGGTTCTGACCCTGTGTATTTTTCGGTGGGTACCGTTTAATTTCACTACCCTGGCTACGTGTTAAAATGGTTATGAATTCATTTTGGATAAGTACGTACATAACCGACCAATCTTAGACTTTATTTCAATGTGTTGGTCAGGGTTTTGACCCTGTGTATTTTTCGGTGGGTACCGTTTAATTTCATTACCCTGGCTACGTGTTAAAATGGGTCTGAAGTCACTCTGGATAAGTACGTACATAACCGACCAATCTTGGACTTTAATTCAATGTGTTGGTCAGGGTTCTGACCCTGTGTATTTTTCGGTGGGTACCGTTTAATTTCATTACCCTGGCTACGTGTTAAAATGGGTCTGAAGTCACTCTGGATAAGTACGTACATAACCGACCAATCTTGGACTTTATTTCAATATGTTGGTCAGGGTTCTGACCCTGTGTATTTTTCGGTGGGTACCGTTTAATTTCATTACCCTGGCTACGTGTTAAAATGGGTCTGAAGTCACTCTGGATAAGTACGTACATAACCGACCAATCTTGGACTTTAATTCAATGTGTTGGTCAGGGTTCTGACCCTGTGTATTTTTCGGTGGGTACCGTTTAATTTCATTACCCTGGCTACGTGTTAAAATGGGTCTGAAGTCACTCTGGATAAGTACGTACATAACCGACCAATCTTGGACTTTATTTTGCATGCAGGTAAGGTACACCTACAGACATAACTGTGGACATTCAGTTCTTTTTATTTAGATCATGGCAATTTTTTGGTCAGAGCGCCCTCTAGTTTTGTGGAGAATCATGTTCATTTGGAATGCTCTGATTGGATGGAAGTTCAAGCCTAGCAAGGTGTGATAGAATTGGCCTGTTATGTTCAGATTCAAATAAGCATGAACCACTAATTTGACAGGGAAGTGATACTTATAATGCAGCAAGCTGTTCTAATTGCTGTTGTGGTAGAGTTTTTCTATTTTCCTGTCAAATGCATTTATTGGTCCACTGAAAAATGAAAATAATGTTCCCTGTAACTTAGACTCTTATTGATCAAGGCATTTTAAAAATCATGGGTGTTAACTCCCCTCAAGTTATGACCCGTTGTCCCCTACAGAATAATGGTTGCATCTAATATTAAAATAAAGATGGCGGAGTATAGCGTTGATTCATCTCGTTCTACTCTGGATTACTTGGAGTCAATAAAGATCCTAGAAAGTTAGTATTTATATGCCTGTGTGTTTTTTGTTTGTTTGTTTTTTCACTGTCTTTGACTTTCCCAGTATGTTTGTTGCTGTTGACAACAATTCAGTCCTCTGCCAGGCTTCAGTCAATGTTTTTCTTCACTACCTACCCAACTCCTCGTCGGGCACTATGTAGCTGGTGTGGTATATTTATCACAGACAGTAGGGCAATTGTCACATTTAGTGCTCCAAGAAAATATTCTCTGTCCATGTGTATTTATATAAATAGATGCAGTTTCTTTGGCTTGAATAACGATCACTGGCTTCGTACATACAGGTATACTGGTTTACCTGTTTCTAGTTGAAATATAGCCAATCTTATTAACCAAGACAGTTGGACATTTGCCACATGTCACAACACTCATTTCCAAGTGCCATAGCTTGAAACAAGTAGTCAAATCTGATATTGGCTGGAGCTTTAGTTTATATGGACATGGTAAATGGCAAACTAGATGGTCAGAAAGTAATAAAAATAATCACAGCTTTACTCCACCCACCCCACTATGAAGTAAAAGGCTGTTTATAAGGCCATGTATGATGGTTTCATTTTTCTTATGGAAAACAATTTTAATTAAAAACTTCTATGCTCCTGTACCCAACCGTGGGGGTTCATCACACTAAACAACAGGTGTCACTATTACTAAGATAAATGTACTTTTTTTTCATTAAAATTACTGAATGCTTATACATATGTACTAAAACGTTAGTTAACATTTAATATCAGGCAATGCATTGGTTCATTACCCTGGCTACGTGTTAAAATGGTTATGAATTCATTTTGGATAAGTACGTACATAACCGACCAATCTTGGACTTTATATTTCAATGTGTTGGTCAGGGTTCTGACCCTGTGTATTTTTCGGTGGGTACCGTTTAATTTCATTACCCTGGCTACGTGTTAAAATGGGTCTGAAGTCACTCTGGATAAGTACGTACGTAACCGACCAATCTTGGACTTTAATTCAATGTGTTGGTCAGGGTTCTGACCCTGTGTATTTTTCGGTGGGTACCGTTTAATTTCATTACCCTGGCTACGTGTTAAAATGGTTATGAATTCACTCTGGATAAGTACGTACATAACCGACCAATCTTGGACTTTATTTCAATATGTTGGTCAGGGTTCAGACCCTGTGTATTTTTCGGTGGGTACCGTTTAATTTCATTACCCTGGCTACGTGTTAAAATGGGTCTGAAGTCACTCTGGATAAGTACGTACGTAACCGACCAATCTTGGACTTTAATTCAATGTGTTGGTCAGGGTTCTGACCCTGTGTATTTTTCGGTGGGTACCGTTTAATTTCACTACCCTGGCTACGTGTTAAAATGGTTATGAATTCATTTTGGATAAGTACGTACATAACCGACCAATCTTGGACTTTATTTCAATATGTTGGTCAGGGTTCAGACCCTGTGTATTTTTCGGTGGGTACCGTTTAATTTCATTACCCTGGCTACGTGTTAAAATGGTTATGAATTCATTTTGGATAAGTACGTACATAACCGACCAATCTTGGACTTTATTTCAATGTGTTGGTCAGGGTTCTGACCCTGTGTATTTTTCGGTGGGTACCGTTTAATTTCACCACCCTGGCTACGTGTTAAAATGGGTATGAATTCATTTTGGATAAGTACGTACATAACCGACCAATCTTGGACTTTATTTCAATGTGTTGGTCAGGGTTCTGACCCTGTGTATTTTTCGGTGGGTACCGTTTAATTTCATTACCCTGGCTACGTGTTAAAATGGGTCTGAAGTCACTCTGGATAAGTACGTACGTAACCGACCAATCTTGGACTTTAATTCAATGTGTTGGTCAGGGTTCTGACCCTGTGTATTTTTCGGTGGGTACCGTTTAATTTCACTACCCTGGCTACGTGTTAAAATGGTTATGAATTCATTTTGGATAAGTACGTACATAACCGACCAATCTTAGACTTTATTTCAATGTGTTGGTCAGGGTTTTGACCCTGTGTATTTTTCGGTGGGTACCGTTTAATTTCATTACCCTGGCTACGTGTTAAAATGGGTCTGAAGTCACTCTGGATAAGTACGTACATAACCGACCAATCTTGGACTTTAATTCAATGTGTTGGTCAGGGTTCTGACCCTGTGTATTTTTCGGTGGGTACCGTTTAATTTCATTACCCTGGCTACGTGTTAAAATGGGTCTGAAGTCACTCTGGATAAGTACGTACATAACCGACCAATCTTGGACTTTATTTCAATATGTTGGTCAGGGTTCTGACCCTGTGTATTTTTCGGTGGGTACCGTTTAATTTCATTACCCTGGCTACGTGTTAAAATGGGTCTGAAGTCACTCTGGATAAGTACGTACATAACCGACCAATCTTGGACTTTAATTCAATGTGTTGGTCAGGGTTCTGACCCTGTGTATTTTTCGGTGGGTACCGTTTAATTTCATTACCCTGGCTACGTGTTAAAATGGGTCTGAAGTCACTCTGGATAAGTACGTACATAACCGACCAATCTTGGACTTTATTTTGCATGCAGGTAAGGTACACCTACAGACATAACTGTGGACATTCAGTTCTTTTTATTTAGATCATGGCAATTTTTTGGTCAGAGCGCCCTCTAGTTTTGTGGAGAATCATGTTCATTTGGAATGCTCTGATTGGATGGAAGTTCAAGCCTAGCAAGGTGTGATAGAATTGGCCTGTTATGTTCAGATTCAAATAAGCATGAACCACTAATTTGACAGGGAAGTGATACTTATAATGCAGCAAGCTGTTCTAATTGCTGTTGTGGTAGAGTTTTTCTATTTTCCTGTCAAATGCATTTATTGGTCCACTGAAAAATGAAAATAATGTTCCCTGTAACTTAGACTCTTATTGATCAAGGCATTTTAAAAATCATGGGTGTTAACTCCCCTCAAGTTATGACCCGTTGTCCCCTACAGAATAATGGTTGCATCTAATATTAAAATAAAGATGGCGGAGTATAGCGTTGATTCATCTCGTTCTACTCTGGATTACTTGGAGTCAATAAAGATCCTAGAAAGTTAGTATTTATATGCCTGTGTGTTTTTTGTTTGTTTGTTTTTTCACTGTCTTTGACTTTCCCAGTATGTTTGTTGCTGTTGACAACAATTCAGTCCTCTGCCAGGCTTCAGTCAATGTTTTTCTTCACTACCTACCCAACTCCTCGTCGGGCACTATGTAGCTGGTGTGGTATATTTATCACAGACAGTAGGGCAATTGTCACATTTAGTGCTCCAAGAAAATATTCTCTGTCCATGTGTATTTATATAAATAGATGCAGTTTCTTTGGCTTGAATAACGATCACTGGCTTCGTACATACAGGTATACTGGTTTACCTGTTTCTAGTTGAAATATAGCCAATCTTATTAACCAAGACAGTTGGACATTTGCCACATGTCACAACACTCATTTCCAAGTGCCATAGCTTGAAACAAGTAGTCAAATCTGATATTGGCTGGAGCTTTAGTTTATATGGACATGGTAAATGGCAAACTAGATGGTCAGAAAGTAATAAAAATAATCACAGCTTTACTCCACCCACCCCACTATGAAGTAAAAGGCTGTTTATAAGGCCATGTATGATGGTTTCATTTTTCTTATGGAAAACAATTTTAATTAAAAACTTCTATGCTCCTGTACCCAACCGTGGGGGTTCATCACACTAAACAACAGGTGTCACTATTACTAAGATAAATGTACTTTTTTTTCATTAAAATTACTGAATGCTTATACATATGTACTAAAACGTTAGTTAACATTTAATATCAGGCAATGCATTGGTTCATTACCCTGGCTACGTGTTAAAATGGTTATGAATTCATTTTGGATAAGTACGTACATAACCGACCAATCTTAGACTTTATTTCAATGTGTTGGTCAGGGTTTTGACCCTGTGTATTTTTCGGTGGGTACCGTTTAATTTCATTACCCTGGCTACGTGTTAAAATGGGTCTGAAGTCACTCTGGATAAGTACGTACATAACCGACCAATCTTGGACTTTAATTCAATGTGTTGGTCAGGGTTCTGACCCTGTGTATTTTTCGGTGGGTACCGTTTAATTTCATTACCCTGGCTACGTGTTAAAATGGGTCTGAAGTCACTCTGGATAAGTACGTACATAACCGACCAATCTTGGACTTTATTTCAATATGTTGGTCAGGGTTCTGACCCTGTGTATTTTTCGGTGGGTACCGTTTAATTTCATTACCCTGGCTACGTGTTAAAATGGGTCTGAAGTCACTCTGGATAAGTACGTACATAACCGACCAATCTTGGACTTTAATTCAATGTGTTGGTCAGGGTTCTGACCCTGTGTATTTTTCGGTGGGTACCGTTTAATTTCATTACCCTGGCTACGTGTTAAAATGGGTCTGAAGTCACTCTGGATAAGTACGTACATAACCGACCAATCTTGGACTTTATTTTGCATGCAGGTAAGGTACACCTACAGACATAACTGTGGACATAATATGCTTATACATATGTACTAAAACGTTAGTTAACATTTAATATCAGGCAATGCATTGGTTCATTACCCTGGCTACGTGTTAAAATGGTTATGAATTCATTTTGGATAAGTACGTACATAACCGACCAATCTTGGACTTTATTTCAATGTGTTGGTCAGGGTTCTGACCCTGTGTATTTTTCGGTGGGTACCGTTTAATTTCACCACCCTGGCTACGTGTTAAAATGGGTATGAATTCATTTTGGATAAGTACGTACATAACCGACCAATCTTGGACTTTATTTCAATGTGTTGGTCAGGGTTCTGACCCTGTGTATTTTTCGGTGGGTACCGTTTAATTTCATTACCCTGGCTACGTGTTAAAATGGGTCTGAAGTCACTCTGGATAAGTACGTACGTAACCGACCAATCTTGGACTTTAATTCAATGTGTTGGTCAGGGTTCTGACCCTGTGTATTTTTCGGTGGGTACCGTTTAATTTCATTACCCTGGCTACGTGTTAAAATGGTTATGAATTCACTCTGGATAAGTACGTACATAACCGACCAATCTTGGACTTTATTTCAATATGTTGGTCAGGGTTCAGACCCTGTGTATTTTTCGGTGGGTACCGTTTAATTTCATTACCCTGGCTACGTGTTAAAATGGTTATGAATTCATTTTGGATAAGTACGTACATAACCGACCAATCTTGGACTTTATTTCAATATGTTGGTCAGGGTTCTGACCCTGTGTATTTTTCGGTGGGTACCGTTTAATTTCATTACCCTGGCTACGTGTTAAAATGGTTATGAATTCATTTTGGATAAGTACGTACATAACCGACCAATCTTGGACTTTATTTCAATGTGTTGGTCAGGGTTCTGACCCTGTGTATTTTTCGGTGGGTACCGTTTAATTTCACTACCCTGGCTACGTGTTAAAATGGGTATGAATTCATTTTGGATAAGTACGTACATAACCGACCAATCTTAGACTTTAATTCAATGTGTTGGTCAGGGTTCTGACCCTGTGTATTTTTCGGTGGGTACCGTTTAATTTCACTACCCTGGCTACGTGTTAAAATGGTTATGAATTCATTTTGGATAAGTACGTACATAACCGACCAATCTTGGACTTTATTTCAATGTGTTGGTCAGGGTTCTGACCCTGTGTATTTTTCGGTGGGTACCGTTTAATTTCATTACCCTGGCTACGTGTTAAAATGGGTCTGAAGTCACTCTGGATAAGTACGTACGTAACCGACCAATCTTGGACTTTAATTCAATGTGTTGGTCAGGGTTCTGACCCTGTGTATTTTTCGGTGGGTACCGTTTAATTTCACTACCCTGGCTACGTGTTAAAATGGTTATGAATTCATTTTGGATAAGTACGTACATAACCGACCAATCTTAGACTTTATTTCAATGTGTTGGTCAGGGTTTTGACCCTGTGTATTTTTCGGTGGGTACCGTTTAATTTCATTACCCTGGCTACGTGTTAAAATGGGTCTGAAGTCACTCTGGATAAGTACGTACATAACCGACCAATCTTGGACTTTAATTCAATGTGTTGGTCAGGGTTCTGACCCTGTGTATTTTTCGGTGGGTACCGTTTAATTTCATTACCCTGGCTACGTGTTAAAATGGGTCTGAAGTCACTCTGGATAAGTACGTACATAACCGACCAATCTTGGACTTTATTTTGCATGCAGGTAAGGTACACCTACAGACATAACTGTGGACATTCAGTTCTTTTTATTTAGATCATGGCAATTTTTTGGTCAGAGCGCCCTCTAGTTTTGTGGAGAATCATGTTCATTTGGAATGCTCTGATTGGATGGAAGTTCAAGCCTAGCAAGGTGTGATAGAATTGGCCTGTTATGTTCAGATTCAAATAAGCATGAACCACTAATTTGACAGGGAAGTGATACTTATAATGCAGCAAGCTGTTCTAATTGCTGTTGTGGTAGAGTTTTTCTATTTTCCTGTCAAATGCATTTATTGGTCCACTGAAAAATGAAAATAATGTTCCCTGTAACTTAGACTCTTATTGATCAAGGCATTTTAAAAATCATGGGTGTTAACTCCCCTCAAGTTATGACCCGTTGTCCCCTACAGAATAATGGTTGCATCTAATATTAAAATAAAGATGGCGGAGTATAGCGTTGATTCATCTCGTTCTACTCTGGATTACTTGGAGTCAATAAAGATCCTAGAAAGTTAGTATTTATATGCCTGTGTGTTTTTTGTTTGTTTGTTTTTTCACTGTCTTTGACTTTCCCAGTATGTTTGTTGCTGTTGACAACAATTCAGTCCTCTGCCAGGCTTCAGTCAATGTTTTTCTTCACTACCTACCCAACTCCTCGTCGGGCACTATGTAGCTGGTGTGGTATATTTATCACAGACAGTAGGGCAATTGTCACATTTAGTGCTCCAAGAAAATATTCTCTGTCCATGTGTATTTATATAAATAGATGCAGTTTCTTTGGCTTGAATAACGATCACTGGCTTCGTACATACAGGTATACTGGTTTACCTGTTTCTAGTTGAAATATAGCCAATCTTATTAACCAAGACAGTTGGACATTTGCCACATGTCACAACACTCATTTCCAAGTGCCATAGCTTGAAACAAGTAGTCAAATCTGATATTGGCTGGAGCTTTAGTTTATATGGACATGGTAAATGGCAAACTAGATGGTCAGAAAGTAATAAAAATAATCACAGCTTTACTCCACCCACCCCACTATGAAGTAAAAGGCTGTTTATAAGGCCATGTATGATGGTTTCATTTTTCTTATGGAAAACAATTTTAATTAAAAACTTCTATGCTCCTGTACCCAACCGTGGGGGTTCATCACACTAAACAACAGGTGTCACTATTACTAAGATAAATGTACTTTTTTTTCATTAAAATTACTGAATGCTTATACATATGTACTAAAACGTTAGTTAACATTTAATATCAGGCAATGCATTGGTTCATTACCCTGGCTACGTGTTAAAATGGTTATGAATTCATTTTGGATAAGTACGTACATAACCGACCAATCTTGGACTTTATTTCAATGTGTTGGTCAGGGTTCTGACCCTGTGTATTTTTCGGTGGGTACCGTTTAATTTCACCACCCTGGCTACGTGTTAAAATGGGTATGAATTCATTTTGGATAAGTACGTACATAACCGACCAATCTTGGACTTTATTTCAATGTGTTGGTCAGGGTTCTGACCCTGTGTATTTTTCGGTGGGTACCGTTTAATTTCATTACCCTGGCTACGTGTTAAAATGGGTCTGAAGTCACTCTGGATAAGTACGTACGTAACCGACCAATCTTGGACTTTAATTCAATGTGTTGGTCAGGGTTCTGACCCTGTGTATTTTTCGGTGGGTACCGTTTAATTTCATTACCCTGGCTACGTGTTAAAATGGTTATGAATTCACTCTGGATAAGTACGTACATAACCGACCAATCTTGGACTTTATTTCAATATGTTGGTCAGGGTTCAGACCCTGTGTATTTTTCGGTGGGTACCGTTTAATTTCATTACCCTGGCTACGTGTTAAAATGGTTATGAATTCATTTTGGATAAGTACGTACATAACCGACCAATCTTGGACTTTATTTCAATATGTTGGTCAGGGTTCTGACCCTGTGTATTTTTCGGTGGGTACCGTTTAATTTCATTACCCTGGCTACGTGTTAAAATGGTTATGAATTCATTTTGGATAAGTACGTACATAACCGACCAATCTTGGACTTTATTTCAATGTGTTGGTCAGGGTTCTGACCCTGTGTATTTTTCGGTGGGTACCGTTTAATTTCACCACCCTGGCTACGTGTTAAAATGGGTATGAATTCATTTTGGATAAGTACGTACATAACCGACCAATCTTGGACTTTATTTCAATGTGTTGGTCAGGGTTCTGACCCTGTGTATTTTTCGGTGGGTACCGTTTAATTTCACCACCCTGGCTACGTGTTAAAATGGGTATGAATTCATTTTGGATAAGTACGTACATAACCGACCAATCTTGGACTTTATTTCAATGTGTTGGTCAGGGTTCTGACCCTGTGTATTTTTCGGTGGGTACCGTTTAATTTCATTACCCTGGCTACGTGTTAAAATGGGTCTGAAGTCACTCTGGATAAGTACGTACGTAACCGACCAATCTTGGACTTTAATTCAATGTGTTGGTCAGGGTTCTGACCCTGTGTATTTTTCGGTGGGTACCGTTTAATTTCACTACCCTGGCTACGTGTTAAAATGGTTATGAATTCATTTTGGATAAGTACGTACATAACCGACCAATCTTGGACTTTATTTCAATATGTTGGTCAGGGTTCAGACCCTGTGTATTTTTCGGTGGGTACCGTTTAATTTCATTACCCTGGCTACGTGTTAAAATGGTTATGAATTCATTTTGGATAAGTACGTACATAACCGACCAATCTTGGACTTTATTTCAATGTGTTGGTCAGGGTTCTGACCCTGTGTATTTTTCGGTGGGTACCGTTTAATTTCACCACCCTGGCTACGTGTTAAAATGGGTATGAATTCATTTTGGATAAGTACGTACATAACCGACCAATCTTGGACTTTATTTCAATGTGTTGGTCAGGGTTCTGACCCTGTGTATTTTTCGGTGGGTACCGTTTAATTTCATTACCCTGGCTACGTGTTAAAATGGGTCTGAAGTCACTCTGGATAAGTACGTACGTAACCGACCAATCTTGGACTTTAATTCAATGTGTTGGTCAGGGTTCTGACCCTGTGTATTTTTCGGTGGGTACCGTTTAATTTCACTACCCTGGCTACGTGTTAAAATGGTTATGAATTCATTTTGGATAAGTACGTACATAACCGACCAATCTTAGACTTTAATTCAATGTGTTGGTCAGGGTTCTGACCCTGTGTATTTTTCGGTGGGTACCGTTTAATTTCACTACCCTGGCTACGTGTTAAAATGGTTATGAATTCATTTTGGATAAGTACGTACATAACCGACCAATCTTGGACTTTATTTCAATGTGTTGGTCAGGGTTCTGACCCTGTGTATTTTTCGGTGGGTACCGTTTAATTTCATTACCCTGGCTACGTGTTAAAATGGGTCTGAAGTCACTCTGGATAAGTACGTACGTAACCGACCAATCTTGGACTTTAATTCAATGTGTTGGTCAGGGTTCTGACCCTGTGTATTTTTCGGTGGGTACCGTTTAATTTCACTACCCTGGCTACGTGTTAAAATGGTTATGAATTCATTTTGGATAAGTACGTACATAACCGACCAATCTTAGACTTTATTTCAATGTGTTGGTCAGGGTTTTGACCCTGTGTATTTTTCGGTGGGTACCGTTTAATTTCATTACCCTGGCTACGTGTTAAAATGGGTCTGAAGTCACTCTGGATAAGTACGTACATAACCGACCAATCTTGGACTTTAATTCAATGTGTTGGTCAGGGTTCTGACCCTGTGTATTTTTCGGTGGGTACCGTTTAATTTCATTACCCTGGCTACGTGTTAAAATGGGTCTGAAGTCACTCTGGATAAGTACGTACATAACCGACCAATCTTGGACTTTATTTTGCATGCAGGTAAGGTACACCTACAGACATAACTGTGGACATTCAGTTCTTTTTATTTAGATCATGGCAATTTTTTGGTCAGAGCGCCCTCTAGTTTTGTGGAGAATCATGTTCATTTGGAATGCTCTGATTGGATGGAAGTTCAAGCCTAGCAAGGTGTGATAGAATTGGCCTGTTATGTTCAGATTCAAATAAGCATGAACCACTAATTTGACAGGGAAGTGATACTTATAATGCAGCAAGCTGTTCTAATTGCTGTTGTGGTAGAGTTTTTCTATTTTCCTGTCAAATGCATTTATTGGTCCACTGAAAAATGAAAATAATGTTCCCTGTAACTTAGACTCTTATTGATCAAGGCATTTTAAAAATCATGGGTGTTAACTCCCCTCAAGTTATGACCCGTTGTCCCCTACAGAATAATGGTTGCATCTAATATTAAAATAAAGATGGCGGAGTATAGCGTTGATTCATCTCGTTCTACTCTGGATTACTTGGAGTCAATAAAGATCCTAGAAAGTTAGTATTTATATGCCTGTGTGTTTTTTGTTTGTTTGTTTTTTCACTGTCTTTGACTTTCCCAGTATGTTTGTTGCTGTTGACAACAATTCAGTCCTCTGCCAGGCTTCAGTCAATGTTTTTCTTCACTACCTACCCAACTCCTCGTCGGGCACTATGTAGCTGGTGTGGTATATTTATCACAGACAGTAGGGCAATTGTCACATTTAGTGCTCCAAGAAAATATTCTCTGTCCATGTGTATTTATATAAATAGATGCAGTTTCTTTGGCTTGAATAACGATCACTGGCTTCGTACATACAGGTATACTGGTTTACCTGTTTCTAGTTGAAATATAGCCAATCTTATTAACCAAGACAGTTGGACATTTGCCACATGTCACAACACTCATTTCCAAGTGCCATAGCTTGAAACAAGTAGTCAAATCTGATATTGGCTGGAGCTTTAGTTTATATGGACATGGTAAATGGCAAACTAGATGGTCAGAAAGTAATAAAAATAATCACAGCTTTACTCCACCCACCCCACTATGAAGTAAAAGGCTGTTTATAAGGCCATGTATGATGGTTTCATTTTTCTTATGGAAAACAATTTTAATTAAAAACTTCTATGCTCCTGTACCCAACCGTGGGGGTTCATCACACTAAACAACAGGTGTCACTATTACTAAGATAAATGTACTTTTTTTTCATTAAAATTACTGAATGCTTATACATATGTACTAAAACGTTAGTTAACATTTAATATCAGGCAATGCATTGGTTCATTACCCTGGCTACGTGTTAAAATGGTTATGAATTCATTTTGGATAAGTACGTACATAACCGACCAATCTTGGACTTTATTTCAATGTGTTGGTCAGGGTTCTGACCCTGTGTATTTTTCGGTGGGTACCGTTTAATTTCACCACCCTGGCTACGTGTTAAAATGGGTATGAATTCATTTTGGATAAGTACGTACATAACCGACCAATCTTGGACTTTATTTCAATGTGTTGGTCAGGGTTCTGACCCTGTGTATTTTTCGGTGGGTACCGTTTAATTTCATTACCCTGGCTACGTGTTAAAATGGGTCTGAAGTCACTCTGGATAAGTACGTACGTAACCGACCAATCTTGGACTTTAATTCAATGTGTTGGTCAGGGTTCTGACCCTGTGTATTTTTCGGTGGGTACCGTTTAATTTCATTACCCTGGCTACGTGTTAAAATGGGTCTGAAGTCACTCTGGATAAGTACGTACGTAACCGACCAATCTTGGACTTTAATTCAATGTGTTGGTCAGGGTTCTGACCCTGTGTATTTTTCGGTGGGTACCGTTTAATTTCATTACCCTGGCTACGTGTTAAAATGGGTCTGAAGTCACTCTGGATAAGTACGTACGTAACCGACCAATCTTGGACTTTAATTCAATGTGTTGGTCAGGGTTCTGACCCTGTGTATTTTTCGGTGGGTACCGTTTAATTTCACTACCCTGGCTACGTGTTAAAATGGTTATGAATTCATTTTGGATAAGTACGTACATAACCGACCAATCTTGGACTTTATTTCAATATGTTGGTCAGGGTTCAGACCCTGTGTATTTTTCGGTGGGTACCGTTTAATTTCATTACCCTGGCTACGTGTTAAAATGGTTATGAATTCACTCTGGATAAGTACGTACATAACCGACCAATCTTGGACTTTATTTTGCATGCAGGTAAGGTACACCTACAGACATAACTGTGGACATTCAGTTCTTTTTATTTAGATCATGGCAATTTTTTGGTCAGAGCGCCCTCTAGTTTTGTGGAGAATCATGTTCATTTGGAATGCTCTGATTGGATGGAAGTTCAAGCCTAGCAAGGTGTGATAGAATTGGCCTGTTATGTTCAGATTCAAATAAGCATGAACCACTAATTTGACAGGGAAGTGATACTTATAATGCAGCAAGCTGTTCTAATTGCTGTTGTGGTAGAGTTTTTCTATTTTCCTGTCAAATGCATTTATTGGTCCACTGAAAAATGAAAATAATGTTCCCTGTAACTTAGACTCTTATTGATCAAGGCATTTTAAAAATCATGGGTGTTAACTCCCCTCAAGTTATGACCCGTTGTCCCCTACAGAATAATGGTTGCATCTAATATTAAAATAAAGATGGCGGAGTATAGCGTTGATTCATCTCGTTCTACTCTGGATTACTTGGAGTCAATAAAGATCCTAGAAAGTTAGTATTTATATGCCTGTGTGTTTTTTGTTTGTTTGTTTTTTCACTGTCTTTGACTTTCCCAGTATGTTTGTTGCTGTTGACAACAATTCAGTCCTCTGCCAGGCTTCAGTCAATGTTTTTCTTCACTACCTACCCAACTCCTCGTCGGGCACTATGTAGCTGGTGTGGTATATTTATCACAGACAGTAGGGCAATTGTCACATTTAGTGCTCCAAGAAAATATTCTCTGTCCATGTGTATTTATATAAATAGATGCAGTTTCTTTGGCTTGAATAACGATCACTGGCTTCGTACATACAGGTATACTGGTTTACCTGTTTCTAGTTGAAATATAGCCAATCTTATTAACCAAGACAGTTGGACATTTGCCACATGTCACAACACTCATTTCCAAGTGCCATAGCTTGAAACAAGTAGTCAAATCTGATATTGGCTGGAGCTTTAGTTTATATGGACATGGTAAATGGCAAACTAGATGGTCAGAAAGTAATAAAAATAATCACAGCTTTACTCCACCCACCCCACTATGAAGTAAAAGGCTGTTTATAAGGCCATGTATGATGGTTTCATTTTTCTTATGGAAAACAATTTTAATTAAAAACTTCTATGCTCCTGTACCCAACCGTGGGGGTTCATCACACTAAACAACAGGTGTCACTATTACTAAGATAAATGTACTTTTTTTTCATTAAAATTACTGAATGCTTATACATATGTACTAAAACGTTAGTTAACATTTAATATCAGGCAATGCATTGGTTCATTACCCTGGCTACGTGTTAAAATGGTTATGAATTCATTTTGGATAAGTACGTACATAACCGACCAATCTTGGACTTTATTTCAATGTGTTGGTCAGGGTTCTGACCCTGTGTATTTTTCGGTGGGTACCGTTTAATTTCACCACCCTGGCTACGTGTTAAAATGGGTATGAATTCATTTTGGATAAGTACGTACATAACCGACCAATCTTGGACTTTATTTCAATGTGTTGGTCAGGGTTCTGACCCTGTGTATTTTTCGGTGGGTACCGTTTAATTTCATTACCCTGGCTACGTGTTAAAATGGGTCTGAAGTCACTCTGGATAAGTACGTACGTAACCGACCAATCTTGGACTTTAATTCAATGTGTTGGTCAGGGTTCTGACCCTGTGTATTTTTCGGTGGGTACCGTTTAATTTCACTACCCTGGCTACGTGTTAAAATGGTTATGAATTCATTTTGGATAAGTACGTACATAACCGACCAATCTTGGACTTTATTTCAATATGTTGGTCAGGGTTCAGACCCTGTGTATTTTTCGGTGGGTACCGTTTAATTTCATTACCCTGGCTACGTGTTAAAATGGTTATGAATTCACTCTGGATAAGTACGTACATAACCGACCAATCTTGGACTTTATTTCAATATGTTGGTCAGGGTTCAGACCCTGTGTATTTTTCGGTGGGTACCGTTTAATTTCATTACCCTGGCTACGTGTTAAAATGGTTATGAATTCATTTTGGATAAGTACGTACATAACCGACCAATCTTGGACTTTATTTCAATATGTTGGTCAGGGTTCTGACCCTGTGTATTTTTCGGTGGGTACCGTTTAATTTCATTACCCTGGCTACGTGTTAAAATGGTTATGAATTCATTTTGGATAAGTACGTACATAACCGACCAATCTTGGACTTTATATTTCAATGTGTTGGTCAGGGTTCTGACCCTGTGTATTTTTCGGTGGGTACCGTTTAATTTCATTACCCTGGCTACGTGTTAAAATGGGTCTGAAGTCACTCTGGATAAGTACGTACGTAACCGACCAATCTTGGACTTTAATTCAATGTGTTGGTCAGGGTTCTGACCCTGTGTATTTTTCGGTGGGTACCGTTTAATTTCACCACCCTGGCTACGTGTTAAAATGGGTATGAATTCATTTTGGATAAGTACGTACGTAACCGACCAATCTTGGACTTTAATTCAATGTGTTGGTCAGGGTTCTGACCCTGTGTATTTTTCGGTGGGTACCGTTTAATTTCACTACCCTGGCTACGTGTTAAAATGGTTATGAATTCATTTTGGATAAGTACGTACATAACCGACCAATCTTGGACTTTATTTCAATATGTTGGTCAGGGTTCAGACCCTGTGTATTTTTCGGTGGGTACCGTTTAATTTCATTACCCTGGCTACGTGTTAAAATGGTTATGAATTCACTCTGGATAAGTACGTACATAACCGACCAATCTTGGACTTTATTTTGCATGCAGGTAAGGTACACCTACAGACATAACTGTGGACATTCAGTTCTTTTTATTTAGATCATGGCAATTTTTTGGTCAGAGCGCCCTCTAGTTTTGTGGAGAATCATGTTCATTTGGAATGCTCTGATTGGATGGAAGTTCAAGCCTAGCAAGGTGTGATAGAATTGGCCTGTTATGTTCAGATTCAAATAAGCATGAACCACTAATTTGACAGGGAAGTGATACTTATAATGCAGCAAGCTGTTCTAATTGCTGTTGTGGTAGAGTTTTTCTATTTTCCTGTCAAATGCATTTATTGGTCCACTGAAAAATGAAAATAATGTTCCCTGTAACTTAGACTCTTATTGATCAAGGCATTTTAAAAATCATGGGTGTTAACTCCCCTCAAGTTATGACCCGTTGTCCCCTACAGAATAATGGTTGCATCTAATATTAAAATAAAGATGGCGGAGTATAGCGTTGATTCATCTCGTTCTACTCTGGATTACTTGGAGTCAATAAAGATCCTAGAAAGTTAGTATTTATATGCCTGTGTGTTTTTTGTTTGTTTGTTTTTTCACTGTCTTTGACTTTCCCAGTATGTTTGTTGCTGTTGACAACAATTCAGTCCTCTGCCAGGCTTCAGTCAATGTTTTTCTTCACTACCTACCCAACTCCTCGTCGGGCACTATGTAGCTGGTGTGGTATATTTATCACAGACAGTAGGGCAATTGTCACATTTAGTGCTCCAAGAAAATATTCTCTGTCCATGTGTATTTATATAAATAGATGCAGTTTCTTTGGCTTGAATAACGATCACTGGCTTCGTACATACAGGTATACTGGTTTACCTGTTTCTAGTTGAAATATAGCCAATCTTATTAACCAAGACAGTTGGACATTTGCCACATGTCACAACACTCATTTCCAAGTGCCATAGCTTGAAACAAGTAGTCAAATCTGATATTGGCTGGAGCTTTAGTTTATATGGACATGGTAAATGGCAAACTAGATGGTCAGAAAGTAATAAAAATAATCACAGCTTTACTCCACCCACCCCACTATGAAGTAAAAGGCTGTTTATAAGGCCATGTATGATGGTTTCATTTTTCTTATGGAAAACAATTTTAATTAAAAACTTCTATGCTCCTGTACCCAACCGTGGGGGTTCATCACACTAAACAACAGGTGTCACTATTACTAAGATAAATGTACTTTTTTTTCATTAAAATTACTGAATGCTTATACATATGTACTAAAACGTTAGTTAACATTTAATATCAGGCAATGCATTGGTTCATTACCCTGGCTACGTGTTAAAATGGTTATGAATTCATTTTGGATAAGTACGTACATAACCGACCAATCTTGGACTTTATTTCAATGTGTTGGTCAGGGTTCTGACCCTGTGTATTTTTCGGTGGGTACCGTTTAATTTCACCACCCTGGCTACGTGTTAAAATGGGTATGAATTCATTTTGGATAAGTACGTACATAACCGACCAATCTTGGACTTTATTTCAATGTGTTGGTCAGGGTTCTGACCCTGTGTATTTTTCGGTGGGTACCGTTTAATTTCATTACCCTGGCTACGTGTTAAAATGGGTCTGAAGTCACTCTGGATAAGTACGTACGTAACCGACCAATCTTGGACTTTAATTCAATGTGTTGGTCAGGGTTCTGACCCTGTGTATTTTTCGGTGGGTACCGTTTAATTTCACTACCCTGGCTACGTGTTAAAATGGTTATGAATTCATTTTGGATAAGTACGTACATAACCGACCAATCTTGGACTTTATTTCAATATGTTGGTCAGGGTTCAGACCCTGTGTATTTTTCGGTGGGTACCGTTTAATTTCATTACCCTGGCTACGTGTTAAAATGGTTATGAATTCACTCTGGATAAGTACGTACATAACCGACCAATCTTGGACTTTATTTCAATATGTTGGTCAGGGTTCAGACCCTGTGTATTTTTCGGTGGGTACCGTTTAATTTCATTACCCTGGCTACGTGTTAAAATGGTTATGAATTCATTTTGGATAAGTACGTACATAACCGACCAATCTTGGACTTTATTTCAATATGTTGGTCAGGGTTCTGACCCTGTGTATTTTTCGGTGGGTACCGTTTAATTTCATTACCCTGGCTACGTGTTAAAATGGTTATGAATTCATTTTGGATAAGTACGTACATAACCGACCAATCTTGGACTTTATATTTCAATGTGTTGGTCAGGGTTCTGACCCTGTGTATTTTTCGGTGGGTACCGTTTAATTTCATTACCCTGGCTACGTGTTAAAATGGGTCTGAAGTCACTCTGGATAAGTACGTACGTAACCGACCAATCTTGGACTTTAATTCAATGTGTTGGTCAGGGTTCTGACCCTGTGTATTTTTCGGTGGGTACCGTTTAATTTCACCACCCTGGCTACGTGTTAAAATGGGTATGAATTCATTTTGGATAAGTACGTACATAACCGACCAATCTTGGACTTTATTTCAATGTGTTGGTCAGGGTTCTGACCCTGTGTATTTTTCGGTGGGTACCGTTTAATTTCATTACCCTGGCTACGTGTTAAAATGGGTCTGAAGTCACTCTGGATAAGTACGTACGTAACCGACCAATCTTAGACTTTATTTCAATGTGTTGGTCAGGGTTTTGACCCTGTGTATTTTTCGGTGGGTACCGTTTAATTTCATTACCCTGGCTACGTGTTAAAATGGGTCTGAAGTCACTCTGGATAAGTACGTACGTAACCGACCAATCTTGGACTTTAATTCAATGTGTTGGTCAGGGTTCTGACCCTGTGTATTTTTCGGTGGGTACCGTTTAATTTCATTACCCTGGCTACGTGTTAAAATGGTTATGAATTCACTCTGGATAAGTACGTACATAACCGACCAATCTTGGACTTTATTTCAATATGTTGGTCAGGGTTCAGACCCTGTGTATTTTTCGGTGGGTACCGTTTAATTTCATTACCCTGGCTACGTGTTAAAATGGTTATGAATTCACTCTGGATAAGTACGTACATAACCGACCAATCTTGGACTTTATTTCAATATGTTGGTCAGGGTTCTGACCCTGTGTATTTTTCGGTGGGTACCGTTTAATTTCATTACCCTGGCTACGTGTTAAAATGGTTATGAATTCATTTTGGATAAGTACGTACATAACCGACCAATCTTGGACTTTATATTTCAATGTGTTGGTCAGGGTTCTGACCCTGTGTATTTTTCGGTGGGTACCGTTTAATTTCATTACCCTGGCTACGTGTTAAAATGGGTCTGAAGTCACTCTGGATAAGTACGTACGTAACCGACCAATCTTGGACTTTAATTCAATGTGTTGGTCAGGGTTCTGACCCTGTGTATTTTTCGGTGGGTACCGTTTAATTTCACTACCCTGGCTACGTGTTAAAATGGTTATGAATTCATTTTGGATAAGTACGTACATAACCGACCAATCTTGGACTTTATTTCAATATGTTGGTCAGGGTTCAGACCCTGTGTATTTTTCGGTGGGTACCGTTTAATTTCATTACCCTGGCTACGTGTTAAAATGGTTATGAATTCACTCTGGATAAGTACGTACATAACCGACCAATCTTGGACTTTATTTTGCATGCAGGTAAGGTACACCTACAGACATAACTGTGGACATTCAGTTCTTTTTATTTAGATCATGGCAATTTTTTGGTCAGAGCGCCCTCTAGTTTTGTGGAGAATCATGTTCATTTGGAATGCTCTGATTGGATGGAAGTTCAAGCCTAGCAAGGTGTGATAGAATTGGCCTGTTATGTTCAGATTCAAATAAGCATGAACCACTAATTTGACAGGGAAGTGATACTTATAATGCAGCAAGCTGTTCTAATTGCTGTTGTGGTAGAGTTTTTCTATTTTCCTGTCAAATGCATTTATTGGTCCACTGAAAAATGAAAATAATGTTCCCTGTAACTTAGACTCTTATTGATCAAGGCATTTTAAAAATCATGGGTGTTAACTCCCCTCAAGTTATGACCCGTTGTCCCCTACAGAATAATGGTTGCATCTAATATTAAAATAAAGATGGCGGAGTATAGCGTTGATTCATCTCGTTCTACTCTGGATTACTTGGAGTCAATAAAGATCCTAGAAAGTTAGTATTTATATGCCTGTGTGTTTTTTGTTTGTTTGTTTTTTCACTGTCTTTGACTTTCCCAGTATGTTTGTTGCTGTTGACAACAATTCAGTCCTCTGCCAGGCTTCAGTCAATGTTTTTCTTCACTACCTACCCAACTCCTCGTCGGGCACTATGTAGCTGGTGTGGTATATTTATCACAGACAGTAGGGCAATTGTCACATTTAGTGCTCCAAGAAAATATTCTCTGTCCATGTGTATTTATATAAATAGATGCAGTTTCTTTGGCTTGAATAACGATCACTGGCTTCGTACATACAGGTATACTGGTTTACCTGTTTCTAGTTGAAATATAGCCAATCTTATTAACCAAGACAGTTGGACATTTGCCACATGTCACAACACTCATTTCCAAGTGCCATAGCTTGAAACAAGTAGTCAAATCTGATATTGGCTGGAGCTTTAGTTTATATGGACATGGTAAATGGCAAACTAGATGGTCAGAAAGTAATAAAAATAATCACAGCTTTACTCCACCCACCCCACTATGAAGTAAAAGGCTGTTTATAAGGCCATGTATGATGGTTTCATTTTTCTTATGGAAAACAATTTTAATTAAAAACTTCTATGCTCCTGTACCCAACCGTGGGGGTTCATCACACTAAACAACAGGTGTCACTATTACTAAGATAAATGTACTTTTTTTTCATTAAAATTACTGAATGCTTATACATATGTACTAAAACGTTAGTTAACATTTAATATCAGGCAATGCATTGGTTCATTACCCTGGCTACGTGGTAAAATGGTTATGAATTCATTTTGGATAAGTACGTACATAACCGACCAATCTTGGACTTTATTTCAATGTGTTGGTCAGGGTTCTGACCCTGTGTATTTTTCGGTGGGTACCGTTTAATTTCACCACCCTGGCTACGTGTTAAAATGGGTATGAATTCATTTTGGATAAGTACGTACATAACCGACCAATCTTGGACTTTATTTCAATGTGTTGGTCAGGGTTCTGACCCTGTGTATTTTTCGGTGGGTACCGTTTAATTTCATTACCCTGGCTACGTGTTAAAATGGGTCTGAAGTCACTCTGGATAAGTACGTACGTAACCGACCAATCTTGGACTTTAATTCAATGTGTTGGTCAGGGTTCTGACCCTGTGTATTTTTCGGTGGGTACCGTTTAATTTCATTACCCTGGCTACGTGTTAAAATGGGTCTGAAGTCACTCTGGATAAGTACGTACGTAACCGACCAATCTTGGACTTTAATTCAATGTGTTGGTCAGGGTTCTGACCCTGTGTATTTTTCGGTGGGTACCGTTTAATTTCACTACCCTGGCTACGTGTTAAAATGGTTATGAATTCATTTTGGATAAGTACGTACATAACCGACCAATCTTGGACTTTATTTCAATATGTTGGTCAGGGTTCAGACCCTGTGTATTTTTCGGTGGGTACCGTTTAATTTCATTACCCTGGCTACGTGTTAAAATGGTTATGAATTCACTCTGGATAAGTACGTACATAACCGACCAATCTTGGACTTTATTTCAATATGTTGGTCAGGGTTCAGACCCTGTGTATTTTTCGGTGGGTACCGTTTAATTTCATTACCCTGGCTACGTGTTAAAATGGTTATGAATTCATTTTGGATAAGTACGTACATAACCGACCAATCTTGGACTTTATTTCAATATGTTGGTCAGGGTTCTGACCCTGTGTATTTTTCGGTGGGTACCGTTTAATTTCATTACCCTGGCTACGTGTTAAAATGGTTATGAATTCATTTTGGATAAGTACGTACATAACCGACCAATCTTGGACTTTATATTTCAATGTGTTGGTCAGGGTTCTGACCCTGTGTATTTTTCGGTGGGTACCGTTTAATTTCATTACCCTGGCTACGTGTTAAAATGGTTATGAATTCATTTTGGATAAGTTACGTACATAACCGACCAATCTTGGACTTTATTTCAATATGTTGGTCAGGGTTCTGACCCTGTGTATTTTTCGGTGGGTACCGTTTAATTTCATTACCCTGGCTACGTGTTAAAATGGTTATGAATTCACTCTGGATAAGTACGTACATAACCGACCAATCTTGGACTTTATTTTGCATGCAGGTAAGGTACACCTACAGACATAACTGTGGACATTCAGTTCTTTTTATTTAGATCATGGCAATTTTTTGGTCAGAGCGCCCTCTAGTTTTGTGGAGAATCATGTTCATTTGGAATGCTCTGATTGGATGGAAGTTCAAGCCTAGCAAGGTGTGATAGAATTGGCCTGTTATGTTCAGATTCAAATAAGCATGAACCACTAATTTGACAGGGAAGTGATACTTATAATGCAGCAAGCTGTTCTAATTGCTGTTGTGGTAGAGTTTTTCTATTTTCCTGTCAAATGCATTTATTGGTCCACTGAAAAATGAAAATAATGTTCCCTGTAACTTAGACTCTTATTGATCAAGGCATTTTAAAAATCATGGGTGTTAACTCCCCTCAAGTTATGACCCGTTGTCCCCTACAGAATAATGGTTGCATCTAATATTAAAATAAAGATGGCGGAGTATAGCGTTGATTCATCTCGTTCTACTCTGGATTACTTGGAGTCAATAAAGATCCTAGAAAGTTAGTATTTATATGCCTGTGTGTTTTTTGTTTGTTTGTTTTTTCACTGTCTTTGACTTTCCCAGTATGTTTGTTGCTGTTGACAACAATTCAGTCCTCTGCCAGGCTTCAGTCAATGTTTTTCTTCACTACCTACCCAACTCCTCGTCGGGCACTATGTAGCTGGTGTGGTATATTTATCACAGACAGTAGGGCAATTGTCACATTTAGTGCTCCAAGAAAATATTCTCTGTCCATGTGTATTTATATAAATAGATGCAGTTTCTTTGGCTTGAATAACGATCACTGGCTTCGTACATACAGGTATACTGGTTTACCTGTTTCTAGTTGAAATATAGCCAATCTTATTAACCAAGACAGTTGGACATTTGCCACATGTCACAACACTCATTTCCAAGTGCCATAGCTTGAAACAAGTAGTCAAATCTGATATTGGCTGGAGCTTTAGTTTATATGGACATGGTAAATGGCAAACTAGATGGTCAGAAAGTAATAAAAATAATCACAGCTTTACTCCACCCACCCCACTATGAAGTAAAAGGCTGTTTATAAGGCCATGTATGATGGTTTCATTTTTCTTATGGAAAACAATTTTAATTAAAAACTTCTATGCTCCTGTACCCAACCGTGGGGGTTCATCACACTAAACAACAGGTGTCACTATTACTAAGATAAATGTACTTTTTTTTCATTAAAATTACTGATATATATATATATATATATATATATATATATATATATATATATATATATATATATATATATATATATATATCTTTAAATGTATATATCTTTAAATGTATTTCAGGCGGTATGCTTTAATGCGACTAGAAAGGTGAAAAGGACCTTAACCACCAAATTCAAATGGAGTGTACAGTAGTTCTGCTGGTTTCTAGTGGCGACCGTGTCAAAAACATCGAGGAAAATCTGTTCAATGTGCTGAAATGTTTTGGTGAACTGAGAAGATAAAGACAATAGAAAATCTTAGTTGTTGCTAATTGATTAAATATCACGTCCTTGCAAACGGCTCGAGCGTAGCGGTTACACTAACCAAGTTATAATGTCGCCTTTAGTACTACACTGGGTCTAATCCCAACTCTTTTTGTTGTATTGTGCTATGTTCTCAATATGAATACCAAGGAATTCGAGTCCTTCGCTGTACCATTTCATTTCTTGTAATGAACAAATCAACATCGTCTGCATATGAACAAGGTCAACAATTTCAACTCTGTTTGATTTTGGGATAATAACACCACGAATATTACTTGTTCTAAACTTGTTTAGAAGTGGTTAGATCGCTGTTGTATAAATTTGGTCGAGGAATTTGAGCCGGCGAAAAGGAGGGGGGTTGAATGGACGTTCACATCCCCTCTTCATCTTAGACAGAGTCGAATAAATCAATAAAAATATTAGTGTTAAAATGTTTGCATTTTTGGTTATGGTTGTGACCAAGAGTGTATTTTCACTCGTGGTATTTGACACTTAATTTGATGACCTCTATCATCGTTATTTTAAGTGTTATATTTATCGATATTTTGACCAGTCTATCATTTTCACCACTGTGTTTATCATTATCTTGTTTACCATTGTTTTTATCATTATCATGTTCATCACTGTTGTGTATACAATTATCATGTCCACCGCTGTTGTGTTTATCATTATCTTGTTTACCATTGTATGTATCATCATTTTCAACACTCCTGTGTTCATCATTATCTTGTTTACCATTGGTGTTATCATTATCATGTTCACCACTGTTGTGTTTATCATTATCTTGTTTACCATTGTTGTAATCATTATCATGTTCACCACTGTTGTGTTTATCATTATCTTGTTTACCATTGTTTTTATCATTATAATTTTCAACACTGTTGTGTTTATCATTATCTTGCTTAACATTGTTGTAATCATTATCATGTTCACCACAGTTGTGTTTATCATTATCTTGTTTACCATTGTTTGTATCATTATCATGTTCATCACTGTTGTGTATACAATTATCATGTCCACCGCTGTTGTGTTTATCATTATCTTTTTCACTATTTTTTATCGTTATCATTTTCTTGTTTACCACTGTTTGTATCATTATCATGTTCATCACTGTTGTGTATACAATTATCATGTCTACTGCTGTTGTGTTTATCATTATCTTGTTTACCATTGTTTGTATTATCATCATGTTCACTACTGTTGTATTTATCATTTTCTTGTTTGCTATTTCTTTATTACTATTATGTCCACCACTGTTGTGTTCATCATTATCTGGTTTACCATTGTTTGTATCATCATTTTCAACACTGTTGTGTTCATCATTATCTTGTTTACCATTGTTTGTATCATTATCATGTTCATCACTGTTGTGTTTATAATTATCATGTTCACCGCTGTTGTGTTTATCATTATCTTGTTTACTATTTCTTTATCATTATCAAGTTCACTATTGTTGTGTTTATCATTATCTTGTTTACTATTTCTTTATCATTATCATGTTCACCACTGTTGTGTTTATTATTATTATCTTGTTTACCATTGTTTTTATCATTATCATTTTCAACACTGTTGTGTTTATTATTTTCTTGTTTACCATTGTTTGTATCATTATCATGTTCATCACTGTTGTGTTTATAATTATCATGTCCACCGCTGTTGTGTTTATCATTATCTTGTTTACCATTGTTTTTATTAATATCATTTTCAACACTGTTGTGTTCATTATTATTTTGTTTACCAATGTTTTATCATTATCATGTTCACCACTGTTCTGTTTATCATTATCATGTTCACCACTGTTTGTTTCATTATCATGTTCACCACTGTTGTGTTTATCATTACCTTGTACACCATTGTTTTTTATCAATATCATTTTCAACATTGTTGTGTTCATCATTATCTTGTTTACCATTGTTTTTATCATTATCATGTTCACCACTGTTGTGTTTATTATTATCGTGTTCAGCACTGTTGTGTTTATCATTATCTTGTTTACCATTGTTTGTTTCATTATTATGTTCACCACTGTTGTGATTATAATTATCATGTACACCACTGTTGTGTTTATCATTATCTTGTTTACCATTGTTTTTATCAATATCATTTTCAACACTGTTGTGTTTATAATTACCATGTTCACCACTGTTGTGTTTATCATTATCTTGTTTACCTTTGTTTTTATCATTATCATTTTCAACATTTTTATGCTTTTAATTTTATGGCCAATGTGTTATGAATTCATGAGTAAGTTATTCTAGGAATCAATTGCATGTAATCGTGTTAATTAAGCTAATTTTAGCGTTACGTCGCTCAAGACTAAGAAAATTTATCACGCATCACATACTATGCTGTTCGAATAATATAGCATTCCATGACGTAGTTATATTCAAACTGGAGTTCCTACAGTTCATTCAATTTACTCATTAATGATTTCTGTGATCGTATTGGCTAAATTAATGTCTAATTTGTTACCCAAATATTTTACGTTATCTTTTCTTTCACATGCCTTCTTTTCACTGTAGGAAATTATATTAACTTTTATTTTATACTTGACGAATTCCAGAATTCACTTCTACTCCACCAACAGCGTTGTAATATCTACATAACGTACATACGAGGCATTTAAACTTCTGTCACGCCTACTATTTGCCTCCCTTACCAGGCAAACATGTAATGCCACGTTTGTCATCACTAATATAGCACCATAAATACTAGCTTTCAAATCCACTGAGGTAAATCTGAAATTTGAAAGAAGATACCCTTATTTGACCGATGATCATATACTATACTGAACACTAAAAAGAACCAAAACCATGAATCCAGGTCACCATTGTCTCGATGTAAGAACTGATTGATTTAAACCCATAACCTGACACAGATTCCCAAAATATTCTAATGCTCTGTGCTTCTTTATACTAGCCTTTTTTCAACTTTTTGCCCACTACTAAGGAATAAGCATACATGTAACAACTGGCTCACAAAAAAATGGCAAAAAACAATTCTTACACCATGGCCTCATTTCAACCATTACGCCGTCGAATGTATTAGTATGCTTTTCCCAAATATCACAGGGCAATCACCACAAGTGTAAAAAATGACTGCCTCTTTCTTCAAAGCCACATCTTTACTTACCTAATACCCACTCGTTCAGACATCCAGAATATAGCCAAGCACTTCAAAAACTTTCAGACATGGTGCAGCCACTGAAACGGCTAACATCCAATGTGGTTGATGCCAATGAAACTAGCATACAATTCACAAGGTTTTCATTGGTCACCATTGTATGGCTATGTTCAACCTTGTATCTGTTCCGATTGCATAATTACATTATATATAGTCATTTCTGTGCATAATTTGTGGAACTGTTGTGTGAGAGTACTTGGTCTACTCGAGTAAGTCAAGCCCGACTAATCTTCCACCATGTGTGCCATGACGCCCACTTGTAAAATAATTGCGTGGCAGGTACTGCACGGGCTGCACCTCTCGCACCAAGATGCTGCCATGAGGTCAGTCTGAGCTACAATGTCCGCTTATAGTATTCACTTCTCTCCCTCATACCTGATCTCTTGCATCTATTACCTAGCATTAATTTCATGGTTGGGTTATGCAATCATATAACCAAGTAATAGACCAGACTCTAGCCACAATTAACACCCTGATTGTTTTGTTTTGTTGAAATACATACCTCGCAGGTATTTAGACAATAGAAAAAGTGGGCGATATTTTCGAGAATGACCACGTAATGGGGCGATATTTTGAAGAAATCAAAATCTTGCATGACGAGGATAATTTCTGATAGCCTCGAATTTTTCACTCCGTCGGTACGGTCGTGATCTAATTTCGCAGCAAAGCGTACGAATGATATCACGGCCGTCCGCCGAATAAATATACAAAACTAAACAAAACACAACAAAAACATTTATGAATATTTATTACATCATGGCTGATCATAATTATCACATGGATTTGAAACGAACAATGAAATCAAGCGATTTTAATATAGTAATATTAAAAACAGTTGTTTTTGTGTCTGTTTTCATCGTCTTGGAAACTGAAACGTCTTGATCTTAACAAGACGAGTTGGCACCATTACAAATATTGCCAATTTTCTTCTTCAAGTTCTGGGACGATCGGTTATAGCTACGAACTCCTATTGAAAAAAATGGACAAAGTGCGTTGTCGTACAAGTTTGAGATGCTCCCCCCCCCACTACACGACAATACAATACAATTGTTTTTTATTCTATTCATGGCCAAGTATCAAAACCTCATCAAAATAGAATCGTTGCCAAGACATTTGAGTATTTCGTTTTTAAAATACGAATGTAACTGGCGGTGCATGAAAGTCTGGAAATTGGGAAGATGATATTGCTTGTAATACGAGTGTATTTACTTTCAACTGAATGATGTCCTGTACGTTCTATAATGAGCTGTTAATCAATACCACTTCATATAGAATAGTAGCTACTGTAGCTAGTAAACTGGTTGGTAAAATTCCCATCTATCCCCACTGCTTCAAATAACTCCAGCACAACCAGTTTCAATGAGTTGTGACCTAGTGGCTGTTTACTGAACCAGATTTTAGACGTATTTTCGAAGGGGTTGCAAATAAAATTCCTTTAAATTCCCCTCTTTCGGGCACAGTGACAAGTATTTCTTATAAATCGTAACACGGCAGCGCACCGGATCAATAACGTGTGCGTAATGCCTTGAGCCCATCTTGGTTAGTTTTAGAAACATTTTCACATACGCCGTTTCACCAGGTGGTTCAAACAATGTTATATTTGAGGTTTATTGAAACGCACTGAGCGATGCTCCATACCAATTCTCAAAGCAATGTTAGTTCCATTTAAAAATAAAATTGTTCGTAGTAGTACACGAGGCGAATAGTCACTTCTACTGAGAATATGCATATAATAGTTATAATAAATAATAAATGATAGTAACTAAGTTATTTGTATCTTTTTGAAATATTTTTGGTTAAAAAAAATAAAACATTTTTTTTGTATTACAGGTCCAATGCCCATTTCCTATGAATGGCTGTATCTCACAGATGAGAAGTGAAAGTATATTTGTATTTTTATACTGAAGGCTGCATTGACAACATTTTATTTCGTAGTTCTTTAACACAAATTTAACTTTCTGACCCTTTCTGGGGATCAATGAATTTGAATTGATGCTTCTGTGCTTTTTCAGGAACTCAATATGCATACTAGTATTTTTTGTAATTGTACTTTTCACAAACTTAGTTTTAAATTGTCTGGATGCTGTATACATGTATTTTATTACAAGGCAGTAAACTTTTTATTTTATTTCAGTGTGCATTTATTGATTGACTGAAAAGTTTGTAATTACTGGTTGAAATTGTTTACTGTTTTGCTGTTTGGAAGTTTTTTGAAGTACTTTGAAACAGTGTCAGAGCGAAGGAAATACAATTTTTGTTCAAATTGTCATAAAAAATGCCGCGAATATATTTTTGGTATTAGTTTTATCTTTTTTTTCTATTTTTCCTTTACTTGTTTTTAAAATTATTTCTGGTACATTTCGTGCAATAAAATACTCTTGTATATCTAATTTTAATTTATGTTGCTATGTGAATGATTGATAGACCCCCCTCCTAATCGCCATATTTGACACAAAATCCTACACAATTCCTATAAGACAAATTCTTGTAGGATTCCTATAATATTTTGACACAAAATCCCATAGGATTCCTGTAGGAAAAATTCTCGTAGGATTCCTATAATATTTTGACACAAAATCCTATAGGATTCATATAAGACAAATTCTTGTAGGATTCCTATAATATTTTGACACAAAAACGTATAAGATTCCTATACGCTAAATTCCAATAAGATTCCTATATATATCCTATATGAATTTGTCCTGTAGGAATCCAATAGGAAAATATGTGTCAAAATATTATAACACTCCTACATGAATTTGTACTATAGGAATACTCTAGGAAACGTTTGTAAAGGGGTGTTGTTGGCAAATTAATGATTGAAAAAATAAATGTGTCATTAAGGTGTATACGGATTAATGCATTCAACTTTATGCAAACAGTATTAACAAAATTGAGTGCAAAGTATGGATTCGTTACTTTTATGCAAATTAGACAATCACCGAAAGTGACGTAATTCAATGCATAATGAGATGATATATCTACAGAAAATAGTTGTATGTCAAGCACCCGGTTGTGGAAGAATTAGTTACCAATCTAAAGATACAAACGGAAATCATGTGCTGTATTAAATACATTGTGGCCGAATAGGTTTTGATACTCCGCATTTGATGGACGATGGTTGTAGTTGCAATCACATCCCAGCATTCTCACATGTGATATAAACATTTTCCCCGTAAACTGTTTAATTTAAAACACTTCAGGAAGCAACAATTGCCAATGCTGTTTCATCAAAAAATCACCAGACTAAAAATGTTTTGCAAAACGTTAATATATACGGCACATAAGAGTGCTCATAAGATTCATAAGATTAGCTAAAACACTTTTCATCCAAATTGTTCCATCTTGAAGCACTTCCTAAAACACACATGCAATGTTTTGAGGTAACCGTATAACACTCGGCTATGCATGTTTCATAAAAGTTCAAATGAGTAACTAAATAAAACACTTTTTTTCCAAATTGTTTTATTTTGAAATACTTCACAAAATAACCACACAAGCAATGTTTCATAAGTATTTATGTATAAGACATGAACACAAATTCATATGAGTAACTAAAACACTTATTTTTCAAATTGTTTTATTTTGAAATACTTCACAAAATAACCACACACGCAATGTTTCATAAGTATTTATGTATAAGACGTGTACACAAATTCATATGAGTAACTAAAACACTTTTCTTCCAAACTGTTTTATTATGAATTACTTCAAGAAACAACAACACATGCAATGTTTCAACCTAAAACACCCGACTACATAAGTGTTCATATAAAGGATGCCGGGTGGGATTAAACACGTACGGTGTTGTTAGTCATGCTCGAGTTAGTAAGTTGGATGACGCAGCGCTAGACAGATTCGTTAGATTTGTTTAGACGAGCTTCTCCAAGTTCCTGATAATACATAACCATTCAACTGTTATCTAGAAGTTTAAATATTACAATAAATACAATATGAAAACAAATACTGAACAATATTTAATTTGCTCATTCTTTGCAAAAGATTTTGAGATAACTTTTGTATACGGTGTTCGCGATGAACACCATTATATGTTGCTTGTTCGAGTAACTGATAACTTGTGTCTCGCGCAAACAGGATTCAACAGGAAAATTCAGTTTAATTCGTGTTTAATTGTAAGTGGTCATATTTCCGTTTTCACATTACATTTGCGTTACTTCATAAAAAAAACATTTTATATAAAATACTTATTGAAATATCGCATTGCTTGAAACAATAATGATAATAATTAAATATAAGTCACTGGATTTTTATAATATTATACTTTTCGGATTTTAATTTTTATTTGTTAATATGGATTATTGTTGGTTCAATGTCCTCGTCTTCTTTGCCAGTAAAATTCTGGTTAGGTATATATAGTTTTAAAATACCACACTTTCCGTTTTAAGGATGATTTTAAAAGTGGTGAAGATAAGAAATCAATTTCAATCAATAATAAATCAATCAAAATAACCAACCAATAACTATTTAAATGATAATGAAAGACAAATGAAATAGAATGGATGTAGTACATATGTGCAGATTCAATGTGTATATTTATTTTCTAAGAATCATGTTTAATTCATTATTTTTGATTTGCTCCACTTTTGTTGTGTTTTTTCCCAGAAACATGACGTAACCACAGAGACTGCATTCGAGACAACGATACTAAGAAATTGGGAACTTTCATTTATTTCAATGATGAAATCGTAAAGATGGTATTATTCATCCGTGTCAATGATCACAATTATTAGGTATTCTATCTTCAGTTAACAAAATGTTTGAATTTCAGTAAACACACTTATTCAGCTGTACATAAGTCGTAGACACTTCTTCGTGGGATTGATGTTATTTTTTACAACTATATATTTCTGTTCTTTTAATGTTATACTCAAACCTATCTTATTAATGTTTATATAAGCTATGGGCCAGGATAGGCTATCGTGTATCCCCCAACAACTATACCATGCCATATTGTTTTAACCGTTTGGGTCTACTCAATATGAAACAAAGTGGTAACAGTGAATTAACTGGGACTCACTATTCATTTTCCACATATTGTGGATGGTACCCCCGAAATAGTCATATTTCTGCCGTTGTCACAATACAAATAGCAAACCATATCACCATGACTACTATGATGTATAAATAAGTATATTAATTGTTGGTGAAGTTGAGGTATAATATCAGTTGATTATAATGGAATGTTAAAATGTTACATTTTATGTCAAAATGTGCATAACGGTGGCCATTTTGAATATTTAATATCGGTATATTTTCACACATCAATATTATCATGTGTAATACATGTAATTATAGGTTTGTTTGATCAAGGAATTCAGTGTTACTATTTGTAAGTTCATCAAATTAGCCAGTATTCAGATAAACACACTAAATGAACATTTTTATAACATAATTCCATAGACGTTCAACTTGATATAACATGCAACTATCTGTCGATGTTCATTTTACTGCCACAAGTAAAATTGGACGATTATGAGACCTTTGACAGAATTCAGAGAAGATGTGACCAACTATTTCGATTTTGGTGACACAATTTAATTATCTGGTGAAACATGGATGTTTGAAGATTAGTCGGCAAAATATGACATAATGCTTTTAATACATGTATCATTGTTCAGGAATTATCAATAACATTTTATAAACACTGGCCAATTTGTGACACAATTTTTAAAAGATAATATCTTTATAGTACCAACACAGTATATAGTCGTAAAAATTAAATGTACAATTCTAGTTACACGATATAATCAATTTTAACTGTGTATTCGAATTTTTGTATTTGAAATGACAATAGTCCCTGAAGCAAAGATAACAATTATACAATACGAATGTTTTGTTGGATATTCTTTTGTCTGTTGCATTCCAACCTATTAACTGGACAATTAAACCAAACCCCAAGTGATTTCAACTAAGATCCAAGGGTGCACAAATTCCCCTATGTTTCCCAAGTTGAACTATTATCAAATAATATATTTTACGTTCATTTAAAATACTTGTAAATAAATCTATAATATGGCCATAAACATATAAATGAATTTACACAACTCAAATATATAAAGTGACATTACAAGGATATGTATGTTCTAAGTACATGAAATAATAGGGTCTACTTATCAAACAAGTGTCAAGTATACTCCTGCTGGTCCGAATGGCGTACGAGTCTTCACCGTGTGGCCGGTCTTTGTTGTATCACGTACGTTGTATATTGTATTACGTACATGTACGGACTTCGGGTGGCACTGACAAATTTCGCGGATCGCTGGAACGACCTGAAACAGAAGACACCTAAAAACAAGCTTCGAATTCAAAAAGGAAACAAGATGAACATAAACGAAACTACCCACATCGACATCAAACCAAAAGGTGAGCAAAATTGTCAGCTTTCTTATGCAAAGCTATGGAGATTCAAAAACGCCACCAACGGCCAAAACCACATTTAACCAGACACCAGTTGATTTTAATCTTTTTAATATTCCATATTTCATATTTAATTCATGCCTTACATAACACAAGGAATATATAACTGGCTTACTCAGGCAAAATAAAATTATCAAAAAAACACTTTTGAAGATGCCGCCTGTAAAAATGATGTACCATACTTGTTTATAATTAGTTAGGTTACATCCAAAGTTACAGTTTGACATGTTTGGGCAAATAATGAGAAATGTATAATGCAATATGCTACCACAGTCTTATATTACCGACGAGGTTCACGACTCTCACGAATCAGAGTAGTTCGTATTTGCAATGGACCATAAATGAGTTGACTTGTACATATATCGTCTGAACAATATTCAACTTTTGAAAGTAGTCAAATAGAAATGAACTATAAGGGCACATGATTATGTATGGTAATAATACAGATATGCATATTAATGATGTCATCTGATATATTATGTTTAATACCATTCTTATAGCATCAACTACATGTCCTTATCAGCAACAGTATTTGATTTATTTCTTCAACTATGCTAGAAATATTGCAGATATGCAGACTAATGACATAACCTAAAACATATTTTTTGATCTTATTTTTTAATGTTTTATGTATTTTCTATTGAGTATAAATGGGCGAAATCCCACACGAATTAATACCAATCAACTCTTCCAGAACCGTTTTCAAAAACATCCAAATGACATGAAAAAAACCCCCACAAATTTACAAAAATGTACCATCACACACACACGAGTTAGACTGTGCTGTGCTAGATGACACATGTAAAATGTCACGTCGATTGAACAAACAGATAACGAGCAACTGGTTAATTACAAATAAAAACCTTAAAAGCATAGACGGCAATATTATTTCTTGCTCAATTCAGAACATTCCACGCCAGGTGATCCCGTTACCAAATGTGAATATTCTAACTTATGTTATCAATAGGAGGTTATATATGAAACAGTTTCTATTGATTATATAAATACATAACTACAATACATCCACCATTGGCTAACCTTAATCTATGCAAACATATCTACATATCTACAATACAGCAACTCCAAATACGTATGATCTTGTGTATACATTAAAGCCCTTTATTTAATTAAACCCAAATTAAATAGCAACTGTATAGGGTCACGTTTTATTTGACCATAATATTTATTCTATGTTATATAAATAATAAAGGGACACAAGGACGTCTGCATGCGTGTGTAGTACTAATGTTGGAACGATTTCAATTTAATTTTACACCGACTTGTGACGACAGGACCTACATTAAGACGACCCTCACTATTTTTTTAATATAATACAATATAATACACAAAATTACATATCTTTCTTTTCTGAATATAAACAACAAATTATTTTGCCTTCTATGGCAATATCGAATATGGCAATGCATGTCTTCATTATCTCAAATAAAGGAGTAGCATGCAAAATATAGTAACAAAGGTTGTGATATTGCCTAAGCCAGTTAGCTGGTATAATTTGATTTGTTTTATTTTATTTTATTTTAATAAATACAAATATAATACTATACGTATTTTTGTTCAGCTGGCACCACTGCCGCCATAGCAGCAAGGCAGTGCCGGGCGCGAGGATATGGCTGACCACAAACACGGACGATTACAATTCCACCCTCTCCTCATGATGGCCCTCGCGTTCATATTCAGTCACATCGCCGAGCCCGACGCCGCTCCAGCAACCGGGACAACGGCGCTGGGAAAACAGCCTGATGCCACACAATAAAATATCAATTAAAAAAAATATTTATAATAATAAATAACCTTACCCATTTGGGTACTCTATTTTTACGTTGTTACACTTTTATATGCATTTAACAATTTCTTTTAAAATTCTATTATGTGTTATATTGTTAATATGATATAACTCGTCAACAAAGTATATTTTAATATTCTTTTGTTTAAATATTCGTGCCTTGTATATTGCAAAAGCAGCTACTGATATGATAGATTAAATAGATCTGACACATGCCAATCGTTTTCGAATCCAAGAATAATATGTCTAAACTCTATGGTGTATATGTTTTTTTAAATATGATTTTTACAATTGAATACTAAAAACGTTTTACTATGTTACAATACAAAATATAATGTTTACAATTGTCTGTACTAGAGAAGGAATGTGGAATCTTGTTGTACAGCAACATGTAATTAAAGTGTGCATGGCATCTGTTTTACTTTTATATTCCAAGTTTTTGACCAGTTTGTATTAAAGTATCCCATGTTACTTTCAGATTACATGAGCATAGGATTTGTGCGTATATTTTTACAAAATAAAAATCATTACTATTTAATTGCGTGTTCTGTTTTTATTGTTGCTTTCAATTTTATTTGTTTTTATAATGTCAAACCATTGCAGTGTAATTGTACTTTTTAATTCACTGTATTGTATAATCTATTTCCTTATATTTGCAAGTTTATTTATTAGGGGAACCACTTATATAAGGTCATCATCTTGAAATACTTCATTAATACAAATGAGTCAAGAACTGACCCACACATTATAAAATAACGTTGTTGTAATGTTGTTCAACTGTCCCAATACCTTAACCGGCAGCATCATGGAAACTGTATGAAAAGCTTTCCGCCATAAATCTGTAGCCGGTTGTTGAATCCCGGTCTAGTTATTTGAAATTGTAATGAAAAAAAAGGAATATGTTCAAACAGATTATCATGCAAAGTACCTAATTACTATACACGGATTTATACCAGCCAGAAGCTATTGAGATACTGAAGGAACAACATTTTACACGTCGAGCTTTAATACAGGAAGACGACACACCATTAAGAACATTCATTTGATCAAATTTTGATATTGATAGATTTGAACTCAACTCTACTTAAACTCAGTTAAAGTGGAACTCAGCATAGGATTGCATAGAGAATTTAAATTATTTAAAAATAAACATATGTGTCTTGTTCACACCATGCATCATTATATGCCATGCAGGGCAGCTATGCAGTCTAAACCCACTTCAGGTTCACAGATATTTGACTGTTCTGGCTGTTGACTTATCCAAGTATTCAGTTCATTATTTTAATAATAGGGTTGTATCTTCATTTTCTTGACACCAATATCACCAGAAAAAGTGTTAATCTCGTAATATCAATAGATTACCTAACCTTATAAATGGCTAAATTGAATTCCTTGACTAAATAAAACATATAATTACATGTTTTACACATGATATTATTTGCATGTGTTAAATATTAAGCCTTTTGCTCATTAAATATTCAAAATGGCCACCGTTATTCAAACATTTTGACGTTTCATTATATGATATTATACCTCAATTTCACCAGCAATTACTATACTTGCCACTTATTTATACATCATAGTAGTCATGGTGATATAGTTTGCTATTTGTATGGTGAAAGATGACAGGCAGAAATATAACTTTCCGAAGGTATCATCCAACATTTTTGGAAAATGAATAGTTAGTCCCAGTTTATTCACTGTTACAATTTGATTTCATACCGAGTAGACCCCAGTAGTTACAAAAAATGTGGTATGGTAGAGTTGTGGGGGATGCACGAAACCCTACCCTGACCCATGGCCTGATAATTAGGGATAAATACTTACTTGATTATGTGATTTGTTTTTTGATCATGAAACGCATTGTTTGATATATTTTGCACAATAACACTTTTCAAAATGATGATAATGATTTTTGCCATTTTAGCAGTGGAAATACATTTTAAAATGTGTCTTTGTTACAATCGCTTGTTTCAGTTTGCATTTTGTTTGAAATCACTTTTCAACGTGTTGTGATAGTAAACACTGTCCTCTGTTGATACACATTTCTACGTGTCGATATTATAAATACTTGTCCAGTAAAAGCACTTTTAAAAGTGTTGCGAAAATAAATAATTGTCAATACATGTTTCTCGTGGAAACACTTTACAACATATGTGTCTAATAAAATCACGTTTAAAAGTGTTGTAATAATAATCACTTTTCAATACACGTTTCTTGTAGAAACACTTAACATAATGTGGTATGTGAAAAAACGTCCCTGAAATGTTGCAATAAAAAGTGTTTTCATCATATACACTTTTGGAAATTATGCAGATTATAAACACTTTTTGTGTTTTTACTGTGGTGACAGTGTACATAGTTTGTCACTAACACAAACTTCACTGAAACATTCTTGTTTATAACAATCTGTTACGTCGAGTCTATAGGAAAATAACATATTTTTTAAATTCATGTTGCCCATGTACATTAATTTATGCGCTTGTGTCGCAATTCTTGATTCCGGCAGTTCAGATAAGGCGTAACCAATGTTTTATACATTTATCTATACATCTTACACAGTCTCTGATTGGCTGCTGAGTTGGAATGAAAATTTTTGGTTAATTAATGTCACAAAATTTACATTGAAATGTGAACAGGAATAACATTGCCTTTCTGTGCTTGCGATGATAAATTACGAATAGCTTTCTACCAGGTATATCTATATGATATCATTAAACTAAGATATTTGTAAGCGTTTACCAATACATTCTGACGTGCGTTATTGTAAACAATGCGGGTTTCGTCTATCAGGGTTGTTATAGGTGGGTGGCTCATCAGGTTGAATATACAGGAAGTGGTTGTAACGGGGAATGTGTCGCCCCATAGCATTGTCATTTTAAAAAAAAAAAAAAAAAAATATAAGTCGATCGATAAAAAAAAAAAAAAAAAAATTCAATATAAAAAAAAAAAAAAAAAAAAGCATTGTCATGACAACATCAATGCAACAATGGTGACATTTTGCCCTCCTTTGCGAAACACAGTAATTTTAGTTATCGCCAGGTTAACTTTTAATTTTCATTTGATAGAAAAACTTGGTAAAATATTAATTACTGAAACAAAATACATCACAACATCTTCGCAGAAAAGGTGGTGTTTTATTAGGGAACAGAAAAATAACACAAAAGCACCCAGGCCAAAGCAATGCGACTGGCAAAAAGATGTAATGTGTTGTATGTATATGTTTGTTATGGGTGTGTAAATTGTGTATGTGTTGAACACACAGGCTATAGACATTGGGTCAATGACCAAAAACCTAAACTTGCAGGTGTGTGTACACAAAGGCAGGTGATGCCACTAAGAAAGGGATGTGAATTACCCTTTTGTGAAAGGCAGTGACCGGGCAAATAAAAAAAATCATGTTGCTGATGGATTTTTGACCACTGGATGTCCTTGCATTTGTGATGCGCCATGGGTACAATGTTAGACTTTTGAAGTAATGAAAAAAACAAGCCCATACAGCTATATAAAACTCGTGTTTAAAGTCCAAGTACTATAACATTGATAATAAATGTTCTAGTAAAATTGTAAGTTTCTGATGCGGCATAGTCCCTGTAGGGTAAGTTTGCCGTCGATGCTGTGAGAACTGTCATTACAAAAATCTAAAAGCTTGAGCCTTAAATTGATAACAGATACATAATTTCTGATTGATTTTGTGCTTTTGAATGAATGTGAAATCACGATGTATATGTATATATACGTAATGCTAATTCTGCAGGCGGGAATGGATTGAGTCCTAGATTGGTGCATCAAGGAAGGTATGAATTTAGCTAGTTGTGCATGTTTCTGTAAGTTCCTGGGCGGAATACTGACTGAATAGATTTAACTTCAGCTTTCATTTTCTCTGAAAAAATCAAATGTTATGGTTAATTATGAAGCCAGTCACCACAACCAGTAAGGCATTCATCCGTATCGACTCGCATATCTGGTGATGATAACAGTGTTTCTGGAGTTATGCTGACTCCATTGTAACAACGCAGGAATGCAATCGACCATAATATACAGAGTTTAATATGATGATGCTTCTTGTTGTTCTTACGGCAGAGTACCAACGTGCAACACAGGAATAGCCGTGCGGGATGTATACAGTATGCTATAAATGCCAGCTTGCCAATGAGTGACTAAAGCTGTCATTTGCTGCATTTCCTTGAGTGAAAACACTGATAATAGCCCTATTGCTTCACTGAGTGTTTGCTCTGGAATACTTACTTGCATCTTCATTGTGTCAAATTGTTTTCCCAGAAATGCTAGCAGGAGGTTGGTGGGCAGCATTTTGATTCTAGTGTTGTGCTGCTATGTAAAACAACGGTGTTGGCATCCATCTAGGGAATACTATAGTATCTATAGTTTGCTCTTCAATGGTGTTGTTCAACGCGAGGAAGCGATTGTGAGGTGATGTATTTGTGTGGTTTTGGGAGAGCAAGTCCAAATTGTCGCTGTAAACCAGCAACTGAATCTGAAAACATAACAACGTCGTCTGCTTATAGGCGTGCAAACAAATCAAATATTCCCATGGCCCATTATAATCTGCATTCAAAGCCATTCTATATAATTCGTCAATAAATAAGGAGAAGAAAATTTACCCTGTCTCACACCAATACCACAGTTAAAATATTCAGTACCACTATCAATTTTTAAACTTCACAATACATTAACTTGACAATTGCTAGCATTGCTTTCCCGTAATGCATATATTGCGATACAGAGTCAAAAGCTATGGGAAAATCAACAACAATGCAATAAAACTTTTCCCATTTTTTGAAGGAATGACAAATAGAATGAATAAAGTGTATGCAGCAGAAAATGCTTTGCGGCAGCTTGCTTGCTTGCCCCAGTATCATCTACCATTTTCATAATCTATATTTCAAAATACTGCAGAAAATGTTACCAAATACATCCAAGAAAGTAATTCATCTATAATGATTTGGTTCTGATTTTGATTCTTTTTTTTAATATCGGAATAATTATACCACGAGACCAGCATTTGATGAAGTTTTTCGAATTAAAAATGAGATATCAAAAAAAAACACTGCAGGAATGCCATCTGGACCAGTCACTTTACCATATTAAATAATTTAAGTCTGGACATAACATTATATGAGAAAAAATTAATAAGGTTGATCACATCGTTTCACCGTCATAAATGTACCTTAGAAATACCATAACCATACCATGAACCGCTTCTGCTGATGGCTCTTCCGGCTTTAATTATTATTACAATATGTGATCTACAATTTGTCAGCTGAAATAGTGTTGAAGTAATAATCATTTATCAGTGTTATATTCACAATGGCGAACCGTGCCCCATCTGGCATTGGCAAAGAATCCTTAATAATTCACTGAAAATTTGTTATACGGCATTTCTTCTAAAATGTAATATGAGTCCATATCTTTTCGATACAGGCAAAATAACAACCTCTACGACAGAGCTAATTACACTAATCTTAAGTTTCTTACATGGCATAAGTCAATGCCCATGCATTCCGTCCCTCATTCAATTCCATAAACACGTTGAGACATTATGTATCCGGTTTAGTGATATTTATTAATATCTAAACAAGTTATACCCTACACACCGAATAATTTATAGAAGTTACTTTGTGAAATATCTTGACAATATTATAATTATAAATAAAGTACTAAAATACTAAAACAAACTCAAAAAGGTGGATGGAATACTTTATTGCACCAATGAGTTTTCCCTTTATAGTTTGTAAGAAAATACCTTAACATTGAAATCATGCAGTGCAAAATATTTCAAAGAAATATAAAGTTAACTTTGAGGAATAAGTTTGCCAGGTAATGTCAGGGAATAGTCCATATTTAGTGTGACACTGTATTCTTTGTATTATTTTCAGGTACGGAAACAATTTCAATATAACTTACGACATATATCAGCTGGGAGAGTTCCAACACTACCACCAAGGTCCAGATTACGCGAACTCCACGCAAAAACGTTTCCTTCTGTCTCACCATTACACTCAGTTGCCAGTTTGCCTATTTCGGCATCAGTCAGAATTCTGCTCCACATATTGAAGTATGCAAGCTCTCCTTTTAATGCTTGGTTAGAGTCATAGCCACCACGTAAGTTGTCTTGCTCCTGACCAAGGGTCATTACACCACCTCCTCGGATGGCATTACTTCTCTGGAGCCCCGATCCGGATGCCGCCAAAGCACCATCATCATAGATATTCCACAGTCCTCCACTAGATGACCAAGTGACACACACGTGATGCCAATCATTGTCATTCACAGCAATACCACTTTTGCTACCACCTTCTCCTCGTACATAAATTCTCAAATTACTGGTATCAAAAAGCAACAACTCGTTGAACTCCCCACTGATAGCATAGGATATTGGTGTTCCGTCGTTGGTAGCTATAGTTTTTAACCACAAACAAGCTGACACATCTGTGAGTTCGGGGATAGATGTGGTAATAGCCACATCGGAAGATTCATCAACAACCAACTTCTCATCACCCTTCCACTGAACTGAAAGTCAATTGTATTCAAAGAGTTTGCTAATGTGTTAAACATATGCTATTGGTGAGATATAATATCTGTAACTCAAAAAGGTGGAGAGAATACTCTATTGCATCATTGAGTTTCCCCTTTATTGTTTGTACGAATATACCTTAGCATTGAAATCTTGCTGTGAACAATAGTTCTAACTCGAAATATAAAGCTAACTTTGTTGAATAATTCTGTCAGGTAATTTCGGGGAAAGGTCGATATTTAGTATGACACTGTATTCGTTGTATATCTTCTAGAACATACATTGCTAAAATTCGCAGACAGACAACAATTTCAATATAACTTACCACATATATCAGCTGGGAGAGTTCCAACATTACCACCAAGGTCCAGATTACCCAAACTCCACGCAAAAACGTTCCCTTCTGTCTCGCCATTACACTCTGTTGCCAGTTTGCCTATTTCGGCATCAGTCAGAATTCTGTTCCACATATTGAAGTATGCAAGCTCTCCTTTTAATGCTTGGTTAGAGTCATAGCCACCACGTAAGTTGTCTTGTTCCTGTCCAAGGGTCATTACACCACCTCCTCGGATGGCATTACCACTTTGGAGCCCCGATCCGGATGCCGCCAAAGCACCATCATCATAGATATTCCACAGTCCTCCACTAGATGACCAAGTGACACACACGTGATGCCAATCATTGTCAATCACAGCAATACCACTTTTGCTACCACCTTCTCCTCGTACATAAATTCTCAAATTACTGGTATCAAAAAGCAACAACTCGTTGAACTCCCCACTGATAGCATAGGATATTGGTGTTCCGTCGTTGGTAGCTTTAGTTTTCAACCACAAACAAGTTGACACATCTGTGAGTTCGGGGATAGGTGTGGTAATAGCCACATCGGAAGATTCATCAACAACCAACTTCTCATCACCCTTCCACTGAACTGAAAGTCAATTGTATTCAAAGAGTTTGCTAATGTGTTAAACATATGCTATTGGTGAGATATAATATCTGTAACTCAAAAAAGGTGGAGAGAATACTCTATTGCACCATTGAGTTTCCCCTTTATTGTTTGTAAGAATATACTTTAGCATTGAAATCTTGCTGTGAACAATAGTTCTAACTCGAAATATAAAGCTAATTTTGTTGAATAATTCTGTCAGGTAATTTCGGAGAAAGGTAGATATTTAGTATGACACTGTATTCGTTGTATATATTCTAGAACATACATTGCTAAAATTCGCAGACAGACAACAATTTCAATATAACTTACCACATATATCAGCTGGTAGAGTTCCAACACTACCACCAAGATCCAGATTACCCGAACTCCACGCAAAAGCGTTTCCTTCTGTCTCGCCATTACACTCTGTTGCCAGTTTGCCTATTTCGGCATCAGTCAGAATTCTGCTCCACATATTGAAGTATGCAAGCTCTCCTTTTAATGCTTGGTTAGAGTCATAGCCACCACGTAGATTGTCTTGTTCTTGTCCAAGGGTCATTACACCACCTCCTCGGATGGCTTTACCACTCTGGAGCCCCGATCCGGATGCCGCCAAAGCACCATCATCATATATATTCCACAGTCCTCCACTAGATGACCACGTGCCACACACGTGATGCCAATCATTGTCATTCACAGCAATACCACTTTTGCTACCACCTTCTCCTCGTACATAAATTCTCAAATTACTGGTATCGAAAAGCAACAACTCGTTGAACTCCCCACTGATAGCATAGGATATTGGTGTTCCGTCGTTGGTAGCTTTAGTTTTCAACCACAAACAAGCTGACACATCTGTGAGTTCGGAGATAGGTGTGGTAATAGCCACATCGGAAGATTCATCAACAACTAACTTCTCATCACCCTTCCACTGAACTGAAAGTCAATTGTATTCAAAGAGTTTGCTAATGTGTTAAACATATGCTATTGGTGAGATATAATACCTGTAACTCAAAAAAGGTGGAGAGAATACTCTATTGCACCATTGAGTTTCCCCTTTATTGTTTGTACGAATATACCTTAGCATTGAAATCTTGCTGTGAACAATAGTTCTAACTCGAAATATAAAGCTAACTTTGTTGAATAATTCTGTCAGGTAATTCCGGAGAAAGGTAGATATTTAGTATGACACTGTATTCGTTGTATATATTCTAGAATATACATAAATAAAATTCACAGACAGACAACAATTTCAATATAACTTACCACATATATCAGCTGGGAGAGTTCCAACATTACCACCAAGGTCCAGATTACCCGAACTCCACGCAAAAACGTTCCCTTCTGTCTCGCCATTACACTCTGTTGCCAGTTTGCCTATTTCGGCATCAGTCAGAATTCTGTTCCACATATTGAAGTATGCAAGCTCTCCTTTTAATGCTTGGTTAGAGTCATAGCCACCACGTAAGTTGTCTTGTTCCTGTCCAAGGGTCATTACACCACCTCCTCGGATGGCATTACCACTTTGGAGCCCCGATCCGGATGCCGCCAAAGCACCATCATCATAGATATTCCACAGTCCTCCACTAGATGACCAAGTGACACACACGTGATGCCAATCATTGTCAATCACAGCAATACCACTTTTGCTACCACCTTCTCCTCGTACATAAATTCTCAAATTACTGGTATCAAAAAGCAACAACTCGTTGAACTCCCCACTGATAGCATAGGATATTGGTGTTCCGTCGTTGGTAGCTTTAGTTTTCAACCACAAACAAGTTGACACATCTGTGAGTTCGGGGATAGGTGTGGTAATAGCCACATCGGAAGATTCATCAACAACCAACTTCTCATCACCCTTCCACTGAACTGAAAGTCAATTGTATTCAAAGAGTTTGCTAATGTGTTAAACATATGCTATTGGTGAGATATAATATCTGTAACTCAAAAAAGGTGGAGAGAATACTCTATTGCACCATTGAGTTTCCCCTTTATTGTTTGTAAGAATATACTTTAGCATTGAAATCTTGCTGTGAACAATAGTTCTAACTCGAAATATAAAGCTAATTTTGTTGAATAATTCTGTCAGGTAATTTCGGAGAAAGGTAGATATTTAGTATGACACTGTATTCGTTGTATATATTCTAGAACATACATTGCTAAAATTCGCAGACAGACAACAATTTCAATATAACTTACCACATATATCAGCTGGTAGAGTTCCAACACTACCACCAAGATCCAGATTACCCGAACTCCACGCAAAAGCGTTTCCTTCTGTCTCGCCATTACACTCTGTTGCCAGTTTGCCTATTTCGGCATCAGTCAGAATTCTGCTCCACATATTGAAGTATGCAAGCTCTCCTTTTAATGCTTGGTTAGAGTCATAGCCACCACGTAGATTGTCTTGTTCTTGTCCAAGGGTCATTACACCACCTCCTCGGATGGCTTTACCACTCTGGAGCCCCGATCCGGATGCCGCCAAAGCACCATCATCATATATATTCCACAGTCCTCCACTAGATGACCACGTGCCACACACGTGATGCCAATCATTGTCATTCACAGCAATACCACTTTTGCTACCACCTTCTCCTCGTACATAAATTCTCAAATTACTGGTATCGAAAAGCAACAACTCGTTGAACTCCCCACTGATAGCATAGGATATTGGTGTTCCGTCGTTGGTAGCTTTAGTTTTCAACCACAAACAAGCTGACACATCTGTGAGTTCGGAGATAGGTGTGGTAATAGCCACATCGGAAGATTCATCAACAACTAACTTCTCATCACCCTTCCACTGAACTGAAAGTCAATTGTATTCAAAGAGTTTGCTAATGTGTTAAACATATGCTATTGGTGAGATATAATACCTGTAACTCAAAAAAGGTGGAGAGAATACTCTATTGCACCATTGAGTTTCCCCTTTATTGTTTGTACGAATATACCTTAGCATTGAAATCTTGCTGTGAACAATAGTTCTAACTCGAAATATAAAGCTAACTTTGTTGAATAATTCTGTCAGGTAATTCCGGAGAAAGGTAGATATTTAGTATGACACTGTATTCGTTGTATATATTCTAGAATATACATAAATAAAATTCACAGACAGACAACAATTTCAATATAACTTACCACATATATCAGCTGGGAGAGTTCCAACATTACCACCAAGGTCCAGATTACCCGAACTCCACGCAAAAACGTTCCCTTCTGTCTCGCCATTACACTCTGTTGCCAGTTTGCCTATTTCGGCATCAGTCAGAATTCTGTTCCACATATTGAAGTATGCAAGCTCTCCTTTTAATGCTTGGTTAGAGTCATAGCCACCACGTAAGTTGTCTTGTTCCTGTCCAAGGGTCATTACACCACCTCCTCGGATGGCATTACCACTTTGGAGCCCCGATCCGGATGCCGCCAAAGCACCATCATCATAGATATTCCACAGTCCTCCACTAGATGACCAAGTGACACACACGTGATGCCAATCATTGTCAATCACAGCAATACCACTTTTGCTACCACCTTCTCCTCGTACATAAATTCTCAAATTACTGGTATCAAAAAGCAACAACTCGTTGAACTCCCCACTGATAGCATAGGATATTGGTGTTCCGTCGTTGGTAGCTTTAGTTTTCAACCACAAACAAGTTGACACATCTGTGAGTTCGGGGATAGGTGTGGTAATAGCCACATCGGAAGATTCATCAACAACCAACTTCTCATCACCCTTCCACTGAACTGAAAGTCAATTGTATTCAAAGAGTTTGCTAATGTGTTAAACATATGCTATTGGTGAGATATAATATCTGTAACTCAAAAAAGGTGGAGAGAATACTCTATTGCACCATTGAGTTTCCCCTTTATTGTTTGTAAGAATATACTTTAGCATTGAAATCTTGCTGTGAACAATAGTTCTAACTCGAAATATAAAGCTAATTTTGTTGAATAATTCTGTCAGGTAATTTCGGAGAAAGGTAGATATTTAGTATGACACTGTATTCGTTGTATATATTCTAGAACATACATTGCTAAAATTCGCAGACAGACAACAATTTCAATATAACTTACCACATATATCAGCTGGTAGAGTTCCAACACTACCACCAAGATCCAGATTACCCGAACTCCACGCAAAAGCGTTTCCTTCTGTCTCGCCATTACACTCTGTTGCCAGTTTGCCTATTTCGGCATCAGTCAGAATTCTGCTCCACATATTGAAGTATGCAAGCTCTCCTTTTAATGCTTGGTTAGAGTCATAGCCACCACGTAGATTGTCTTGTTCTTGTCCAAGGGTCATTACACCACCTCCTCGGATGGCTTTACCACTCTGGAGCCCCGATCCGGATGCCGCCAAAGCACCATCATCATATATATTCCACAGTCCTCCACTAGATGACCACGTGCCACACACGTGATGCCAATCATTGTCATTCACAGCAATACCACTTTTGCTACCACCTTCTCCTCGTACATAAATTCTCAAATTACTGGTATCGAAAAGCAACAACTCGTTGAACTCCCCACTGATAGCATAGGATATTGGTGTTCCGTCGTTGGTAGCTTTAGTTTTCAACCACAAACAAGCTGACACATCTGTGAGTTCGGAGATAGGTGTGGTAATAGCCACATCGGAAGATTCATCAACAACTAACTTCTCATCACCCTTCCACTGAACTGAAAGTCAATTGTATTCAAAGAGTTTGCTAATGTGTTAAACATATGCTATTGGTGAGATATAATACCTGTAACTCAAAAAAGGTGGAGAGAATACTCTATTGCACCATTGAGTTTCCCCTTTATTGTTTGTACGAATATACCTTAGCATTGAAATCTTGCTGTGAACAATAGTTCTAACTCGAAATATAAAGCTAACTTTGTTGAATAATTCTGTCAGGTAATTCCGGAGAAAGGTAGATATTTAGTATGACACTGTATTCGTTGTATATATTCTAGAATATACATAAATAAAATTCACAGACAGACAACAATTTCAATATAACTTACCACATATATCAGCTGGGAGAGTTCCAACATTACCACCAAGGTCCAGATTACCCGAACTCCACGCAAAAACGTTCCCTTCTGTCTCGCCATTACACTCTGTTGCCAGTTTGCCTATTTCGGCATCAGTCAGAATTCTGCTCCACATATTGAAGTATGCAAGCTCTCCTTTTAATGCTTGGTTAGAGTCATAGCCACCACGTAGATTGTCTTGTTCTTGTCCAAGGGTCATTACACCACCTCCTCGGATGGCATTACCACTCTGGAGCCCCGATCCGGATGCCGCCAAAGCACCATCATCATATATATTCCACAGTCCTCCACTAGATGACCACGTGCCACACACGTGATGCCAATCATTGTCATTCACAGCAATACCACTTTTGCTACCACCTTCTCCTCGTACATAAATTCTCAAATTACTGGTATCAAAAAGCAACAACTCGTTGAACTCCCCACTGATAGCATAGGATATTGGTGTTCCGTCGTTGGTAGCTATAGTTTTTAACCACAAACAAGCTGACACATCTGTGAGTTCGGGGATAGGTGTGGTAATAGCCACATCGGAAGATTCATCAACAACCAACTTCTCATCACCCTTCCACTGAACTGAAAGTCAATTGTATTCAAAGAGTTTTCTAATGTGTTAAACATATGCTATTGGTGAGATATAATATCTGTAACTCAAAAAAGGTGGAGAGAATACTCTATTGCACCATTGAGTTTCCCCTTTATTGTTTGTAAGAATATACCTTAGCATTGAAATCTTGCTGTGAACAATAGTTCTAACTCGAAATATAAAGCTAACTTTGTTGAATAATTCTGCCAGGTAATTTCGGGGAAAGGTCGATATTTAGTATGACACTGTATTCGTTGTATATCTTCTAGCACATGCATTGCTAAAATTCACAAACAGACAACAATTTCAATATAACTTACCACATATATCAGCTGGGAGAGTTCCAACATTACCACCAAGGTCCAGATTACCCGAACTCCACGCAAAAACGTTCCCTTCTGTCTCGCCATTACACTCTGTTGCCAGTTTGCCTATTTCGGCATCAGTCAGAATTCTGTTCCACATATTGAAGTATGCAAGCTCTCCTTTTAATGCTTGGTTAGAGTCATAGCCACCACGTAAGTTGTCTTGTTCCTGTCCAAGGGTCATTACACCACCTCCTCGGATGGCATTACCACTCTGGAGCCCCGATCCGGATGCCGCCAAAGCACCATCATCATAGATATTCCACAGTCCTCCACTAGATGACCAAGTGACACACACGTGATGCCAATCATTGTCATTCACAGCAATACCACTTTTGCTACCACCTTCTCCTCGTACATAAATTCTCAAATTACTGGTATCGAAAAGCAACAACTCGTTGAACTCCCCACTGATGGCATAGGATATTGGTGTTCCGTCGTTGGTAGCTTTAGTTTTCAACCACAAACAAGCTGACACATCTGTGAGTTCGGAGATAGGTGTGGTAATAGCCACATCGGAAGATTCATCAACAACTAACTTCTCATCACCCTTCCACTGAACTGAAAGTCAATTGTATTCAAAGAGTTTGCTAATGTGTTAAACATATGCTATTGGTGAGATATAATACCTGTAACTCAAAAAAGGTGGAGAGAATACTCTATTGCACCATTGAGTTTCCCCTTTATTGTTTGTACGAATATACCTTAGCATTGAAATCTTGCTGTGAACAATAGTTCTAACTCGAAATATAAAGCTAACTTTGTTGAATAATTCTGTCAGGTAATTCCGGAGAAAGGTAGATATTTAGTATGACACTGTATTCGTTGTATATATTCTAGAATATACATAGCTAAAATTCACAGACAGACAACAATTTCAATATAACTTACCACATATATCAGCTGGGAGAGTTCCAACATTACCACCAAGGTCCAGATTACCCGAACTCCACGCAAAAACGTTCCCTTCTGTCTCGCCATTACACTCTGTTGCCAGTTTGCCTATTTCGGCATTAGTCAGAATTCTGTTCCACATATTGAAGTATGCAAGCTCTCCTTTTAATGCTTGGTTAGAGTCATAGCCACCACGTAAGTTGTCTTGTTCCTGTCCAAGGGTCATTACACCACCTCCTCGGATGGCATTACCACTCTGGAGCCCCGATCCGGATGCCGCCAAAGCACCATCATCATAGATATTCCACAGTCCTCCACTAGATGTCCAAGTGACACACACGTGATGCCAATCATTGTCAATCACAGCAATACCACTTTTGCTACCACCTTCTCCTCGTACATAAATTCTCAAATTACTGGTATCAAAAAGCAACAACTCGTTGAACTCCCCACTGATAGCATAGGATATTGGTGTTCCGTTGTTGGTAGCTTTAGTTTTCAACCACAAACAAGCTGACACATCTGTGAGTTCGGGGATAGGTGTGGTAATAGCCACATCGGAAGATTCATCAACAACCAACTTCTCATCACCCTTCCACTGAACTGAAAGTCAATTGTATTCAAAGAGTTTGCTTATGTGTTAAACATATGCTATTGGTGAGATATAATATCTGTAACTCAAAAAAAGGTGGAGAGAATACTCTATTGCACCATTGAGTTTCCCCTTTATTGTTTGTAAGAATATACTTTAGCATTGAAATCTTGCTGTGAACAATAGTTCTAACTCGAAATATAAAGCTAATTTTGTTGAATAATTCTGTCAGGTAATTTCGGAGAAAGGTAGATATTTAGTATGACACTGTATTCGTTGTATATATTCTAGAACATACATTGCTAAAATTCGCAGACAGACAACAATTTCAATATAACTTACCACATATATCAGCTGGGAGAGTTCCAACATTACCACCAAGGTCCAGATTACCCGAACTCCACGCAAAAACGTTCCCTTCTGTCTCGCCATTACACTCTGTTGCCAGTTTGCCTATTTCGGCATCAGTCAGAATTCTGTTCCACATATTGAAGTATGCAAGCTCTCCTTTTAATGCTTGGTTAGAGTCATAGCCACCACGTAAGTTGTCTTGTTCCTGTCCAAGGGTCATTACACCACCTCCTCGGATGGCATTACCACTCTGGAGCCCCGATCCGGATGCCGCCAAAGCACCATCATCATAGATATTCCACAGTCCTCCACTAGATGACCAAGTGACACACACGTGATGCCAATCATTGTCAATCACAGCAATACCACTTTTGCTACCACCTTCTCCTCGTACATACATTCTCAAATTACTGGTATCAAAAAGCAACAACTCGTTGAACTCCCCACTGATAGCATAGGATATTGGTGTTCCGTCGTTGGTAGCTTTAGTTTTCAACCACAAACAAGCTGACACATCTGTGAGTTCGGGGATAGGTGTGGTAATAGCCACATCGGAAGATTCATCAACAACCAACTTCTCATCACCCTTCCACTGAACTGAAAGTCAATTGTATTCAAAGAGTTTGCTTATGTGTTAAACATATGCTATTGGTGAGATATAATATCTGTAACTCAAAAAAGGTGGAGAGAATACTCTATTGCACCATTGAGTTTCCCCTTTATTGTTTGTAAGAATATACCTTAGCATTGAAATCTTGCTGTGAACAATAGTTCTAACTCGAAATATAAAGCTAACTTTGTTGAATAATTCTGCCAGGTAATTTCGGGGAAAGGTCGATATTTAGTATGACACTGTATTCGTTGTATATCTTCTAGCACATGCATTGCTAAAATTCACAAACAGACAACAATTTCAATATAACTTACCACATATATCAGCTGGGAGAGTTCCAACATTACCACCAAGGTCCAGATTACCCGAACTCCACGCAAAAACGTTCCCTTCTGTCTCGCCATTACACTCTGTTGCCAGTTTGCCTATTTCGGCATCAGTCAGAATTCTGTTCCACATATTGAAGTATGCAAGCTCTCCTTTTAATGCTTGGTTAGAGTCATAGCCACCACGTAAGTTGTCTTGTTCCTGTCCAAGGGTCATTACACCACCTCCTCGGATGGCATTACCACTCTGGAGCCCCGATCCGGATGCCGCCAAAGCACCATCATCATAGATATTCCACAGTCCTCCACTAGATGACCAAGTGACACACACGTGATGCCAATCATTGTCATTCACAGCAATACCACTTTTGCTACCACCTTCTCCTCGTACATAAATTCTCAAATTACTGGTATCGAAAAGCAACAACTCGTTGAACTCCCCACTGATAGCATAGGATATTGGTGTTCCGTCGTTGGTAGCTTTAGTTTTCAACCACAAACAAGCTGACACATCTGTGAGTTCGGAGATAGGTGTGGTAATAGCCACATCGGAAGATTCATCAACAACTAACTTCTCATCACCCTTCCACTGAACTGAAAGTCAATTGTATTCAAAGAGTTTGCTAATGTGTTAAACATATGCTATTGGTGAGATATAATACCTGTAACTCAAAAAAGGTGGAGAGAATACTCTATTGCACCATTGAGTTTCCCCTTTATTGTTTGTACGAATATACCTTAGCATTGAAATCTTGCTGTGAACAATAGTTCTAACTCGAAATATAAAGCTAACTTTGTTGAATAATTCTGTCAGGTAATTCCGGAGAAAGGTAGATATTTAGTATGACACTGTATTCGTTGTATATATTCTAGAATATACATAGCTAAAATTCACAGACAGACAACAATTTCAATATAACTTACCACATATATCAGCTGGGAGAGTTCCAACATTACCACCAAGGTCCAGATTACCCGAACTCCACGCAAAAACGTTCCCTTCTGTCTCGCCATTACACTCTGTTGCCAGTTTGCCTATTTCGGCATTAGTCAGAATTCTGTTCCACATATTGAAGTATGCAAGCTCTCCTTTTAATGCTTGGTTAGAGTCATAGCCACCACGTAAGTTGTCTTGTTCCTGTCCAAGGGTCATTACACCACCTCCTCGGATGGCATTACCACTCTGGAGCCCCGATCCGGATGCCGCCAAAGCACCATCATCATAGATATTCCACAGTCCTCCACTAGATGTCCAAGTGACACACACGTGATGCCAATCATTGTCAATCACAGCAATACCACTTTTGCTACCACCTTCTCCTCGTACATAAATTCTCAAATTACTGGTATCAAAAAGCAACAACTCGTTGAACTCCCCACTGATAGCATAGGATATTGGTGTTCCGTTGTTGGTAGCTTTAGTTTTCAACCACAAACAAGCTGACACATCTGTGAGTTCGGGGATAGGTGTGGTAATAGCCACATCGGAAGATTCATCAACAACCAACTTCTCATCACCCTTCCACTGAACTGAAAGTCAATTGTATTCAAAGAGTTTGCTTATGTGTTAAACATATGCTATTGGTGAGATATAATATCTGTAACTCAAAAAAAGGTGGAGAGAATACTCTATTGCACCATTGAGTTTCCCCTTTATTGTTTGTAAGAATATACTTTAGCATTGAAATCTTGCTGTGAACAATAGTTCTAACTCGAAATATGAAGCTAATTTTGTTGAATAATTCTGTCAGGTAATTTCGGAGAAAGGTAGATATTTAGTATGACACTGTATTCGTTGTATATATTCTAGAACATACATTGCTAAAATTCGCAGACAGACAACAATTTCAATATAACTTACCACATATATCAGCTGGGAGAGTTCCAACATTACCACCAAGGTCCAGATTACCCGAACTCCACGCAAAAACGTTCCCTTCTGTCTCGCCATTACACTCTGTTGCCAGTTTGCCTATTTCGGCATCAGTCAGAATTCTGTTCCACATATTGAAGTATGCAAGCTCTCCTTTTAATGCTTGGTTAGAGTCATAGCCACCACGTAAGTTGTCTTGTTCCTGTCCAAGGGTCATTACACCACCTCCTCGGATGGCATTACCACTCTGGAGCCCCGATCCGGATGCCGCCAAAGCACCATCATCATAGATATTCCACAGTCCTCCACTAGATGACCAAGTGACACACACGTGATGCCAATCATTGTCAATCACAGCAATACCACTTTTGCTACCACCTTCTCCTCGTACATACATTCTCAAATTACTGGTATCAAAAAGCAACAACTCGTTGAACTCCCCACTGATAGCATAGGATATTGGTGTTCCGTCGTTGGTAGCTTTAGTTTTCAACCACAAACAAGCTGACACATCTGTGAGTTCGGGGATAGGTGTGGTAATAGCCACATCGGAAGATTCATCAACAACCAACTTCTCATCACCCTTCCACTGAACTGAAAGTCAATTGTATTCAAAGAGTTTGCTTATGTGTTAAACATATGCTATTGGTGAGATATAATATCTGTAACTCAAAAAAAGGTGGAGAGAATACTCTATTGCACCATTGAGTTTCCCCTTTATTGTTTGTAAGAATATACTTTAGCATTGAAATCTTGCTGTGAACAATAGTTCTAACTCGAAATATAAAGCTAATTTTGTTGAATAATTCTGTCAAGTAATTTCGGAGAAAGGTAGATATTTAGTATGACACTGTATTCGTTGTATATATTCTAGAACATACATTGCTAAAATTCGCAGACAGACAACAATTTCAATATAACTTACCACATATATCAGCTGGGAGAGTTCCAACATTACCACCAAGGTCCAGATTACCCGAACTCCACGCAAAAACGTTCCCTTCTGTCTCGCCATTACACTCTGTTGCCAGTTTGCCTATTTCGGCATCAGTCAGAATTCTGTTCCACATATTGAAGTATGCAAGCTCTCCATTTAATGCTTGGTTAGAGTCATAGCCACCACGTAAGTTGTCTTGTTCCTGTCCAAGGGTCATTACACCACCTCCTCGGATGGCATTACCACTCTGGAGCCCCGATCCGGATGCCGCCAAAGCACCATCATCATAGATATTCCACAGTCCTCCACTAGATGACCAAGTGACACACACGTGATGCCAATCATTGTCATTCACAGCAATACCACTTTTGCTACCACCTTCTCCTCGTACATAAATTCTCAAATTACTGGTATCGAAAAGCAACAACTCGTTGAACTCCCCACTGATAGCATAGGATATTGGTGTTCCGTCGTTGGTAGCTTTAGTTTTCAACCACAAACAAGCTGACACATCTGTGAGTTCGGAGATAGGTGTGGTAATAGCCACATCGGAAGATTCATCAACAACTAACTTCTCATCACCCTTCCACTGAACTGAAAGTCAATTGTATTCAAAGAGTTTACTTATGTGTTAAACATATGCTAATGGTGAGATATAATATCTGTAACTCAAAAAAAGATGGAGAGAATACTCTATTGCACCATTGAGTTTCCCCTTTATTGTTTGTAAGAATATACTTTAGCATTGAAATCTTGCTGTGAACAATAGTTCTAACTCGAAATATAAAGCTAATTTTGTTGAATAATTCTGTCAGGTAATTTCGGAGAAAGGTAGATATTTAGTATGACACTGTATTCGTTGTATATATTCTAGAACATACATTGCTAAAATTCGCAGACAGACAACAATTTCAATATAACTTACCACATATATCAGCTGGGAGAGTTCCAACATTACCACCAAGGTCCAGATTACCCGAACTCCACGCAAAAACGTTCCCTTCTGTCTCGCCATTACACTCTGTTGCCAGTTTGCCTATTTTGGCATCAGTCAGAATTCTGTTCCACATATTGAAGTATGCAAGCTCTCCTTTTAATGCTTGGTTAGAGTCATAGCCACCACGTAAGTTGTCTTGTTCCTGTCCAAGGGTCATTACACCACCTCCTCGGATGGCATTACCACTCTGGAGCCCCGATCCGGATGCCGCCAAAGCACCATCATCATAGATATTCCACAGTCCTCCACTAGATGACCAAGTGACACACACGTGATGCCAATCATTGTCAATCACAGCAATACCACTTTTGCTACCACCTTCTCCTCGTACATAAATTCTCAAATTACTGGTATCAAAAAGCAACAACTCGTTGAACTCCCCACTGATAGCATAGGATATTGGTGTTCCGTTGTTGGTAGCTTTAGTTTTCAACCACAAACAAGCTGACACATCTGTGAGTTCGGGGATAGGTGTGGTAATAGCCACATCGGAAGATTCATCAACAACCAACTTCTCATCACCCTTCCACTGAACTGAAAGTCAATTGTATTCAAAGAGTTTGCTTATGTGTTAAACATATGCTAATGGTGAGATATAATATCTGTAACTCAAAAAAAGGTGGAGAGAATACTCTATTGCACCATTGAGTTTCCCCTTTATTGTTTGTAAGAATATACTTTAGCATTGAAATCTTGCTGTGAACAATAGTTCTAACTCGAAATATGAAGCTAATTTTGTTGAATAATTCTGTCAGGTAATTTCGGAGAAAGGTAGATATTTAGTATGACACTGTATTCGTTGTATATATTCTAGAACATACATTGCTAAAATTCGCAGACAGACAACAATTTCAATATAACTTACCACATATATCAGCTGGGAGAGTTCCAACATTACCACCAAGGTCCAGATTACCCGAACTCCACGCAAAAACGTTCCCTTCTGTCTCGCCATTACACTCTGTTGCCAGTTTGCCTATTTCGGCATCAGTCAAAATTCTGTTCCACATATTGAAGTATGCAAGCTCTCCTTTTAATGCTTGGTTAGAGTCATAGCCACCACGTAAGTTGTCTTGTTCCTGTCCAAGGGTCAATACACCACCTCCTCGGATGGCATTACCACTCTGGAGCCCCGATCCGGATGCCACCAAAACACCATCATCATAGATATTCCACAGTCCTCCACTAGATGACCAAGTGACACACACGTGATGCCAATCATTGTCAATCACAGCAATATCACTTTTGCTACCACCTTCTCCTCGTACATAAATTCTCAAATTACTGGTATCAAAAAGCAACAACTCGTTGAACTCCCCACTGATAGCATAGGATATTGGTGTTCCGTCGTTGGTAGCTTTAGTTTTCAACCACAAACAAGCTGACACATCTGTGAGTTCGGGGATAGGTGTGGTAATAGCCACATCGGAAGATTCATCAACAACCAACTTCTCATCACCCTTCCACTGAACTGAAAGTCAATTGTATTCAAAGAGTTTGCTTATGTGTTAAACATATGCTAATGGTGAGATATAATATCTGTAACTCAAAAAAAGGTGGAGAGAATACTCTATTGCATCATTGAGTTTCCCCTTTATTGTTTGTAAGAATATACTTTAGCATTGAAATCTTGCTGTGAACAATAGTTCTAACTCGAAATATAAAGCTAATTTTGTTGAATAATTCTGTCAGGTAATTTCGGAGAAAGGTAGATATTTAGTATGACACTGTATTCGTTGTATATATTCTAGAACATACATTGCTAAAATTCGCAGACAGACAACAATTTCAATATAACTTACCACATATATCAGCTGGTAGAGTTCCAACACTACCACCAAGATCCAGATTACCCGAACTCCACGCAAAAACGTTCCCTTCTGTCTCGCCATTACACTCTGTTGCCAGTTTGCCTATTTCGGCATCAGTCAGAATTCTGTTCCACATATTGAAGTATGCAAGCTCTCCTTTTAATGCTTGGTTAGTGTCATAGCCACCACGTAAGTTGTCTTGTTCCTGTCCAAGGGTCATTACACCACCTCCTCGGATGGCATTACCACTCTGGAGCCCCGATCCGGATGCCGCCAAAGCACCATCATCATATATATTCCACAGTCCTCCACTAGATGACCAAGTGACACACACGTGATGCCAATCATTGTCAATCACAGCAATACCACTTTTGCTACCACCTTCTCCTCGTACATAAATTCTCAAATTACTCGTATCGAAAAGCAACAACTCGTTGAACTCTCCACTGATAGCATAGGATATTGGTGTTCCGTCGTTGGTAGCTTTAGTTTTCAACCACAAACAAGCTGACACATCTGTGAGTTCGGGGATAGGTGTGGTAATAGCCACATCGGAAGATTCATCAACAACTAACTTCTCATCACCCTTCCACTGAACTGAAAGGCAATTGTATTCAAAGAGTTTGCTAATGTGTTAAACATATGCTATTGATGAGAGATAATATCTGTAACTCAAGAAAAGGTGGAGGGAATACTCTATTGCACCTTTGATTTTCTCCTTTATTGTTTGTAAGAATATACCTTAGCATTGAAATCATGCTGTGAACAGTAGTTCAAACTCGAAATATAATACTAACTTTGTGGAATAATTCTGCCAGATAATTTCGGGGAAAGGCAGATATTTAGTATGACACTGTATTCGTTGTATATATTCTAGAATATACATTGCTAAAATTTACAGACAGACAACAATTTCAATATAACTTACTCTATTGCACCATTGAGTTTTCCATTTTTGTAAGAAAATACCATAATATTGAAATCATGCAGTGCAAAATATTTCAAAGAAATATAAAGCTAACTTTGAGGAATAATTTTGCCAGGTAATGTCAGGGAATAGTCCATATTTAGTGTGACACTGCATTCTTTGTATTATTTCCAGTTACATAAACAACTTCAATACAACTTACGACATATATCAGCTGGGACTCAATTGTATTCAAAGTGTTTGCAAATGAGTTAAACACGTAGTATTGGTGATATATAATATCTGTAACTTAAAAAGGTGGCTGGAATACTCTATTATACCATTAAGTTTCCCCTTTATTGCTTGTAAGGAAATACTTTAGCATTGGAATCGTGCTGTGAATAATAGTTCAAACTCGACATATAAAGTGAAGTTTGTAGAATATTTCTGGTAAAGGTCGTTATTTAGTGTGACGCTGTATACCAGGGTAAGTTTGTATTCAGTGTAGTTTAAACTATATCGTTATATGATATATGTGTGCTTGCTATCGGTTTAAAAACTTATTTTCGAAGATTTTATAACGAGAATCACACACTACTAAGGCATTTGTGTTTCAACAACTCGTGTAAGAAAACTCATCCAATGACTTTAGGGGTTGTGAATATATTTTTCTTCTGATTGTCACGTGATTCTCAAAATCTTTTGTTAATGCAAGTGAAATTCTGATTGTTATACACCATGTTAATGAACAAGACATCAACAGATTAAACTTGAGGTACGCTGATGAGAGGCAATAACCTGATTATATATCTAAGACTTAAAGAAAAAATGGAATCTCAAAATCAAGTCAATAATGTATAACAACAGCATTCAGCCATCTTATCTGATACACAGATAATACAGATTACAGAACAAATTTTACATTGTAATTTGATTGTGATTAGATTTCAAATGCGTGTCCGATATTCGTAGACAAAACTATAATATGACACTTTTACTTTTAACATAAATTATGGCTATTTTTTGGTCAGAGCGCCCTCTAGTATTCGAGGGGAAGCAAGGTGTGATAGAATTAAGTTCAGATATAAATAAGCATGAATCACTAATTTGACAGGGAAGTGATACTTATAATGCAGCAAGCTGTGTTTATTGCTGTTGTGATAGACTTTTTATATTTCCCTGTCAAATGCATTTATTGGTCCACTGAAAAATAAAAATAATGTTCCCCTGTAACTTAGACTCTTATTGATCAAGGCATTTTTTAAATCGTGGGTGTTAACTCTCCTCAATTTATGACCCGTGGTCTCCCATAAAATAATGGTTGCATTCAATATTAAAATAATGATGGCGGACTATAGATTTTATTCATCTCGTTCTACTCTGGATTAATTAGAGCAAATGAAGACCCTAGAAAATTAGTATTTATAAGCCTGTGTTTTTATCACTGTCTTTGAATTTCACAATATGTTTGTTTCTATTGACAGCAATTCAATGCAATGCTTCAGTCAATGTTTTTTGACTACCTACCCAGCTTCTCGTTGGGCGCTATATGGCTGCTGTGTTATGTTTAAGATGGGTTTAACCCAGGAGGGCAATTGTCACATTTAGTGCTCCATAACAATTTTCTCTGTCCATGTTTATTTATATACATAGACCCAGTTTTTCTTTCACTTGAATCAAATTCACTGGCTTTATACATACAGGTATGCCAGTGTACCTGTTTGTATTTGAAATTTAGCAAACGGACAGTTGGACATTTGCCACATGTCACAACACTAATTTCCAAGTACCACGCCTCAGAACAAGTAGTCAAATCTGATATTGGCTGGAGCTTTTGTTCATATGGAAATGGCATGGTCAATGGAAAACTGATCCAAGTTCGTTGAAATAACATACCCAATACAGAAGTTATATAGGAAATGTTATAATTCTAGGAAAACAAACGAGTGACAACATTTGACAACAAGAACAACATAAAATAACTGATACCAGGTTAATATATATCGTGCTTTAAAAAGTTCATGTTAAATATATCTTGACAGAATTGTGTAACTCAGAATTTTCTATTGGTTTAATATGACGGAAGGTTATATTCGAATTTAATAATGTTGTCTTCCTGAATAAGTGATATATTTACCTTGGTCAGTTGGCCCATCAGTAGGTTCGTCAGTTGTTTCAATTACAGACCCTAGAGAGGTGTCAAAAAAAATAGACCTTGAATCATGTTATGTTATTCAAACATTTTATGACCCAAGTTTCTTGAAATAACATACCCAATACAGAAGTTGTATAGGAAATTTTACAATTCTAAGAAAACAAACGAGTGACAACATTTTACAACAAGAACAACACAAAACTGACTACAGGCTAATTTATATTGTGCTTTAAAAAGTTCATGTTAAATATGTCTTGACTAAATTGCGTAACTCAGAATTTTCTATTAGTTTAATATGGTGGAAGGTTTTATACGAGTTTAATAATGTAGTCGTCCTGAATAAGTCATATATTTACCTTGGTCAGTTGGCGCATCAGTAGGTTCTTCAGTTGTTTCAACTACAGGCCCTAGAAAGGTATAACAAAATAAATACAGATTGAATGATGTTGTGGTATTTAAACATTTTATGACCCAAGTTCGTTGACCTAACATACCCAATACCGAAGTTGTATAGGAAATGTTATAATTCTAGGAAAACAAACGAGTGACAACATTTGATAACAAGAACAACACAAAATAACTGACATCAGATTAATATATATCGTCCTTTAAAAAGTTCATGTTAAATATATCTTGACTGAATTGTGTAACTCAGAATTCTCTATTGGTTTAATATGGTGGGAGGTTATATTCGAATTTAATAATGTTGTCTTCCTGAATACGTAATACGTAACCTTGGTCAGTTGGCCGATCAGTAGGTTCTTCAGTTGTTTCAACTACAGGCCCAGGGAATACTATGAAGATAAATAGAAAAAGTATGGTTACAACTATTATCTTAACAGTATAGTTGATAGTATTATAGAGCGATTTTCTTTAATCTAATGTTTATGTCATACTTTATGTAACACTTACTCATGTTGCCAGGGGATGCAATGGATATTACACATTTAGATTCGGATAATTCTTCACTCCATTTACCAGCTTGTAAGTCAAGGACATGAACCCCACATGTTTCTTTTCCAATGCCCAGTACGGTCCCATCAGGTTGAACTGAAATGTCGCTTGCTTTCATGCCATGACCATTCTGGAATACCCATTTACCATCGAGTCCGCGGAGCTTTAATGCGCCAGCTGCAGTGACTCCTAGAAGACTGCCATCGGAAAATGCGTCAATGCGGATAACGTTGTTGAATGCAGGGTTGGTTGTCCATTCACTTGACAAATTAGGACGAGTCATCAGTTTATTGTGTGTGGTTGATACGGCGAGGATTGAACCGTCCTGCATCACAGCAACATCCTGAATACAACAACTGTCGTCAACGACTTTCCATTGGCCATTATCAAGGGATATCTTGGTATAGAGTTGATTATCTTCACCTACTCCAATCAACGTACCATCCTGCATAACTGCAATATTCACCATACAGCAAGAATGTGGTTCAGGGCCGTCCCATCGTATGTTAGAATTACTCTTACTGTACAACATTTTATCTGTACCAATGCCAATAAATGCAGAACCTGAAATACAAATTAGATTATTGCTTTTCAAATGTCATCCAGCGTTGTATTTAGCTGCCACAATTAAAAAAACAAACATGTGGTGATAAATAAGCAAGATTTAACATGTAAAAAAATTACCATCATAAGCTCTGGACAATAGACTAGCTAGGATTGCATGTTGAAAAATAATATATTCTCTGTTCATGTGTATTTATATACATAGATGCAGTTCTTTTGCTTGAATTACATTTTCTGGCTTCGTTCATACAGGTATATCGGTTTACCTGTTTCTAGTTGAAATTTAGCAAATCTTATTACCCAAGACAGTTGGACATTTGCCACATGCCACAACACTCATTTCCAAATGAACAAGTAGTCTAATCTGATATTGGCTGGAACTTTTGTTTATATAGAAATGGTCGTGGTGAATGGCAAACTTGGTAGTCATACAGTAATAAAAATAAGCACTGACGGACTCCGTCCAACCCACTGTGATTTAAATGGCTGTTTATAAGGCTACTTTAATGGTTTCATGTTTCAATTTTAAATTTAAACTTCTATGCTGTTGTACCCAATCGTGGGGATCCATAATACTAAACAACATGTGTCAATATTAATAAGAATATTGTACTTCATTTTCATTAAAATTACTGAATGCCTATATTATGTTCGAAGAAGTTAGTTACTTAACTTTTAATATGAGACAATGCATTGGTTCTTCTCAACAACAAATACTAAGATATTGATGATGATACTCTGAACATTGTTACCTAGTTCATTACGTAACTGACTGTCCAATCTCTGGCTTAAATTGTGCATGTGAGCTAAGGTACTGGCACTGTGTATTATGGGTGGGCACCATTCAATTTCAATTCCCAGACTATGTGTTGAAATTGGTCTGAATTCACGTTGGTTTATTATGTAACTAACCGTCCAATCCAATTACTCTAGACATTCAGTTCTTTTAACGTAAATTATGCCTAATGTTTGATCACAGCGCCCTCTAGTATTTATGGGAATCATCTTTATTTGGAATGCTTGATTGAATGGGAGTTTGAGCCTAGCAAGGTGTGATAGAATTGGTCTATTATGTTCACATCCAAATTAGCCTGAACCACTAATTTGACAGGGAAGTGATACTTTTAATGCAACAAACTATTTTATTGCTGTTGTGATAGACTTTTTATATTTCTCTGTCAAATGCATTTGTTGGTCCACTGAAAAATCAACATAATGTTTCCCTGTTACTTAGACTCTTATTGATCGGGGCATCTGTTTCAAATCATGGGTGTTAACTCTCTTCAATGTATGAACCGTAGTCCCCCATAAAATTATGGTTGCATCCAATATTAAAATAAAGATGACGGACTATGGACTTTATTCATCTCGTTCTACTCTGGATTAAGTGTAGCAAATGAAGATACTAGAAAGTTAGTATTTATAAGCCTGTGTTTTTTTTCACTGTCTTTGAATTTCCCAATATGTTTGTTTCTATTAACAGTAGTACAGTCATTTGCAATGCTTCAGTGAATGTTTTTCTTTACTACCTACCCAGCTCCTCGTCGGACGCAATAAGGCTGGAGCAAGTAGTCAAATCTGATATTGGCTGCGGCTTTTGGTTATATGGAAATGGGCATGGTTAATGAAAAAACTCAGAATTGTTATTGGTTTAATGTGGTGGAAGGTTATATTCGAATTTAATAATGTTGTCTTCCTGAATAAGTGATATATTTACCTTGGTCAGTTGGCCCATCAGTAGGTTCGTCAGTTGTTTCAACTACAGGACCTAGAAAGGTATCAAAAATAAATAGAGCTTGAACCATTTTGTGGTATTCAAACATTTTATGACCTAAGTTCGTTAAAATAACATACTCAATACAAAAGTTGTATAGAAAATTTTATATTTCTAAGAAAACAAACGAGTGAAAACGTTTTCCAACAAGAACAACACAAAATAACTGACTACAGGCTAATGTATATTGTGCTTTAAAAAGTTCATGTTAAATATATCTTGAATAAATTGTGTAATTAAGAATTTCCCAATTGATTAATATGGTGGAAAGTTATATTCGAATTTAATAATGTAGTCTTCCTGAATTAGTGATATATTTACTTTGGTCAGTTGGCGCATCTGTCTGTTCTTCAGTTGTTTCAACTACAGGCCCAGGGAATACTAAGCAGACAAATAGAAAAAGTATGGTTACAACTATCTTGACAGTATAGTTGATAGTGTTATAGAGCGATTTTCTTTAATCTAATGTTGATGTCATACTTTATGCAAGACTTACTCATGTTGCTAGGGGATGCAATGGATATTACACATTTAGATTCGGGTAATTCTTCACTCCATTTACCAGCTTGTAAGTCAAGGACATGAACCCCACATGTTTCTTTTTCAATGCCCAGTACGGTTCCATCAGGTTGAACTGAAATGTCGCTTGCTTTCATGCCATAACCTTTCTGGAATACCCATTTACCATCGAGTCCGCGGAGCTTTAATGCGCCAGTTTTAGTGACTCCTAGAAGACTGCCATCGGAAAACGCGTCAATGCGAATAACGTTGTTGAATGCTGGGTTGGTTGTCCATTCACTTGACAAATTAGGACGGGTCATCAGTTTATTGTGTGTGGTTGATACGGCAAGGATTGAACCGTCCTGCATCACAGTAACATCCTGAATACAACAACTGCCGCCAATGACTCTCCATTGGCCATTATCAAACGATGTCTTGGTATAGAGTTGATTATCTTCACCTACTCCAAGCAACGTACCATCCTGCATAACTGCAATATTCACCATACAGCAAGAATGTGGTGCAGGGCCGTCCCATTGTATGTTAGAATTACTCTTACTGTACAACATTTTATCTTCACCAATGCCAATAAATGCAGGGCCTGAAATACAAAGTAGACTATTGCTTTTCAAATGTCATCCAGCATTGTATTTAGCTGCAACAATTAAAAAAATCTGTGGTATTAAATAAGTAAGATTTAACATGTAAAATATTTACCATGATAAGCTCTGGACAATTGACCAGCTAGGAGTGCCTATTGATAAAGAATTTGTAGAAAGCATTATATATATAATCATCAAAATTAATATCCATGTAATTTCATTTATAAGTACATGTGTAGCATTACTCTCAGAGTATAATAATATTGAATTGTATAAGTGAATTGTATAAATCCTCAAATAGTACATCAACATTTCTAAGGTAACTAAATAAGTATATACAAATAACATTGGGTTACTGTACGATTTAATTGGCAAGTCTTGAAGAACAATACTAATACTTGGCTCTCATGGTCAGCATTACGTCATTATTCTGCGCACTTATTTCTATGTCTAATAAATATTTTATTTTAGCCAAATTTCAACCGGGTTGTTTGGTTTACACTTTATTGTGATCCAAAACAACTTTTTTGTAACCACAAGAAGAAGACAATTGTAATTTCACATATTGTGAAGTATACATAGAACACATATCAAAATATAATTTGAACAAAATTGGTAAAAACGAATCTATGTTATACACAAAAAACAACAACATCTAGAAGGCACTCATTTATAATACTTACTTAAAAATGCCATAATAGTGTAGAGAAAATTGTATGCAATCGAATATGCATTCAAAAAAAATAGATGACTGCCTTTAATATGATTGATTAGTAGTAACACACAATAACGAATATATCCACTCTGTCATCTCTGGTGTAGGTAAAACCCAAACATGCAACCAATTATGTCGTATGTTGTTATGTACGGCATCAGTTAAATGTAAAATATTACAAACAGATTTAAATGTATTTTGATTTAGAAATTCAATTCAATAGCGCCCTCCACTGTCTGATTAAATGTGGTTTTGGCCGTTGATGGCGTTTTTGAATCCACAATGCTTTGCGTAAAAAAGCTGAGGGTTATGGTCACCTTTTGGTTTACCGTCGACGTGTGTGGTTTCGTTTATTTTCCTCTTCTTTCCATTTTGAAATTACAGCTTGTTTTAGGTGTCTTCTGTTTCAGGTCCTGTGATCCGCGAAATTCGTCAGTGCCGCCCGAATTCCTTACCTGTACGCAATATCAAGACAAAGGAACGTCGCTCTGCAAGTTTCGTGATACAACAAAGACCGGCCACGTGGTGAAGACTCGTACGCCCATTCGGACTAACTGTAACATACTTGACATTTAATTGATAAGTAGACCCTATTATTTCCTGTACTTTAGCGCATATCCTTGTAATGTGTAAGTTAATTTATATGTTTATGGCCGTATTATTAATTTATTTACAAGTACTATAAATGAAAGTAAAATATATTATCCCATACACTACTTAATCAGACTGCTCGAACTACAGGAGGGCAACTTTCATCTCAATTGCAAGAACATTTTGGCAAAAGATGTTGAGGAAAATTGCCGCCAATAGAGCGCGTGTGGCCTCACAGCCAACGGGGATACCACTGACATGGTCTTCGTGTTCAGGCAACTCCAGGAAAAATGACGTGAGCAGAACAAGGGAATATACGTCACCTTCATAGACCAGACTAAGGCGTTTGACACTGTGAGCAGGAAAGGAAAATCATGAAACATCTAGTTTGTCCCTCCAAAGTTCCTCTCCATGGACAGCCAGCTGCACGAATCTCAACATGGGCAGGTCAAAACTGCTCATAGCAATTCGCGATCATCAACGAGGTGAAACAAGGCTTTTATTCTCACAGCAAATCCCTATACCAACTTGTTCAACTGAAGATATATTTACAATACCGCACTGATAGCAGACTGCTGAAGGTATCGCGACGACTGGCTCACACAAAAGTCCTAGAGCAACTCATTCATGAGTTCAGCCCCCTCCCGGAAGCATATCAACCATGCCACATTCAAATATGTGAGACAGAATTGAAGGCAGTCTAGCAGCTTACCTACCTGGGAAACACCACCCTGTCTGATGCAAAACACGACGAGCTGGATAACAGACTGGTCAAGGCAAATATTGCTTTCAACAGACTGTATGGTTGTGTCTGGAACAATAAACATGCACAGATACCACAAAAGTTCGCGTCAACAGAGCTGTGGTACTGACTACCCTCCTCTAAGGTTCAGTGTTTAGAACTTCGAGAACTTTTCCACCAATGTTGTATCCACTGCAAGTGTTTGGGCAAGCGTGGATCACCAGCATTAAGGCCATACTGCTGAAAACACAGATAAACCGGGAAAGGCTCCAGAGGATCATCGCCTGCCAAATATGCCAGATTTTTCTCCACTAGGCGCCACAAGAATGGCACAGTTTTTGAAGAAATACCTGTCATCCTGTCACAACGATATGCATTAGTGATCAGCCCCAGCTGCTGATTAATTGGCTTGGTGCCACGCTATTCCCACTTTGAGAACAACCACAGGGTTGCTGAAGAAGTTAGAACCACATGATCACAGTACCCCAGATTCGTCTGTTGCCACTGTGGCCAGGTTTGCCTGTCATGCATCGGTCTTGACCATCGAGAATGTGACAGAAATGGAAAACGCCCTTCGTTGGCAATGCCAAGCAATATAAGTTTAATTTACAATATTATTATTGCATTGTGTCAATTGAAATGCATCATAATACTGTATTGTTATTTGATATCGCTATTAGTCTACAGCGATTTATAAGTAACATACTGATTATAATAATAAATGCAGAATACTTGGGATGTTTAGCATGTGAAGTTCGAAAAAATGGTCGTGGAAGATTAACGGTCGCCATTAGGAACAATGCTATCAACAGCTCCACTTTAGTACTAGTATGGACTCCCTGAATGCATTGATTCGAGAAAGAATGTCACGCCCACGTTTGATGAGATTTGCCTACAACACCAAATTATGGCGTACGTCCCACGTGTTTACTACTTGTTGCGACAAGCATACTGTGCATTTGTGCAGGAACTTCACATCATACCAGGTGCGATATATTTGTATTCCCTATAGCTGGATACAAATATCCATGAGACTGCCAATCTAACAATATGCACTGTTTTTTTACTAGTCGAACGCAAATTCTCTGTCATCACTTTGTACAGCCTTGTCATACTAGTCATTGACCAATGAAGCAGAATGTCGCGAAATAATCACGCGAACATGACAAGATTGTTTTGTTTTGCAATATTCTGATAAAATAAATTGTATAATTATACAACTCCCTTTGGGAGTAAAATGAATGTCAGAGAAAAATTGCTCATGGAAACCTATACAGGTAGTACGACCCACTACACTTCCTATAGCGTGAACCAAGGTCTGCTCGCCCATTAATCCGATATCCATAGGTCAATTACGGTGAAGCCGAAGAGCCATTAACAATTTTAGAACAATATTTTAATTTGACAAGCAAAGTTATTAATATAGGTAACCATACCAGTGATTACTTACTCACTCATGTCGTGTCCCTCTCAACAATCAAAACATGCATTCAACCAATAAGGAAAATAAATATTGATGTTTTAGGTCACAAATGCCCATAAAGCAATCAAAACATATGCTAAATGAATAGTAGGGCTTCATTCCCACTGCAATTTACTAGCCAAATAAGCGACCAACAAATCGATTCTGGTTCCACAAAAGTGCAATATCGAGAACCCATTTTAATATTCAATTGATAATATATATTTATTTTGCGGTATACCACCTATTACGTCATATTTTACGTACGCATTCAATATAGCGACAGTAAAGATCTCATCGCCACCTTGCAACATGCCCGCGCATATTGCTCCATGTAAATAAAGACGGCACAATAATTTGCCGTAACATTTCGAAAGTTTATACATAAAATAAAGTACTTTATTTTTTGGACAATTCGCACTATTTGCCATTAGTGCTTTGGTTGCACAGGATCATATCCAATGTTACATGACAGAGTTAGAACCCTTTCATCTGTACAGCAATAACGCCACGTAACGTACTTTTGAGCACATTGTTAAATATCTATAAAGTTACACTCACCTGTACGATTGCAACGAGCAGAAACCGCATTCCGATCATCTTCACTACGACGTAGATACGAAGTCAGTATATGGAATACATACATGAATGGTTACCTATTTATACAGTATACGGGTGAAATAAGTAAGAAGACAGGGGGTCAGATTGACACTCCCTAGCTGAGACTAGGCCATCTGGACAGAATACCTATTGTTTAAAACACTGGTAGAACTATATTTATATACTATGTCCATCCACCTCAAATTTATGTTATAGATACAATACAATCTGAAAATCCTTCTCAAAATCTCCCACTCTCTACATCTCTTTGTGATCACGTTTATACATCTACTCACGTAAGCGTAGGTCCTCCCCAATATAACAACATCGACAAAATAAAATGTTTAATCGTGAGCTGACTGAATTAATAACTGTATTCCACATTTTGTAGTGGCTGTTAAGTTACACCATATCATCGTTAATTTATCACTCGCCTGTACAAGCGCTTTACGTAACAATCCCATCAATGGGTAATTTTCACTGGAAATGTCATGAAAGGCATGTTTGAGTGGTCTATATTGTATTCTGGACAGTTGATCAAAAACTCGAAAAAAACAGGGTAAATAACATGATCTAAACAAGAAGCGTTGTTCATTTTAAATAGTATGTGTGGGTTTGGGAATGGCTCATACCAAACAAAACAAATCTGTACTGGGCGTGGATGTCTTTTTTTCTTTTATGCACTTAATATAATTTTCATCAGAAATTGCCCAAATTCATGCGAAAATATTTCATTTCTTCAATTTGTGTATTATAATATTTGATATCGACTCGTTAGTCTGCTTCTTGTCACTAGTTCCAGATCCATGCAGGGCTGAGGGTTATATTAAAATTTTATATAAATTTGTCAATGACAAATGACACGTTGTTCAATTTTAACTGTTCCCTCATTCATTAGAATGATGTAGCTTGCAAATGTCACGCAAAATTAATAACAATTCAGTGAAAACTGCTGGTATTACTAGTTCGTATGTTTTGTCCAATTTGACCCGGACATCGCCAGTGAAATATTTCGAATTTGTAGTGGTCGTATAACCCATGAAATTGGTTATTGACTTGTCCACAACACTGCGGAAAATATACAATGTAACTACAGATTCTAGTAGAGAATCCTTGTTGTTCATCAATATTTACGAAAAGTGTTTGTGGGGATAACCCACACAGCAATATAGCATATGGGCTATAATTAACGTGCGCCATACACATACTCGTAACTTTTGTTTATAATGTCATGAAATGAACATTACCTACAGCTAATTTACATATTTATAAGCAAATAATTTCAATGCAATTTTTCAACACAATTATGAATAGAAAATTTGCTAATTTTTATTCATTTTTATGAAGTACTCAAAAATGGAAATTTCAATAATTATACACGCTATAGCAACCCAAAATTTTAGAACCGAAATGGGCAGATCCTGAAATATTATCATTAATAATGTACAGATACACTAAATGAAACAGTGATACACAACAGATCCACCACTAACTTAATGACAAGGGGTTCTGATTCTGTCCTACAAACTGAGTTAATCAGATCCATCTGACAGACCATTTTTTTGTACCCCGTGATTCAGAGTGATTGTCAAACGAGCTCTTCATATGTCATTTTCGATGTTATTGTTTACAGTACTTATCATTATTACACACTTTTCGAATAAACAGAATGATTTCTCAAGCACATTGAATTACATTTAGAGCAATATCTTCTAATCAAATGATTTATAGAGAAATGTATTGTACTATTGAAAGTGGCTATATTTTTTCCATTTAGTTTTGTGGTTAAAGAGTTCACTTGATAACTTTACCTCCTTCTGTGTATGTTAATAATAATCGCATTTTTATCACCTCAACTTTCATAGAATGTGTGTTCACATTCCAGTTACTATTCTCCAGTTGCTGCTATGTTGTTGTTTTAGGATTGTGTGATGCCATCTTTCGATTCATCTATCAATATATTGTTAGTATCATAAATCAGCTTTGCTATGGTCGTCTCTTTTGTCTTTCTGTTTCCCTTTTCTCTGTTCGGCTATTCAATTCTGTTGGTCAATTTTAACTGTCCCCTCATTCATTAGAATGATGTAGCTTGTAGTTGTCACGCACAATTAATAATAATTCAGTGAAAACGACTGGTATTACTAGTTCGCCATTTTTGTCCAATTTGACACGGACATCGCCAGTGACATATTTCCACATGTTTAGTGGTATTGGAACCTATGAAATTTGTTATTGACTTGACCATAATGTTGTAACGACTTCGGAAGTCTTTAAGTTTTTGACATTGTGAAATACATTCAATGGAGGGGGGCTGAAAACAACTGTTTTTGAAAAGAACATTCTGAAATATAACGACATGTGTTATATATATACACAATGATAATTTTCATAATAACCTATTTGATATATTCACTTGTGACTAAAAGAAGCTGCATTACAAACATGAAGTGTGTTAACGACTCAAGTATGCAAATATGGGTTTAGTTATTTATTAATAACTTCATTATTGTAAAATATTGTATTATTATACATCAAAATCGAAGATTCTTGCAATGTAGAAAATCTTTATTGTAGTGTTGAACATATTTTATGGAAAGTGAAAATATATGTTAAAATATTTAACAAATGTATCAACAGTTTTACGTTTGAGCTTACAGTTTTATGATAAGGGGTCACTTGATGATTGATTATCATACCACGTGTAATGGCTTTGTGTATTCTGTATATGTTTGCATCGGTACATTTAACTACAAATTTATCATTTAATTTAACAACATGTTCGTAACATTGGCATCATATTCTGTCATCATTTTCAAAACAAAATATTCATTTCGACGATTTCTCCTAGTTTTCTGGAAAAGCACGTTGCGTCCTTGTTTCCATGAAAGATCACATTTTTGAATTCTTGCATTGATGCATCCACCATATCTGTTTGTTTTCTGAGCAATATACAATATAACTACATATCCCAGTAGAGAATCCTTGTTGTTCATCAATATTTACAAAAAAAGGTTTGTGGGGATAATCTACACAGCAATATAACATATGGGCTGTCATGTCATGAAATGAAAATTACCTACACCTAATTTGCATATTTAAGCAAATAATGTGATATTCAAATGAAATATTACTGGAATGCATTTTTTCAACACAATTTTGAATAGAACAATTTCGTTATGAAATTTAGCTACTTTTTATTCATTTTTATGAAGTACTCAAAAATGCAATTTCAATAATTATACACACTATAACAACCCAAAACTTTTGAACCAAAATGGGCAGATCAAGAAATATTATCATTGTACTTAACATATACACTTGCTGAAACAGTGATACACGAAAGATCTACCACTAGCTTGCTGATGAGGTATTCTGATTCTGTCCTACACACTGAGTTAATCAGATCCATCATATTCAAATCATTTTTTTTGTGCCACGAGATTCAGTCATTGTCAAATGAGCTCCTCACAAGTCATTTTCGATCTAATTTTTTGAAGTAATTATTATTTTCAAATAAACAAATGATTTCTCAAGCACATTGAGTTAAATTAGTGCAACATCTTCTAATCAGAGGATTTGTAGAAATAATTATTGTACTATTGAATGTGTCCATGTTTTTCCAGTTAATTTTGTGGTAAATGAGTTCACTCAATCACTTTACCTCCTTCTGTGTATGTTAATAATAATCGCATTTTATCACCTCAACTTTCATTGAATGTGTGTTCACATTCCAGTTACTATTCTAAATTTGCTGCTGTGTTGTCTTTTTAGGATTGTGTGATGCCATCTTTCGATTCATCTATCAATATATTGTGAATATCATAAATCAGCTTTGCTATGGTCGTCCCTTTTGTCTTTCTGTTTCCATTTTCTCTGTTCGCCTATTCAATTGACGATTTATAATATTCTAGTGAAAAAATGGCTGGTATGAGAAACTCATTACTCATGGTCAATTTAATCAGGTCATTCAGTGCATGCAAAATATCCTGAAAGTGACTAATTTAATGTGTTATCATCTAGCTGTGAATTAGTCAAACAAATTGTAATTAGGACAATCATTACACATGTATACGTTAATGTATTATATATTGTAAACTATTTTCCAGTTTCTATCATGCCAGCCTTTCACCCATTAATAACTTGTTCTCCAGTTAACTAAATTATTTTGCCCTACTAGTCTCCTTTGTCTCTCTATACTCTCATAATTACAATAGAAAAAGTGTATTTACTCATGATTGCAATATTTTTCCGAGGCTGGGAATGACGAATGTTCACAGGCATCATACTTCAAGTACTTTGGTTGTCAATAATTTTTGTACTTAATATTACTTGATTTATCAGAAACTGTTGTTGGCAGATAGCTGTAAATTGTGTTGACTTGCTGAATTCAGCGTAATGCAGTGTGGATATGCATACATCTAGATTTGTTTTAGCTCCTTTTTCCAACTTCTTAAATATGTTGATGTTTTGTTTCAGGAATAGCGATTTTGGAGAACAATATGTCAACAATGTTAGCATTCATATGAATTGCATTACACCGGATCTTGTGCTGAACTTGACATAATGCAAATGATAATTTAAAGGTATCATTAGAAAATGAACAAATCTAATAGCGGACTACCTAAGGTGTCTATATGCATAGTATCGAAGCAATCAAACTTGCGGTTTTTAACAAGAAGTCGAAAATATCACTTCTCACCAAGTATCAAAGCAATTAGAATTGTAGTTTTAAAGAAAAAGTCGAATAAAAAAAGCTTAGAAAGAACTTCCGTGCGCTTTTTGTTCGAGACATATTAAAAATTCATTCAAATTTACTTGTACTTGAGATACTGGTGGAAAAACTGAAAAAAAAAATAATTATGCAAATAAGGTAATTATTACAAACCGATTTGAGTGTAAACCTAATAAGGTCTGCGCAATGTAACAGACCATCTATGTGCCGAGTTTCATTGAAATGCGATTAGAACAAGCAAATTATGAATCATTCTTTTAATTAGGAAATTAATATGAACAGATTTAAACCCAAATTTAATCAGCCCCGTCCATTGTTCCAGAGCATTTATGTGCCAAGTTTTATTGAAATATGACGATCAGTACTTGATATATTCGTATGAAAGTTGAAAATTGTTTTGGCAAATTATGCAGGCTGGAGCTTACATAGTAGGGGTATTCGAAGCGTGATACTAGACTGCAATCTGGCCTCGTAGAGCCGTGTCACATCCGTGAATCTTCATTGTGAGAAATCTGGTGAGTCATATGAATGGCTAGTTTTGCAGATTTTATAATGTAATTCAGTATTGGACTTTTCGTCCATAGTTTTTTATCAAAGCATGAATGGCCCAATAACGAACCACCAATTTGGCAAGACAAAATCAAATACCAACTATTTTTTGAATATTTCATGAACGAGCTCAAACAGTGACAACTGACGAGGACTTTGGAGCAAGATAAGCATGAGATCATCTTTGCCATGGCAGAACACGCAGTCGGAGTTGGTACGATAGTTGCATGATTTAGAAAAATACGCCGATCGAGATCCCCTCCTAATTTTGGAGTTGGGAAATATTAGCAATTCTTGTAGACAGGTGTAATATTATCCGATAGGAATTGGAGATCACGCCAAATTATGTCTAAATGTTTGGGGTGTTTATGCATTTGGGAGTTCACCTTCTTCCCGTTTATGAAATTGACATTTAAGGTAGAGATGCAGGGTTGGTTCTATTTACTGTAATTGCATGCTGAAAGCGTCTACGTCTTGTCTGTTTTTTTGTAGTTTGCTAGTTGATCGCACTTGAGGTAAGTAATCTCTACCTTAAGCAGAGTATCATCGTTTTCGTAAAATAGCTCTAATGAGTTGTTGTTAGTTGGGTTTAGGTCAGAGTTATGTTCTATGAAGAAATTGTTGATTATTTCTACAAAATCCCGTGTAAGCGATTGCTGTAAGTTGTAAAGTGCTTTCTCAATAACGTGCATTAAATATATTGGCACCATTTGTTTTTCAGTACCATTATACCAATGCTTTTCAGTTAAATAAATCAGGACACCAATAGTGGTTATACCGCCCTCTACAAAGTGTGTAAAAACGAAAGGCTCCTTTCGCAAAAAGAGTAAAAATGAAATTATTATTAAAAATATGGTCTATTGAACAAATTTATTGCTACCATACAATATAATAGATTTGTGCCAAACAAGTGTTTGTGATAGTTAAAACATGAGTGATCAGAGTTCAAGTATATATATCTTTAAACATATTTTAGTCGTAATGCTTTTACGTGACTGCAAAGGTGAACTAGATCTTAACAACAAAGTTTCAATGGAGTATACTACTGTAGTTCTGCTGGTTTCCAGTGGCGACCGTGCCAAAAAAATCAAGGAAAATCTGTTCAATGTGATAAAATTGTTTGGTGAACTGAGACAATAAAAACAATAGAGAATCTTATTTGCTGCTAGTTGATGCAAATGCCTCGAGCGTAGCGGTTACACCAATCAAGTTATAATGTCACCTTTAGTACTAAACTGGGTCTCAAACCAGCTCTTTTTGATGTATTGTACTATGTTACCAATATGAATACCAAGGATGTTGAGCACTTCGCTGTACCATTGTATATTCATGTGAGAGCCTGTTCGACCTTTCCATAGCCCGATTCATAATCTTTTAGACTTTCCATAGTTTATACGTTTAGAAGTAGTTCGATCGCTATTGTATAACTTTGGCCAGAGAGGGCGCAACCTTGCCTTATTCTACGAAGAAATACTATAGGAGCTGTAAGGGAGTTATTTATACGATTTACGTGTGCGTGTGTGCATCTGTGTATATCAATTTAACTTATGAAATGAATTGTCCTTGAAAACTAAATGCCGTTAGATCATTAAACAAGTAGTTTTGGTGTACTCTGTCAAAGGCTTTCTCCTAATCAAGCGCCACAATTCCAAGTAAAGTATTATAGTTATTACCGTACGTGACAATGTCGTGTATGAGACGAATGTTATCAAATATGTGTCGGTGTCGGATCGTATAACTTTGATCAACATGTATTATTTGTCTAAGAGCATTTTTAAGACGAATTGATAATTTCGTTGTGAGGAACTTGTAATCAGCTCGAATAAGTCTGATCGGTTTCCAGTTTTTAAGTAGTGTATTATCACCTATATGATATGATAATGGTAGTACGCCCTCAGTGAGGGAATCTGGGAATTCTTCAAAGAAGCTTTTACCAGCGACAGACCAACATTTTTTGTAGAACTCTGCTGGCAATCCGTCAATGCCAGAAGTTTGACCCTCCTCAAACTCCTCAAACAGTTATTAAGACATCACCCCTTCATGCAGTGACAGTGTCAAGCTGTGGTAGATCTGGTGAACACAGAATAAAATAAGGAATAAAAATGCCTTGTTGAATAAAACACTGTTGTGTTTATCATTATCATTTTCACCACTGTTCTGCCTATCATTATCATTTTCACCACTGTTTTGTTCATCATTATCATTTTACCACTGCTTTGTTTATCAATTTCACCTCTGTTATGTTTATTCATTTTCACCACTGCTTTGTTTATCCTGATCATTGTCACCACTGTTATGTTTATTCATTTTCACCACTGCTTTGTTTATCCTTATCATTTTCTTCACTGTTATGTTTATTCATTTTCACCACTGCTTTGTTTATCTTTATCATTTTCACCACTACTTTGTTTATCTTTATCATATTCACCACTGTTGCTTTTATCACTGTGATTTCCACCACCGTTGTGTTTATTTTTATCATTTAAATTTGTGTTGCGTTTATCATCATCATTTCTACTACTGTTGTGTTTATCATTATCATTTTCATCACTGCTGTTTTTATTATCATGACTTGCTCCACTGTTACATTTATCATTATGATTTTCAATACTGTTGTGTGGTTATTATTTTCATATTCACCACTGTTTTGTTTATTATTATCGTTTTCACCACCGTTCTGTTTATCGTTATCATTTTCAAAACTGTTATGTTTATCCACTGTTGTTTTTATCACTGTGATTTCCAACACTGTTCTGTTTATTGTTATCATTTTCATCTTTGTTGGGTTTATCATCATCATTTTCACCACTGTTCTGTTTGTCATTATGATTGTCACCACTGTTCTGTTTATACTTATCATTTTAACTACTGTTCTGTTTATTGTTACCAATTTCACTTTTGTTGCGTTTATCCTCATCATTTTCACTACTGTTGTGTTTATTTATTTTCACCACTGTTATGTTTATCCGTATCATTTTCACCACTGTCATGTTTATCATTATCATTTTCACCACTGTTGGGTTGATTATTATGATTCTGGAACCCATTTACACAATGAACTACACCGGTATTTGGCTGAAAAAAGGACCACAACGGGGTTACCGCAACTTGGATACTCCGGTTGTAGCTGGTTTATTTAAAAACCCTAACTATTTGGATAAAATGAACAAATTGCTCGAATAATCGACAAAGTTATTAAAAAATCTTGAATACAATGTAACATAACCAGTTAATTGAATAAATGGAACAGGATATACGGAAACAACTATTGCCCATACTAGTATCTAGACTGAAATTGTGCATATTGACGGGTGTACAGTTTAAATGTAACTGATTTCAACCTTCCCTTCCCAGACTTTGTGTTGATAGGGACAATGCCGATGTCAGTAATTCTGTCATATACCACTGAACTTCTCCCATGTATCTTTTGGAATAGGGGTTGGCCACTGATCTGCCCATGGTGCCAGCTGTTGAAATTTATTGACCTGAAGTCGAGAAAGAGAATCTGCCAATTCATTATAATTTCCGGGGATCTGTTTTGCCTTAAACCTGATGTTGCATCTGAGACAACCTAATACCATTCTTCTAACAAGACTCATAATGCCCGTATTTTAACATAATTGCTTGTTTATTATATGCACCACTGCAGCATTGTCTGACCTAAACAAAATTGCCTGGTTAGACATGAGCTCACCCCAGACCTCAATTGCCAGTACAATGGGAAAAAGTTCCAAAAATATTCTGCTGTGTATACAATTATCTGGTCAACTTCCATAAAACCAATGCGAGCCAAATAATGCCCCAAAATCAGTAGATACCGCTGCATCGGTGATCAGCTGGGATGCCAGGTCTTCAGATAACTGACTTATGATGAAGAAAGCTTTTCCATTGAAGTGCAGCAGGAAATCGTGCCGAAGAAGTAGTTCTAATTTAGTACAGTAATTGATACGACGATGATGATGAGGCTGAGTTAAACCCAAAGTCAAATCAATCAGGCACCTTAAAAAGGCTCTGCCCAGGGTGACAACCGTACAAGCAAAATTAAGCGTCTCAACCAGGGACTTGATTTCTTTGCGGGTTGCCTTTTTGCATCCAAGAAACTGATGAACTTGAAATACGCAACGTTGCATTTTTTTTTCAAGTTGGAGACTAGCTTGCATCAAAACAGTGTTTAATTCAATACCCACAAAGCACAAAACAGTAGCAGATTACTCTGTTTTCTCCTTGGCTAATGTGACTCCCAATTCATTACCTAGACTAAAAAAATCATCAAGATCCTTTTTACAGTAATAAAAGTCCCTGTCAACGAACAAAAAATCATCCAAAATATGTAGAACTGCTCTTGCATGCTTTGACTGTCCAGTCATCCATTTCAAAGCACTGCTAAAAGCTTCAAAAATTCAGCAGAATGCTACACACCCCATTGGTAAACATTTATCATAATAGAAAATTTCTTGCCACTTAAAGCCCAGCAAATTATAATAAAATGGTGCCGCTGGGATAATCCTGAATGTAGAGCAAATATCTGTTTTGGCCAAGTAGCAGCCCTGGCCAAATTGTATGATTGCCTGAACCGCATTATCCACTCGTGATTACTTAACTGTAGTTAGTTCGGTGGGATGCCATCATTAATGGAGTTACCCTGTGGTCAAGGCAAATGACGGATCAGTCTGAATTCACCTGGTACCTTCTTTGGAACAACACCCAATGGTGAACAATGACAAATGTAAAAGTTTTTTTTTCGGAAATGGCCCAGCAATCCTTCCTGCAGCTAATTCTTTCTGCAATTTGTTGTCAACAACCCCTGGTTGCTCAACAGCTGATCTAAGATTAGGTGAATCAGACGTTATGTTATCTCCAAAAAATCCAATAAAAAAACCACAACTAAAACTATCAATAAGGTACTGAGCCATAATAGGATCATACCCAGATAACCTTAGTTGTAACTGCTCAATGTTTATTGGGGTGGGTAATCGATCTATAGGGTAAACTGGGGTTGATTGAGCTATATCCATTGCTAGATCCTGTTTGCAAAACCTATTTTATGATTTTGCAATTCAAACCTGGGTGGGATTGTGAGGGTAGTTGCACCCGGAACATGGCTCTCCTCTCTGGTACTTGTAACATTCTCCTTTTGGGAGGAAGCCCTTGGAACGAAAGGACTGAGAACTGTTTTGGAAAGACTGGCGAGGAGATTGTTTTGCTCTCAAATACAACTCAATGTGCAACTGACCCCGAGGTAAGGCTGCCTGTTGACGTAATTTGCGAAAATTTGTTTCATAGTACTTCCAGTCCCCTCTTCCAGTTGCTATTTTCATGACAGTATGCATGTATTTCATAAGACCAGGTGTATCTGAATTAAATTTAGCTGAATAAATTGCTATGAATATTTGAGAAGCAGATGACAATTTTGCAATTGAGTCAATGGGTATCTGTTTTTCAGTAGGAATCAGGCGAAAAGATGGGCTGTCACTCTGAGAAGGGTTCATAACTGATAATGTATACTGTTCCTTTTTATATTTTGACAACAAACTACCCATATCAACAAACTCATTACACCAAATTGTGTTTTTAACTTTGTTTGGCACAGTAGCACCTAATGGAACAGTTACACTTGTAAAATGACTAACTTTCCCTCCTCCCACCTGATCCTGTACAGAATATTGTGGACAGAAACCTGTTATTTCATTACCCGAATCCAGAACAGCATTCGCAACCACTGTTGTAGTAGCTGAGATGCTCATACAAGATGTTGGAGTTGCAATGACCCCAGGTGTGATGTTGGCTTGACTTGCTTGCATCGAGTTTGCTAGGTTGGTAAACGTCTCAATGCCATTGAGTAATACTGAAGTAGACTGTTGAAGAAGTGCTGCTGTTTCTGCAAATGATTGTGATGTGCTTGGTTGAATCACTGGTACACTAGGAGAAGGCTGCGCTGGTGCATCCTGTGTTGATACTGGTGTTGCACCAACATCAGATATGGCTGTTGTTTCCATGGTAACATGCTGCTTGGTGTGTTCTCTCCTCACTGCCATGGTTAGTTTCGTTAATGGTGACACAACTTTTTTCAGTGCGTTACACTTTCTTGCAGGTGCCATGATCTATGATAAAGAGACTAAGCAGCAGCATTACTGTTGCAAAACATGGATATGAATCTGTGCAGAGATGCACAGAAACAAATAATACTATTTAGTGAAAAATAATTTTAAAGAAGACAGAAACTTCATAGAGCAAGATGGCGTCAACTGACTGCTTGTAACTGAGTTAGGATCAAGCAAAAAATTGTAATATTAAAGCAGAAACTCCACACTCATGTAATAGAGATAAGATCAAAAGTCTGCAAAATTTAAAATATAAGCAGAAACTACACGCTCTTGTAATAGAGATAGGATCTACAGTCTGCACAATTTAAAATAAAAAAAAGGAACTCCACACGCATGAAATCGAGATAGGATCAACAGTCTGCAAAATTTAAAATAAAAAAAAGGAACTACACACTCATGTAATAGAAAAAGGATCAAAAGTCTGCAAAATTTTAAACAAAAGCAGAAACTACACACTCATGGAATAAAGATAGGATCAACAGTCTGCAAAATAAAAAATAAAAAAAGAAACTCCACACTCATGTAATCGAGATAGGATCAACAGTCTGCAAAATTTAAAATAAAAAAAAGAAACTCCACACTTATGTAATCGAGATAGGATCAAAAGTCTGCAAAATTTTAAATAAAAGCAAGCCGCAACTCCACATTCATGTAATAGAGATAAGATCAACATTCCGCAAAAATTAAAACAAAAGCAGAAACTCCACACTCATGTAATAGAGATAGGATCAAAAGTCTGCAAAGTCTAAAATAAAAGCAGAAACTCCACACTCATTTAATCGAGATAGGATCAACAGTCTGCAAAATTTAAAGTAAAAGCAGAAACTCAGTCATGTAACAATCTACATTAAGGTAGATATGCAGGTTCGTGGGCAATTGGGAGTGAATTTTTTTGGCTATAGACTGTTAAAATTTTGTAGAATTGTGAAAAGTGGAACATACTCAAAAAGCAATTTTAAAATATAGATAACAGGTGCAAACATTCCCTTGTTTGAATGCTTAGCGAGATTTAGCAAGGCTGTACATAAATAATCAAAAAGTAACATGGTGAAAAAAGTAATGACAGGATCTCCATATTATGCACTATATTTAACTTTTAGCAAAACGAAAACACATTTAAATTTGGAACTGTTACAGCCATTTTAATTATGAGCATTAACAAACTTCTTACTGAGTGAATTGTTATGCGAATTAGCAATTATCTCAGATTCTTTTTAGTGCACATCCCAGAACTTTAAAAAAAATAGCTCCTAGACGCTTTGACCTTTTGTTTTGAAATTTTCACAAATGATTGACAATGTGTTTATCTTCAAAAAGCCGTCGGGGCATTGTTTGTGGTTGAACACTGTTACAACAATCGTACAGACAACTAGCCTGGGTGTTAATCTATGCATAAACTTGAAGTAGTGAAATTTGAGCTGCTGCCCTGCAAAATTGACAACTGGTTGACAGTTTTCAAGACGACACTTTCTTCATAGTAAACATATGTACCCATAAACCAATTTTGTCAGGAAACAGAAGCATAATTTAGCAGCTTTTTTTAAATCACTTTTGACCAAAAAAGCACATTTTTGTGCATATTTTAAACTACAGTGTTCATAAAAAAAATACTAAAAAATTGTTAAAATTCATACAATAAGCTTTCCGAAAATATATATATTTTAAGGGAGGTCATCTTGGTTTCATAATTAACTAATTATAATACTTTTAGGTAAACTTCATCTCTACCCTAAGTAACTACCTAACCACCACAAGTTAAACATTTGCTGACTTCGAAACCTCCATACCTGCAAGAGTGCCCCACGAATACTTCGATAATATCTATAATTACCCAATTTGTTCAAGTGAATGCCATCTGGTAACATTATAGTTAGAGAAGAATTACATAAGCCAATATGCTTCCAAAACATGGCAATGATTTAAAATATCTACCCTAGCATTGTAACTATAAAACTTATGAAATGGTCTCATTCTGTGCATGACATGACTGACAATTACTTGTTTCACTCTGAATTCCCTATGCATTTGAAGAAAGAGGTCTACCATTTTGCATGCGATTTGCACACGAAAATCACACAGATCACTGGACCATAACTCTAAAACAATAATAAACATCCATTTGATTCAAAATTAATGCACAAAGGCCTTGAGTCGCCTTACAAAAAAGTGTCCTAAAAATTTAATAAGAACAGTTGGTTTATTGGCCGTGCACATCCTTAACCTTACACATAATAAAATGGCGTTCGAATTAAACAAATGAACCCGCGGCAGACTACAAATTCAAATCGCTTCTAGGAATGAAATCCAAATGATATACCACACAAATAACCGTCATCCAAATTCTGGATGTATTAAGAAATATACCAGGTGAAGCGGATATCAATAAAAATTAGTATTATTTCAACAATTTACCACACTAAGAAAAACCACTTACATTGTTGTGGTGTCTGCCAAAATGAGGAGTGCTACGAGGTGTGTCATCATCCTTCACACATAAGCACCGTTGGTGGTGCACTATTGCTTCGCAATTCGTTATTTATCAAGATGATTTACCCAATTGTGTGTTTTTTGTTATCATTTTCGCCACTTTTTCTTTTATAATTTTCACGACTGTTGTGTTTATCATTATCATTTTCACGACTGTTGTGTTTATCATTATCATTTTCACCACTGTTGTGTTTGTCATTATGATTTTGACCACTGTTCTGTTTATCACTATGATTTTCAACAATATTGTGTTTATCATTATGATTTTTAACACTGTTGTGTTAATCATTATGATTTTCACCAATGTTGCAATCATCATTATGATTTTCACTACTGTTGTTTTTAGCATTATGATTTGGGTTCTCTAAAAAACCGGAACCGGAACGTGAAATTAAAAATATTTCGTATTACGAGGTATGTAAGAATACCTCTACAGGGTAGTTGCGCGTGAAAAAGGTCAGACGCATTTGTGTCAATATGCCACTTGCGCGTACGCACAAACCAGACTTGCGCGTGTTATTTTTAAACATAACCTGTGCGCAATGTACCAATGTAAGTTGAAAACAACTGAAAGGTGCAAGTCAGGCTCTTTGATACGAATGGATTGAGAGTATAGACATGAATTATTTGACGCAACGAATTGGTTTATTCTTTATTCTAAGTTGCGAGTGATATGTTTATATGGGCTTGATCGTCACCGTTGTAGAGTAATAAATAAGTCAGTATTATACGTCCCTATATATAAGTATCGTCAGTCAAACGTTTTGGAGTTGTCAATGTATTTGTCAACACCGAGAATCTGGTAAAAATCGCAGAGGTGCAAAATAGCTGCCTCCATGGGGCAATGTATTGCAAAAAAATAAATAGGTGAATGATCTCTTCCATAATCATACCAAAAACATGCAGAGATGGTGAATATTGATGCCTTCACCCAACGCACTGGTGTTGAGTTCTCCCAGTGGAAGTTAACAAAGAACATTCAGTTTTTGCGACATAGATTTCGATGAATAATAAATTAATTCTATTTTAAACGTTTTATAAAAATAATAAACTTCGTTTATACATCTGTTTTTAATGAACACCTCTAAAATATAATTGATCACAGTACTAAAATTACCTTCGTGAAAACAGTTTAGTGTGCAGTTTTCGATTTTGAACCCATCGTTAACTAAAACTATACAATTATTGCTACTATGCCAGAGCCTGTGGACACTCTAAGGGGATTATACGATTCTTCTTGAATAAAAAACAGTTTAACCTATTAGTTTGTTGAATAAAAGTAAACACGTGAGTGATCAGAGTTCAAGTATATATATATATATATCTTTAAATGTATTTCAGGCGATATGCTTTAATGCGACTAGAAAGGTGAAAAGGACCTTAACCACCAAATTCAAATGGAGTGTACAGTAGTTCTGCTGGTTTCTAGTGGCGACCGTGTCAAAAACATCGAGGAAAATCTGTTCAATGTGCTGAAATGTTTTGGTGAACTGAGAAGATAAAGACAATAGAAAATCTTAGTTGTTGCTAATTGATTAAATATCACGTCCTTGCAAACGGCTCGAGCGTAGCGGTTACACTAACCAAGTTATAATGTCGCCTTTAGTACTACACTGGGTCTAATCCCAACTCTTTTTGTTGTATTGTGCTATGTTCTCAATATGAATACCAAGGAATTCGAGTCCTTCGCTGTACCATTTCATTTCTTGTAATGAACAAATCAACATCGTCTGCATATGAACAAGGTCAACAATTTCAACTCTGTTTGATTTTGGGATAATAACACCACGAATATTACTTGTTCTAAACTTGTTTAGAAGTGGTTAGATCGCTGTTGTATAAATTTGGTCGAGGAATTTGAGCCGGGGAAAAGGAGGGGGGTTGAATGGACGTTCACATTCCCTCTTCATCTTAGACAGAGTCGAATAAATCAATAAAAATATCAGTGTTAAAATGTTTGCATTTTTGGTTATGGTTGTGACCAAGAGTGTATTTTCACTCGTGGTATTTGACACTTAATTTGATGACCTTTATCATCGTTATTTTAAGTGTTATATTTATTGATATTTTGACCAGTCTATCATTTTCACCACTGTGTTTATCATTATCTTGTTTACCATTGTCTTTATCATTATCATGTTCATCACTGTTGTGTATACAATTATCATGTCCACCTCTGTTGTGTTTATCATTATCTTGTTTACCATTGTATGTATCATCATTTTCAACACTCTTGTGTTCATCATTATCTTGTTTACCATTGGTGTTATCATTATCATGTTCACCACTGTTGTGTTTATCATTATCTTGTTTACCATTGTTGTAATCATTATTATGTTCACCACTGTTGTGTTTATCATTATCTTGTTTACCATTGTTTTTATCATTATAATTTTCAACACTGTTGTGTTGATCATTATCTTGTTTAACATTGTTGTAATCATTATCATGTTCACCACAGTTGTGTTTATCATTATCTTGTTTACCATTGTTTGTATCATTATCATGTTCATCACTGTTGTGTATACAATTATCATGTCCACCGCTGTTGTGGTTATCATTATCTTGTTCACCATTGTTTGTATCATTATCATGTTCGCTACTGTTGTGTTTATCATTATCTTTTTCACTATTTTTTATCGTTATCATTTTCTTGTTTACCACTGTTTGTATCATTATCATGTTCATCACTGTTGTGTATACAATTATCATGTCTACCGCTGTTGTGTTTATCATTATCTTGTTTACCATTGTTTGTATTATTATCATGTTCACTACTGTTATATTTATAATTATCTTGTTCACTATTTTTTATCATTATCATGTCACCACTGTTGTGTTTATCATTATCTTGTTTACCATTGTTTTTATCATTATCATTTTGAACACTGTTGTGTTTATCATTTTCTTGTTTACCATTGTTTGTATCATTATCATGTTCATCACTGTTGTGTTTATAATTATCATGTTCACCGCTCTTGTGTTTATCATTATCGTGTTTACCATTTCTTTATCATTATCATGTTCACCACTGTTGTATTTATCATTATCTTGTTTACCATTGTTTCTATCATTATCATTTTCAATACTGTTGTGTTTATCATTATCTTGTTTACCATTGTTGTAATCATTATCATGTTCACCACAGTTGTGTTTATCATTATCTTGTTTACCATTGTTTGTATCATTATCATGTTCATCACTGTTGTGTATATAATTAGCATTTCCACCGCACTTGTGTTTATCATTATCGTGTTTACCATTTCTTTATCATTATCATGTTCACCACTGTTGTATTTATCATTATCTTGTATACCATTGTTTTTATCATTATCATTTTCACTACTGTTGTATTTATCATTATCTTGTTTGCTATTTCTTTATTACTATTATGTCCACCACTGTTGTGTTCATCAATATCTGGTTTACCATTGTTGTAATCATTATCATGTTCACCACAGTTGTGTTTATCCTTATCTTGTTCACCATTGTTTGTATTATTATCATGTTCACTACTGTTGTATTTATCATTTTCTTGTTTGCTACTTCTTTATTACTATTATGTCCACCGCTGTTGTGTTTATCATTATCTTGTTTACCATTGTTTGTATCATCATTTTCAACACTGTTGTGTTCATCATTATCTTGTTTACCATTGTTTGTATCATTATCTTGTTCATCACTGTTGTGTTTATAATTATCATGTTCACCGCTGTTGTGTTTATCATTATCTTGTGTACCATTGTTTGTATCAGTATCATTTTCAACACTGTTGTGTTTATCATTATCTTGTTTACTATTTCTTTATCATTATCAAGTTCACTATTGTTGTATTTATCATTATCTTGTTTGCTATTTCTTTATCATTATCATGTTCATCACTGTTGTGTTTATTATTATCTTGTTTACCATTGTTTTTATCATTATCATTTTCAACACTGTTGTGTTTATTATTTTCTTGTTTACCATTGTTTGTATCATTATCATGTTCATCACTGTTGTGTTTATAATTATCATGTCCACCGCTGTTGTGTTTAACATTATCTTGTTTACCATTGTTTTTATTAATATCATTTTCAACACTGTTGTGTTCATTATTATTTTGTTTACCAATGTTTTATCATTATCATGTTCACCACTGTTCTGTTTATCATTATCATGTTCACCACTGTTTGTTTCATTATCATGTTCACCACTGTTGTGTTTATCATTACCTTGTACACCATTGTTTTTTATCAATATCATTTTCAACATTGTTGTGTTCATCATTATCTTGTTTACCATTGTTTTTATCATTATCATGTTCACCACTGTTGTGTTTATTATTATCGTGTTCAGCACTGTTGTGTTTATCATTATCTTGTTTACCATTGTTTGTTTCATTATTATGTTCATCACTGTTGTGATTATAATTATCATGTACACCACTGTTGTGTTTATCATTATCTTGTTTACCATTGTTTTTATCAATATCATTTTCAACACTGTTGTGTTTATAATTACCATGTTCACCACTGTTGTGTTTATCATTATCTTGTTTACCTTTGTTTTTATCATTATCATTTTCAACATTTTTATGTTTTTAATTTTATGGCCAATGTGTTATGAATTCATGAGTAAGTTATTCTAGGAATCAATTGCATGTAATCGTGTTAATTAAGCTAATTTTAGCGTTACGTCGCTCAAGACTAAGAAAATTTATCACGCATCACATACTATGCTGTTCGAATAATATAGCATTCCATGACGTAGTTATATTCAAACTGGAGTTCCTACAGTTCATTCAATTTACTCATTAATGATTTCTGTGATCGTATTGGCTAAATTAATGTCTAATTTGTTTCCCAAATATTTTACGTTATCTTTTCTTTCACATGCCTTCTTTTCACTGTAGGCAATTATATTAACTTTTATTTTATACTTGACGAATTCCAGAATTCACTTCTACTCCACCAACAGCGTTGTAATATCTACATAACGTACATACGAGGCATTTAAACTTCTGTCACGCCTACTATTTGCCTCCCTTACCAGGCAAACATGTAATGCCACGTTTGTCATCACTAATATAGCACCATAAATACTAGCTTTCAAATCCACTGAGGTAAATCTGAAATTTGAAAGAAGATACCCTTATTTGACCGATGATCATATACTATACTGAACACTAAAAAGAACCAAAACCATGAATCCAGGTCACCATTGTCTCGATGTAAGAACTGATTGATTTAAACCCATAACCTGACACAGATTCCCAAAATATTCTAATGCTCTGTGCTTCTTTATACTAGCCTTTTTTCAACTTTTTGCCCACTACTAAGGAATAAGCATACATGTAACAACTGGCTCACAAAAAAATGGCAAAAAACAATTCTTACACCATGGCCTCATTTCAACCATTACGCCGTCGAATGTATTAGTATGCTTTTCCCAAATATCACAGGGCAATCACCACAAGTGTAAAAAATGACTGCCTCTTTCTTCAAAGCCACATCTTTACTTACCTAATACCCACTCGTTCAGACATCCAGAATATAGCCAAGCACTTCAAAAACTTTCAGACATGGTGCAGCCACTGAAACGGCTAACATCCAATGTGGTTGATGCCAATGAAACTAGCATACAATTCACAAGGTTTTCATTGGTCACCATTGTATGGCTATGTTCAACCTTGTATCTGTTCCGATTGCATAATTACATTATATATAGTCATTTCTGTGCATAATTTGTGGAACTGTTGTGTGAGAGTACTTGGTCTACTCGAGTAAGTCAAGCCCGACTAATCTTCCACCATGTGTGCCATGACGCCCACTTGTAAAATAATTGCGTGGCAGGTACTGCACGGGCTGCACCTCTCGCACCAAGATGCTGCCATGAGGTCAGTCTGAGCTACAATGTCCGCTTATAGTATTCACTTCTCTCCCTCATACCTGATCTCTTGCATCTATTACCTAGCATTAATTTCATGGTTGGGTTATGCAATCATATAACCAAGTAATAGACCAGACTCTAGCCACAATTAACACCCTGATTGTTTTGTTTTGTTGAAATACATACCTCGCAGGTATTTAGACAATAGAAAAAGTGGGCGATATTTTCGAGAATGACCACGTAATGGGGCGATATTTTGAAGAAATCAAAATCTTGCATGACGAGGATAATTTCTGATAGCCTCGAATTTTTCACTCCGTCGGTACGGTCGTGATCTAATTTCGCAGCAAAGCGTACGAATGATATCACGGCCGTCCGCCGAATAAATATACAAAACTAAACAAAACACAACAAAAACATTTATGAATATTTATTACATCATGGCTGATCATAATTATCACATGGATTTGAAACGAACAATGAAATCAAGCGATTTTAATATAGTAATATTAAAAACAGTTGTTTTTGTGTCTGTTTTCATCGTCTTGGAAACTGAAACGTCTTGATCTTAACAAGACGAGTTGGCACCATTACAAATATTGCCAATTTTCTTCTTCAAGTTCTGGGACGATCGGTTATAGCTACGAACTCCTATTGAAAAAAATGGACAAAGTGCGTTGTCGTACAAGTTTGAGATGCTCCCCCCCCCCACTACACGACAATACAATACAATTGTTTTTTATTCTATTCATGGCCAAGTATCAAAACCTCATCAAAATAGAATCGTTGCCAAGACATTTGAGTATTTCGTTTTTAAAATACGAATGTAACTGGCGGTGCATGAAAGTCTGGAAATTGGGAAGATGATATTGCTTGTAATACGAGTGTATTTACTTTCAACTGAATGATGTCCTGTACGTTCTATAATGAGCTGTTAATCAATACCACTTCATATAGAATAGTAGCTACTGTAGCTAGTAAACTGGTTGGTAAAATTCCCATCTATCCCCACTGCTTCAAATAACTCCAGCACAACCAGTTTCAATGAGTTGTGACCTAGTGGCTGTTTACTGAACCAGATTTTAGACGTATTTTCGAAGGGGTTGCAAATAAAATTCCTTTAAATTCCCCTCTTTCGGGCACAGTGACAAGTATTTCTTATAAATCGTAACACGGCAGCGCACCGGATCAATAACGTGTGCGTAATGCCTTGAGCCCATCTTGGTTAGTTTTAGAAACATTTTCACATACGCCGTTTCACCAGGTGGTTCAAACAATGTTATATTTGAGGTTTATTGAAACGCACTGAGCGATGCTCCATACCAATTCTCAAAGCAATGTTAGTTCCATTTAAAAATAAAATTGTTCGTAGTAGTACACGAGGCGAATAGTCACTTCTACTGAGAATATGCATATAATAGTTATAATAAATAATAAATGATAGTAACTAAGTTATTTGTATCTTTTTGAAATATTTTTGGTTAAAAAAAATAAAACATTTTTTTTGTATTACAGGTCCAATGCCCATTTCCTATGAATGGCTGTATCTCACAGATGAGAAGTGAAAGTATATTTGTATTTTTATACTGAAGGCTGCATTGACAACATTTTATTTCGTAGTTCTTTAACACAAATTTAACTTTCTGACCCTTTCTGGGGATCAATGAATTTGAATTGATGCTTCTGTGCTTTTTCAGGAACTCAATATGCATACTAGTATTTTTTGTAATTGTACTTTTCACAAACTTAGTTTTAAATTGTCTGGATGCTGTATACATGTATTTTATTACAAGGCAGTAAACTTTTTATTTTATTTCAGTGTGCATTTATTGATTGACTGAAAAGTTTGTAATTACTGGTTGAAATTGTTTACTGTTTTGTTGTTTGGAAGTTTTTTGAAGTACTTTGAAACAGTGTCAGAGCGAAGGAAATACAATTTTTGTTCAAATTGTCATAAAAAATGCCGCGAATATATTTTTGGTATTAGTTTTATCTTTTTTTTCTATTTTTCCTTTACTTGTTTTTAAAATTATTTCTGGTACATTTCGTGCAATAAAATACTCTTGTATATCTAATTTTAATTTATGTTGCTATGTGAATGATTGATAGACCCCCCTCCTAATCGCCATATTTGACACAAAATCCTACACAATTCCTATAAGACAAATTCTTGTAGGATTCCTATAATATTTTGACACAAAATCCCATAGGATTCCTGTAGGAAAAATTCTCGTAGGATTCCTATAATATTTTGACACAAAATCCTATAGGATTCATATAAGACAAATTCTTGTAGGATTCCTATAATATTTTGACACAAAAACGTATAAGATTCCTATACGCTAAATTCCAATAAGATTCCTATATATATCCTATATGAATTTGTCCTGTAGGAATCCAATAGGAAAATATGTGTCAAAATATTATAACACTCCTACATGAATTTGTACTATAGGAATACTCTAGGAAACGTTTGTAAAGGGGTGTTGTTGGCAAATTAATGATTGAAAAAATAAATGTGTCATTAAGGTGTATACGGATTAATGCATTCAACTTTATGCAAACAGTATTAACAAAATTGAGTGCAAAGTATGGATTCGTTACTTTTATGCAAATTAGACAATCACCGAAAGTGACGTAATTCAATGCATAATGAGATGATATATCTACAGAAAATAGTTGTATGTCAAGCACCCGGTTGTGGAAGAATTAGTTACCAATCTAAAGATACAAACGGAAATCATGTGCTGTATTAAATACATTGTGGCCGAATAGGTTTTGATACTCCGCATTTGATGGACGATGGTTGTAGTTGCAATCACATCCCAGCATTCTCACATGTGATATAAACATTTTCCCCGTAAACTGTTTAATTTAAAACACTTCAGGAAGCAACAATTGCCAATGCTGTTTCATCAAAAAATCACCAGACTAAAAATGTTTTGCAAAACGTTAATATATACGGCACATAAGAGTGCTCATAAGATTCATAAGATTAGCTAAAACACTTTTCATCCAAATTGTTCCATCTTGAAGCACTTCCTAAAACACACATGCAATGTTTTGAGGTAACCGTATAACACTCGGCTATGCATGTTTCATAAAAGTTCAAATGAGTAACTAAATAAAACACTTTTTTTCCAAATTGTTTTATTTTGAAATACTTCACAAAATAACCACACAAGCAATGTTTCATAAGTATTTATGTATAAGACATGAACACAAATTCATATGAGTAACTAAAACACTTATTTTTCAAATTGTTTTATTTTGAAATACTTCACAAAATAACCACACACGCAATGTTTCATAAGTATTTATGTATAAGACGTGTACACAAATTCATATGAGTAACTAAAACACTTTTCTTCCAAACTGTTTTATTATGAATTACTTCAAGAAACAACAACACATGCAATGTTTCAACCTAAAACACCCGACTACATAAGTGTTCATATAAAGGATGCCGGGTGGGATTAAACACGTACGGTGTTGTTAGTCATGCTCGAGTTAGTAAGTTGGATGACGCAGCGCTAGACAGATTCGTTAGATTTGTTTAGACGAGCTTCTCCAAGTTCCTGATAATACATAACCATTCAACTGTTATCTAGAAGTTTAAATATTACAATAAATACAATATGAAAACAAATACTGAACAATATTTAATTTGCTCATTCTTTGCAAAAGATTTTGAGATAACTTTTGTATACGGTGTTCGCGATGAACACCATTATATGTTGCTTGTTCGAGTAACTGATAACTTGTGTCTCGCGCAAACAGGATTCAACAGGAAAATTCAGTTTAATTCGTGTTTAATTGTAAGTGGTCATATTTCCGTTTTCACATTACATTTGCGTTACTTCATAAAAAAAACATTTTATATAAAATACTTATTGAAATATCGCATTGCTTGAAACAATAATGATAATAATTAAATATAAGTCACTGGATTTTTATAATATTATACTTTTCGGATTTTAATTTTTATTTGTTAATATGGATTATTGTTGGTTCAATGTCCTCGTCTTCTTTGCCAGTAAAATTCTGGTTAGGTATATATAGTTTTAAAATACCACACTTTCCGTTTTAAGGATGATTTTAAAAGTGGTGAAGATAAGAAATCAATTTCAATCAATAATAAATCAATCAAAATAACCAACCAATAACTATTTAAATGATAATGAAAGACAAATGAAATAGAATGGATGTAGTACATATGTGCAGATTCAATGTGTATATTTATTTTCTAAGAATCATGTTTAATTCATTATTTTTGATTTGCTCCACTTTTGTTGTGTTTTTTCCCAGAAACATGACGTAACCACAGAGACTGCATTCGAGACAACGATACTAAGAAATTGGGAACTTTCATTTATTTCAATGATGAAATCGTAAAGATGGTATTATTCATCCGTGTCAATGATCACAATTATTAGGTATTCTATCTTCAGTTAACAAAATGTTTGAATTTCAGTAAACACACTTATTCAGCTGTACATAAGTCGTAGACACTTCTTCGTGGGATTGATGTTATTTTTTACAACTATATATTTCTGTTCTTTTAATGTTATACTCAAACCTATCTTATTAATGTTTATATAAGCTATGGGCCAGGATAGGCTATCGTGTATCCCCCAACAACTATACCATGCCATATTGTTTTAACCGTTTGGGTCTACTCAATATGAAACAAAGTGGTAACAGTGAATTAACTGGGACTCACTATTCATTTTCCACATATTGTGGATGGTACCCCCGAAATAGTCATATTTCTGCCGTTGTCACAATACAAATAGCAAACCATATCACCATGACTACTATGATGTATAAATAAGTATATTAATTGTTGGTGAAGTTGAGGTATAATATCAGTTGATTATAATGGAATGTTAAAATGTTACATTTTATGTCAAAATGTGCATAACGGTGGCCATTTTGAATATTTAATATCGGTATATTTTCACACATCAATATTATCATGTGTAATACATGTAATTATAGGTTTGTTTGATCAAGGAATTCAGTGTTACTATTTGTAAGTTCATCAAATTAGCCAGTATTCAGATAAACACACTAAATGAACATTTTTATAACATAATTCCATAGACGTTCAACTTGATATAACATGCAACTATCTGTCGATGTTCATTTTACTGCCACAAGTAAAATTGGACGATTATGAGACCTTTGACAGAATTCAGAGAAGATGTGACCAACTATTTCGATTTTGGTGACACAATTTAATTATCTGGTGAAACATGGATGTTTGAAGATTAGTCGGCAAAATATGACATAATGCTTTTAATACATGTATCATTGTTCAGGAATTATCAATAACATTTTATAAACACTGGCCAATTTGTGACACAATTTTTAAAAGATAATATCTTTATAGTACCAACACAGTATATAGTCGTAAAAATTAAATGTACAATTCTAGTTACACGATATAATCAATTTTAACTGTGTATTCGAATTTTTGTATTTGAAATGACAATAGTCCCTGAAGCAAAGATAACAATTATACAATACGAATGTTTTGTTGGATATTCTTTTGTCTGTTGCATTCCAACCTATTAACTGGACAATTAAACCAAACCCCAAGTGATTTCAACTAAGATCCAAGGGTGCACAAATTCCCCTATGTTTCCCAAGTTGAACTATTATCAAATAATATATTTTACGTTCATTTAAAATACTTGTAAATAAATCTATAATATGGCCATAAACATATAAATGAATTTACACAACTCAAATATATAAAGTGACATTACAAGGATATGTATGTTCTAAGTACATGAAATAATAGGGTCTACTTATCAAACAAGTGTCAAGTATACTCCTGCTGGTCCGAATGGCGTACGAGTCTTCACCGTGTGGCCGGTCTTTGTTGTATCACGTACGTTGTATATTGTATTACGTACATGTACGGACTTCGGGTGGCACTGACAAATTTCGCGGATCGCTGGAACGACCTGAAACAGAAGACACCTAAAAACAAGCTTCGAATTCAAAAAGGAAACAAGATGAACATAAACGAAACTACCCACATCGACATCAAACCAAAAGGTGAGCAAAATTGTCAGCTTTCTTATGCAAAGCTATGGAGATTCAAAAACGCCACCAACGGCCAAAACCACATTTAACCAGACACCAGTTGATTTTAATCTTTTTAATATTCCATATTTCATATTTAATTCATGCCTTACATAACACAAGGAATATATAACTGGCTTACTCAGGCAAAATAAAATTATCAAAAAAACACTTTTGAAGATGCCGCCTGTAAAAATGATGTACCATACTTGTTTATAATTAGTTAGGTTACATCCAAAGTTACAGTTTGACATGTTTGGGCAAATAATGAGAAATGTATAATGCAATATGCTACCACAGTCTTATATTACCGACGAGGTTCACGACTCTCACGAATCAGAGTAGTTCGTATTTGCAATGGACCATAAATGAGTTGACTTGTACATATATCGTCTGAACAATATTCAACTTTTGAAAGTAGTCAAATAGAAATGAACTATAAGGGCACATGATTATGTATGGTAATAATACAGATATGCATATTAATGATGTCATCTGATATATTATGTTTAATACCATTCTTATAGCATCAACTACATGTCCTTATCAGCAACAGTATTTGATTTATTTCTTCAACTATGCTAGAAATATTGCAGATATGCAGACTAATGACATAACCTAAAACATATTTTTTGATCTTATTTTTTAATGTTTTATGTATTTTCTATTGAGTATAAATGGGCGAAATCCCACACGAATTAATACCAATCAACTCTTCCAGAACCGTTTTCAAAAACATCCAAATGACATGAAAAAAACCCCCACAAATTTACAAAAATGTACCATCACACACACACGAGTTAGACTGTGCTGTGCTAGATGACACATGTAAAATGTCACGTCGATTGAACAAACAGATAACGAGCAACTGGTTAATTACAAATAAAAACCTTAAAAGCATAGACGGCAATATTATTTCTTGCTCAATTCAGAACATTCCACGCCAGGTGATCCCGTTACCAAATGTGAATATTCTAACTTATGTTATCAATAGGAGGTTATATATGAAACAGTTTCTATTGATTATATAAATACATAACTACAATACATCCACCATTGGCTAACCTTAATCTATGCAAACATATCTACATATCTACAATACAGCAACTCCAAATACGTATGATCTTGTGTATACATTAAAGCCCTTTATTTAATTAAACCCAAATTAAATAGCAACTGTATAGGGTCACGTTTTATTTGACCATAATATTTATTCTATGTTATATAAATAATAAAGGGACACAAGGACGTCTGCATGCGTGTGTAGTACTAATGTTGGAACGATTTCAATTTAATTTTACACCGACTTGTGACGACAGGACCTACATTAAGACGACCCTCACTATTTTTTTAATATAATACAATATAATACACAAAATTACATATCTTTCTTTTCTGAATATAAACAACAAATTATTTTGCCTTCTATGGCAATATCGAATATGGCAATGCATGTCTTCATTATCTCAAATAAAGGAGTAGCATGCAAAATATAGTAACAAAGGTTGTGATATTGCCTAAGCCAGTTAGCTGGTATAATTTGATTTGTTTTATTTTATTTTATTTTAATAAATACAAATATAATACTATACGTATTTTTGTTCAGCTGGCACCACTGCCGCCATAGCAGCAAGGCAGTGCCGGGCGCGAGGATATGGCTGACCACAAACACGGACGATTACAATTCCACCCTCTCCTCATGATGGCCCTCGCGTTCATATTCAGTCACATCGCCGAGCCCGACGCCGCTCCAGCAACCGGGACAACGGCGCTGGGAAAACAGCCTGATGCCACACAATAAAATATCAATTAAAAAAAATATTTATAATAATAAATAACCTTACCCATTTGGGTACTCTATTTTTACGTTGTTACACTTTTATATGCATTTAACAATTTCTTTTAAAATTCTATTATGTGTTATATTGTTAATATGATATAACTCGTCAACAAAGTATATTTTAATATTCTTTTGTTTAAATATTCGTGCCTTGTATATTGCAAAAGCAGCTACTGATATGATAGATTAAATAGATCTGACACATGCCAATCGTTTTCGAATCCAAGAATAATATGTCTAAACTCTATGGTGTATATGTTTTTTTAAATATGATTTTTACAATTGAATACTAAAAACGTTTTACTATGTTACAATACAAAATATAATGTTTACAATTGTCTGTACTAGAGAAGGAATGTGGAATCTTGTTGTACAGCAACATGTAATTAAAGTGTGCATGGCATCTGTTTTACTTTTATATTCCAAGTTTTTGACCAGTTTGTATTAAAGTATCCCATGTTACTTTCAGATTACATGAGCATAGGATTTGTGCGTATATTTTTACAAAATAAAAATCATTACTATTTAATTTGCGTGTTCTGTTTTTATTGTTGCTTTCAATTTTATTTGTTTTTATAATGTCAAACCATTGCAGTGTAATTGTACTTTTTAATTCACTGTATTGTATAATCTATTTCCTTATATTTGCAAGTTTATTTATTAGGGGAACCACTTATATACATCTTATATATATCTTGAAATACTTCATTAATACAAATGAGTCAAGAACTGGTCCACTCTTTATAAAATAACGATTTCCCCCTACTTTATTACTATTTATTACCCCCACAGTATTTGTTTGCTAATAGTTTCAAAATTTCGTTCTAGATGTTCATTTGTCTCAATTAATTCATGCTAGCTATTCAATATTGCCCGATAAAATTCTGGTAGAGTTTGTGTTATGTCCTGTCTAAATTGTATTTGAAAACCAGATTACAGCCCCAAAGTCATGGAAATATTGCTCAGTGATAGTAGCCCACGTTTCGTTTATCTCTTTACTAAACCTATCTATCCGGATGCATTGCAGTGCCTTTGTCACTGCCTCGACATCCATCATTTGTAGTCCCCCTTTTTCAAAAGTATTTCCCTTTTACTTTTCCTCACGATCCTCACTATTTTCATAATTTATATCATTATTTATCATATTTAAGTCAAGTCTGCACTAATATCTGATCTTTTTGCCTCCACATATAGACCAGGGATTCACACCTAATAGAGTTGTATCATGTTATTTAAGAGGAATTCAGCTTTGCAGCTACAAAACAAGAAGGTATATATGTTGTTCAACTGTCCCAATACCTTAACCGGCAGCATCATGGAAACTGTATGAAAAGCTTTCCGCCATAAATCTGTAGCCGGTTGTTGAATCCCGGTCTAGTTATTTGAAATTGTAATGAAAAAAAAGGAATATGTTCAAACAGATTATCATGCAAAGTACCTAATTACTATACACGGATTTATACCAGCCAGAAGCTATTGAGATACTGAAGGAACAACATTTTACACGTCGAGCTTTAATACAGGAAGACGACACACCATTAAGAACATTCATTTGATCAAATTTTGATATTGATAGATTTGAACTCAACTCTACTTAAACTCAGTTAAAGTGGAACTCAGCATAGGATTGCATAGAGAATTTAAATTATTTAAAAATAAACATATGTGTCTTGTTCACACCATGCACCATGCGTAATATATGCCATACAGGGCAGCTATGCAGTCTAAACCCACTTCAGGTTCACAGATATTTGACTGTTCTGGCTGTTGACTTATCCAAGTATTCAGTTCATTATTTTAATAATAGGGTTGTATCTTCATTTTCTTGACACCAATATCACCAGAAAAAGTGTTAATCTCGTAATATCAATAGATTACCTAACCTTATAAATGGCTAAATTGAATTCCTTGACTAAATAAAACATATAATTACATGTTTTACACATGATATTATTTGCATGTGTTAAATATTAAGCCTTTTGCTCATTAAATATTCAAAATGGCCACCGTTATTCAAACATTTTGACGTTTCATTATATGATATTATACCTCAATTTCACCAGCAATTACTATACTTGCCACTTATTTATACATCATAGTAGTCATGGTGATATAGTTTGCTATTTGTGTGGTGAAAGATGACAGGCAGAAATATAACTTTTCGAAGGTATCATCCAAAATTTTTGGAAAATGAATAGTTAGTCCCAGTTTATTCACTGTTACAATTTGATTTCATACCGAGTAGACCCCAGTAGTTACAAAAAATGTGGTATGGTAGAGTTGTGGGGGATGCACGAAACCCTACCCTGACCCATGGCCTAATAATTAGGGATAAATACTTACTTGATTATGTGATTTGTTTTTTGATCATGAAACGCATTGTTTGATATATTTTGCACAATAACACTTTTCAAAATGATGATAATGATTTTTGCCATTTTAGCAGTGGAAATACATTTTAAAATGTGTCTTTGTTACAATCGCTTGTTTCAGTTTGCATTTTGTTTGAAATCACTTTTCAACGTGTTGTGATAGTAAACACTGTCCTCTGTTGATACACATTTCTACGTGTCGATATTATAAATACTTGTCCAGTAAAAGCACTTTTAAAAGTGTTGCGAAAATAAATAATTGTCAATACATGTTTCTCGTGGAAACACTTTACAACATATGTGTCTAATGAAATCACATTTAAAAGTGTTGTAATAATAATCACTTTTCAATACACGTTTCTTGTAGAAACACTTAACATAATGTGGTATGTGAAAAAACGTCCCTGAAATGTTGCAATAAAAAGTGTTTTCATCATATACACTTTTGGGAATTATGCAGATTATAAACACTTTTTGTGTTTTTACTGTGGTGACAGTGTACATAGTTTGTCACTAACACAAACTTCACTGAAACATTCTTGTTTATAACAATCTGTTACGTCGAGTCTATAGGAAAATAACATATTTTTTAAATTCATGTTGCCCATGTACATTAATTTATGCGCTTGTGTCGCAATTCTTGATTCCGGCAGTTCAGATAAGGCGTGACCAATGTTTTATACATTTATCTATACATCTTACACAGTCTCTGATTGGCTGCTGAGTTGGAATGAAAATTTTTGGTTAATTAATGTCACAAAATTTACATTGAAATGTGAACAGGAATAACATTGCCTTTCTGTGCTTGCGATGATAAATTACGAATAGCTTTCTACCAGGTATATCTATATGATATCATTAAACTAAGATATTTGTAAGCGTTTACCAATACATTCTGACGTGCGTTATTGTAAACAATGCGGGTTTCGTCTATCAGGGTTGTTATAGGTGGGTGGCTCATCAGGTTGAATATACAGGAAGTGGTTGTAACGGGGAATGTGTCGCCCCATAGCATTGTCATGACAACATCAATGCAACAATGGTGACATTTTGCCCTCCTTTGCGAAACACAGTAATTTTAGTTATCGCCAGGTTAACTTTTAATTTTCATTTGATAGAAAAACTTGGTAAAATATTAATTACTGAAACAAAATACATCACAACATCTTCGCAGAAAAGGTGGTGTTTTATTAGGGAACAGAAAAATAACACAAAAGCACCCAGGCCAAAGCAATGCGACTGGCAAAAAGATGTAATGTGTTGTATGTATATGTTTGTTATGGGTGTGTAAATTGTGTATGTGTTGAACACACAGGCTATAGACATTGGGTCAATGACCAAAAACCTAAACTTGCAGGTGTGTGTACACAAAGGCAGGTGATGCCACTAAGAAAGGGATGTGAATTACCCTTTTGTGAAAGGCAGTGACCGGGCAAATAAAAAAAAATCATGTTGCTGATGGATTTTTGACCACTGGATGTCCTTGCATTTGTGATGCGCCATGGGTACAATGTTAGACTTTTGAAGTAATGAAAAAAACAAGCCCATACAGCTATATAAAACTCGTGTTTAAAGTCCAAGTACTATAACATTGATAATAAATGTTCTAGTAAAATTGTAAGTTTCTGATGCGGCATAGTCCCTGTAGGGTAAGTTTGCCGTCGATGCTGTGAGAACTGTCATTACAAAAATCTAAAAGCTTGAGCCTTAAATTGATAACAGATACATAATTTCTGATTGATTTTGTGCTTTTGAATGAATGTGAAATCACGATGTATATGTATATATACGTAATGCTAATTCTGCAGCCGGGAATGGATTGAGTCCTAGATTGGTGCATCAAGGAAGGTATGAATTTAGTTAGTTGTGCATGTTTCTGTAAGTTCCTGGGCGGAATACTGACTGAATAGATTTAACTTCAGCTTTCATTTTCTCTGAAAAAATCAAATGTTATGGTTAATTATGAAGCCAGTCACCACAACCAGTAAGGCATTCATCCGTATCGACTCGCATATCTGGTGATGGTAACAGTGTTTCTGGAGTTATGCTGACTCCATTGTAACAACGCAGGAATGCAATCGACCATAATATACAGAGTTTAATATGATGATGCTTCTTGTTGTTCTTACGGCAGAGTACCAACGTGCAACACAGGAATAGCCGTGCGGGATGTATACAGTATGCTATAAATGCCAGCTTGCCAATGAGTGACTAAAGCTGTCATTTGCTGCATTTCCTTGAGTGAAAACACTGATAATAGCCCTATTGCTTCACTGAGTGTTTGCTCTGGAATACTTACTTGCATCTTTATTGTGTCAAATTGTTTTCCCAGAAATGCTAGCAGGAGGTTGGTGGGCAGCATTTTGATTCTAGTGTTGTGCTGCTATGTAAAACAACGGTGTTGGCATCCATCTAGGGAATACTATAGTATCTATAGTTTGCTCTTCAATGGTGTTGTTCAACGCGAGGAAGCGATTGTGAGGTGATGTATTTGTGTGGTTTTGGGAGAGCAAGTCCAAATTGTCGCTGTAAACCAGCAACTGAATCTGAAAACATAACAACGTCGTCTGCTTATAGGCGTGCAAACAAATCAAATATTCCCATGGCCCATTATAATCTGCATTCAAAGCCATTCTATATAATTCGTCAATAAATAAGGAGAAGAAAATTTACCCTGTCTCACACCAATACCACAGTTAAAATATTCAGTACCACTATCAATTTTTAAACTTCACAATACATTAACTTGACAATTGCTAGCATTGCTTTCCCGTAATGCATATATTGCGATACAGAGTCAAAAGCTATGGGAAAATCAACAACAATGCAATAAAACTTTTCCCATTTTTTGAAGGAATGACAAATAGAATGAATAAAGTTTATGCAGCAGAAAATGCTTTGCGGCAGCTTGCTTGCTTGCCCCAGTATCATCTACCATTTTCATAATCTATATTTCAAAATACTGCAGAAAATGTTACCAAATACATCCAAGAAAGTAATTCATCTATAATGATTTGGTTCTGATTTTGATTCTTTTTTTTAATATCGGAATAATTATACCACGAGACCAGCATTTGATGAAGTTTTTCGAATTAAAAATGAGATATCAAAAAAAAACACTGCAGGAATGCCATCTGGACCAGTCACTTTACCATATTAAATAATTTAAGTCTGGACATAACATTATATGAGAAAAAATTAATAAGGTTGATCACATCGTTTCACCGTCATAAATGTACATAGACCTTATTAGAAATACCATAACCATACCATGAACCGCTTCTGCTGATGGCTCTTCCGGCTTTAATTATTATTACAATATGTGATCTACAATTTTTCAGCTGAAATAGTGTTGAAGTAATAATCATTTATCAGTGTTATATTCACAATGGCGAACCGTGCCCCATCTGGCATTGGCAAAGAATCCTTAATAATTCACTGAAAATTTGTTATACGGCATTTCTTCTAAAATGTAATATGAGTCCATATCTTTTCGATACAGGCAAAATAACAACCTCTACGACAGAGCTAATTACACTAATCTTAAGTTTCTTACATGGCATAAGTCAATGCCCATGCATTCCGTCCCTCATTCAATTCCATAAACACGTTGAGACATTATGTATCCGGTTTAGTGATATTTATTAATATCTAAACAAGTTATACCCTACACACCGAATAATTTATAGAAGTTACTTTGTGAAATATCTTGACAATATTATAATTATAAATAAAGTACTAAAATACTAAAACAAACTCAAAAAGGTGGATGGAATACTTTATTGCACCAATGAGTTTTCCCTTTATAGTTTGTAAGAAAATACCTTAACATTGAAATCATGCAGTGCAAAATATTTCAAAGAAATATAAAGTTAACTTTGAGGAATAAGTTTGCCAGGTAATGTCAGGGAATAGTCCATATTTAGTGTGACACTGTATTCTTTGTATTATTTTCAGGTACGGAAACAATTTCAATATAACTTACGACATATATCAGCTGGGAGAGTTCCAACACTACCACCAAGGTCCAGATTACGCGAACTCCACGCAAAAACGTTTCCTTCTGTCTCACCATTACACTCAGTTGCCAGTTTGCCTATTTTGGCATCAGTCAGAATTCTGCTCCACATATTGAAGTATGCAAGCTCTCCTTTTAATGCTTGGTTAGAGTCATAGCCACCACGTAAGTTGTCTTGCTCCTGACCAAGGGTCATTACACCACCTCCTCGGATGGCATTACTTCTCTGGAGCCCCGATCCGGATGCCGCCAAAGCACCATCATCATAGATATTCCACAGTCCTCCACTAGATGACCAAGTGACACACACGTGATGCCAATCATTGTCATTCACAGCAATACCACTTTTGCTACCACCTTCTCCTCGTACATAAATTCTCAAATTACTGGTATCAAAAAGCAACAACTCGTTGAACTCCCCACTGATAGCATAGGATATTGGTGTTCCGTCGTTGGTAGCTATAGTTTTTAACCACAAACAAGCTGACACATCTGTGAGTTCGGGGATAGATGTGGTAATAGCCACATCGGAAGATTCATCAACAACCAACTTCTCATCACCCTTCCACTGAACTGAAAGTCAATTGTATTCAAAGAGTTTGCTAATGTGTTAAACATATGCTATTGGTGAGATATAATATCTGTAACTCAAAAAGGTGGAGAGAATACTCTATTGCACCATTGAGTTTCCCCTTTATTGTTTGTACGAATATACCTTAGCATTGAAATCTTGTTGTGAACAATAGTTCTAACTCGAAATATAAAGCTAACTTTGTTGAATAATTCTGTCAGGTAATTTCGGGGAAAGGTCGATATTTAGTATGACACTGTATTCGTTGTATATCTTCTAGAACATACATTGCTAAAATTCGCAGACAGACAACAATTTCAATATAACTTACCACATATATCAGCTGGGAGAGTTCCAACATTACCACCAAGGTCCAGATTACCCGAACTCCACGCAAAAACGTTCCCTTCTGTCTCGCCATTACACTCTGTTGCCAGTTTGCCTATTTCGGCATCAGTCAGAATTCTGTTCCACATATTGAAGTATGCAAGCTCTCCTTTTAATGCTTGGTTAGAGTCATAGCCACCACGTAAGTTGTCTTGTTCCTGTCCAAGGGTCATTACACCACCTCCTCGGATGGCATTACCACTTTGGAGCCCCGATCCGGATGCCGCCAAAGCACCATCATCATAGATATTCCACAGTCCTCCACTAGATGACCAAGTGACACACACGTGATGCCAATCATTGTCAATCACAGCAATACCACTTTTGCTACCACCTTCTCCTCGTACATAAATTCTCAAATTACTGGTATCAAAAAGCAACAACTCGTTGAACTCCCCACTGATAGCATAGGATATTGGTGTTCCGTCGTTGGTAGCTTTAGTTTTCAACCACAAACAAGTTGACACATCTGTGAGTTCGGGGATAGGTGTGGTAATAGCCACATCGGAAGATTCATCAACAACCAACTTCTCATCACCCTTCCACTGAACTGAAAGTCAATTGTATTCAAAGAGTTTGCTAATGTGTTAAACATATGCTATTGGTGATATATAATATCTGTAACTCAAAAAAAGGTGGAGAGAATACTCTATTGCACCATTGAGTTTCCCCTTTATTGTTTGTAAGAATATACTTTAGCATTGAAATCTTGCTGTGAACAATAGTTCTAACTCGAAATATAAAGCTAATTTTGTTGAATAATTCTGTCAGGTAATTTCGGAGAAAGGTAGATATTTAGTATGACACTGTATTCGTTGTATATATTCTAGAACATACATTGCTAAAATTCGCAGACAGACAACAATTTCAATATAACTTACCACATATATCAGCTGGTAGAGTTCCAACACTACCACCAAGATCCAGATTACCCGAACTCCACGCAAAAGCGTTTCCTTCTGTCTCGCCATTACACTCTGTTGCCAGTTTGCCTATTTCGGCATCAGTCAGAATTCTGCTCCACATATTGAAGTATGCAAGCTCTCCTTTTAATGCTTGGTTAGAGTCATAGCCACCACGTAGATTGTCTTGTTCTTGTCCAAGGGTCATTACACCACCTCCTCGGATGGCTTTACCACTCTGGAGACCCGATCCGGATGCCGCCAAAGCACCATCATCATATATATTCCACAGTCCTCCACTAGATGACCACGTGCCACACACGTGATGCCAATCATTGTCATTCACAGCAATACCACTTTTGCTACCACCTTCTCCTCGTACATAAATTCTCAAATTACTGGTATCAAAAAGCAACAACTCGTTGAACTCCCCACTGATAGCATAGGATATTGGTGTTCCGTCGTTGGTAGCTATAGTTTTTAACCACAAACAAGCTGACACATCTGTGAGTTCGGTGATAGGTGTGGTAATAGCCACATTGGAAGATTCATCAACAACCAACTTCTCATCACCCTTCCACTGAACTGAAAGTCAATTGTATTCAAAGAGTTTTCTAATGTGTTAAACATATGCTATTGGTGAGATATAATATCTGTAACTCAAAAAAGGTGGAGAGAATACTCTATTGCACCATTGAGTTTCCCCTTTATTGTTTGTACGAATATACCTTAGCATTGAAATCTTGCTGTGAACAATAGTTCTAACTCGAAATATAAAGCTAACTTTGTTGAATAATTCTGTCAGGTAATTCCGGAGAAAGGTAGATATTTAGTATGACACTGTATTCGTTGTATATATTCTAGAATATACATAGTTAAAATTCACAGACAGACAACAATTTCAATATAACTTACCACATATATCAGCTGGGAGAGTTCCAACATTACCACCAAGGTCCAGATTACCCGAACTCCACGCAAAAACGTTCCCTTCTGTCTCGCCATTACACTCTGTTGCCAGTTTGCCTATTTCGGCATCAGTCAGAATTCTGCTCCACATATTGAAGTATGCAAGCTCTCCTTTTAATGCTTGGTTAGAGTCATAGCCACCACGTAGATTGTCTTGTTCTTGTCCAAGGGTCATTACACCACCTCCTCGGATGGCATTACCACTCTGGAGCCCCGATCCGGATGCCGCCAAAGCACCATCATCATAGATATTCCACAGTCCTCCACTAGATGACCACGTGCCACACACGTGATGCCAATCATTGTCATTCACAGCAATACCACTTTTGCTACCACCTTCTCCTCGTACATAAATTCTCAAATTACTGGTATCAAAAAGCAACAACTCGTTGAACTCCCCACTGATAGCATAGGATATTGGTGTTCCGTCGTTGGTAGCTATAGTTTTTAACCACAAACAAGCTGACACATCTGTGAGTTCGGGGATAGGTGTGGTAATAGCCACATCGGAAGATTCATCAACAACCAACTTCTCATCACCCTTCTACTGAACTGAAAGTCAATTGTATTCAAAGAGTTTTCTAATGTGTTAAACATATGCTATTGGTGAGATATAATATCTGTAACTCAAAAAAGGTGGAGAGAATACTCTATTGCACCATTGAGTTTCCCCTTTATTGTTTGTAAGAATATACCTTAGCATTGAAATCTTGCTGTGAACAATAGTTCTAACTCGAAATATAAAGCTAACTTTGTTGAATAATTCTGCCAGGTAATTTCGGGGAAAGGTCGATATTTAGTATGACACTGTATTCGTTGTATATCTTCTAGCACATGCATTGCTAAAATTCACAAACAGACAACAATTTCAATATAACTTACCACATATATCAGCTGGGAGAGTTCCAACATTACCACCAAGGTCCAGATTACCCGAACTCCACGCAAAAACGTTCCCTTCTGTCTCGCCATTACACTCTGTTGCCAGTTTGCCTATTTCGGCATCAGTCAGAATTCTGTTCCACATATTGAAGTATGCAAGCTCTCCTTTTAATGCTTGGTTAGAGTCATAGCCACCACGTAAGTTGTCTTGTTCCTGTCCAAGGGTCATTACACCACCTCCTCGGATGGCATTACCACTCTGGAGCCCCGATCCGGATGCCGCCAAAGCACCATCATCATAGATATTCCACAGTCCTCCACTAGATGACCAAGTGACACACACGTGATGCCAATCATTGTCATTCACAGCAATACCACTTTTGCTACCACCTTCTCCTCGTACATAAATTCTCAAATTACTGGTATCGAAAAGCAACAACTCGTTGAACTCCCCACTGATAGCATAGGATATTGGTGTTCCGTCGTTGGTAGCTTTAGTTTTCAACCACAAACAAGCTGACACATCTGTGAGTTCGGAGATAGGTGTGGTAATAGCCACATCGGAAGATTCATCAACAACTAACTTCTCATCACCCTTCCACTGAACTGAAAGTCAATTGTATTCAAAGAGTTTGCTAATGTGTTAAACATATGCTATTGGTGAGATATAATACCTGTAACTCAAAAAAGGTGGAGAGAATACTCTATTGCACCATTGAGTTTCCCCTTTATTGTTTGTACGAATATACCTTAGCATTGAAATCTTGCTGTGAACAATAGTTCTAACTCGAAATATAAAGCTAACTTTGTTGAATAATTCTGTCAGGTAATTCCGGAGAAAGGTAGATATTTAGTATGACACTGTATTCGTTGTATATATTCTAGAATATACATAGCTAAAATTCACAGACAGACAACAATTTCAATATAACTTACCACATATATCAGCTGGGAGAGTTCCAACATTACCACCAAGGTCCAGATTACCCGAACTCCACGCAAAAACGTTCCCTTCTGTCTCGCCATTACACTCTGTTGCCAGTTTGCCTATTTCGGCATCAGTCAGAATTCTGTTCCACATATTGAAGTATGCAAGCTCTCCTTTTAATGCTTGGTTAGAGTCATAGCCACCACGTAAGTTGTCTTGTTCCTGTCCAAGGGTCATTACACCACCTCCTCGGATGGCATTACCACTCTGGAGCCCCGATCCGGATGCCGCCAAAGCACCATCATCATAGATATTCCACAGTCCTCCACTAGATGACCAAGTGACACACACGTGATGCCAATCATTGTCATTCACAGCAATACCACTTTTGCTACCACCTTCTCCTCGTACATAAATTCTCAAATTACTGGTATCGAAAAGCAACAACTCGTTGAACTCCCCACTGATAGCATAGGATATTGGTGTTCCGTCGTTGGTAGCTTTAGTTTTCAACCACAAACAAGCTGACACATCTGTGAGTTCGGAGATAGGTGTGGTAATAGCCACATCGGAAGATTCATCAACAACTAACTTCTCATCACCCTTCCACTGAACTGAAAGTCAATTGTATTCAAAGAGTTTGCTAATGTGTTAAACATATGCTATTGGTGAGATATAATACCTGTAACTCAAAAAAGGTGGAGAGAATACTCTATTGCACCATTGAGTTTCCCCTTTATTGTTTGTACGAATATACCTTAGCATTGAAATCTTGCTGTGAACAATAGTTCTAACTCGAAATATAAAGCTAACTTTGTTGAATAATTCTGTCAGGTAATTCCGGAGAAAGGTAGATATTTAGTATGACACTGTATTCGTTGTATATATTCTAGAATATACATAGCTAAAATTCACAGACAGACAACAATTTCAATATAACTTACCACATATATCAGCTGGGAGAGTTCCAACATTACCACCAAGGTCCAGATTACCCGAACTCCACGCAAAAACGTTCCCTTCTGTCTCGCCATTACACTCTGTTGCCAGTTTGCCTATTTCGGCATCAGTCAGAATTCTGTTCCACATATTGAAGTATGCAAGCTCTCCTTTTAATGCTTGGTTAGAGTCATAGCCACCACGTAAGTTGTCTTGTTCCTGTCCAAGGGTCATTACACCACCTCCTCGGATGGCATTACCACTTTGGAGCCCCGATCCGGATGCCGCCAAAGCACCATCATCATAGATATTCCACAGTCCTCCACTAGATGACCAAGTGACACACACGTGATGCCAATCATTGTCAATCACAGCAATACCACTTTTGCTACCACCTTCTCCTCGTACATAAATTCTCAAATTACTGGTATCAAAAAGCAACAACTCGTTGAACTCCCCACTGATAGCATAGGATATTGGTGTTCCGTCGTTGGTAGCTTTAGTTTTCAACCACAAACAAGTTGACACATCTGTGAGTTCGGGGATAGGTGTGGTAATAGCCACATCGGAAGATTCATCAACAACCAACTTCTCATCACCCTTCCACTGAACTGAAAGTCAATTGTATTCAAAGAGTTTGCTAATGTGTTAAACATATGCTATTGGTGATATATAATATCTGTAACTCAAAAAAAGGTGGAGAGAATACTCTATTGCACCATTGAGTTTCCCCTTTATTGTTTGTAAGAATATACTTTAGCATTGAAATCTTGCTGTGAACAATAGTTCTAACTCGAAATATAAAGCTAATTTTGTTGAATAATTCTGTCAGGTAATTTCGGAGAAAGGTAGATATTTAGTATGACACTGTATTCGTTGTATATATTCTAGAACATACATTGCTAAAATTCGCAGACAGACAACAATTTCAATATAACTTACCACATATATCAGCTGGTAGAGTTCCAACACTACCACCAAGATCCAGATTACCCGAACTCCACGCAAAAGCGTTTCCTTCTGTCTCGCCATTACACTCTGTTGCCAGTTTGCCTATTTCGGCATCAGTCAGAATTCTGCTCCACATATTGAAGTATGCAAGCTCTCCTTTTAATGCTTGGTTAGAGTCATAGCCACCACGTAGATTGTCTTGTTCTTGTCCAAGGGTCATTACACCACCTCCTCGGATGGCTTTACCACTCTGGAGACCCGATCCGGATGCCGCCAAAGCACCATCATCATATATATTCCACAGTCCTCCACTAGATGACCACGTGCCACACACGTGATGCCAATCATTGTCATTCACAGCAATACCACTTTTGCTACCACCTTCTCCTCGTACATAAATTCTCAAATTACTGGTATCAAAAAGCAACAACTCGTTGAACTCCCCACTGATAGCATAGGATATTGGTGTTCCGTCGTTGGTAGCTATAGTTTTTAACCACAAACAAGCTGACACATCTGTGAGTTCGGTGATAGGTGTGGTAATAGCCACATTGGAAGATTCATCAACAACCAACTTCTCATCACCCTTCCACTGAACTGAAAGTCAATTGTATTCAAAGAGTTTTCTAATGTGTTAAACATATGCTATTGGTGAGATATAATATCTGTAACTCAAAAAAGGTGGAGAGAATACTCTATTGCACCATTGAGTTTCCCCTTTATTGTTTGTACGAATATACCTTAGCATTGAAATCTTGCTGTGAACAATAGTTCTAACTCGAAATATAAAGCTAACTTTGTTGAATAATTCTGTCAGGTAATTCCGGAGAAAGGTAGATATTTAGTATGACACTGTATTCGTTGTATATATTCTAGAATATACATAGTTAAAATTCACAGACAGACAACAATTTCAATATAACTTACCACATATATCAGCTGGGAGAGTTCCAACATTACCACCAAGGTCCAGATTACCCGAACTCCACGCAAAAACGTTCCCTTCTGTCTCGCCATTACACTCTGTTGCCAGTTTGCCTATTTCGGCATCAGTCAGAATTCTGCTCCACATATTGAAGTATGCAAGCTCTCCTTTTAATGCTTGGTTAGAGTCATAGCCACCACGTAGATTGTCTTGTTCTTGTCCAAGGGTCATTACACCACCTCCTCGGATGGCATTACCACTCTGGAGCCCCGATCCGGATGCCGCCAAAGCACCATCATCATAGATATTCCACAGTCCTCCACTAGATGACCACGTGCCACACACGTGATGCCAATCATTGTCATTCACAGCAATACCACTTTTGCTACCACCTTCTCCTCGTACATAAATTCTCAAATTACTGGTATCAAAAAGCAACAACTCGTTGAACTCCCCACTGATAGCATAGGATATTGGTGTTCCGTCGTTGGTAGCTATAGTTTTTAACCACAAACAAGCTGACACATCTGTGAGTTCGGGGATAGGTGTGGTAATAGCCACATCAGAAGATTCATCAACAACCAACTTCTCATCACCCTTCCACTGAACTGAAAGTCAATTGTATTCAAAGAGTTTTCTAATGTGTTAAACATATGCTATTGGTGAGATATAATATCTGTAACTCAAAAAAGGTGGAGAGAATACTCTATTGCACCATTGAGTTTCCCCTTTATTGTTTGTAAGAATATACCTTAGCATTGAAATCTTGCTGTGAACAATAGTTCTAACTCGAAATATAAAGCTAACTTTGTTGAATAATTCTGCCAGGTAATTTCGGGGAAAGGTCGATATTTAGTATGACACTGTATTCGTTGTATATCTTCTAGCACATGCATTGCTAAAATTCACAAACAGACAACAATTTCAATATAACTTACCACATATATCAGCTGGGAGAGTTCCAACATTACCACCAAGGTCCAGATTACCCGAACTCCACGCAAAAACGTTCCCTTCTGTCTCGCCATTACACTCTGTTGCCAGTTTGCCTATTTCGGCATCAGTCAGAATTCTGTTCCACATATTGAAGTATGCAAGCTCTCCTTTTAATGCTTGGTTAGAGTCATAGCCACCACGTAAGTTGTCTTGTTCCTGTCCAAGGGTCATTACACCACCTCCTCGGATGGCATTACCACTCTGGAGCCCCGATCCGGATGCCGCCAAAGCACCATCATCATAGATATTCCACAGTCCTCCACTAGATGACCAAGTGACACACACGTGATGCCAATCATTGTCATTCACAGCAATACCACTTTTGCTACCACCTTCTCCTCGTACATAAATTCTCAAATTACTGGTATCGAAAAGCAACAACTCGTTGAACTCCCCACTGATAGCATAGGATATTGGTGTTCCGTCGTTGGTAGCTTTAGTTTTCAACCACAAACAAGCTGACACATCTGTGAGTTCGGAGATAGGTGTGGTAATAGCCACATCGGAAGATTCATCAACAACTAACTTCTCATCACCCTTCCACTGAACTGAAAGTCAATTGTATTCAAAGAGTTTGCTAATGTGTTAAACATATGCTATTGGTGAGATATAATACCTGTAACTCAAAAAAGGTGGAGAGAATACTCTATTGCACCATTGAGTTTCCCCTTTATTGTTTGTACGAATATACCTTAGCATTGAAATCTTGCTGTGAACAATAGTTCTAACTCGAAATATAAAGCTAACTTTGTTGAATAATTCTGTCAGGTAATTCCGGAGAAAGGTAGATATTTAGTATGACACTGTATTCGTTGTATATATTCTAGAATATACATAGCTAAAATTCACAGACAGACAACAATTTCAATATAACTTACCACATATATCAGCTGGGAGAGTTCCAACATTACCACCAAGGTCCAGATTACCCGAACTCCACGCAAAAACGTTCCCTTCTGTCTCGCCATTACACTCTGTTGCCAGTTTGCCTATTTCGGCATCAGTCAGAATTCTGTTCCACATATTGAAGTATGCAAGCTCTCCTTTTAATGCTTGGTTAGAGTCATAGCCACCACGTAAGTTGTCTTGTTCCTGTCCAAGGGTCATTACACCACCTCCTCGGATGGCATTACCACTCTGGAGCCCCGATCCGGATGCCGCCAAAGCACCATCATCATAGATATTCCACAGTCCTCCACTAGATGACCAAGTGACACACACGTGATGCCAATCATTGTCATTCACAGCAATACCACTTTTGCTACCACCTTCTCCTCGTACATAAATTCTCAAATTACTGGTATCGAAAAGCAACAACTCGTTGAACTCCCCACTGATAGCATAGGATATTGGTGTTCCGTCGTTGGTAGCTTTAGTTTTCAACCACAAACAAGCTGACACATCTGTGAGTTCGGAGATAGGTGTGGTAATAGCCACATCGGAAGATTCATCAACAACTAACTTCTCATCACCCTTCCACTGAACTGAAAGTCAATTGTATTCAAAGAGTTTGCTAATGTGTTAAACATATGCTATTGGTGAGATATAATACCTGTAACTCAAAAAAGGTGGAGAGAATACTCTATTGCACCATTGAGTTTCCCCTTTATTGTTTGTACGAATATACCTTAGCATTGAAATCTTGCTGTGAACAATAGTTCTAACTCGAAATATAAAGCTAACTTTGTTGAATAATTCTGTCAGGTAATTCCGGAGAAAGGTAGATATTTAGTATGACACTGTATTCGTTGTATATATTCTAGAATATACATAGCTAAAATTCACAGACAGACAACAATTTCAATATAACTTACCACATATATCAGCTGGGAGAGTTCCAACATTACCACCAAGGTCCAGATTACCCGAACTCCACGCAAAAACGTTCCCTTCTGTCTCGCCATTACACTCTGTTGCCAGTTTGCCTATTTCGGCATCAGTCAGAATTCTGTTCCACATATTGAAGTATGCAAGCACTCCTTTTAATGCTTGGTTAGAGTCATAGCCACCACGTAAGTTGTCTTGTTCCTGTCCAAGGGTCATTACACCACCTCCTCGGATGGCATTACCACTCTGGAGCCCCGATCCGGATGCCGCCAAAGCACCATCATCATAGATATTCCACAGTCCTCCACTAGATGACCACGTGCCACACACGTGATGCCAATCATTGTCATTCACAGCAATACCACTTTTGCTACCACCTTCTCCTCGTACATAAATTCTCAAATTACTGGTATCAAAAAGCAACAACTCGTTGAACTCCCCACTGATAGCATAGGATATTGGTGTTCCGTCGTTGGTAGCTATAGTTTTTAACCACAAACAAGCTGACACATCTGTGAGTTCGGGGATAGGTGTGGTAATAGCCACATCGGAAGATTCATCAACAACCAACTTCTCATCACCCTTCCACTGAACTGAAAGTCAATTGTATTCAAAGAGTTTTCTAATGTGTTAAACATATGCTATTGGTGAGATATAATATCTGTAACTCAAAAAAGGTGGAGAGAATACTCTATTGCACCATTGAGTTTCCCCTTTATTGTTTGTAAGAATATACCTTAGCATTGAAATCTTGCTGTGAACAATAGTTCTAACTCGAAATATAAAGCTAACTTTGTTGAATAATTCTGCCAGGTAATTTCGGGGAAAGGTCGATATTTAGTATGACACTGTATTCGTTGTATATCTTCTAGCACATGCATTGCTAAAATTCACAAACAGACAACAATTTCAATATAACTTACCACATATATCAGCTGGGAGAGTTCCAACATTACCACCAAGGTCCAGATTACCCGAACTCCACGCAAAAACGTTCCCTTCTGTCTCGCCATTACACTCTGTTGCCAGTTTGCCTATTTCGGCATCAGTCAGAATTCTGTTCCACATATTGAAGTATGCAAGCTCTCCTTTTAATGCTTGGTTAGAGTCATAGCCACCACGTAAGTTGTCTTGTTCCTGTCCAAGGGTCATTACACCACCTCCTCGGATGGCATTACCACTCTGGAGCCCCGATCCGGATGCCGCCAAAGCACCATCATCATAGATATTCCACAGTCCTCCACTAGATGACCAAGTGACACACACGTGATGCCAATCATTGTCATTCACAGCAATACCACTTTTGCTACCACCTTCTCCTCGTACATAAATTCTCAAATTACTGGTATCAAAAAGCAACAACTCGTTGAACTCCCCACTGATAGCATAGGATATTGGTGTTCCGTCGTTGGTAGCTATAGTTTTTAACCACAAACAAGCTGACACATCTGTGAGTTCGGGGATAGGTGTGGTAATAGCCACATCGGAAGATTCATCAACAACCAACTTCTCATCACCCTTCCACTGAACTGAAAGTCAATTGTATTCAAAGAGTTTTCTAATGTGTTAAACATATGCTATTGGTGAGATATAATATCTGTAACTCAAAAAAGGTGGAGAGAATACTCTATTGCACCATTGAGTTTCCCCTTTATTGTTTGTAAGAATATACCTTAGCATTGAAATCTTGCTGTGAACAATAGTTCTAACTCGAAATATAAAGCTAACTTTGTTGAATAATTCTGCCAGGTAATTTCGGGGAAAGGTCGATATTTAGTATGACACTGTATTCGTTGTATATCTTCTAGCACATGCATTGCTAAAATTCACAAACAGACAACAATTTCAATATAACTTACCACATATATCAGCTGGGAGAGTTCCAACATTACCACCAAGGTCCAGATTACCCGAACTCCACGCAAAAACGTTCCCTTCTGTCTCGCCATTACACTCTGTTGCCAGTTTGCCTATTTCGGCATCAGTCAGAATTCTGTTCCACATATTGAAGTATGCAAGCTCTCCTTTTAATGCTTGGTTAGAGTCATAGCCACCACGTAAGTTGTCTTGTTCCTGTCCAAGGGTCATTACACCACCTCCTCGGATGGCATTACCACTCTGGAGCCCCGATCCGGATGCCGCCAAAGCACCATCATCATAGATATTCCACAGTCCTCCACTAGATGACCAAGTGACACACACGTGATGCCAATCATTGTCATTCACAGCAATACCACTTTTGCTACCACCTTCTCCTCGTACATAAATTCTCAAATTACTGGTATCGAAAAGCAACAACTCGTTGAACTCCCCACTGATAGCATAGGATATTGGTGTTCCGTCGTTGGTAGCTTTAGTTTTCAACCACAAACAAGCTGACACATCTGTGAGTTCGGAGATAGGTGTGGTAATAGCCACATCGGAAGATTCATCAACAACTAACTTCTCATCACCCTTCCACTGAACTGAAAGTCAATTGTATTCAAAGAGTTTGCTAATGTGTTAAACATATGCTATTGGTGAGATATAATACCTGTAACTCAAAAAAGGTGGAGAGAATACTCTATTGCACCATTGAGTTTCCCCTTTATTGTTTGTACGAATATACCTTAGCATTGAAATCTTGCTGTGAACAATAGTTCTAACTCGAAATATAAAGCTAACTTTGTTGAATAATTCTGTCAGGTAATTCCGGAGAAAGGTAGATATTTAGTATGACACTGTATTCGTTGTATATATTCTAGAATATACATAGCTAAAATTCACAGACAGACAACAATCTCAATATAACTTACCACATATATCAGCTGGGAGAGTTCCAACATTACCACCAAGGTCCAGATTACCCGAACTCCACGCAAAAACGTTCCCTTCTGTCTCGCCATTACACTCTGTTGCCAGTTTGCCTATTTCGGCATCAGTCAGAATTCTGTTCCACATATTGAAGTATGCAAGCTCTCCTTTTAATGCTTGGTTAGAGTCATAGCCACCACGTAAGTTGTCTTGTTCCTGTCCAAGGGTCATTACACCACCTCCTCGGATGGCATTACCACTCTGGAGCCCCGATCCGGATGCCGCCAAAGCACCATCATCATAGATATTCCACAGTCCTCCACTAGATGACCAAGTGACACCCACGTGATGCCAATCATTGTCAATCACAGCAATACCACTTTTGCTACCATCTTCTCCTCGTACATAAATTCTCAAATTATTGGTATCAAAAAGCAACAACTCGTTGAACTCCCCACTGATAGCATAGGATATTGGTGTTCCGTTGTTGGTAGCTTTAGTTTTCAACCACAAACAAGCTGACACATCTGTGAGTTCGGGGATAGGTGTGGTAATAGCCACATCGGAAGATTCATCAACAACCAACTTCTCATCACCCTTCCACTGAACTGAAAGTCAATTGTATTCAAAGAGTTTGCTTATGTGTTAAACATATGCTATTGGTGAGATATAATATCTGTAACTCAAAAAAAGGTGGAGAGAATACTCTATTGCACCATTGAGTTTCCCCTTTATTGTTTGTAAGAATATACTTTAGCATTGAAATCTTGCTGTGAACAATAGTTCTAACTCGAAATATAAAGCTAATTTTGTTGAATAATTCTGTCAGGTAATTTCGGAGAAAGGTAGATATTTAGTATGACACTGTATTCGTTGTATATATTCTAGAACATACATTGCTAAAATTCGCAGACAGACAACAATTTCAATATAACTTACCACATATATCAGCTGGGAGAGTTCCAACATTACCACCAAGGTCCAGATTACCCGAACTCCACGCAAAAACGTTCCCTTCTGTCTCGCCATTACACTCTGTTGCCAGTTTGCCTATTTCGGCATCAGTCAGAATTCTGTTCCACATATTGAAGTATGCAAGCTCTCCTTTTAATGCTTGGTTAGAGTCATAGCCACCACGTAAGTTGTCTTGTTCCTGTCCAAGGGTCATTACACCACCTCCTCGGATGGCATTACCACTCTGGAGCCCCGATCCGGATGCCGCCAAAGCACCATCATCATAGATATTCCACAGTCCTCCACTAGATGACCAAGTGACACACACGTGATGCCAATCATTGTCAATCACAGCAATACCACTTTTGCTACCACCTTCTCCTCGTACATAAATTCTCAAATTATTGGTATCAAAAAGCAACAACTCGTTGAACTCCCCACTGATAGCATAGGATATTGGTGTTCCGTTGTTGGTAGCTTTAGTTTTCAACCACAAACAAGCTGACACATCTGTGAGTTCGGGGATAGGTGTGGTAATAGCCACATCGGAAGATTCATCAACAACCAACTTCTCATCACCCTTCCACTGAACTGAAAGTCAATTGTATTCAAAGAGTTTGCTTATGTGTTAAACATATGCTATTGGTGAGATATAATATCTGTAACTCAAAAAAAGGTGGAGAGAATACTCTATTGCACCATTGAGTTTCCCCTTTATTGTTTGTAAGAATATACTTTAGCATTGAAATCTTGCTGTGAACAATAGTTCTAACTCGAAATATAAAGCTAATTTTGTTGAATAATTCTGTCAGGTAATTTCGGAGAAAGGTAGATATTTAGTATGACACTGTATTCGTTGTATATATTCTAGAACATACATTGCTAAAATTCGCAGACAGACAACAATTTCAATATAACTTACCACATATATCAGCTGGGAGAGTTCCAACATTACCACCAAGGTCCAGATTACCCGAACTCCACGCAAAAACGTTCCCTTCTGTCTCGCCATTACACTCTGTTGCCAGTTTGCCTATTTCGGCATCAGTCAGAATTCTGTTCCACATATTGAAGTATGCAAGCTCTCCTTTTAATGCTTGGTTAGAGTCATAGCCACCACGTAAGTTGTCTTGTTCCTGTCCAAGGGTCATTACACCACCTCCTCGGATGGCATTACCACTCTGGAGCCCCGATCCGGATGCCGCCAAAGCACCATCATCATAGATATTCCACAGTCCTCCACTAGATGACCAAGTGACACACACGTGATGCCAATCATTGTCAATCACAGCAATACCACTTTTGCTACCACCTTCTCCTCGTACATAAATTCTCAAATTACTGGTATCAAAAAGCAACAACTCGTTGAACTCCCCACTGATAGCATAGGATATTGGTGTTCCGTCGTTGGTAGCTTTAGTTTTCAACCACAAACAAGCTGACACATCTGTGAGTTCGGGGATAGGTGTGGTAATAGCCACATCGGAAGATTCATCAACAACCAACTTCTCATCACCCTTCCACTGAACTGAAAGTCAATTGTATTCAAAGAGTTTGCTTATGTGTTAAACATATGCTAATGGTGAGATATAATATCTGTAACTCAAAAAAAGGTGGAGAGAATACTCTATTGCACCATTGAGTTTCCCCTTTATTGTTTGTAAGAATATACTTTAGCATTGAAATCTTGCTGTGAACAATAGTTCTAACTCGAAATATAAAGAGAATTTTTTTGAATAATTCTGTCAGGTAATATCGGAGAAAGGTAGATATTTAGTATGACACTGTATTCGTTGTAGATATTCTAGAACATACATTGCTAAAATTCGCAGACAGACAACAATTTCAATATAACTTACCACATATATCAGCTGGGAGAGTTCCAACATTACCACCAAGGTCCAGATTACCCGAACTCCACGCAAAAACGTTCCCTTCTGTCTCGCCATTACACTCTGTTGCCAGTTTGCCTATTTCGGCATCAGTCAGAATTCTGTTCCACATATTGAAGTATGCAAGCTCTCCTTTTAATGCTTGGTTAGAGTCATAGCCACCACGTAAGTTGTCTTGTTCCTGTCCAAGGGTCATTACACCACCTCCTCGGATGGCATTACCACTCTGGAGCCCCGATCCGGATGCCGCCAAAGCACCATCATCATAGATATTCCACAGTCCTCCACTAGATGACCAAGTGACACACACGTGATGCCAATCATTGTCATTCACAGCAATACCACTTTTGCTACCACCTTCTCCTCGTACATAAATTCTCAAATTACTGGTATCGAAAAGCAACAACTCGTTGAACTCCCCACTGATAGCATAGGATATTGGTGTTCCGTCGTTGGTAGCTTTAGTTTTCAACTACAAACAAGCTGACACATCTGTGAGTTCGGAGATAGGTGTGGTAATAGCCACATCGGAAGATTCATCAACAACTAACTTCTCATCACCCTTCCACTGAACTGAAAGTCAATTGTATTCAAAGAGTTTGCTAATGTGTTAAACATATGCTATTGGTGAGATATAATACCTGTAACTCAAAAAAGGTGGAGAGAATACTCTATTGCACCATTGAGTTTCCCCTTTATTGTTTGTACGAATATACCTTAGCATTGAAATCTTGCTGTGAACAATAGTTCTAACTCGAAATATAAAGCTAACTTTGTTGAATAATTCTGTCAGGTAATTCCGGAGAAAGGTAGATATTTAGTATGACACTGTATTCGTTGTATATATTCTAGAATATACATAGCTAAAATTCACAGACAGACAACAATTTCAATATAACTTACCACATATATCAGCTGGGAGAGTTCCAACATTACCACCAAGGTCCAGATTACCCGAACTCCACGCAAAAACGTTCCCTTCTGTCTCGCCATTACACTCTGTTGCCAGTTTGCCTATTTCGGCATCAGTCAGAATTCTGTTCCACATATTGAAGTATGCAAGCTCTCCTTTTAATGCTTGGTTAGAGTCATAGCCACCACGTAAGTTGTCTTGTTCCTGTCCAAGGGTCAATACACCACCTCCTCGGATGGCATTACCACTCTGGAGCCCCGATCCGGATGCCGCCAAAGCACCATCATCATAGATATTCCACAGTCCTCCACTAGATGACCAAGTGACACACACGTGATGCCAATCATTGTCAATCACAGCAATACCACTTTTGCTACCACCTTCTCCTCGTACATAAATTCTCAAATTACTGGTATCAAAAAGCAACAACTCGTTGAACTCCCCACTGATAGCATAGGATATTGGTGTTCCGTTGTTGGTAGCTTTAGTTTTCAACCACAAACAAGCTGACACATCTGTGAGTTCGGGGATAGGTGTGGTAATAGCCACATCGGAAGATTCATCAACAACCAACTTCTCATCACCCTTCCACTGAACTGAAAGTCAATTGTATTCAAAGAGTTTGCTTATGTGTTAAACATATGCTATTGGTGAGATATAATATCTGTAACTCAAAAAAAGGTGGAGAGAATACTCTATTGCACCATTGAGTTTCCCCTTTATTGTTTGTAAGAATATACTTTAGCATTGAAATCTTGCTGTGAACAATAGTTCTAACTCGAAATATAAAGCTAATTTTGTTGAATAATTCTGTCAGGTAATTTCGGAGAAAGGTAGATATTTAGTATGACACTGTATTCGTTGTATATATTCTAGAACATACATTGCTAAAATTCGCAGACAGACAACAATTTCAATATAACTTACCACATATATCAGCTGGGAGAGTTCCAACATTACCACCAAGGTCCAGATTACCCGAACTCCACGCAAAAACGTTCCCTTCTGTCTCGCCATTACACTCTGTTGCCAGTTTGCCTATTTCGGCATCAGTCAGAATTCTGTTCCACATATTGAAGTATGCAAGCTCTCCTTTTAATGCTTGGTTAGAGTCATAGCCACCACGTAAGTTGTCTTGTTCCTGTCCAAGGGTCATTACACCACCTCCTCGGATGGCATTACCACTCTGGAGCCCCGATCCGGATGCCGCCAAAGCACCATCATCATAGATATTCCACAGTCCTCCACTAGATGACCAAGTGACACACACGTGATGCCAATCATTGTCAATCACAGCAATACCACTTTTGCTACCACCTTCTCCTCGTACATAAATTCTCAAATTACTGGTATCAAAAAGCAACAACTCGTTGAACTCCCCACTGATAGCATAGGATATTGGTGTTCCGTCGTTGGTAGCTTTAGTTTTCAACCACAAACAAGCTGACACATCTGTGAGTTCGGGGATAGGTGTGGTAATAGCCACATCGGAAGATTCATCAACAACCAACTTCTCATCACCCTTCCACTGAACTGAAAGTCAATTGTATTCAAAGAGTTTGCTTATGTGTTAAACATATGCTAATGGTGAGATATAATATCTGTAACTCAAAAAAAGGTGGAGAGAATACTCTATTGCACCATTGAGTTTCCCCTTTATTGTTTGTAAGAATATACTTTAGCATTGAAATCTTGCTGTGAACAATAGTTCTAACTCGAAATATAAAGCTAATTTTGTTGAATAATTCTGTCAGGTAATATCGGAGAAAGGTAGATATTTAGTATGACACTGTATTCGTTGTAGATATTCTAGAACATACATTGCTAAAATTCGCAGACAGACAACAATTTCAATATAACTTACCACATATATCAGCTGGGAGAGTTCCAACATTACCACCAAGGTCCAGATTACCCGAACTCCACGCAAAAACGTTCCCTTCTGTCTCGCCATTACACTCTGTTGCCAGTTTGCCTATTTCGGCATCAGTCAGAATTCTGTTCCACATATTGAAGTATGCAAGCTCTCCTTTTAATGCTTGGTTAGAGTCATAGCCACCACGTAAGTTGTCTTGTTCCTGTCCAAGGGTCATTACACCACCTCCTCGGATGGCATTACCACTCTGGAGCCCCGATCCGGATGCCGCCAAAGCACCATCATCATAGATATTCCACAGTCCTCCACTAGATGACCAAGTGACACACACGTGATGCCAATCATTGTCATTCACAGCAATACCACTTTTGCTACCACCTTCTCCTCGTACATAAATTCTCAAATTACTGGTATCGAAAAGCAACAACTCGTTGAACTCCCCACTGATAGCATAGGATATTGGTGTTGCGTCGTTGGTAGCTTTAGTTTTCAACCACAAACAAGCTGACACATCTGTGAGTTCGGAGATAGGTGTGGTAATAGCCACATCGGAAGATTCATCAACAACTAACTTCTCATCACCCTTCCACTGAACTGAAAGTCAATTGTATTCAAAGAGTTTGCTAATGTGTTAAACATATGCTAATGGTGAGATATAATACCTGTAACTCAAAAAAGGTGGAGAGAATAGTCTATTGCACCATTGAGTTTCCCCTTTATTGTTTGTACGAATATACCTTAGCATTGAAATCTTGCTGTGAACAATAGTTCTAACTCGAAATATAAAGCTAACTTTGTTGAATAATTCTGTCAGGTAATTCCGGAGAAAGGTAGATATTTAGTATGACACTGTATTCGTTGTATATATTCTAGAATATACATAGCTAAAATTCACAGACAGACAACAATTTCAATATAACTTACCACATATATCAGCTGGGAGAGTTCCAACATTACCACCAAGGTCCAGATTACCCGAACTCCACGCAAAAACGTTCCCTTCTGTCTCGCCATTACACTCTGTTGCCAGTTTGCCTATTTCGGCATCAGTCAGAATTCTGTTCCACATATTGAAGTATGCAAGCTCTCCTTTTAATGCTTGGTTAGAGTCATAGCCACCACGTAAGTTGTCTTGTTCCTGTCCAAGGGTCAATACACCACCTCCTCGGATGGCATTACCACTCTGGAGCCCCGATCCGGATGCCGCCAAAGCACCATCATCATAGATATTCCACAGTCCTCCACTAGATGACCAAGTGACACACACGTGATGCCAATCATTGTCAATCACAGCAATACCACTTTTGCTACCACCTTCTCCTCGTACATAAATTCTCAAATTACTGGTATCAAAAAGCAACAACTCGTTGAACTCCCCACTGATAGCATAGGATATTGGTGTTCCGTCGTTGGTAGCTTTAGTTTTCAACCACAAACAAGCTGACACATCTGTGAGTTCGGGGATAGGTGTGGTAATAGCCACATCGGAAGATTCATCAACAACCAACTTCTCATCACCCTTCCACTGAACTGAAAGTCAATTGTATTCAAAGAGTTTGCTTATGTGTTAAACGTATGCTAATGGTGAGATATAATATCTGTAACTCAAAAAAAGGTGGAGAGAATACTCTATTGCACCATTGAGTTTCCCCTTTATTGTTTGTAAGAATATACTTTAGCATTGAAATCTTGCTGTGAACAATAGTTCTAACTCGAAATATGAAGCTAATTTTGTTGAATAATTCTGTCAGGTAATTTCGGAGAAAGGTAGATATTTAGTATGACACTGTATTCGTTGTATATATTCTAGAACATACATTGCTAAAATTCGCAGACAGACAACAATTTCAATATAACTTACCACATATATCAGCTGGGAGAGTTCCAACATTACCACCAAGGTCCAGATTACCCGAACTCCACGCAAAAACGTTCCCTTCTGTCTCGCCATTACACTCTGTTGCCAGTTTGCCTATTTCGGCATCAGTCAGAATTCTGTTCCACATATTGAAGTATGCAAGCTCTCCTTTTAATGCTTGGTTAGAGTCATAGCCACCACGTAAGTTGTCTTGTTCCTGTCCAAGGGTCAATACACCACCTCCTCGGATGGCATTACCACTCTGGAGCCCCGAGCCGGATGCCGCCAAAGCACCATCATCATATATATTCCACAGTCCTCCACTAGATGACCAAGTGACACACACGTGATGCCAATCATTGTCAATCACAGCAATACCACTTTTGCTACCACCTTCTCCTCGTACATAAATTCTCAAATTACTGGTATCAAAAAGCAACAACTCGTTGAACTCCCCACTGATAGCATAGGATATTGGTGTTCCGTCGTTGGTAGCTTTAGTTTTCAACCACAAACAAGCTGACACATCTGTGAGTTCGGGGATAGGTGTGGTAATAGCCACATCGGAAGATTCATCAACAACCAACTTCTCATCACCCTTCCACTGAACTGAAAGTCAATTGTATTCAAAGAGTTTGCTTATGTGTTAAACATATGCTAATGGTGAGATATAATACCTGTAACTCAAAAAAGGTGGAGAGAATACTCTATTGCACCATTGAGTTTCCCCTTTATTGTTTGTACGAATATACCTTAGCATTGAAATCTTGCTGTGAACAATAGTTCTAACTCGAAATATAAAGCTAACTTTGTTGAATAATTCTGTCAGGTAATTCCGGAGAAAGGTAGATATTTAGTATGACACTGTATTCGTTGTATATATTCTAGAATATACATAGCTAAAATTCACAGACAGACAACAATTTCAATATAACTTACCACATATATCAGCTGGGAGAGTTCCAACATTACCACCAAGGTCCAGATTACCCGAACTCCACGCAAAAACGTTCCCTTCTGTCTCGCCATTACACTCTGTTGCCAGTTTGCCTATTTCGGCATCAGTCAGAATTCTGTTCCACATATTGAAGTATGCAAGCTCTCCTTTTAATGCTTGGTTAGAGTCATAGCCACCACGTAAGTTGTCTTGTTCCTGTCCAAGGGTCATTACACCACCTCCTCGGATGGCATTACCACTCTGGAGCCCCGATCCGGATGCCGCCAAAGCACCATCATCATATATATTCCACAGTCCTCCACTAGATGACCAAGTGACACACACGTGATGCCAATCATTGTCAATCACAGCAATACCACTTTTGCTACCACCTTCTCCTCGTACATAAATTCTCAAATTACTCGTATCGAAAAGCAACAACTCGTTGAACTCTCCACTGATAGCATAGGATATTGGTGTTCCGTCGTTGGTAGCTTTAGTTTTCAACCACAAACAAGCTGACACATCTGTGAGTTCGGGGATAGGTGTGGTAATAGCCACATCGGAAGATTCATCAACAACTAACTTCTCATCACCCTTCCACTGAACTGAAAGGCAATTGTATTCAAAGAGTTTGCTAATGTGTTAAACATATGCTATTGATGAGAGATAATATCTGTAACTCAAGAAAAGGTGGAGGGAATACTCTATTGCACCTTTGATTTTCTCCTTTATTGTTTGTAAGAATATACCTTAGCATTGAAATCATGCTGTGAACAGTAGTTCAAACTCGAAATATAATACTAACTTTGTGGAATAATTCTGCCAGATAATTTCGGGGAAAGGCAGATATTTAGTATGACACTGTATTCGTTGTATATATTCTAGAATATACATTGCTAAATTTTACAGACAGACAACAATTTCAATATAACTTACTCTATTGCACCATTGAGTTTTCCATTTTTGTAAGAAAATACCATAATATTGAAATCATGCAGTGCAAAATATTTCAAAGAAATATAAAGCTAACTTTGAGGAATAATTTTGCCAGGTAATGTCAGGGTATAGTCCATATTTAGTGTGACACTGCATTCTTTGTATTATTTCCAGTTACATAAACAACTTCAATACAACTTACGACATATATCAGCTGGGACTCAATTGTATTCAAAGTGTTTGCAAATGAGTTAAACACGTAGTATTGGTGATATATAATATCTGTAACTTAAAAAGGTGGCTGGAATACTCTATTATACCATTAAGTTTCCCCTTTATTGCTTGTAAGGAAATACTTTAGCATTGGAATCGTGCTGTGAATAATAGTTCAAACTCGACATATAAAGTGAAGTTTGTAGAATATTTCTGGTAAAGGTCGTTATTTAGTGTGACGCTGTATACCAGGGTAAGTTTGTATTCAGTGTAGTTTAAACTATATCGTTATATGATATATGTGTGCTTGCTATCGGTTTAAAAACTTATTTTCGAAGATTTTATAACGAGAATCACACACAACTAAGGCATTTGTGTTTCAACAACTCGTGTAAGAAAACTCATCCAATGACTTTAGGGGTTGTGAATATATTTTTCTTCTGATTGTCACGTGATTCTCAAAATCTTTTGTTAATGCAAGTGAAATTCTGATTGTTATACACCATGTTAATGAACAAGACTTCAACAGATTAAACTTGAGGTACGCTGATGAGAGGCAATAACCTGATTATATATCTAAGACTTAAAGAAAAAATGGAATCTCAAAATCAAGTCAATAATGTATAACAACAGCATTCAGCCATCTTATCTGATACACAGATAATACAGATTACAGAACAAATTTTACATTGTAATTTGATTGTGATTAGATTTCAAATGCGTGTCCGATATTCGTAGACAAAACTATAATATGACACTTTTACTTTTAACATAAATTATGGCTATTTTTTGGTCAGAGCGCCCTCTAGTATTCGAGGGGAAGCAAGGTGTGATAGAATTAAGTTCAGATATAAATAAGCATGAATCACTAATTTGACAGGGAAGTGATACTTATAATGCAGCAAGCTGTGTTTATTGCTGTTGTGATAGACTTTTTATATTTCCCTGTCAAATGCATTTATTGGTCCACTGAAAAATAAAAATAATGTTCCCCTGTAACTTAGACTCTTATTGATCAAGGCATTTTTTAAATCGTGGGCGTTAACTCTCCTCAATTTATGACCCGTGGTCTCCCATAAAATAATGGTTGCATTCAATATTAAAATAAAGATGGCGGACTATAGATTTTATTCATCTCGTTCTACTCTGGATTAATTAGAGCAAATGAAGACCCTAGAAAATTAGTATTTATAAGCCTGTGTTTTTATCACTGTCTTTGAATTTCACAATATGTTTGTTTCTATTGACAGCAATTCAATGCAATGCTTCAGTCAATGTTTTTTGACTACCTACCCAGCTTCTCGTTGGGCGCTATATGGCTGCTGTGTTATGTTTAAGATGGGTTTAACCCAGGAGGGCAATTGTCACATTTAGTGCTCCATAACAATTTTCTCTGTCCATGTTTATTTATATACATAGACCCAGTTTTTCTTTCACTTGAATCAAATTCACTGGCTTTATACATACAGGTATGCCAGTGTACCTGTTTGTATTTGAAATTTAGCAAACGGACAGTTGGACATTTGCCACATGTCACAACACTAATTTCCAAGTAGTCAAATCTGATATTGGCTGGAGCTTTTGTTCATATGGAAATGGCATGGTCAATGGAAAACTGATCCAAGTTCGTTGAAATAACATACCCAATACAGAAGTTATATAGGAAATGTTATAATTCTAGGAAAACAAACGAGTGACAACATTTGACAACAAGAACAACATAAAATAACTGATACCAGGTTAATATATATCGTGCTTTAAAAAGTTCATGTTAAATATATCTTGACAGAATTGTGTAACTCAGAATTTTCTATTGGTTTAATATGACGGAAGGTTATATTCGAATTTAATAATGTTGTCTTCCTGAATAAGTGATATATTTACCTTGGTCAGTTGGCCCATCAGTAGGTTCGTCAGTTGTTTCAATTACAGACCCTAGAGAGGTGTCAAAAAAATAGACCTTGAATCATGTTATGTTATTCAAACATTTTATGACCCAAGTTTCTTGAAATAACATACCCAATACAGAAGTTGTATAGGAAATTTTACAATTCTAAGAAAACAAACGAGTGACAACATTTTACAACAAGAACAACACAAAACTGACTACAGGCTAATTTTTATTGTGCTTTAAAAAGTTCATGTTAAATATATCTTGACTAAATTGCGTAACTCAGAATTTTCTATTAGTTTAATATGGTGGAAGGTTTTATACGAGTTTAATAATGTAGTCGTCCTGAATAAGTCATATATTTACCTTGGTCAGTTGGCGCATCAGTAGGTTCTTCAGTTGTTTCAACTACAGGCCCTAGAAAGGTATAACAAAATAAATACAGATTGAATGATGTTGTGGTATTTAAACATTTTATGACCCAAGTTCGTTGACCTAACATACCCAATACAGAAGTTGTATAGGAAATGTTATAATTCTAGGAAAACAAACGAGTGACAACATTTGATAACAAGAACAACACAAAATAACTGACATCAGATTAATATATATCGTCCTTTAAAAAGTTCATGTTAAATATATCTTGACTGAATTGTGTAACTCAGAATTCTCTATTGGTTTAATATGGTGGGAGGTTATATTCGAATTTAATAATGTTGTCTTCCTGAATACGTAATACGTAACCTTGGTCAGTTGGCCGATCAGTAGGTTCTTCAGTTGTTTCAACTACAGGCCCAGGGAATACTATGAAGATAAATAGAAAAAGTATGGTTACAACTATTATCTTAACAGTATAGTTGATAGTATTATAGAGCGATTTTCTTTAATCTAATGTTTATGTCATACTTTATGTAACACTTACTCATGTTGCCAGGGGATGCAATGGATATTACACATTTAGATTCGGATAATTCTTCACTCCATTTACCAGCTTGTAAGTCAAGGACATGAACCCCACATGTTTCTTTTCCAATGCCCAGTACGGTCCCATCAGGTTGAACTGAAATGTCGCTTGCTTTCATGCCATGACCATTCTGGAATACCCATTTACCATCGAGTCCGCGGAGCTTTAATGCGCCAGCTGCAGTGACTCCTAGAAGACTGCCATCGGAAAATGCGTCAATGCGGATAACGTTGTTGAATGCAGGGTTGGTTGTCCATTCACTTGACAAATTAGGACGAGTCATCAGTTTATTGTGTGTGGTTGATACGGCGAGGATTGAACCGTCCTGCATCACAGCAACATCCTGAATACAACAACTGTCGTCAACGACTTTCCATTGGCCATTATCAAGGGATATCTTGGTATAGAGTTGATTATCTTCACCTACTCCAATCAACGTACCATCCTGCATAACTGCAATATTCACCATACAGCAAGAATGTGGTTCAGGGCCGTCCCATCGTATGTTAGAATTACTCTTACTGTACAACATTTTATCTGTACCAATGCCAATAAATGCAGGACCTGAAATACAAATTAGATTATTGCTTTTCAAATGTCATCCAGCGTTGTATTTAGCTGTCACAATTAAAAAAACAAACATGTGGTGATAAATAAGCAAGATTTAACATGTAAAAAAATTACCATCATAAGCTCTGGACAATAGACTAGCTAGGATTGCATGTTGAAAAATAATATATTCTCTGTTCATGTGTATTTATATACATAGATGCAGTTCTTTTGCTTGAATTACATTTTCTGGCTTCGTTCATACAGGTATATCGGTTTACCTGTTTCTAGTTGAAATTTAGCAAATCTTATTACCCAAGACAGTTGGACATTTGCCACATGCCACAACACTCATTTCCAAATGAACAAGTAGTCTAATCTGATATTGGCTGGAACTTTTGTTTATATAGAAATGGTCGTGGTGAATGGCAAACTTGGTAGTCATACAGTAATAAAAATAAGCACTGACGGACTCCGTCCAACCCACTGTGATTTAAATGGCTGTTTATAAGGCTACTTTAATGGTTTCATGTTTCAATTTTAAATTTAAACTTCTATGCTGTTGTACCCAATCGTGGGGATCCATAATACTAAACAACATGTGTCAATATTAATAAGAATATTGTACTTCATTTTCATTAAAATTACTGAATGCCTATATTATGTTCGAAGAAGTTAGTTACTTAACTTTTAATATGAGACAATGCATTGGTTCTTCTCAACAACAAATACTAAGATATTGATGATGATACTCTGAACATTGTTACCTAGTTCATTACGTAACTGACTGTCCAATCTCTGGCTTAAATTGTGCATGTGAGCTAAGGTACTGGCACTGTGTATTATGGGTGGGCACCATTCAATTTCAATTCCCAGACTATGTGTTGAAATTGGTCTGAATTCACGTTGGTTTATTATGTAACTAACCGTCCAATCCAATTACTCTAGACATTCAGTTCTTTTAACGTAAATTATGCCTAATGTTTGATCACAGCGCCCTCTAGTATTTAGGGGAATCATCTTTATTTGGAATGCTTGATTGAATGGGAGTTTGAGCCTAGCAAGGTGTGATAGAATTGGTCTATTATGTTCACATCCAAATTAGCCTGAACCACTAATTTGACAGGGAAGTGATACTTTTAATGCAACAAACTATTTTATTGCTGTTGTGATAGACTTTTTATATTTCTCTGTCAAATGCATTTGTTGGTCCACTGAAAAATCAACATAATGTTTCCCTGTTACTTAGACTCTTATTGATCGGGGCATCTGTTTCAAATCATGGGTGTTAACTCTCTTCAATGTATGAACCGTAGTCCCCCATAAAATTATGGTTGCATCCAATATTAAAATAAAGATGACGGACTATGGACTTTATTCATCTCGTTCTACTCTGGATTAAGTGTAGCAAATGAAGATACTAGAAAGTTAGTATTTATAAGCCTGTGGTTTTTTCACTGTCTTTGAATTTCCCAATATGTTTGTTTCTATTAACAGTAGTACAGTCATTTGCAATGCTTCAGTGAATGTTTTTCTTTACTACCTACCCAGCTCCTCGTCGGACGCAATAAGGCTGGAGCAAGTAGTCAAATCTGATATTGGCTGCGGCTTTTGGTTATATGGAAATGGGCATGGTTAATGAAAAAACTCAGAATTGTTATTGGTTTAATGTGGTGGAAGGTTATATTCGAATTTAATAATGTTGTCTTCCTGAATAAGTGATATATTTACCTTGGTCAGTTGGCCCATCAGTAGGTTCGTCAGTTGTTTCAACTACAGGACCTAGAAAGGTATCAAAAATAAATAGAGCTTGAACCATTTTGTGGTATTCAAACATTTTATGACCTAAGTTCGTTAAAATAACATACTCAATACAAAAGTTGTATAGAAAATTTTATATTTCTAAGAAAACAAACGAGTGAAAACGTTTTCCAACAAGAACAACACAAAATAACTGACTACAGGCTAATGTATATTGTGCTTTAAAAAGTTCATGTTAAATATATCTTGAATAAATTGTGTAATTAAGAATTTCCCAATTGATTAATATGGTGGAAAGTTATATTCGAATTTAATAATGTAGTCTTCCTGAATTAGTGATATATTTACTTTGGTCAGTTGGCGCATCTGTCTGTTCTTCAGTTGTTTCAACTACAGGCCCAGGGAATACTAAGCAGACAAATAGAAAAAGTATGGTTACAACTATCTTGACAGTATAGTTGATAGTGTTATTGAGCGATTTTCTTTAATCTAATGTTGATGTCATACTTTATGCAAGACTTACTCATGTTGCTAGGGGATGCAATGGATATTACACATTTAGATTCGGGTAATTCTTCACTCCATTTACCAGCTTGTAAGTCAAGGACATGAACCCCACATGTTTCTTTTTCAATGCCCAGTACGGTTCCATCAGGTTGAACTGAAATGTCGCTTGCTTTCATGCCATAACCTTTCTGGAATACCCATTTACCATCGAGTCCGCGGAGCTTTAATGCGCCAGTTTTAGTGACTCCTAGAAGACTGCCATCGGAAAACGCGTCAATGCGAATAACGTTGTTGAATGCTGGGTTGGTTGTCCATTCACTTGACAAATTAGGACGGGTCATCAGTTTATTGTGTGTGGTTGATACGGCAAGGATTGAACCGTCCTGCATCACAGTAACATCCTGAATACAACAACTGCCGCCAATGACTCTCCATTGGCCATTATCAAACGATGTCTTGGTATAGAGTTGATTATCTTCACCTACTCCAAGCAACGTACCATCCTGCATAACTGCAATATTCACCATACAGCAAGAATGTGGTGCAGGGCCGTCCCATTGTATGTTAGAATTACTCTTACTGTACAACATTTTATCTTCACCAATGCCAATAAATGCAGGGCCTGAAATACAAAGTAGACTATTGCTTTTCAAATGTCATCCAGCATTGTATTTAGCTGCAACAATTAAAAAAATCTGTGGTATTAAATAAGTAAGATTTAACATGTAAAATATTTACCATGATAAGCTCTGGACAATTGACCAGCTAGGAGTGCCTATTGATAAAGAATTTGTAGAAAGCATTATATATATAATCATCAAAATTAATATCCATGTAATTTCATTTATAAGTACATGTGTAGCATTACTCTCAGAGTATAATAATATTGAATTGTATAAGTGAATTGTATAAATCCTCAAATAGTACATCAACATTTCTAAGGTAACTAAATAAGTATATACAAATAACATTGGGTTACTGCACGATTTAATTGGCAAGTCTTGAAGAACAATACTAATACTTGGCTCTCATGGTCAGCATTACGTCATTATTCTGCGCACTTATTTCTATGTCTAATAAATATTTTATTTTAGCCAAATTTCAACCGGGTTGTTTGGTTTACACTTTATTGTGATCCAAAACAACTTTTTTGTAACCACAAGAAGAAGACAATTGTAATTTCACATATTGTGAAGTATACATAGAACACATATCAAAATATAATTTGAACAAAATTGGTAAAAACGAATCTATGTTATACACAAAAAACAACAACATCTAGAAGGCACTCATTTATAATACTTACTTAAAAATGCCATAATAGTGTAGAGAAAATTGTATGCAATCGAATATGCATTCAAAAAAAATAGATGACTGCCTTTAATATGATTGATTAGTAGTAACACACAATAACGAATATATCCACTCTGTCATCTCTGGTGTAAGTAAAACCCAAACATGCAACCAATTATGTCGTATGTTGTTATGTACGGCATCAGTTAAATGTAAAATATTACAAACAGATTTAAATGTATTTTGATTTAGAAATTCAATTCAATAGCGCCCTCCACTGTCTGATTAAATGTGGTTTTGGCCGTTGATGGCGTTTTTGAATCCACAATGCTTTGCGTAAAAAAGCTGAGGGTTTTGGTCACCTTTTGGTTTACCGTCGACGTGTGTGGTTTCGTTTATTTTCCTCTTCTTTCCATTTTGAAATTACAGCTTGTTTTAGGTGTCTTCTGTTTCAGGTCCTGTGATCCGCGAAATTCGTCAGTGCCGCCCGAATTCCTTACCTGTACGCAATATCAAGACAAAGGAACGTCGCTCTGCAAGTTTCGTGATACAACAAAGACCGGCCACGTGGTGAAGACTCGTACGCCCATTCGGACTAACTGTAACATACTTGACATTTAATTGATAAGTAGACCCTATTATTTCCTGTACTTTAGCGCATATCCTTGTAATGTGTAAGTTAATTTATATGTTTATGGCCGTATTATTAATTTATTTACAAGTACTATAAATGAAAGTAAAATATATTACCCCATACACTACTTAATCAGACTGCTCGAACTACAGGAGGGCAACTTTCATCTCAATTGCAAGAACATTTTGGCAAAAGATGTTGAGGAAAATTGCCGCCAATAGAGCGCGTGTGGCCTCACAGCCAACGGGGATACCACTGACATGGTCTTCGTGTTCAGGCAACTCCAGGAAAAATGACGTGAGCAGAACAAGGGAATATACGTCACCTTCATAGACCAGACTAAGGCGTTTGACACTGTGAGCAGGAAAGGAAAATCATGAAACATCTAGTTTGTCCCTCCAAAGTTCCTCTCCATGGACAGCCAGCTGCACGAATCTCAACATGGGCAGGTCAAAACTGCTCATAGCAATTCGCGATCATCAACGAGGTGAAACAAGGCTTTTATTCTCACAGCAAATCCCTATACCAACTTGTTCAACTGAAGATATATTTACAATACCGCACTGATAGCAGACTGCTGAAGGTATCGCGACGACTGGCCCACACAAAAGTCCTAGAGCAACTCATTCATGAGTTCAGCCCCCTCCCGGAAGCATATCAACCATGCCACATTCAAATATGTGAGACAGAATTGAAGGCAGTCTAGCAGCTTACCTACCTGGGAAACACCACCCTGTCTGATGCAAAACACGACGAGCTGGATAACAGACTGGTCAAGGCAAATATTGCTTTCAACAGACTGTATGGTTGTGTCTGGAACAATAAACATGCACAGATACCACAAAAGTTCGCGTCAACAGAGCTGTGGTACTGACTACCCTCCTCTAAGGTTCAGTGTTTAGAACTTCGAGAACTTTTCCACCAATGTTGTATCCACTGCAAGTGTTTGGGCAAGCGTGGATCACCAGCATTAAGGCCATACTGCTGAAAACACAGATAAACCGGGAAAGGCTCCAGAGGATCATCGCCTGCCAAATATGCCAGATTTTTCTCCACTAGGCGCCACAAGAATGGCACAGTTTTTGAAGAAATACCTGTCATCCTGTCACAACGATATGCATTAGTGATCAGCCCCAGCTGCTGATTAATTGGCTTGGTGCCACGCTATTCCCACTTTGAGAACAACCACAGGGTTGCTGAAGAAGTTAGAACCACATGATCACAGTACCCCAGATTCGTCTGTTGCCACTGTGGCCAGGTTTGCCTGTCATGCATCGGTCTTGACCATCGAGAATGTGACAGAAATGGAAAACGCCCTTCGTTCGCAATGCCAAGCAATATAAGTTTAATTTACAATATTATTATTGCATTGTGTCAATTGAAATGCATCATAATACTGTATTGTTATTTGATATCGCTATTAGTCTACAGCGATTTATAAGTAACATACTGATTATAATAATAAATGCAGAATACTTGGGATGTTTAGCATGTGAAGTTTGAAAAAATGGTCGTGGAAGATTAACGGTCGCCATTAGGAACAATGCTATCAACAGCTCCACTTTAGTACTAGTATGGACTCCCTGAATGCATTGACTCGAGAAAGAATGTCACGCCCACGTTTGATGAGATTTGCCTACAACACCAAATTATGGCGTACGTCCCACGTGTTTACTACTTGTTGCGACAAGCATACTGTGCATTTGTGCAGGAACTTCACATCATACGAGGTGCGATATATTTGTATTCCCTATAGCTGGATACAAATATCCATGAGACTGCCAATCTAACAATATGCACTGTTTTTTTACTAGTCGAACGTAAATTCTCTGTCATCACTTTGTACAGCCTTGTCATACTAGTCATTGACCAATGAAGCAGAATGTCGCGAAATAATCACGCGAACATGACAAGATTGTTTTGTTTTGCAATATTCTGATAAAATAAATTGTATAATTATACAACTCCCTTTGGGAGTAAAATGAATGTCAGAGAAAAATTGCTCATGGAAACCTATACAGGTAGTACGACCCACTACACTTCCTATAGCGTGAACCAAGGTCTGCTCGCCCATTAATCCGATATCCATAGGTCAATTACGGTGAAGCCGAAGAGCCATTAACAATTTTAGAACAATATTTTAATTTGACAAGCAAAGTTATTAATATAGGTAACCATACCAGTGATTACTTACTCACTCATGTCGTGTCCCTCTCAACAATCAAAACATGCATTCAACCAATAAGGAAAATAAATATAGATGTTTTAGGTCACAAATGCCCATAAAGCAATCAAAACATATGCTAAATGAATAGTAGGGCTTCATTCCCACTGCAATTTACTAGCCAAATAAGCGACCAACAAATCGATTCTGGTTCCACAAAAGTGCAATATCGAGAACCCATTTTAATATTCAATTGATAATATATATTTATTTTGCGGTATACCACCTATTACGTCATATTTTACGTACGCATTCAATATAGCGACAGTAAAGATCTCATCGCCACCTTGCAACATGCCCGCGCATATTGCTCCATGTAAATAAAGACGGCACAATAATTTGCCGTAACATTTCGAAAGTTTATACATAAAATAAAGTACTTTATTTTTTGGACAATTCGCACTATTTGCCATTAGTGCTTTGGTTGCACAGGATCATATCCAATGTTACATGACAGAGTTAGAACCCTTTCATCTGTACAGCAATAACGCCACGTAACGTACTTTTGAGCACATTGTTAAATATCTATAAAGTTACACTCACCTGTACGATTGCAACGAGCAGAAACCGCATTCCGATCATCTTCACTACGACGTAGATACGAAGTCAGTATATGGAATACATACATGAATGGTTACCTATTTATACAGTATACGGGTGAAATAAGTAAGAAGACAGGGGGTCAGATTGACACTCCCTAGCTGAGACTAGGCCATCTGGACAGAATACCTATTGTTTAAAACACTGGTAGAACTATATTTATATACTATGTCCATCCACCTCAAATTTATGTTATAGATACAATACAATCTGAAAATCCTTCTCAAAATCTCCCACTCTCTACATCTCTTTGTGATCACGTTTATACATCTACTCACGTAAGCGTAGGTCCTCCCCAATATAACAACATCGACAAAATAAAATGTTTAATCGTGAGCTGACTGAATTAATAACTGTATTCCACATTTTGTAGTGGCTGTTAAGTTACACCATATCATCGTTAATTTATCACTCGCCTGTACAAGCGCTTTACGTAACAATCCCATCAATGGGTAATTTTCACTGGAAATGTCATGAAAGGCATGTTTGAGTGGTCTATATTGTATTCTGGACAGTTGATCAAAAACTCGAAAAAACAGGGTAAATAACATGATCTAAACAAGAAGCGTTGTTCATTTTAAATAGTATGTGTGGGTTTGGGAATGGCTCATACCAAACAAAACAAATCTGTACTGGGCGTGGATGTCTTTTTTTCTTTTATGCACTTAATATAATTTTCATCAGAAATTGCCCAAATTCATGCGAAAATATTTCATTTCTTCAATTTGTGTATTATAATATTTGATATCGACTCGTTAGTCTGCTTCTTGTCACTAGTTCCAGATCCATGCAGGGCTGAGGGTTATATTAAAATTTTATATAAATTTGTCAATGACAAATGACACGTTGTTCAATTTTAACTGTTCCCTCATTCATTAGAATGATGTAGCTTGCAAATGTCACGCAAAATTAATAACAATTCAGTGAAAACTGCTGGTATTACTAGTTCGTATGTTTTGTCCAATTTGACCCGGACATCGCCAGTGAAATATTTCGAATTTGTAGTGGTCGTATAACCCATGAAATTGGTTATTGACTTGTCCACAACACTACGGAAAATATACAATGTAACTACAGATTCTAGTAGAGAATCCTTGTTGTTCATCAATATTTACGAAAAGTGTTTGTGGGGATAACCAACACAGCAATATAGCATATGGGCTATAATTAACGTGCGCCATACACATACTCGTAACTTTTGTTTATAATGTCATGAAATGAACATTACCTACAGCTAATTTACATATTTATAAGCAAATAATTTCAATGCAATTTTTCAACACAATTATGAATAGAAAATTTGCTAATTTTTATTCATTTTTATGAAGTACTCAAAAATCGAAATTTCAATAATTATACACGCTATAGCAACCCAAAATTTTAGAACCGAAATGGGCAGATCCTGAAATATTATCATTAATAATGTACAGATACACTAAATGAAACAGTGATACACAACAGATCCACCACTAACTTAATGACAAGGGGTTCTGATTCTGTCCTACAAACTGAGTTAATCAGATCCATGTGACAGACCATTTTTTTGTACCCCGTGATTCAGAGTGATTGTCAAACGAGCTCTTCATATGTCATTTTCGATGTTATTGTTTACAGTACTTATCATTATTACACACTTTTCGAATAAACAGAATGATTTCTCAAGCACATTGAAATACATTTAGAGCAATATCTTCTAATCAAATGATTTATAGAGAAATTTATTGTACTATTGAAAGTGGCTATATTTTTTCCATTTAGTTTTGTGGTTAAAGAGTTCACTTGATAACTTTACCTCCTTCTGTGTATGTTAATAATAATCGCATTTTTATCACCTCAACTTTCATAGAATGTGTGTTCACATTCCAGTTACTATTCTCCAGTTGCTGCTATGTTGTTGTTTTAGGATTGTGTGATGCCATCTTTCGATTCATCTATCAATATATTGTTAGTATCATAAATCAGCTTTGCTATGGTCGTCTCTTTTGTCTTTCTGTTTCCCTTTTCTCTGTTCGGCTATTCAATTCTGTTGGTCAATTTTAACTGTCCCCTCATTCATTAGAATGATGTAGCTTGTAGTTGTCACGCACAATTAATAATAATTCAGTGAAAACGACTGGTATTACTAGTTCGCCATTTTTGTCCAATTTGACACGGACATCGCCAGTGACATATTTCCACATGTTTAGTGGTATTGGAACCTATGAAATTTGTTATTGACTTGACCATAATGTTGTAACGACTTCGGAAGTCTTTAAGTTTTTGACATTGTGAAATACATTCAATGGAGGGGGGCTGAAAACAACTGTTTTTGAAAAGAACATTCTGAAATATAACGACATGTGTTATATATATACACAATGATAATTTTCATAATAATCTATTTGATATATTCACTTGTGACTAAAAGAAGCTGCATTACAAACATGAAGTGTGTTAACGACTCAAGTATGCAAATATGAGTTTAGTTATTTATTAATAACTTCATTATTGTAAAATATTGTATTATTATACATCAAAATCGAAGATTCTCGCAATGTAGAAAATCTTTATTGTAGTGTTGAACATATTTTATGGAAAGTGAAAATATATGTTAAAATATTTAACAAATGTGTCAACAGTTTTACGTTTGAGCTTACAGTTTTATGATAAGGGGTCACTTGATGATTGATTATCATACTACGTGTAATGGCTTTGTGTATTCTGTATATGTTTGCAACATCTTCTAATCAGAGGATTTGTAGAAATAATTATTGTACTATTGAATGTGTCCATGTTTTTCCAGTTAATTTTGTGGTAAATGAGTTCACTCAATCACTTTACCTCCTTCTGTGTATGTTAATAATAATCGCATTTTATCACCTCAACTTTCATTGAATGTGTGTTCACATTCCAGTTACTATTCTAAATTTGCTGCTGCGTTGTCTTTTTAGGATTGTGTGATGCCATCTTTCGATTCATCTATCAATATATTGTGAATATCATAAATCAGCTTTGCTATGGTCGTCCCTTTTGTCTTTCTGTTTCCATTTTCTCTGTTCGCCTATTCAATTGACGATTTATAATATTCTAGTGAAAAAATGGCTGGTATGAGAAACTCATTACTCATGGTCAATTTAATCAGGTCATTCAGTGCTTGCAAAATATCCTGAAAGTGACTAATTTAATGTGTTATCATCTAGCTGTGAATTAGTCAAACAAATTGTAATTAGGACAATCATTACACATGTATACGTTAATGTATTATATATTGTAAACTATTTTCCAGTTTCTATCATGCCAGCCTTTCACCCATTAATAACTTGTTCTCCAGTTAACTAAATTATTTTGCCCTACTAGTCTCCTTTGTCTCTCTATACTCTCATAATTACAATAGAAAAAGTGTATTTACTCATGATTGCAATATTTTTCCGAGGCTGTGGAATGACGAATGTTCACAGGCATCATACTTCAAGTACTTTGGTTGTCAATAATTTTTGTACTTAATATTACTTGATTTATCAGAAACTGTTGTTGGCAGATAGCTGTAAATTGTGTTGACTTGCTGAATTCAGCGTAATGCAGTGTGGATATGCATACATCTAGATTTGTTTTAGCTCCTTTTTCCAACTTCTTAAATATGTTGATGTTTTGTTTCAGGAATAGCGATTTTGGAGAACAATATGTCAACAATGTTAGCATTCATATGAATTGCATTACACCGGATCTTGTGCTGAACTTGACATAATGCAAATGATAATTTAAAGGTATCATTAGAAAATGAACAAATCTAATAGCGGACTACCTAAGGTGCCTATATGCATAGTATCGAAGCAATCAAACTTGCGGTTTTTAACAAGAAGTCGAAAATATCACTTCTCACCAAGTATCAAAGCAATTAGAATTGTAGTTTTAAAGAAAAAGTCGAATAAAAAAAGCTTAGAAAGAACTTCCGTGCGCTTTTTGTTCGAGACATATTAAAAATTCATTCAAATTTACTTGTACTTGAGATACTGGTGGAAAAACTGAAAAAAAAATAATTATGCAAATAAGGTAATTATTACAAACCGATTTGAGTGTAAACCTAATAAGGTCTGCGCAATGTAACAGACCATCTATGTGCCGAGTTTCATTGAAATGCGATTAGAACAAGCAAATTATGAATCATTCTTTTAATTAGGAAATTAATATGAACAGATTTAAACCCAAATTTAATCAGCCCCGTCCATTGTTCCAGAGCATTTATGTGCCAAGTTTTATTGAAATATGACGATCAGTACTTGATATATTCGTATGAAAGTTGAAAATTGTTTTGGCAAATTATGCAGGCTGGAGCTTACATAGTAGGGGTATTCGAAGCGTGATACTAGACTGCAATCTGGCCTCGTAGAGCCGTGTCACATCCGTGAATCTTCATTGTGAGAAATCTGGTGAGTCATATGAATGGCTAGTTTTGCAGATTTTATAATGTAATTCAGTATTGGACTTTTCGTCCATAGTTTTTTATCAAAGCATGAATGGCCCAATAACGAACCACCAATTTGGCAAGACAAAATCAAATACCAACTATTTTTTGAATATTTCATGAACGAGCTCAAACAGTGACAACTGACGAGGACTTTGGAGCAAGATAAGCATGAGATCATCTTTGCCATGGCTGAACACGCAGTCGGAGTTGGTACGATAGTTGCATGATTTAGAAAAATACGCCGATCGAGATCCCCTCCTAATTTTGGCGTTGGGAAATATTAGCAATTCTTGTAGACAGGTGTAATATTATCCGATAGGAATTGGAGATCACGCCAAATTGTGTCTAAATGTTTGGGGTGTTTATGCATTTGGGAGTTCACCTTCTTCCCGTTTATGAAATTGACATTTAAGGTAGAGATGCAGGGTTGGTTCTATTTACTGTAATTGCATGCTGAAAGCGTCTACGTCTTGTCTGTTTTTTTGTAGTTTGCTAGTTGATCGCACTTGAGGTAAGTAATCTCTACCTTAAGCAGAGTATCATCATTTTCGTAAAATAGCTCTAATGAGTTGTTGTTAGTTGGGTTTAGGTCAGAGTTATGTTCTATGAAGAAATTGTTGATTATTTCTACAAAATCCCGTGTAAGCGATTGCTGTAAGTTGTAAAGTGCTTTCTCAATAACGTGCATTAAATATATTGGCACCATTTGTTTTTCAGTACCATTATACCAATGCTTTTCAGTTAAATAAATCAGGACACCAATAGTGGTTATACCGCCCTCTACAAAGTGTGTAAAAACGAAAGGCTCCTTTCGCAAAAAGAGTAAAAATGAAATTATTATTAAAAATATGGTCTATTGAACAAATTTATTGCTACCATACAATATAATAGATTTGTGCCAAACAAGTGTTTGTGATCATGAGTGATCAGAGTTCAAGTATATATATCTTTAAACATATTTTAGTCGTAATGCTTTTACGTGACTGCAAAGGTGAACTAGATCTTAACAACAAAGTTTCAATGGAGTATACTACTGTAGTTCTGCTGGTTTCCAGTGGCGACCGTGCCAAAAAAATCAAGGAAAATCTGTTCAATGTGATAAAATTGTTTGGTGAACTGAGACAATAAAAACAATAGAGAATCTTATTTGCTGCTAGTTGATGCAAATGCCTCGAGCGTAGCGGTTACACCAATCAAGTTATAATGTCACCTTTAGTACTAAACTGGGTCTCAAACCAGCTCTTTTTGATGTATTGTACTATGTTACCAATATGAATACCAAGGATGTTGAGCACTTCGCTGTACCATTGTATATTCATGTGAGAGCCTGTTCGACCTTTCCATAGCCCGATTCATAGTCTTTTAGACTTTCCATAGTTTATACGTTTAGAAGTAGTTCGATCGCTATTGTATAACTTTGGCCAGAGAGGGCGCAACATTGCCTTATTCTACGAAGAAATACTATGGGAGCTGTAAGGGAGTTATTTATACGATTTACGTGTGCGTGTGTGTATCTGTGTATATCAATTTAACTTATGAAATGAATTGTCCTTGAAAACCAAATGCCGTTAGATCATTAAACAAGTAGATTTGGTGTACTCTGTCAAAGGCTTTCTCCTAATCAAGCGCCACAATTCCAAGTAAAGTATTATAGTTATTACCATACGTGACAATGTCGTGTATGAGACGAATGTTATCAAATATGTGTCGGTGTCGGATCGTATAACTTTGATCAACATGTATTATTTGTCCAAGAGCATTTTTAAGAGGAATTGATAATTTCGTTGTGAGGAACTTGTAATCAGCTCGAATAAGGCTGATCGATTTCTAGTTTTTAAGTATTATTTTATGTATTATCACCTATATGATATGATAATGGTATTACGCCCTCAGTGAGGGAATCTGGGAATTCTTCAAAGAAGCTTTTACCAGCGACAGACCAACATTTTTTGTAGAACTCTGCTGGCAATCCGTCAATGCCAAAAGTTTGACCATTTGACACGAGCTTGACAGCAGTAGACAACTCCTCAAAAGTTATTAAGACATCACCCATTCATGCAGTGACAGTGTCAAGCTGTGGTAGATCTGGTGAACACAGAATAAAATAAGGAATAAAAGTGCATTGTTGAATAAAACACTGTTGTGTTTATCATTATCATTTTCACCACTGTTCTGCCTATCATTATCATTTTACCACTGCTGTTTTTATCATCATGACTTGCTCCACTGTTACATTTATCATTATGATTTTCAACACTGTTGTGTAGTTATCATTTTCATATTCACCAGTTTTGTTTTTCACCACCGTTCTGTTTATCATTATCATTTTCAAAACTGTTATTTTTATCACTGTGATTTCCAACACTGTTCTGTTTATTGTTATCATTTTCATCTTTGTTGGGTTTATCATCATTTTCACTACTGTTGCGTTTATCATTATCATTTTCACCACCATTATGTTTATCTATTTTTACAATTGTTATGTTTATCATTTTCAACCACTGTTTTGTTTATCATTATCATTTGACATTTTTGTTCATCAATTGCACCACTGGAATGTTTATTCATTTTCACCACTGTTTTGTTTATTATTTACATTTTCACCACAGTTCTGTTTATCATTATCATTTTCAACACTGCTGTGTTTATCAGTATCATTTTCACCGCTGTTCTGTTTGTCATTATGATTTTCACCACTGTTCTGTTTATCATTATGTTTCTCAACACTTATGTTTATACTTATCATTTTAACCACTGTTCTGTTTATTGTTACCAATTTCACTTTTGTTGTGTTTATCCTCATCATTTTCACATCATTTTCAAACACTGTTGTGTTTATTTATTTTCAACACTGTTATGTTTATCATTATCATTTTCACCACTGTTATGTTTATCATTATCATTTTTACCACTGTTGTTTTTATCACTATGTTTTTCACTACTGTTGGGCTGATCATTATGATTTTCAACATGGTTATATCAATCATTATGATTTTTACCATCGTTCGTTGATCAATATCATTTAAATGTATCTGATTTCAACCATCCCAGACTTCTGATTTGTGCATCAGACAAGCCCGAATTTGCTGCCCCTGATGCAGCTCCTACACGGAAACTATGACCCTTATAATATTGGGGCTTAAGCCACAAAAATATAGCCCTGCATTGAATTTAAGCCTAAAGTAATTATGTTTTATAGGCTGTTGATCAGGCATACAGAACAGCGGGCCAGGTTTTTGCCCCCTAAAGACAACAAAATTGGAGATCGCTGCAATTGAACAGTAGGGGACACGCTGATAACCAATAATAACGACCTGAGTATTTGGTGAAAGTTACTTTCAATGAGCTAGCTACAGAGTACATTGGGTGCAAAATGGCGATGTTGTGTAATTGCAAGGTATTTGAAACATTAGCTTTAGTGGTAAAAGTTACCTCCCCAATGCACGTACATGAGTGCTTTAAATAATAGATGGTTATAGCCTGATCCGATGATGTATGGCAAAAAGGCAACAAGGGCAAGCAAATGGAGCATGATATTGGTAATCTATAGCCACGTTTATTTATGCATTGTTGTTAATAATGTTTTGTCAACAAAATAATCTGTCGGATTCCTATACCCCTGTAACTTATTTAAGTAACTAATTGCTGACGCAGTTGTGGTGATTGTATTTGCCGAGAACCCGTGCAAGTGCATGTCTGTTAAAAACATGGCTATCAAAGACTCACTGACTGGCAAAAATAAAATTCTTGCGTAATGCTTGAGGTGGAAACTTTGTATCGCTTGCCAAGCTTGTTTATAGCAACTTCGTGTTGATAGGGACAATGCCGATGTCAGTAATTCTGTCATATACCACTGAACTTCTCCCATGTATCTTTTGGAATAGGGGTTGGCCACTGATCTGCCCATGGTGCCAGCTGTTGAAATTTATTGACCTGAAGTCGAGTAAGAGAATCTGCCAATTTATTATAATTTCCGGGGATCTGTTTTGCCTTAAACCTGATGTTGCATCTGAGACAAACTAATACCATTCTTCCAACAAGACTCATAATGCCCGTATTTTAACATAATTGCTTGTTTATTATATGCACCACTGCAGGATTGTCTGACCTAAACAAAATTGCCTGGTTAGACATGAGCTCACCCCAGACCTCAATTGCCAGTACAATGGGAAAGAGTTCCAAAAATATTCTGTTGTGTATACAATTATCTGGTCAACTTCCATAAAACCAATGCGAGCCAAATAGTACCCCAAAATCAGTAGATACCGCTGCATCGGTGATCAGCTGGGATGCCAGGTATTCAGATAACTGACTCATGATGAAGAAAGCTTTTAAATTGAAGTGCAGCAGGAAATCGTGCCGAAGAAGTAGTTCTAATTTAGTACAGTGATTGATACGACGATGATGATGAGACTGAGTTAAACCCAAAGTCAAATCAATCAGGCGCCTTAAAAGGGCTCTGCCCAGGGTGACAACCGTACAAGCAAAATTAAGCGTCCCAACCAGGGACTGGATTTCTTTGAGGGTTGCCTTTTTGCATCCAAGAAACTGCTGAACTTGAAATATGCAACGTTGCATTTTTTTCAAGTTGGAGACGAGCTTGCATCAAAACAGTGTTTAATTCAATACCCGCAAAGCACAAAACAGTAGCAGATTCCTCTGTTTTCTCCTTGACTAATGTGACTCCCAATTCATTACCTAGACTAAAAAAATCATCAAGATCCTTTTTACAGTAATAAAAGTCCCTGTCAACGAACAAAAAATCATCCAAAATATGTAGAACTGCTCTTGCATGCTTTGACTGTCCAGTCATCCATTTCAAAGCACTGCTAAAAGCTTCAAAAATTCAGCAGAATGCTCCACACCCCATTGGTAAACATTTATCATAATATAAAAGTTCTTGCCACTCAAACCCCAGCAAATTATAATAAAATGGTGCCTCTGGGATAATCCTGAATTTTGAGCAAATATCTGTTTTGGCCAAGTAGCAGCCCTGGCCAAATTGTATGATTGCCTGAACCGCATCATCACTCATGATTACTTAACTGCAGTTAGTTCGGTGGAATGCCATCATTAATGGAGTTAACCTGTGGTCAAGGCAAATGATGGATCAGTCTGAATTCACCTGGTACCTTCTTTGGAACAACACCCAATGGTGAACAATGACAAATGTTAAAGGGTTTTTTTCGGAAATGGCCCAGCAATCCTGCCTGCAGCTAATTCTTTCTGCAATTCGTTGTCAACAACCCCTGGTTGCTCAACAGCTGATCTAAAATTAGGTGAATCAGACGTTATGTTATCGCCAAAAAATCCAATAGAAAAACCACAACTAAAACCATCAATAAGGTACTGAGCCATAATAGGATCATACCCAGATAACCTTAGTTGTAACTGCTCAATGTTTATTGGGGTGGGCAATCGATCTATAGGGTAAACTGGGGTTGATTGAGCTATATCAAACGCTAGACCCTGTTTGCAAATCCTGTTTTATGGTTTTGCAATTCAAACCTGGGTGGGATCCAGAGTACCAGCAACATTTGTGAGGGTAGTTGCACCCGGAACATGGCTCTCCTCTCTGATACTTGTAACATTCTCCTTTTGGGAGGAAGCCCTTGGAACGAAAGGACTGAGAACTGTTTTGGAAAGACTGACGAGGAGATTGTTTTGCTCTCAAATACAACTCAATGTGCAAGTGACCCTGAGGTAAGGCTGCCTGTTGGCGTAATTTGCGAAAATTTGTTTCATAGTACTTCCAGTCCCCTCTTCCAGCTGCTATTTTCATGACAGTATGCATGTATTTCATAAGATCAGGTGTATCTGAATTAAATTTAGCTGAATAAATTGCTATGAATATTTGAGAAGCAGATGACAATTTTGCAATTGAGTCAATGGGTATCTGTTTTTCAGTAGGAATCAGGCGAAAAGATGGGCTGTCGCTCTGAGAAGGGTTCATAACTGATAATGTATACTGTTCCTTTTTATATTTTGACAACAAACTACCCATATCAACAAACTCATTACACCAAATTTTGTTTTTAACTTTGTTTAGCACAGTAGCACGTAATGGAACAGTTACACTTGTAAAATGACTAACCTCCCACCTGATCCTGTACAGAATATTGTGGACAGGAACCTGTTATTTCGTTAACCGAATCCAGAACAGCATTCGCAACCACTGTTGTAGTAGCTGAGATGCTCATACAAGTTGTTGGAGTTGCAATGACCCCAGGTGTGATGTTGGCTTGACTTGCTTGCATCGAGTTTGCTAGGTTGGTAAACGTCTCAATGCCCTTGAGTAATGCTGAAGTAGACTGTTGTTGAAGTGCTGCTGTTTCTGCAAATGCTTGTGATGTGCTTGGTTGATTCACTGGTACACTAGGAGAAGGCTGTGCTGGTGCATCCTGTGTTGATACTGGTGTTGCACCAACATCAGATATGGCTGTTGTTTCCATTGGTGTGTTCTCTCCTGGCTGCCATGGTTAGTTTCGATGATGGTGACACAACTTCTTTCAGTGCATTACACTTTCGCGCAGGTGCCATGATCTATGATAAAGAGACTAAGCAGCAGCATTACTGTTGCAAAACATGGATATGGATCTGTGCAGAGATGCACAGAAACAAATAATACTATTTAGTGAAAAATAATTTTAAAGAAGGCAGAAACTTCCTAGAGCAAGATGGTGACAACTGACTGCTTGTAACTGGGTTAGGATCAAGCAAAACATTTTAATATTAAAGCAGAAACTACACGCTCTTGTAGTAGAGATAGGATCAACAGTCTGCACAATTTAAAATAAAAAAAAGAAACTCCACACTCATGTAATCGAGATAGGATCAACAATCTGCAAAATTTTAAATAAAAAAAAAGAAACTCCACACTCATGAAATCGAGGTAGGATCAAAAGTCTGCAAAATTTAAAACAAAAGCAGAAACTACACACTCATGTAATAAAGATAGGATCAACAGTCTGCAAAATTAAAATTAACTAACTGAGCAGTATTTATAATCTGACCACTGTTATCTCGCTATACAAACTACAACAGACTGTCAATCGCACAAGTCAAACAGCCAACTACCGTACAGCTCAGTACACGATCATGAAAACAAGTATTATATTTAAATGAATCAAAGAAAGCTTAGAAATAACTCCCATGTGCTGAGAGTATTGGAGACACATTAAATATAATTCGAAATTACTTAGCTGAAAACTAATTATGCAAATCAGAAAATTAATATGACCAGATTTGAGTATAAAACTAATGAGGTCTGCACAATTTAACAGAAAATCTATGTTTCCAAGTTTAATTGAAATGTGATTAGAACCAAAAAATTATGAATTATTATGCTTATTAGGGAATTAATATGAACAGATTTTTACCCCAAACTAATTAGGTTTGTACATTGTCCTAGAGCATCTTTGTACTAAGTTTCATTGAAATGGAATAATTAGTACTTTAGATATCAGTGTGAAAGCTTAAAATTGGTTAATTATGCAAATTAGGTAATTAATATGTACAGATTTTAACCCACAATTATCCAGGTCTGTCTATTGTCCTACAGCATCCATGTACATTCATTGATATATGATCTTTAGTACCTGAGATATCAGTGTGAAATTTGGTTAATTATGCAAATTAGGTGATTAATATGCACAAATATTTACCAGAAACTCATTGGGTCTGCATAATTCTAGATTCATTGAAATGTGATGATTAGTACTTTAGATATCAGTAGAAAAGCTGAAAATTAATTATGCAAATTATTTATTAATATGCACAATTATTTGCCCTAAAACTAATCAGGTCTTTGCATAGTCCTAAAGGATCTATGTACCAAGTTTCATTGAAATGCGATGATTAGTACTTGAGATACCCGTGGAAAAGCTGAAAATTAACTAATTATGCAAATTAGGTGATTAATATGCACAAATATTTATCAGAATCAATCAATCTCTGCATAGTCCTCGAGTATGTAAGTACCAAGTTTCATTGAAATGTAATGCTCACTACTTATATCAAATGCTGAAAATTAATTAATTATGCAAATTAGGTAATTAATATGTACTGATATTACCATAAAAACTATCAGGTCTGTGCAGTGTCATATGACATCTATGTACCAAGTTTCATTGAAATGTGATGATTAGTACTTATATCAAATGCTGAAAATTAATTAATTATGCAAATTAGGAAATTAATATGTACTGATATTACCATAACACTATCAGGTCTGTGCAGTGTCATATGACATCTATGTACCAAGTTTCATTGAAATGTGATGATTAGTACTTGAGATATCAGTGGAAAAACCGAAAATTGACTAATCATTATGCAAATTAGGTAATTAGTATCCACGGATTATTACCAAAAACTTATCAAAACCTAGCATTAGTTCAGAGCATGTATGTACAAAGTTTCATCAAAATCCAATGAGTGGTTGTTTAGATATCAGTGGAACAATCATGGAACAGCTACAAATCAGCTAATTATCATGCAAATTAGGTAATTAATATGCACGGATTTTTACCAAAAACTAATCACATATGGGCATATGTTCAGAGCATCTATGTACCAAGTTTCATCAAAATCCAATGAGTGGTTCTTTAGATATCAGTGGAACAGTCATAGAATAGCTAAAAATCAGCTAATTATCATGCAAATTAGGTAATTAACGAGCATAGATTTTTACCAAAACCTAATCAAATCTGCGCATTGGCCCAGAGCATCTATGCACCAAGTTTCATCAAAAATCGATGTATGGTTCTTGAGATGGCAGTGGAACAGTCATACACACATACACACACACACACACAGACACACTAACTGCAAAGACTTCCATTATGTGCTTCGCACATGGGAGTCAAAAACAACATAAACATTGCATCACAATATTTGTAGAAACAATCTATAAACTCCAAGCCTGGTATTCTATAGCTGTGGAATCATAGCCCTATGTTGCCGACCGCATTATTTAAGTGACTGACTCTGGCCGGCCCATATGTTCGACGTACAACAACAAAATTAAAAAAAAGACGTCCAAATGAAATTGTTAGGGCGAAATTCGATTGTAGGTCGCACCAAAGAGCTATGGAACCGCAGCTAGGTATTCTAACAACAAATTCGTAGACTAGTTAAAGCACAAATTCCATGAAAGAAATACACTGCTATCGAAAACTGAGAAACGTCTATCACTATATACTCTGTACAGTAAAGTACACAGAAAAACATTCACAACGCAAGTACATCAAAAAGCGACAAAGTATAAATCTACACAAACAAAACCTACAACCGTGTAGATAATGAGATATGCCACAACAAACAATCTTACCATTCAATAATCGCCATGCGTTCACTCGTCTATCATAGGTTACTATGGCAACGCTCCATGAAAAGCCGCCAAATAGGTCGCCACAAAGTATCCAGCTTTACAGGACACAAGTCGCCCTAACACTAATAAAATGACAAGTCAACAGACATGCACAAACGAAATGCCCTAACTAATATTTAGTCGGCCGCAAATCAGTACGAGTAATGTCAATTCACACTCGCACAAACTCTATCACACATGTGTAAGCCGAAATACTGATAGTTCAAGCCGTGAAGTAAGGGAAAACCACTTTAAGAGTCAATAAAATGTTTCGAACTTTAAGAGTCAATTCCCGAACTCACGAACTGCGATAAATGCCACGCTTACCCGACCTTCAATGAACTGGTGCAACTCGACGTTTCCGCGAATGTCGATAGCCCTGCCGTTGCAACCAATGCACGCAATTCAACGTAGACAATATCACACGCCCCGATGACAATTCCACTTCAATGTTGACACACGTCCCGACGACAATACTACTCCAACGCTGTCAACATCAGCAGTACCGCACCTTCCGACGACTGATCATCAAAGTCCGGTCTACAGCAACCAATGTTCAAACGATAGCATGTCCAGTATGTTTTCGAGAGAACTCAAGTTACGTCCCGCACGTCGCCATCTTCCAACGCAACGGTACTTTTCCTTTCTCTTTTCTGACTAGTCCTCCTATTTTTAGAAATCTCCGCTAGGCAACCTGCCAGCCAATCAAGAGTAGTCACTGCTGACCTACAAGCCTTATCAAGCATGAACTTAGTTCAGGTGTGTTTCCTCTCAGGTTCGTCTAGTGTCGTTCCTTGTAATTACGTATTCTAGTTCCAACATATCGGCCGTTGCTATGCAAAGGTCGACGAACTATAGCCATAAATAGATCGGTGTATTGCATACTGCACTCACACAGCATTCTCACACACAGCGCTTGTGACACCTCTCATTAACAAAATACAGATGCAAATATATCTGAATAAATCACTTATGTCACCAAAACCTCAGTTGTGACATTATCATTATCATTTCCACCACTGTTTTGTTTATCATTAACATTTTCACCACTATTGTGTTTATCATTATCATTTCCACCACTGTTACGTTTATCATCGTAATTTTCACCACTGTTTTTTTTTATCTTTATCATTTCCACCACTGTTACGTTCATCATTATCATTTTCACCAATATTGCGTTTATCATTATCATTTCCACCACTGTTACGTTTATTATTATCATTTTCACAACTGTTGTGTTTATCATGATCATTTTCACCACTATTGTGTTTATCATTATCACTTTCAACACTATTTTGTTTATCATTATCATTTCCACCACTGTTACGTTTATCAGTATCACTTTCACTACTGTTACGTTTATCATTATATGTTATGGCCAAAGTTCTGCTTTATTATTTTTACTTAGTCATTGTCACCGAAATGTTATTTTAGGCTCTATAGCCCTATCTTATATTTCACTTAAATGTGCCTTTTGTTAGCTGACAGTATAGCGCCACCTACAGTTCGAGTTACATTTATTACTTTGTTTTGGAGGTAGTAGATAACGAACTCACAGACGCTATCTGCTGCCTGAGAGCTGGTAAAGTTATTGATCTACAAATACGGTATGAAACATTTGATTGCGTTTTTGAGTGATAATTCATGTATTTGCGTTAGGGCATGAAATGTTTATTTACCGATGATGCAATAACATGTGCTTTTAAACCCTGTTCACTTCGTACTTTACTTTGATGATTTCACATTATTCTTGCTCATGATATTTTCATAGATTACGCATATATTTTTTGCTGCATTACGTCAGTTGTTTCGCCACTAGATGGCGCTGTCAGTCTACCACTCATTGTCAATTTATAATGCCAAAATGTGTTAGTGTAGAGATGAGACATGATATTTATTGTTTCTTGTTCATCATATGTGCACTCATACTTCATTGCAAAGTTTGATTGTACTGAGCTATACTTAAAGGAAATAAATTGTCATCAATCATTACGGACATTTGTTTCATTATTGCGAGGAAGACGCATTGACGACGGAGTGACCCAGCTAATCGGCATATGTATCTATAGACATTTTCATGAGCTACCAGTAGAAAGCACAGGACTCTGGAATATGGGTTTATAGACGCTACATTTACATTGACGTATTTGATCAACATCCGTTGAGTTTCCAGGGCAGTTATTCTTTGACATACGTGATCTCAGTAATCTCAGTCAGCAATACACCTGATACACAACTAGTAATTACGGATAAGTCAACTGCAAACTGACAAGATGGAGGAAATGTTTGCTAAGCGAACGAGAGTGCAAACTGAAAGGGCCAAAGAATATTTCACTGAGGTCAAACAAAGGAACTACACTTCTATATGTAAGCAGCTTAATAAAGAAACTGATTCTATCCTGGGTTTAATGAGAGACCCACTGACGGACTTGAAATCATTAAGGCAAGCCTATACCAAGTGGATGGTGTTATACGAGGAATTCCTCATTACCCACGATGAATACAAGCAACTGTTATCATCAAAAGACCAACTTGAACATGAAGGTTGTTTCAGACCACAAAGTGAACATTTTGAAAGTGTGGGAGCCAGTGCAAGGGCATGGATAAGACGTGAAGAGTGTGAAGCGCGAAGATTGCTTGATGCAAATGTGAGGCCAGAGGACAGTGCTTCACAAACTAGTAAAACACCACAGAAATCCCATACTAGCAGTACCTCAACACGCTTGAGCTCATTGACCATGGCAAGAGCTAAAGAAGATCAAAGAAAGGCTGAACTGTTAGCTAGAGTAGCAAAGTTGAAGCAAAAACAAGCATTAGAACGGGAAAGACAGGCGCTTGAACAACTTCAAATTGAAGAAGAACAAGCGATTCTACAGCTTAGAATTGAAGCAGAGAATGCAAGGAGACAAGAAGATCAAGCTAGACTGCAACATAGAATGAAAGAAGAGCAAGTAAAGATGCAACTCAAAATAAGAGAAGAAGAGTTGGAGTTGGAAACCAAAATCGCTGTGTCAGATGCACGACGAAAGGTTCTGGTTGAGTTAGAAACTAATGAATTCGAGCAAGATCAAAGATTGCATGACATTGACATTTCTCAAAGGCAAAGTGATGTGGCACATAATGAGCAGCTATCTAGATGTCAGTCAAACCGTATGTATAAAACACCTAGTTATATTGGGGTTGTTGATAATATGTTTAGTTCTAATAGGGACACTAGTTTAGGAGAGTGTAATATTGGGCCAGTATTGAGTCCAGCTGCAGTATTTCCTGCACATATTGATGGTGATGTCGGTGGGACCTGTGTGCGCGATGCGCGTGGGTTGCGTTGCGGTTTTGAGCGCGTGGGTGATGCTAACTATGGGCCCTCTGCTGCAGGTAGTCGGTCGTCTAACGAAGGTATTCTGGCGGTGGTGAAAGAATTGAAAAAGCCACAGTCTGACATCAAGAAATTTGGAGGCAACTGTATAGAATAATTATAAAAAAAATTGTTCGCCAGTTTAATGCTAGAATAGGATTGGTTACTGATGACATTGAAGAGAAAATGAACTACCTCCAGCAGTACACCTATGGGGAGGCAAACAAGATAGTAACAGGTTACAGTTATCTCGATGCAGAACAAGGATATCCAGCCGCATGTAAAGAGCTTGAGAGAAGGTATGGTAATGTACAAATGATTGCTAGCGCATATCTAGAAAAGGTAAAAAACTGGCCAGTTATCAAAGCAGACGATGCTAAAGCACTTGATGAGTTTGCCACATTTCTGCGTGAGTGCGAGTACGTAACACAAAGCATTGAAGCCATGCAGTCAATGGAATATCATGACCACATGAAAGTACTTGTTGGTAAGCTTCCATACTATCTTCACGGGAAATGGAGAAGCCGAGTATATGATGCTAGGCAGAATGGGAAGCCAGTCACTTTAAAAAAATTGGTGGACTTTGTGAAAGCCGAATCTGAACAGGCAAACGACCCATTATATGGAAGGAAGGCTTTGAACGATGAAAGCAATTCAGGTAAAGGCTCAAAGATATGGACACAATCTAAGAAAACAAGGGGAAGCTTTGCAACAGATGTCACAAATGTTAAACCAGAGACCAAAGCTGAATGCGGTGGACGAATTCAAGGTGGTTCAGTAGGAGACCAAGCTCAGTATGAGACAAGAGTCACTGGCCAGTACACTAAGATACATGTAGCATTTGAGAAACCGTGTGCTTATTGCAAAAGTGCCAGTCATGTTATGGATAAATGCGATAACTTGACAAAAGAATCTTGTGATGTCAAGTTAAATTTCTTAAGAAATAAAGGAGTTTGTTTTGGCTGTTTAAAGTCAGGACATCAAAGCAAGAATTGTCGCTCTAAGGCAGTATGCATACAGTGTAAAGGACGTCACCCCACTATCTTACATGATGATAATTACAGACGGAGTTGTCAACAAACAGAAGACGTATCGCCAAATAAATATGGCAACCAGAAAGCCACTACCGCATGTGTAAATGTGAACAAAGAATTGAGTGGTCAAACAGGGGCCGGTAACAGTGAGTGTACTATGGCAATAATCCCAGTATTGGTAAAGGCTAAGAATAGTGTTATAGCCTTGGAAACATATGCTTTCCTTGACCCGGGCAGTAGTGTATCCTTTTGCACTGAAGACATAATGCGAAAATTGGGAGTAAATGGTGATAGAGCAAAGTTAACTCTAGACACGATGGGTGTCCCTCATACTATGAGCACCTATATTCTCAAAGGCCTTGAAGTGAGTTATTTAGATGGTGAAAACACAGTGAAGCTACCAAAAGTCTACACTAAACACAAAATGCCTGTTTCGCGCCACCACATGCCTACTACAGAAGATGTTACTAAATGGCCACATATGCGTGCCCTGGATCTGCCTAAGGTGAATGCGGATGTGGGATTACTTATTGGAAATGGAGTACCCGATGCATATACTCCACTAGAAATATTGACAGGACCACGTGGGAGTCCTCATGCTTCAAGATCTCTCTTGAGATGGGTGGCATGGAATGTTGTCCGTGGTGAAGGTGACAATAAGATTGACACAGTTCAAAATAGTTTGACTGTCAATAAAGCTGAAATCATTGCCATACAAGAGATACAGGAACTGAGGCAGTTAGATAAATTGGTCAGAAGTTCTATCAACATGGACTTTCCAGAAAACTCTATCAACGATAGGAGAGAACACTCTCAAGAGGACAAAGCGTTTATTGAGAAAGTAGATAGCTCTATGCGCTATGTGGATGGACACTATGAGATTGGTTTGCCATTTCGTAAGGACGATGCAAGGCTACCTAATAATAAAGTCTATGCCATGCAGAGACTTAAAGGACTTGAAAGGAGAATAAGGAAAGAACCCAAGTTTCATGCTGACTACACAAAGTTTATGTCGGATATTATTCAAAAGCATTATGCTGTTCAGGTTCCGCAGGAGGTGCTTGATAGAGATGACGGTAGAGTCTGGTATATACCTCACCATGGGGTATACCACCCTAAGAAACCAGACAAGATACGAGTAGTCTTCGATTGTTCTGCGAAATGGTGCGGTGTATCCTTAAACAACTTGTTACTACAAGGACCTGATCTGACTAACAACCTACTTGGTGTTCTCTTGCGGTTCAGGCAAGAACCAGTAGCCCTTATGTAGTAGGCTATGTTTCATCAAGTAAAGGTCCCAATACATGACAGCGATTGTCTGCGTTTTTATTGGTGGTCAAATGGCGAACTTGATAGAAAACCTGAAGTATATAAAATGATGGTTCATTTATTTGGTGCAGTATCGTCCCCAAGCTGTTCGAATACAGCGCTACGCAAGACTGCTACAGCTAATAAGGATGAATTCAAGCTGGAAATCATTGATACTGTTCTAAAGAACTTTTACGTAGATGACTGCCTCAAATCCTGTGATACCGAGACGAAGGCAATATCCGTTGTACAAGACCTGATAAGTATCTGCCACAAAGGAGGATTAAACTTAACCAAGTGGATTACCAACAGCCATATGGTCTTGAAATCAATTCCTGTAGACAGTTAAGCTAAAAATGTGAAGCAGTTGAATTTGAGTTATGGTGATCTCCCCCACCCAGCGTGCTCTTGGTGTGTATTGGAATGTTGAATCTGATACTCTAGAATTTGGGATAGACATTCAAGAGCGTCCATCTACAAGACGAGGTATATTGTCAGTAATAAGCTCTATTTACGATCCTATAGGACTAGCTGCTCCTTTTGTATTACCTGGCAAGATCATCCTACAAAACTTGTGTCATCGTGGTATTGGGTGGGATGATGATATTGGACCTAAAGACCTGCAGAAATGGCACAGATGGGTAGCAGACCTGCCACAGCTGGAGACAATCTCGGTACCAAGGTGTTTCAAGCCTGCAAGTTTTGCCAGATCCACAACTTCTCGGATGCCAGCGAGCTTGGCTATGGGACTGTGTCATATCTATGCCTAGTAAATGATATAGGAAAGATTCATTGTGCCCTCTAACTATCCCTCGCATGGAACTGTCTGCAGCCACTATTTTGGTACGCATGAATAGAATGATACAGAGAGAGCTAGACTTCAAATTCAGTGAAACATTCTTCTGGACAGACAGCATGTCCGTCATTCGCTACTGTGCAAATGAAAGTACCCGCTTTCATACCTTTGTAGCTAATCGTGTTAACACCATTAGAGAGGGCTCTCGGATGTCACAATGGAGGTACTTGGACACAAAGTCCAACCCAGCAGATGACGCTTCCAGAGGTCTCAAGGTGAATGACTCCATACGTAGAGAGAGATGGCTAAATGGTCCGGACTTTCTTTGGAGACCTGAATTAGAATGGCCTAAATGTAATGCAATACCTATGACGATCATAGATGTGGATCCTGAGGTTAAAAGAGAAGCTAACTCTGCGATTCTCAAAGGGCAAGGACCAGAGACAGAAATCGATGGACTCTTTGCACGCTTCTCCAGTTGGATGAAACTGAAGAAAACAGTTCCATGGATTTTGATGGTCAAATGTAACCTGCAAAGATGGGTTGCTAAACGTAAAGAGTACAAACAAGCCTTAAGTAAAGATGAAATAGATCCAGAAGGGAGAGACAAAATGGTGAATGAACAGATGAGAAAGCTAAAGATGGCAGCAATGTTGAATGCAAAGAGCAGTAAATGAAGTATATCTTACAATAGATAATTTGAGAAGCGCAGAAAAATGTATTGTGGCTTATATTCAATGCCAGCATTTTTCTGAGGAGATAGTAGCATTAACGTCAGATCAACCAAGAATTAAACGTACTAGTCGTTTGTACAAACTAGACCCGATGATGGAAGACGGGCTCATAAGAGTTGGTGGACGCCTAGCGCGTTCAATATTATCATACAGTGCAAAGCACCCAGTTATTCTTCCTAAAGATTCCCCAGTGTCAAACCTTATTTTAGAAGATGTACACAAAGGCGTGGGACACCTTGGTAGACTACGACATAAGTACTGGATCATGTGTGCCAATGCAATGGTCAGAAAGATAGTGTCTAACTGTGTTACCTGTCAAAGTTACAGAGCTAAAGTGGGTGAGCAGAAGATGACAGACTTGCCTATAGAGCGGATAACACCAGATCACCCACCTTTTACTCACACTGGTGTCGACTACATCGGACCACTTGAAGTCAAACGGGGCCGTGGTACAGTCAAAAGATCTGGAGTAATATTTACATGTATGGCCTCTCGAGCAGTTCATTTGGAAATTGCTCATTCACTGGATACAGACTCCTGCATTAATGCCTTTAGAAGATTTAAAGCTAGGAGGGGCAATGTCAAATCTGTTCGGTCAGATAACGGTACGAATCTTGTTGGTGCAAAGCGTGAACTGCAGGCAGAAATCGATAGGTGGAACCATACAAAGATTAGTAGTGCACTCCACCAGGTAGACATAGACTGGAAATTTAATCCGCCAGCTGGCTCTCATTTTGGAGGAATATGGGAAAGGCAAATCAGAACCATAAGGAAAATTTTGTTTTCTCTCTTTAAGGAGCAAACAATTCACCTGGATGACGAGGCACTCCAGACACTCCTTTGCGAGGTTGAGTCCATAATAAATGGACGTCCTATTTCAACAGTATCCGAAGATCCCAATGACTTAGAAGCCTTGACACCTAACCACTTATTGTTGCTTCAATCTTACCAAAACTTACCACCTGGAGTCTTTGATAGAAATGATATCTACGCAAGACGTAGATGGCGCCAAGTTCAGTATCTGGCGGATATGTTTTGGAAAAGATGGTTGAGGGAATACTTGCCGCTGCTTCAAGAAAGACAAAAATGGTTACAACCTAAAAGGAATCTTGCCGTAGGAGACATTGTCTTGATTGCAGATAATTCCGTCCCAAGCAATGCATGGCCAATGGGCAAAGTTATTGAGATAACGAAGGATCGGAAAGGTTTTATTGTGACCCGTTGACAAACTGTGCTTACTTTTGGAAGTAGATGTAGAAGGTGTGTCTGACAATTCCAAGCCACTGCCATAAAGTATCTGAATTTGATGGCCGGCTTTGTAGTTATTGGGTTGGATGGTATGTGTATTGCCTACCGTGAGCATGATTGCGGCGTGTCTGTGTGGTTCGCGTACATGGATTGCATGGTTGATGTCACTTTTCTGCTTGTGCATGGCTTACTATTTGTGGGACTTGATGCTGACCCATAGAAACACCTTAGTTTAGAAGAATTTTAGAATTTGGCATTTATAAAGTTTTGTGTAATTGTTACGACAGGATCTTCACAATTAAGGGGCCGGAATGTTATGGCCAAAGTTCTGCTTTATCATTTTTACTTAGTCATTGTCACCGAAATGTTATTTTAGGCTCTATAGCCCGACCTTATATTTCACTTAAATGTGCCTTTTGTTAGCTGACGGTATAGCGCCACCTACAGTTCGAGTTACATTTATTACTTTGTTTTGGAGGTAGTAGATAACGAACTCACAGACGCTATCTGCTGCCTGAGAGCTGGTAAAGTTATTGATCTTCAAATACTTTTACGTCAAATCGTATTCAATGAACACAGAAACTACCGAAATACGACTATACTGAGGTCGATTGTGCTTGGGAAGATCTACAAATACGGTATGAAACATTTGATTGCGTTTTTGAGTGATAATTCATGTATTTGCGTTAGGGCATGAAATGTGTATCTACCGATGATGCAATAACATGTGCTTTTAAACCCTGTTCACTTAGTACTTTACTTTGATGATTTCACATTATTCTTGCTCATGATATTTTCATAGATTACGCATGCCTAGTGATTTCTAAGTGATTATTTGATATGTTAGTGATAGATTTCTTGCATATATTTTTTGCTGCATTACGTCAGTTGTTTCGCCACTAGATGGCGCTGTCAGTCTACCACTCATTGTCAATTTATAATGCCAAAATGTGTTAGTGTAGAGATGAGACATGATATTTATTGTTTCTTTTATTTATTTGCTATTTCAGTCAATCGTTCATCATATGTGTACTCGTACTTCATTGCAAAGTTTGGTTGTACTGAGCTATACTTAAAGGAAATAAACTGTCATCAATCATTACGGACATTTGTTTCATTATTGTGAGGAAGACGCATTGACGACGGAGTGACCCAGCTAATCGGCATATGTATCTATAGACATTTTCATGAGCTACCAGTAGAAGACACAGGGCTCTGGAATATGGGTTTATAGACGCTACATTATCACTACATTTATCCTTATCATTTTCACCACTATTGCGTTTATCATTATCACTTTCACCACTGTTGTGTTTATCATTATCCCTTTCACCACTATTTTGTTTTTCATTATCATTTCCACCACTGTTTTGTTTATCATTAACATTTTCACCACTATTTTGTTTATCATTATCATTTCCACCACTGTTACGTTTAACAGTATCACTTTCACCACTGTTACGTTTATCATCGTAATTGTCACCACTGTTTTGTTTATCATTATCACTTTCACCACTGTTTTGTTTATCATTATCATTTTCACCACTGTTGTGTTTATCATTATCACTTTCAACACTATTTTGTTTATCATTATCATTTCCACCACTGTTACGTTTAACAGTATCACTTTCACCAGTGTTACGTTTATCATTATCACTTTCATCACTGTTGTGTTTATCCTTATCATTTTCACCACTATTGCATTTATCATAATCATTTCGACCACTGTTACGTTTATCATTATCATTTTCACCACTGTTACGTTTATCATCGTGGTTTTCACCACTGTTGTGTTTATACTTATCATTTTCACCACTCTTGCTTTTATCATAATCATTTCGAGCACTGTTACGTTTATCATTATCATTTTCACCACTGTTGTGTTTATCATTATCACTTTCAACACTATTTTGTTTATCATTATCATTTCCACCACTGTTACGTTTAACAGTATCACTTTCACCAGTGTTACGTTTATCATTATCACTTTCATCACTGTTGTGTTTATCCTTATCATTTTCACCACTATTGCATTTATCATAATCATTTCGACCACTGTTACGTTTATCATTATCATTTTCACCACTGTTACGTTTATCATCGTAATTTTCACCAGTGTTGTGTTTATCCTTATCATTTTCACCACTATTGCGTTTATCATTATCACTTTCACAACTATTGCGTTTATCATTATCATTTTCACCACTGTTGTGTTTATCATTATCATTTTCACCACTATTGTCTTTAATATTATCATTGTCACCACTATTGTGTTTATCATTATCATATTCACCACTATTGCGTTTACCATTATAATTTTCACCACTATTGTGTTTATCATTATCATTTCCACCACTGTTCTGTGTATTATTATCATTTTCACCACAAATGTGTTTATCATTATCACTTTCACCGCTGTTTTGTCTATCGTTATTATAATGTTCACCACTGTTGTGTTTATCCATATCATTTTCACCACTATTGCATTTATCATTATCATTTCCACCACTGTTACGTTTATCATCGTAATTTTTACCACTGTTTTGTTTATCATTGTCATTTCCACCACTGTTACGTTTATCATTATCATTTCCGCAAGTATTGTGTTTATCATTATCACTTTCACCGGTGTTTTGTTTATCATTATCACTTTCACCATTGTTACGTTCATCATTGTAATTTTCACCACTGTTTTGTTTATCATTATCAATTTCATCACTGTTACGTTTATCATTATCACTCTCACCACTATTGTTTTTATCATTATCATTTTCACCACTGTTATGTTTTTCATTGTAATTTTCACCACTGTTTTGTTTATCATTATCATTTCCAACACTGTTTTGTTTATCATTAACATTTTCAACACTATTGTGTTTATCATTATCATTTCCACCACTGTTACATTTATCATCGTAATTTTCACCACTGTTTTGTTTATCTTTATCATTTCCACCACTGTTACGTTCATCATTATCATTTTCGCCAATATTGAGTTTATCATTATCATTTCCCCCAATGTTACGTTTATCATTATCATTTTCACAACTGTTGTGTTTATCATCGTAATTTTCACCACTGTTTTGCACATCATTATCACTTTCACCATTATTGTGTTCATCATCATCATTTTCACCACTGTTATGTTTTTCATCGTAATTTTCACCACTGTTTTGTTTTTCATTATCATTTCCACCACTGTTTTGTTTATCATTAACATTTTCACCACTATTGTGTTTATCATTAACATTTTCACCACTGTTATGTTTATCATTATCATTTCCATCACTGTTACATTTATCTTTATCATTTTCACCACTGTTGCGTTTATCAATATCATTTCCACCACCGTTACGTTTATCATTATCATTTTCACCACTGTTGTATTTATCATTATCATTTTCACCACTATTGTGTTTATCATTATCACTTTCAACACTATTGCGTTTACCATTATCATTTTCACCACTATTGCGTTCATCATTATCATTTTCACCACTGTTGTGTTTATCATTATCATTATCATTTTCACCACTGTTGTGTTTATCGTTATCATTTTCACCACTGTTGTGTTTATTATTATCATTTTCACCACTGTTGTGTTTATTATTATCATTTTCACCATTATTGCGTTTGTCATTATCATTTCCACCACTGTTACGTTTATCGTTATCATTTTCACCACTGTTGTGTTTATCATTATCATTTTCACCACTGTTGTGTTTATTATTATCATTTTCACCACTATTGTCTTTATCATTTTCATTGTCACCACTATTGCCTTTATCATTATCATTTCCATCACTGTTTTGTTTATCATTATCATTTCCACCACTGATGTGTTTATCATTATCATTTCTACTACTGTTTTGTTTATCATTATCATTTCCAACACTGTTACGTGTATCATTATGATTTTCAACATTGTTGTGTTTATCATTATCATTGTCACTTTCACCAGTGGTACGTTTTTCATTATTACTTTCACCACTGTCACGTTTATCATTATCATTTTCACCAGTTTTACGTTTATCATTATCATTTTCACCACTGTTACGTTTATCATCGTAATTTTCACCACTGTTTTGTTTATCATTATCATTTCCACCACTTTTACGTTTATCATTTATCATTTCCGCAACTATTGTGTTTATCGTTATCATTTTCACCACTGTTGTGTTTATTATTATCATTTTCAGCACAATTGTGTTTATCATTTTCACCACTATTGCGTTCATCATTATCATTTTCACCACTGTTGTGTTTATCATTATCATTTTCACCACTGTTGTGTTTATCATTATCATTTTCACCACTATTGCATTTAATATTATTATTTTCACCACTATTGCGTTTATCATTATCATTTTCACCACTATTGCGTTTAATATTATTATTTTCACCACTATTGCGTTTATCATTATCATTTTCACCACTATTGCGTTTAACATTATTATTTTCACCACTATTGCGTTTACCATTATTATTTTCACCACTATTGTGTTTATCATTATCATTTTCACCACTATTGCGTTTAATATTATTATTTTCACCACTATTGCGTTTATCATTATCATTTTCACCACTATTGCGTTTAACATTATTATTTTCACCACTATTGCGTTTACCATTATCATTTTCAGCACTATTGTGTTTATCATTTTCACCACTATTGCGTTCATCATTATCATTTTCACCACTGTTGTGTTTATCATTATCATTTTCACCACAGTTGTGTTTATCATTATCATTTTCACCACTGTTACGTTTATCATCGTAATTTTCACCACTGTTGTGTTTATCCTTATCATTTTCACCACTATTGCGTTTATCATAATCATTTCGACCACTGTTACGTTTATCATTATCATTTTCACAACTGTTACGTTTATCATAATCATTTCGACCACTGTTGTGTTTATCATTACCATATTCACCACTATTGCATTTACCGTGATAATTTTCACCACTATTGTGTTTATCATTATCATTTCCACCACTGTTACGTTTATCATTGTAATTTTCACCACTGTTTTGTTTATCATGATCATTTCCACCGCTGTTACGTTTATCATTATCACTTTCACGAATATTGTCTTTATCATTATCATTTTCACCACTATTGCGTTTAATATTATTATTTTCACCACTATTGCGTTTATCATTATCATTTTCACCACTATTGCGTTTAACATTATTATTTTCACCACTATTGCGTTTACCATTATCATTTTCACCTCTATTGTGTTTGTCATTTTCACCACTATTGCGTTCATCATTATCATTTTCACCGCTGTTGTGTTTATCATTATCATTTTCACCACTGTTGTGTTTATCGTTATCATTTTCACCACTGTTGTGTTTATCATTATCATTTGCACCACCGTTGTATTTATCCTTATCATTTTCACCACTATTGCGTTTATCATAATCATTTCGACCACTGTTATGTTTATCATTATCATTTCCACCACTATTGCTTTTATCAATATCATTTCCACCATCGTTATGTTTATCATTATCATTTCCACCACCGTTTTGTTTATCATTATCATTTTCACCACTGTTTTGTTTATCAGTATCCCTTTCACCACTATTGTGTTTATCATTATCATTTTCACCACTATTGTGTTTATCGTTATCCCTTTCAGCACTATTTTGTTTATCATTATTATTTCCACCACTGTTACGTTTATCATCGTAATTTTCACCGTTTTGTTCACCATTGTCATTTTCACCACTATTGCTCTTGTCAATATCATTTCCACCACCGTTATGTTCATCATTATCATTTCCACCACCGGTTTGTTTATCATTATCATTTTCACCACTGTTTTGTTTATCATTACCCCTTTCCCCACTATTGTGTTTATCATTATCATTTTCACAACTATTGTGTTTATCATTATCACTTTCACCACTATTGTGTTTATCATTATCATTTTCACCACTATTGTGTTTATCATTATCACTTTCACTACTATTACATTCATCATCGTAATTTTAAGCACTGCTTTATTTATAATTATCATTTTCACTACTATTGTGTTTATCATTATCACTTTCACCACCAGTGTGTTTATCATTATCACTTTCACCGCTGTTACTTTATCATTATCACTTTCACCACTATTGCGTTTACTATTATCATTTTCACCACTGTTGTGTTTGTCATTAACACTTTCACCACTATTGCGTGTATCATTATCATTTTCACCACTATTGTGTTTATCATTGTCATTTCCACCACTGTTTTGTTTCTCATTATCATTTCCACCGCAGTTACGTTTATCATTATGATTTTTATCACTGTTGTGTTTATCATTATCATTTCCAACCATTGTTTTGTTTATCATTATCATTTCCACCACAGTTACGTTTATCATTATGATTTTCACCACTGTTGTGTTTATCATTATCATTGTCACTTTCACCAGTGGTACGTTTATCATTATTACTTTCACCACTGTTACGTTTATCATTATGACTTTCACCACTGTTACGTTTATCATTATCATTTCCACCACTGTTCTGTGTATTATTATCATTTTCACCACAAATGTGTTTATCATCTTCACTTTCACCGCTACTTTGTCTATCATTATTATTTCCACCACTGTTACATTTATCATTGTAATTTTCACCACTGTTCTGTTTATCATTATCATTTTCACCACTGTTGTGTTTATCATTATCACTTTCACCACCAGGGTGTTTATCATTATCACTTTCACCACTGTTACGTTTATCATTATCATTTTCACCAGAGTTACGTTTATCATTATCACTTTCACCACTGTTACGTTTATAATTATCATTTCCACCACTGTTACGTTTATCATTATCAATTTCCCCAGTGTTACGTTTATCATTATCACTTTCACCACTGCTACGTTTATCATTATCATTTCCACCACTGTTTTGTTTATCAATATTTTATCCACCACTGTTCTGTGTATCATTATCACTTTCACCACCAGTGTGTTTATCATTATTACCTTCACAACTGTTACGTTTATCATTGTAATTTTCGCCACTGTTACGTTTATCATTATCACTTTCACCACTGTTTTGTTTATCATTATCTTTTCCACCACTGTTTTGTTTATCATTAACATTTTCACCACTGTTTCGTTCATCATTATCATTTCCATCACTGTTTTGTTTATCATTATCATTTCCACCACTGATGTGTTTATCATTATCATTTCTACTACTGTTTTGTTTATCATTATCATTTCCAACACTGTTACGTGTATCATTATGATTTTCAACATTGTTGTGTTTATCATTATCATTGTCACTTTCACCAGTGGTACGTTTATCATTATTACTTTCACCACTGTTACGTTTATCATTATGACTTTCACCACTGTTACGTTTATCATTATCACTTTCACCACTGTTTTGTCTATCATTATTATTTCCACCACTGTTACGTTTATCACTGTAATTTTCACCACTGTTCTGTTTATCATTATCATTTTCACCACTGTTGTGTTTATCATTATCACTTTCACCACTATTGTGTTTATCATTATAACTTTCACCACCAGGGTGTTTATCATTATCACTTTCACCACTGTCACGTTTATCATTATCAATCTCACCAGTGTTACGTTTATCATTATCACTTTCACCACTGTTACGTTTATCATTATCATTTCCACCACTGTTTTGTTTATCATTATCATTTCCACCACTGTTCTGTGTATTATTATCATTTTCACCACAAATGTGTTTATCATTATCACTTTCACAGCTGTTTTGTCTATCATTATTATTTCCACCACTGTTACGTTTATCACTGTAATTTTCACCACTGTTCTGTTTATCATTATCATTTTCACCACTGTTGTGTTTATCATTATCACTTTCACCACTATTGTGTTTATCATTATAACTTTCACCACCAGGGTGTTTATCATTATCACTTTCACCACTGTCACGTTTATCATTATCAATCTCACCAGTGTTACGTTTATCATTATCACTTTCACCACTGTTACGTTTATCATTATCATTTCCACCACTGTTGTGTTTATCATTATCACTTTCACCACCAGGGTGTTTATCATTATCACTTTCACCACTGTTACGTTTATCATTATCATTTTCACTAGAGTTACGTTTATCATTATCATGTTCACCACTGTTACGTTTATCATTATCATTTCCACCACTGTTACGTTTATCATTATCAATTTCACCATTGTTACGTATATCATTATCACTTTCACCACTGTTACGTTTATCATTATCATTTCCACCACTGTTTTGTTTATCAATATTATTTAAACCACTGTTCTGTGTATTATTATCATTTTCACCACAATTGTGTTTATCATTATCACTTCACCGCTGTTTTGTCTGTCATTATTATTTCCACCACTGTTAGGTTTATCATTGTAATTTTCACCACTATTGTGTTTATCATTATCACTTTCATTACTATTGTGTTTATCTTAATCACTTTCACCACCAGTGTGTTTATCATTATCACCTTCACAACTGTTACGTTTATCATTGTAATTTTCACCACTGTTACGTTTATCATTATGACTTTCATCACTGTTACGTTTATCATTATCACTTTCACCACTGTTTTGTTTATCATTATCTTTTCCACCACTGTTTTGTTTATCATTAACATTTTCACCACTGTTTCGTTCATCATTATCATTTCCATCACTGTTTTGTTTATCATTATCATTTCCACCACTGATGTGTTTATCATTATCATTTCTACTACTGTTTTGTTTATCATTATCATTTCCAACACTGTTACGTGTATCATTATGATTTTCAACATTGTTGTGTTTATCATTATCATTGTCACTTTCACCAGTGGTACGTTTTTCATTATTACTTTCACCACTGTTACGTTTATCATTATGACTTTCACCACTGTTACGTTTATCATTATAACTTTCACCACTGTTTTGTTTATCATTATCATTTCCACCACTGTTCTGTGTATTATTATCATTTTCACCACAAATGTGTTTATCATTATCACTTTCACCGCTGTTTTGTCTATCGTTATTATTTCCACCACTGTTACGTTTATCACTGTAATTTTCACCACTGTTCTGTTTATCATTATCATTTTCACCACTGTTGTGTTTATCATTATCACTTTCACCACTATTGTGTTTATCATTATAACTTTCACCACCAGGGTGTTTATCATTATCACTTTCACCACTGTCACGTTTATCATTATCAATCTCACCAGTGTTACGTTTATCATTATCACTTTCACCACTGTTACGTTTATCATTATCATTTCCACCACTGTTTTGTTTATCACTATCATTTCCACCACTGTTCTGTGTATTATTATCATTTTCACCACAAATGTGTTTATCATCTTCACTTTCACCGCTGCTTCGTCTATCATTATTATTTCCACCACTGTTACGTTTATCATTGTAATTTTCACCACTGTTCTGTTTATCATTATCATTTTCACCACTGTTGTGTTTATCATTATCACTTTCACCACCAGGGTGTTTATCATTATCACTTTCACCACTGTTACGTTTATCATTTCCACTAGAGTTACGTTTATCATTATCATGTTCACCACTGTTACGTTTATCATTATCATTTCCACCACTGCTACGTTTATCATTATCAATTTCACCATTGTTACGTATATCATTATCATTTTCACCACTGTTACGTTTATCATTATCATTTCCACCACTGTTTTGTTTATCAATATTATTTCAACCACTGTTCTGTGTATTATTATCATTTTCACCACAAATGTGTTTATCATTATCACTTTCACTGCTGTTTTGTCTATCATTATTATTTCCACCACTGTTACGTTTATCACTGTTATTTTCACCACTGTTCTGTTTATCATTATCATTTTCACCACTGTTGTGTTTATCATTATCACTTTCACCACTATTGTGTTTATCATTATAACTTTCACCACCAGGGTGTTCATCATTATCACTTTCACCACTGTTATGTTTATCATTATCATTTTCACCAGAGTTATGTTTATCATTATCACTTTCACCACTGTTACTTTTATCATTATCATTTCCACCACTGTTATGTTTATCATTATCAATCTCACCAGTGTTACGTTTATCATTATCACTTTCACCACTGTTACGTTTATCATTATCATTTCCACCACTGTTTTGTTTATTATTATTATTTCCACCACTGTTCTGTGTATTATTATCATTTTCACCACAATTGTGTTTATCATTATCACTTCACCACTGTTTTGTTCATCATTATCACTTTCACCACTGTTATGTTTATCATTATCATTTTCACCAGAGTTATGTTTATCATTATCACTTTCACCACTGTTACTTTTATCATTATCATTTCCACCACTGTTATGTTTATCATTATCAATCTCACCAGTGTTACGTTTATCATTATGACTTTCATCACTGTTACGTTTATCATTATCACTTCCACCACTGATGTGTTTATCATTATCTTTTCCACCACTGTTTTGTTTATCATTATCATTTCCAACACTGTTTCGTTCATCATTATCATTTCTACCTCTGTTTTGTTTATCATTATCATTTCCAACACTGTTACGTGTATCATTATGATTTTCAACATTGTTGTGTTTATCATTATCATTGTCACTTTCACCAGTGGTACGTTTATCATTATTACTTTCGCCACTGTTACGTTTATCATTATGACTTTCACCACTGTTACGTTTATCATTATCACTTTCACCACTGTTTTGTTTATCATTATCATTTCCACCACTGTTTTGTTTATCATTATCATTTCCACCACTGTTCTGTGTATTATTATCATTTTCACCTCAAATGTGTTTATCATTATCACTGTCACCGCTGTTTTGTCTATCATTATTATTTCCGCCACTGTTACATTTATCACTGTAATTTTCACCACTGTTCTGTTTATCATTATCATTTTCACCACTGTTGTGTTTATCATTATCACTTTCACCACTATTGTGTTTATCATTATAACTTTCACTACCAGGGTGTTTATCATTATTATTTTCACCAGAGTTACGTTTATCATTATCACTTTCACCACTGTTACGTTTATCATTATCATTTCCACCACTGTTACGTTTATCATTATCAATCTCACCAGTGTTACGTTTATCATTATCATTTCCACCACTGTTTTGTTTATCATTATTATTCCCACCACTGTTCTGTGTATTATTATCATTTTCACCACAATTGTGTTTATCATTATCACTTCACCGCTGTTTTGTCTGTCATTATTATTTCCACCACTGTTACGTTTATCATTGTAATTTTCACCACTACTGTGTTTATCATCATCATTTTCACCACTGTTGTGTTTATCATTATTTTCCCCTGTTTTATGTTTATCACATTAAATAGGTGCAATGTTTACAACATCCTCAACAGTTCGATTTGTTTCATTTGTTTTCATAAGTGAGTGAGTGAGTGAGTAAGTGAGTGAGTGAGCGAGCGAACGAACGAACGAACGAACGTAAACAAATTAAAAACAACTCCTGCTGCTCATTACTCGTTCGGTTAACTCTTGATTAAACATCAAGTTATAGTTTCGACATGGTTTCTGAAATATGCATAGTGGATAAGTTTCATTGGTGGGTAATGTGTTTTCGTTATTTTTTATCAGATTACTTCCAATAAGATTGGACAAGTTTAGACAAGTTCGGTCGACTATTTGCGCAGTATTACAGTGAAATACAGCGGGAAATAAAGTCACTGTACAATTTCGTTCGAATATTCTACCAGTACTACAATACATTGCAGAGGGGAATAAAATTCATCATAACACCCATGAAAGAATTCGATCTCCTATTCACACAGTACTACAACATATGGACTCAATATTTACCGCCATCTACGTCATTATGGAGACTCTATATTTTGTCTCTCTAACAACCATATAATGTTAACATTGTTAGCTCATCAAGAATGTACAATGTTACACTTTCTGTGATAATTCAATTTATATTGGTTATTCGCTTCCACATCCTCACAGTTGTGAATACGTGTACTGAATTGCTATAACCCTTACTGCGTAGTAATAAATCCATAATCTGAATCTGTCAATGCAAGCTGATTTAGGTTTTGGTATCAAAGCTAACAATCTCTTGAATGAGGTTTGTTTCACAATATATTTCGTTCATGAAAGATTACAACTAATTAGGCTATTTCTTGCAGTTTAAGATACATGTTGAATATGTTAATGTTATATATCCACATGTATGTGCGACACCAGCCCTATTCTCCAATTAACATATTGTCTACGTGAAGACAATTGTATGAATTCACTACAAAATTAGGAATCATGTTACGGGACAATAAGTAAATGACAATCTTTGTTCAAGAAAGAGACCTTTAATGCAAACAAGTCGGGAGCTGTGTGTAAACTCAAATAAACACTCACAGATTACATCAGAATGTTAAATTAATGGCCCCATTTTGTCAAATTTGTTAATAAAATGACTACACATCTTGTATTGTTGATTCACAAATGAGTCAAATATTTTATGTTCTTTAGCATATAATTAATTAATATTTATGTTATTCAAATAGCATGCTCATGTACATTATTTAAAGGAAATACAATGACATTATGCGAAGACATCGAATAAATTATATGCACCTGTACTCTGTACTGTAAGAAAGTGAAAAAATAATCTTTTACTAACGGTTGAATACATTAGAAACTGTAATAGAAAATCTGAATATAGTTAAAAGTAATTGTATTGATCGTTCGTGAGCAAGCCAGTTCTTATTAAAGAACATCATTAACAATAAAAAGAACACTGACAAAATAACAATGTCTTAATAAAGTTGAGTGAGTATCTTTGTTTCGTAGAATTTGCAACGGCTATTTAGGTAGCGAGAAGGGTTTTGTGACGTTTTCGAATAAAACATTCTTTGTTGTCTCGTTCAGAACAGTAATTTAGCTTATATATTTCAAAAGACTAAGTATAGAGGTACAAGTTCGCACAAACTGGAAGTCGATGTTTACATAATTATCACGTGACATCAAAAATGGCGAACCTTGTAAAAATGACTAAGTTCGCGATTGCGAGAGCACACTGCAGAATTTCCTGGTAAAATTTACGTCATGCATTGTCCGTAATCAAGTCTATTGAAATGTGTCCACGGTAATCAAAAGACCTATTATTCCGATTTCTATGCAGGTTTGTTTTTTTTGTCCCCTAATTATTTCATACTTGGCACCTTTAACATACTATTATTCTGTGACAAAGCATTTTCTTTAAAAACCCGTACATATTTCGCACCATCACCATCTTTTGAACGATAACTGAGAGTTTGAATGTCCTAGTCCGAACGCACTTGATTTGGTGGCGGTCCCAACTCGAGAAAAACGCGAAAAACAGTTTTGGATAATAAAACACTGTAGATTTGCTGCATTATTATGATTACACACTAAAAATGGTCAAACATATTAACCACTGATATCATAGAACTCATAAAGAGTGTCAGATAATGAATAAGTTCAAGTTCAAAAAGAAAATACTTGGCTTAGATACATTAGATTCCATGGCGAATCAGTTTTCTTTGCAAGTTGGGAAATAAAGTAAATCAGAGTAGGGTCGATGATTTTTAGCCCTAAAGGACTTCCGTGTGAATCCTGAGTTACGAATTGTTCATCGACTGGCCGCCAAATATTTATGGCTATAACTAAATTTGACACGTTTTTTATGGCCAATAAATTATTCATACATGTCAAGCCCTGTTCGATTTTTTCAGGGCATGTGGCCGTATTTTTTGTGGGAAAACTTTCACTGTATGTATACGGTATAGACTGAACTCATTCAATGATCGTGACTTATTTTTGAAAATTGAATGCAAATTTTGCCAGACCTACCGACGTGGATTCAGTGGTATCGTTATTTTTGGAATTAATCATTAACATTTCCTCGTTTCTCTGATCTGTCAAAATGAGTTACCTATGCTTTTTTTACGTAACTGTCTCATTAAAATAATTTAAAATATTACATCTAGAACAAGCACCCGAAACACGTGACAAGAGGTCCCAGTTCAGTTGCTTTCACGATACAAGTGTCATACAACTATTAGATTTGAAGCGCCGTTCAGATTTTAATAATAGTTAATACTAGTTGTATGTTCACACTTTGCTATCAAAACCACCATTTCGACCACTCATGTGCCAGTGATCAGTGTTTGGACGAGCGGTCGGTATTTCAATGAGAGAGCGAGCGAAAAAAACGCGATTAAAATGCGGACGGTTTCCGGTCGGACAAGACCGCATGGTCGGGAATTAAGTGATAAGCGGTCGATGTGAAAGCGGAAGGTTGGGCGAAATTAGTACTGTATGACCATGTTTCTCCGACGACGTCTCGACTGACAATAATTCTGAGAATGGACGTAAGATAAACACGCATTGTTTGCGACGGGAAGCTTATCACCCGTTATATCAGAATCGTCAACAACAGAGTATACAGATAAGATGTTATCATTTAAACCGTTCCAAAGATAAACATTATGCAAATATCCACGAAACGGCAGTTATAGTCTTTTCTGCTAGCGTTTTAAACCTTGGATGATGTATCAAGGTCTAAAGTAACCGTTTTATAAATTTTTGAAAAATCAAAAAAAAAATTTCCCTTCTCGCTACCTTAAATGGTTATTGCATCTCTTTTCATTCATTTATTTAAGTGTAATTCAATAATGACAAGCAAAAGGATTTGCAGAGAAGAAAACACAACGCGGCAGCCATTGTGTGCCAGATCCAGGGACAAATATAAAAAGACCTATGAATAGAAGGTAGTAATATGCAAGGCAACCCAAAAAAGTATCCGACCACTAGGCAGTATGATAACGCAGACAAGATTCTCTATTGAACAAATCTTACCTATTTTCCAAATGCTACAGAAATTACACATCTGCTGTTATCAATTTCGCCCTGCCATGCTGCGGTATAAGAAGATCTCTTCCACAGACCACATTTTCTTCCAATACCAATAACCACACCATCTTTGTTAACGGATATATCAGACACAACGCCTAATTGATCCACGATTGTCCAACTATCTTGTAAATTACGCTTTGTATACAAATGGCCATTCCTACCAACAATTATCATTCTTTGATCTGGTAGCACTGACACGGATTTCAGGTATTCTCTTTTAACAAACGGGCCTGTCCATATACCCTCAACACCTGGTCGAGTGCATATCATGTTGTGCATATCAAGACCAAGAATTGTACCATCGGTCATTTGGGTAACATCCTTTACTGAACCACCATTTTCCACTGGTCCCTCCCAAGCGTCATTCAGTCTTGCTTTGGTATACAATTGATTGTCTGTACCAACACCTAAAAACTCACCATTGTTGAGAACTGTCATTGCTATCACACAACAACTATTCGGTACAGGACCAGACCATACTCCTTCAATACCATCTCGAGTGTACATTTTATTATCAGTGCCAATACCATAAATTGCTGGAATTAATGTAGAAAACATATCACACATTTATGAGTAAAGAACATACAATTAAAAAAGATTGAGTTCCAATGATCATACGATGAGTTTTTGTTAGCTCTTCAACTAAAGTCGCAAGTAAGCAAACAACTGACACCACGCTACAAAGTTTGTGTTAAATATGTCTTTACCTAAATTCAAAATTCTCAATTTGTTTAATATGGTGTAAAATTATATTCGAGTTTAATAATAATGTCTTCCTAAATAAGCCATAAATTTACCTTGGTTAGTTGGCGCATCAGTAGGTTCTTCAGTTGTTTCAACTACAGGCCCTAGTAAGGTATACACAAATAAATAGATCTTAAATCATGTTGTGTTATTCAAACATTTATGACCCAAGTTCGTTGAAATATTATACCCAATACGGAAGTTGTATAGGACATTTTACAACTCTAAGAAAACAAACGAGTGACAACATTTGACAACAATAACAACACAAAATAAATGACACCAGGCTAATATATAGTGTGCCTTAAAAAGTTTATGTTAAATATATATGAATTGTGTAATTCAGAATTCCCCATTGGATTTATATGGTGGAAAGTTATATTCGAGTTTAATAATGTAGTCTTCCTGAATAAGTGATATATTTACCTTGGTCAGTTGGCGCATCAGTAGGTTCTTCAGTTGTTTCAATTACATGCCCTAGAAAGATATGGTTTACAATGTTGTTCATAGTGTTTTGAAGTGATTTTCTGCAATCTATTGTTAATGACATACTTTATTTAACACTTACTCATGTTGCCAGGGGAAGCAATGGATATTACACATTTAGATTCGGATAATTCTTCGCCCCATTTACCAGCTTGTAAGTCAAGGACATGAACCCCACATGCTTCTTGATGAATGCCCAGTACGGTCCCATCAGGTTGAATTGAAATGTCGCTTGCTTTCATGCCATAACCTTTCTGGAATACCCATTTACCATCGAGTCCACGGATCTTTAATGCGCCAGCTGCAGTGACTCCTAGAAGACTGCCATCGGAAAACGTGTCAATGCGAATAACGTTGTTGAATTCAGGGTTGGTTGTCCATTCACTTGACAAATTAGGACGAGTCATCAATTTATTGCTTTTGGTTGATACGGCGAGGATTGAACCATCGTGCATCACAGTAACATCCTGAATACAACAACTGCCATCAACTACTTTCCATTGGCCATTATCCAGGGATGTCTTGGTATAGAGATGATTATCTTCACCAACTCCAAGCAACGTACCATCATGCATAACTGCGATATTCATCATACAGCAAGAATGTGGTGCAGGGCCGTCCCATCGTATGTTATAACTACTTTTACCGTATAACATTTTATCTTCACCAATGCCAATAAATGCAGGGCCTGAAATGCAAATCAGAATATTGCTTTTCAAATTCAATCCAGCATTGTATTAAGCTACAACAATTAAAACAACATGTGATATAAATAAGCAAGATTTAGCATGTAAAATATTTACCATCATAAGCTCTGACAACTCGATCAGCTAGGGTTGCCTATTGAAAAAAAGATTATGTATAAGCATGTGTTCCACTTCAATATTAATGATATATTCAAATATTTTAAACAGATAGATATTAAATAACAATATATATTTATATATAGTGCTGATACGAGAGTCAATTATTCGAGGACAAGCGTGCACAATACAATGCAAAGTATATGTAGAGTGGATAGATATGGTAATAGAGAAAATTAAGACACAACTACATGAATATTGAAACTCTACAGTACTGTTTCGTAAAGTACGCGTACCTTGTTTTATGTTTAATAATTCACTGCACAAATGAACTCATATTATAACCTTCGCAAATTAACTTGTATCATCATGCCGACACAGAGAAAAAGGCACCATTATGTAACACTTCAATGCGTACGTTTTAATCGATATGTTAATTTGCGAAATTTATAATATATGCTCGTTGGTGCAGTAAATTACTTGTTCGAAACAGTGATGTGGAATTTCAGTATTCATTTACTTGTGTCTTAATTTCTTAATACCATATATAATAACTAGTATTTTGGAATTATGCCCAGTCTTGTTTGGCCAAAAAAGCGTCAGGATCGTTGTTTGCGATTAAGAAAAGTAATTTGATGGTATCGATGTAAATATTGCGTTTAAAATCTTTGATGGTAAATTTCTACCAATTTTAATTTACGATAGCAAAGTCTGGGGCTTTCACAGTGGCAATCAAGTTGAAATTATACAAAACAAATTCTGTAGATTTATATTGAAAGTCTATCATAATGCACCAAATTTTGCTATAGGGGGGGGGTAGGTAGGTTTACTATTAAAACGTTTAGACTTATCAGGATTATTAAGTACTGGTCTATTTATGTTACATGTTTCAGTACCATGAATCAGAAAGAAGTAAAAAGTGTTGGGCCCTGAATTTAAAAATGTTACTTCTTTCTAATGGACTGGGTGAGGCATTGTACAACCAAGGGGTGGGGAACTTTGAATACTTTGTTAAGCTTTTCAAACAGCGATGCTTGGACATTGATATTCAAAATTGGCAAAGTGGACTCGAGTTATTTCCGAAGCTGTGTTTTTATAGAAAATTTAAATATATATTTGGTCAATAGAATTATTTTAAAACAGTCCAAAAAGACTGTTACAGGGAAGCATTGTGTCGCCTGAGAGTTTTTGCCCATTATCTATGAAACGGATAGAAAATTCCATAATACACGCACAGAAAGAGTTTGTATTTTATGTAATACCAATTGTGTAGAAGACGAGTACACTTTTTTCATTATCTGTCCGTTTTACCAAGAGTTGAAATTAAAATACATCCCAAGTTATTATTATACATTCCCCTCACCCGAAAAATTTATATCGTTATTACAATTACAAAATGCAGTAATCTTGCGTAATATTTCTCAATTTATTTTTCTCGACACAAAAAACGTAATTCAATGATTTTGGTCTGACAGTTCATGTTCTTTTCATATTTTCTTGTTCTTTTTCAGTCACTGTAAAATGACATTGTCCTCTGTAAAATGTCATGTAATTACAATGAGTATACCTTGAAAGCCGGAGGCCTACAGTATTATGAATAAATTATTATATATAACTAATATTTCATATGAACAGATTTATCGAAAAACAGAAGAAAATGTGATAATCATCAAAATTAATGTGCATGTATCTCAATTAATACCACATATATAGCATTACTCTCAAAATATAATAATGTAATGGAATTTATTCGGGGCTCCACTACAAAAAGAACGTTACCCGGCCTAGTAATTTAGGGGCGATAAACGACGACACTTTTTACCGCGATACTGTGTCGCACGGTGTTTTGGCGGACACACAGCACGCACTTTCTTCTCTCAGGGGGATCCTGGTACCGCCTCGGTTCAACCACTTCACGATGTTATCTGAATAAAACAATTCACACACGAATTGTGGATGAAAACAGAGTAGTTATATTCTCCATGAACCATCACATCAACGCCATGCTGCTCGAACAGAATTACAGAGTGCGTACATGTCAATCAAAAATAGTCATGTGATATTATATACTCAACCCGATAGGCTAATATCTGTAATAGGCGTACATCTAATACATATATGGAGTGGAATATTCCACCACTACCTGGCGACCCGAAAGGTCTACCTAGGTTAACAAATATCGTAGTTTAATAATGTAATAAAGCACAGGTTTCCATTACACTCCTCCTCCCTAGACCAAACTACATCCTGTGTTTGAGTCGTAATCTCAACAGTAGTTACAACAAGTCTAGATTCACATAGGTTACCTACAATAAACATTGTCAATCCTACCTGTATATACCTGTAAAAGAAATAGTTAACAATAAATCACAAACACATAACTCTAAATAGACTTGCATGCATGCAGGCTGCTGGTCTATATAACATCAATATTTTCACACACAAAGAGTTCATGCATCTAAAACAAAAGTAGTTTTCTACAGATCAGTGTTTACATAAAATGTCCAAATACATTCTCAAACTTGATGAACATCTTCATCATCCAGGTTTACACGTCTAATCCTTCCGAACCCATAATAATGTGTTTGTTTCCGATCTCGTCTTGGGTACTTAGACTGTCTGTCACTCTGGTTGTTCTTCTCACAATTATTATCTTCACAAGGCACAGTCTTGGTCTCAGTTTCAGTGTTCGCTGGCTCTTCTGGCCCTCCAGGTGGGTCTAAAGGTGGAGTTTCAACAGCTTCTTGCTCTGTGCCACCAGTCACATCCAGTTGGTGATCACAGGTAGCGTCTGTGTTCACATTGGGCTTCAATAAAGTTGTTGAACAATCTTCCACTGGTGCATCCGGCAACATGACAGGACTTAATGATTGGTCAGCAGAAATCTGGTCCGTCACCTTCGTAGTTTGGAGTTCTTCTGGGTGACCATCTTGTATTCTCTGTTCCAAGACTGCTAATGGTACACGGTCTAGCCAAGGGGGGATTGGTTTTCCTTGGTATCTTTTCAGTTTCTCATAATGAACTACTTTAAACTTGCTGCGGAGACTACGCTGGATGCGGTAAACCACATCAGATATTCTACTGACAACCATATATGGACCTTCAAAGTTCATTTGTAGTTTGGGGCTGAGACCTTTCCTCCTCCGTTCTTCCTTTAGCCACACAAACTCTCCGACTAGATACCCTTTCTTATCGAGGTAACGGTCATAATGTCTCTTTTGATGACGAGCACTTGCACCTAATCGTTCTCTTGCCAATGCATGTGCACTCTGCATTTTGGCCTTTAGATCCAAAATATAGTCAGATTTACCACTGTCACACTCATCGTTGTTGACTTCAAACATTAAATCTACAGGTAATGTTACTTCTCGTCCCAACATCAAAAAGTTTGGGCTTTCCCCTGTAGATGCATGTACGGATGAGCGATAGGCCATGGACACATATGGCAAGTACTGATCCCAATCACGCTGGTGGGCCAATGGGTCTAGATAAGACTTAATTACTCCCACTACGACCTTCATATGCCTTTCTACCATTCCATCACTTTGAGGGTGTCGTGGAGTGGTGTAGGTTTTGGAAATTCCCAACAATGAACACACTTCCCGGAAGGTAGATGAGATAAAATCTCGTCCTCTGTCTGAATGAATTTCACTTGGCATACCAAAACGACTGAAGACAACACTAACCAAAGCTTTGGCAACTGTTGTTGCTTTCTCATCTTTCAAGGGTATACATTCTAGCCACTTAGTAAAATAGTCAGCAAAGACCAAGACCTTTTTGTTTCCCTCATAACTTTCAGTAAAAGGCCCCAATATGTCAATTGCCACTCGCTCCATTGGATTTCCTACCAAGTATGTTTGTAGAGGTGCCTTTCTTGGTTTTCGTGCAGATTGACGTTGAGCACAAACATTGCAAGACCTCACATATGCCCGCACATCTGAAGCCATGCCATACCAGAAATATCTCATTTTCAGTCTAGAAAGGGATTTTTCCATTCCCAAGTGACCTCCAGATTTAGCAGTATGTAATTCTTGCAGTACACGTTCTCGACACTCAAATGGAAGGAACATTTGCCACCTCACCCTGAGACCATCAGGTGTTTCAAACAGGCGATACAAAACTCCATTATTTACTCGCAGATGATCATACGCAGCCCAGCACATCTTAACCTCATGTGAGAACAATGAAATGTCTTTCCAAGCAGGTCTCTCTGCACCGGTTTCCACAGCAGAAATCAAAATTTTCATACCATCCACCTGAAGTTGTTTTACACGAAGTTCCATGTTGGTCCATAGTGGTTTTGCTATCAGTATCCCAACATCATGCTGCTCGCTTTTCTGACCAATATCAAGGTCTTTATTACTATCAGAAGGGGAATCCATGCTCTTGGCCACCAAAGGCTTCCCTGCAGTCCCCATCCTCACAGATAGAGATTGAACAGCATCACCAACTTCTACAACTTTGTTATGCTCTGTACCTGCTACAGGGACATACTGTGGAGCTTTAGGATCTAACGCAAAAGTTCTCACATTTGTTTCCTCTAACTTCTGCTGACATTCAGAAATATAGCTACTGGGGTGAATCTGTCCACATTGTTTGCACTGATATGATGGCAGGCGACTGAGGGCATCTGCATTAGAATGTTTCACACCTGGTCTATGAATGATTTTAAAATCAAATTGTTGCAACATTTCTAGCCAACGGGCTAGTTGTCCTTCAGGATTACGGAAACGCATCAACCAAATTAGAGATGCATGGTCTGTACGCAATATGAAATGCCTCCCAGACAAATAATGACGGTAGTACTTTACATAGTTAACTACAGCTAACAACTCCCTCCTAGTTACACAGTACCGATGTTCAGCAGCAGACAGAACACGACCAGCATAACCAATTGGAATTTCTTTGTTGTCCTGGACTTGAGAGAGGACAGCACCTATGCCAGTATTGCTGGCATCAGTGTCCAGGACAAAAGTACCATGTTGAGAAGGAAAACCTAGAATTGGGGCTGTAGTCAAAGCTTTCTTTAGACTATCAAATGCACTCTGGCATCTTTCGTTCCAGTTAAAAACAACATTCTTCTTTGTCAGGTCATGTAATGGGCGAGACAACTCTGCAAAGCCTCCAACAAAACGCCGATAATAAGATGCTAAACCTATGAATGCACGTACCTCGGATACAGATTGAGGAGTGGGCCAATTTTGCAGAACCTCTACTTTACTAGGATCGGTTTCAACCCCCTTTGCTGAAATCCTGTGACCAAGAAATTCTACAACCTTACCAAACAGAATGCATTTGTTAGGCTTGAGCTTCAACCCTGTTTGCCTTAATCGAGTAAAAACCGTCTCCAGCCGAAGCAATGCATCACCAAAGGTTCTAGCAAAAACTATTATGTCATCTAGATATAAGAGTAGTATCTTCCATGACAGACCACTGAAGCAACGTTCCATTATTCGTTCAAATGTGCTTGGAGCATTAGCAAGACCAAAAGGACAAACATTCCACTGATACAATCCTGTTTTAGTACAAAATGCAGTGTAAGGCTTGGACTTCGGTTCCACCTCCACTTGCCAATAACCTGATTGCAAATCCAGCGTGGAAAACCACTGTGAACCATGAAGAGACTCTAGAATGTCATCAATTCGTGGGAGGGGAAAACTGTCTCTGACTGTTACAGCATTCAATCTTCTGTAGTCAACGCACAGTCGTTGAGATCCATCTCTTTTTTTTACCAACACCACAGGAGAAGACCATGGACTGACAGAGTCCTCTATTAAACCTCTTTTCAACAAATCGCTTGTTTGCCTGTCTATCTCCTCTTGCTTCCATCTAGGTGTACGATAAGGCACCTGTCTCACAGGAGTTCCCTGTACTATGATTTTATGTTTTATTAAATCTGTCCTACCAAGGTCTCTATCATCACAACTGAATACATCACCGGATTTTCCCAACAATTCAGCAAACTCATGTTTCTGCTGAAGGTTCAGTTCTGTGCTACCCTTATTAAACAACTCAAGAAGATGACTAGGAACTATTGACTCACAAGAATCCGAAATATTAATAACAGAGGGTTCACAACTAGCAGTGTTTATCTCTTCACAATCACCACTATTATTAACATTGCCCTCAGGCAGATCAAACTGTTCAACTTCTCCTGTCCCAACTCGCAAAAGTGCTATAACTGTACCTGCCTTTAAGAACTGATCAGTCTCATTCACATTGAGCACACGGACAGGTATTCTGGTACTCCAGGGATTCACAATAGCGTTACACACACCAATCCCATTTTCAAAAGATTTAGTTGAAACCGTAGGACCCAACAGTGCAGTGCACTCTGTGTCACATTTCATACAAGCAGTGACTCTATCTGCAGCTTTCCCACCATTAGTTTTATAACATGGTTTCAAGTAGTACCCAACCTCACCAACCCTTGGTGGTTTAACCTTTCTACCAATCACCAAAGATTCGCTCAATGCAGGGATATATGTGTCTTTGGTGACACTTATCCTCGAGACATAAGGTTTAAATTCAACATTATTATCAAGTTTATCAGAACATGTAATAATTTGTCCATCCATCTCCAACACTCCATTAAAAGCATCAATTTTACAATTCAATGGCCCAATAGAAGAAAGACCCAAGACAGCAATGTCCCAAGGTTCCAACTCTACTATATACACTGGTACCAATACATGCTTTCCATTTAAAGCAATGTCTAAATGGCACATTCCAAGAATTTCCTGTTTACTGTCCCCCAAAAGAATAACTGACTCGTGAATGGCCTTCAGCTGAGGTCTATCTTTTTCTGGAATTTTGAGGAACCAATGTTCCGCAAGAAAGGTATCTGTGGCACCTGTGTCAACTTGTATATGACCTTTGACACCCTGAATTGTTACTTCAGTGAATAGTTTAGTTTTACCACACCAAGTAGTTCCACCATGTTTTAAATCATTCTTTGTAGCTTCATTTTTAACACCTTGGGCCAACCTGACATTACTCTTATTACCTATTTGGACTGGGGGTTGACCCGTACACCCAGTCCGCTGGTGTTTAAACTTTGCTCTTTTACTTCTAATGCAGGACATTCATAACGTTTATGTCCAGGTTGGTGACAATTCCAACACTCCAAGTTTTTGACTTTACCCTTGGAATATCTTTGACCTTTCCCCTGACCTTGATCTCGAGTCGAAGTTGAATTTTTCAGAGTAGTAATTTCACCCTGTATTTTATCAACACTCTGCAGCAACTGTTTCACAATACCAGTCAACTCATTTATTTTGTCAGAGGAGTCCTCTCTATCACCAACAACTCGTACAACAGGTCGTTTTCTGGGACCAGTTAGTGTCAAATAATTCTCCTCCAATATGCTCTCACGCACTACTTCATCAAACATACACCCTGGTTTACGTGCAGTTTCATTAACTTTTCTACGAACTTCTGGAATATCTATTGCATTGAAGTAGGCATCGATACATAACTGCTCAAACATGTCACCCTTGGTATCGGGATAACCAACAGAAACTAGTTCTCTGATTTCTTGTGCCAAACCTTGTAAAGAATCACCATCTTTTCTCACACACTGTTTTAGTCGCAACCTACAGATATCCCTTCTACCTATGGAACCAAACCGATCAGCAAGTTTTTGGCAAAGTTGGGAATATGTCAGACTTTCAATATCCAGAGAATTCAACAATTGCAGTGCAGGGCCAGTCAACAATGCCAACAAATACTCTTTGCGTTCCATTTCATCAAGTTTGTGCATATCACAGTAAATCTTGAAATGGATTCGATATATATCCCACGATACATTTCCTGAATATCGTTCAGGGGTCAGCTTATAACGATATGAAGTGTGCCTAAATTTATTGTCAACCCAGGTACTCGTAACATGCTCCGTTTGACTGGGACTGTTAACCATAGGATGACTGGATTTAGTTCCCATAGCAACAGGCGGTTTCTGTTCAGGGTACATCGGGACACCAACATTAGTCGCATGCACAGAAACATCACTAGTATTTTCCTTCACTTTAATACAAGTCGATTCTGGGGAAAAGTTCACAGGCTTGTCGAATTCACGTTTAAAAACAGCATTATGCATGATCGGGGTTTGTGGTGAAAATAACACGTCACTATGCTTTTCCTGCCTTGTCTCTACAGGTTGATTTTCTCTGTCTGCTACCTTCAATACGGACTCAGACAAATAGAAAGATTGCCACGCCTTCTTTAATTCATTATTTTCCTTTTCAAGGCGTTCTTGTTCATCGGCTAAAGCTTGTTTCCAGCTTTTCATTTTATCACTTTCTTGTACTTTATCGCTTCCCGCCAAAGGGGTACTGCTCACTTGTTTCTGTGACGATGCAGAAAACCCAGAGTCAACATTAAATACAATCTCGCTATCAGAACCCTCCATACTACATCGATCGGACCAATCACCTCACGGTTATGAAAGAAGGAATGAAGAAAAAGTAGTATTGTATTTTTAGACAAGAAGGAGGTGTGACGCGTGACCGTACCGACTCGATAGAATTTCCCTAGCTAATAAACAACGTGATAGCAGACCCTGTAGTTCAAATACCCAGAACATTGAAAAAAAGAAGACAATTCGTTTTTCTCTCTGTCGGAAACCACATCGAGTGTGCAAAAATCACCGACGTTCAATCGCCAAATTACAACGTTCGTATCCACTGGCAATCTGATGAGTCAACACAAATATGGCCGACCAACATGTACTGAAATGGTAACGTGGTACTTACAAGCGGCCAAATTAAATACCCAAACACAAAATCTGCTTTGGGCTGAGAATCGGAAAACTTGACAACTCAACAGTCATGCCACCGCTGCCCACCAAATGTAATGGAATTTATTCGGGGCTCCACTACAAAAAGAACGTTACCCGGCCTAGTAATTTAGGGGCGATAAACGACGACACTTTTTACCGCGATACTGTGTCGCACGGTGTTTTGGCGGACACACAGCACGCACTTTCTTCTCTCAGGGGGATCCTGGTACCGCCTCGGTTCAACCACTTCACGATGTTATCTGAATAAAACAATTCACACACGGATTGTGGATGAAAACAGAGTAGTTATATTCTCCATGAACCATCACATCAACGCCATGCTGCTCGAACAGAATTACAGAGTGCGTACATGTCAATCAAAAATAGTCATGTGATATTATATACTCAACCCGATAGGCTAATATCTGTAATAGGCGTACATCTAATACATATATGGAGTGGAATATTCCACCACTACCTGGCGACCCGAAAGGTCTACCTAGGTTAACAAATATCGTAGTTTAATAATGTAATAAAGCACAGGTTTCCATTACAATAATATTGAATTGTATAAATTCTCAAATAGTACATCAATATTTCTCAGTTATATTTGGTGACAAAATACATACATAATACAAATATCACCAGGTTACTGCACTAAGTTGGAAAATCTTGAAGAGCAATACTAACATCTGGCTCTCATGATCATCATTATGAAATTAGTCTGTACACTTATTTCTGTGTCCAATAAATATTTTATTTTAGCCAAATTTTAACCATCATCTTGAAATTATAAATGCTAGTCACACAAGAATTGAGTTTAGTTAACATTTTATTGTGATCAAAACCAATTGTTCTTGTAACCAAGATAATAAATGTAAATGAAATTTCACAATAATGTGAAATAGAACCCGTATCAAAATCAATTAGTATATTAGCATAAACAAAAACAGCATTATCTTGATAATCACAGGCGATTGAACAATACAGGAAAGGCAGGAAAGGCAAACCATGAAGCATTCATGTTTTCTATCCAAGGTCCTCACCATGGTTATCCAGCTGCATGAAGCTCAACATTTGCAGGTCAGGAAGAGCAACAGCTTGAAAGAGGGTTTTGTTTTCGCGTCAACTCCTTCACCATCTTCTTCAACATGATGCTTTAACAGACGATCTATAAACAACTACATGCTCACACCAAGGCCCTAGAGCAACTCACAAATTCAAATTTCAAAATTTAAACTCACTCAATCAAATTGGCGAGACAGACTCGGAACTGAAGGCAGTCCAACAGTTTACCTACTCAAAGGGCACCATCACCTCAGATGCAAAAAATGACAAGGAGCTAGATGGCCGGGGAAAACATCAACATAATCTAAAGTTTTGCCGGAGCAACGCACACCGAACAACAAACAACAACAAATGTCGGCGTCTACAGATCTGTGGTACTGACATCTCTCATGTCACATAGTCACAAAGAGACATCACCTACGACTTCTAGAACGTTTCCACCAATGATATATTCATCCCATCCTCAACATCCACCGTGTTCACCCAACAACTTCAAACTGTTATTTATTACATCTATTAATCTACAACGATTTGTAAATAATATACTTGATTATAGTAGTACGAGTAATTTCAGACGTCTCAACAGGGATGAAAAAAAAGCATTTGTTTAGTATATGACGTTTACAAATGGTACTGGGAGATGAACAATCGCTATTAGTAACAGTACGATCAACAACTCCACTTTAGTACTGAATGGAGTCCCTGAAACAAGATGACACTCACCCTCCGCAGATAAGATTTACCTACAACACCACATTATGGCGTACGTCCCCCGTGTCCATAACTGGCGCGATATGGTTATATTCCCCATAACTGGATACAAATCTCCGAGTTAGAAATAACGTCAGACTGCCAATTGAACAATATGCTCTGTTTTTTTACTTTTAACGCGAGTCGAACGCATAATTACTGTGATCCCAATGTATAGCCTTTGCATACCAGCGAATTCATTGATTAATGAAAAAAATTGTCGAAATAGAATAACGTGAACATGAGCAGATTTTTTTGAAATATTCTAATAAATTAAATTGTATAATTATTAGGAAGTAATACATCTTATACGAGGTTATGGAATCGGAGAATAATTGCTCATGCAAACCTATACATCAAAGGTATTACGCCCCACAAAACATTCAAAGTCTGCCCGTTCTTTTAATTCGATATTCACAAATCAATTACGTGGGACCCGAGGAGCCATCAACAATGTAGGAACTGTATTTTAATTTTGCAAAGCAAAGTTATCAATGTTCATAACCATACCAGTGAGTGATTATTGTTCCTCTCAACAATCAAAACGAGCGTTCAACTATTAAGGGAAAACGCATTGGTATAAATATTTTTGTTTTAGGTCACAAAGGCCGATATACAATGATTAAAACTTAAATGCTAAATGAGTAGTAATGTTCCATTCCCAATGCAATTTACAAGCCAAATAAGCGATCAACAAATTGATTCTGGATCCACAAAATTGCAATATCAAAAACTCATTATGAACATTTGATTGATAATGTGTAATTATTCTGCGGTATACCACCTATTGCATATCGTTCCGCGGAAACAAAGACGGCACACTAATTCGCCATAGCAACATTTCAAACGTTTATACATGAAGTGCTTTTTGGACAATTTGCACTATTTGCCATTAGTGCTTTGCACGCACAAGATCATATCTAATGTAACATGACAGAGCTAGTACTCTTTTATCTGTACAACAATAACGCCTCGTAGCGTACGTTTGAGCACATTTTTAAATATATATATAAAGTTACACTCACCTGTACGATTGCAACGAACAGAAACCGCATTCCGATCATCTTCACTGCGACGTAGATACGAAGTCAGTATATTGAATACACACATGAATGGTTGTTTATTTATACAGTATGTAGATGGAATAAAGGAGGTCAGATTATCACTCCCCAGCTGAGACTAGACCATCTGGACAGAATTCTATTGTTTAACACGCTGCTAGAACTGTATTTGAAACTATATTTATACACTATTCAACCACCTCCAATTTATGTTTTTTTATTTACAGCCGAGGAGTCGTAGACTAAAATTTAAAATGGCGAAATTGCCTACGGTATATATGACAAATTTCAAAACTTATAAATTGTGTTTCATAAAATCAAAGTTGTTTTGTGTTAAATTTATGATTACAATTGTCACATATGACACTTTTTATTAAAATAAATATGTGTAGTGGAAAATTAAAATATTAATGTTCTAGTTGAAATTTAAATGTGAGATGATAAAAATTAATTTTATCTAGCGAGATTTGTTTTCAATTTTTTAAATGAACGTTGCGGCGTGCCGTAAGTTTGCGGTACTGCACTGGGTATTTTCATCCTACCATATTAGGAAACGCGAATTCCAAACACGTAAACGTCCTCTAATAATAAAAAAAAACATGACTGCCCTCAGGGTTTGACCGGACCCCACACAAAAAAGTTCGCTAAACCTGTTCTAAACGTATTGGATTTCGGCATACCCATTAAAACATGTATAATAGTAAGGTTATTACGAGGATACCGCAAAGTATGCACTCAGACAGTAAGCCGTCGCATCGACCTCTGCTAAGCGTTGGTCAATAATTCCGTTGTACTGTCTTCGTGCATAATTTTGGTATCTTCGTAATAACCTCATATTATTACGATATTTGGAAATATCTTTCAAATGAGGTCATGTAACATAACTCTAAAAGCCTTTGAAAATGGAAACAACAACATTAGAAATAATGATTGAGCAGATGTATTAAATATACACACAATGACATTTGCATGTAAATTTATTTCAGTAATGTCCGCTGACAACAGTGACGTGTGTAAGCACTAATATGCTGCATAGTTGTCGGATAACTCTTGTGAGTTTGGTATTTTTAATCTGCCATATTTGAAATAGAAAATGTGAAAACATTTGAAGTTGTTCACTCACTCAACACACGTGCTATAAGTTCCTAATGTACGTACTAAATGTATGTGACTGTGGTAGGCATCATATCCACATACGACAGGGAATTGAGTTAAAGTAGATACTGAACACCAAAACACTCATTATGATAATAATGTTAATGAACGGATGGATGATAAATAGGACATTGGAACCAAAATGAGCAGACCGACAAATATTATCACGGCAGTTAACAGATACACTCGAGGAAACAGTGATACACGACACATCTCGCACTAACTTGGTGTTGAGGGATTTAGATTTTTCCTACAAACTGAGTTATTCGGATCCGTCAATGTATCCACAGATACACAGATGTTTTTCAAGTTAATTTTGCGGTAAATGAGTTCATTTGATCAATTTAGCTCACCGGTGTATGCTAATATTGCCAATCGCATTTTCGTCACCTCCATCATTTTCACACCAACTTACATTTAATGTGTTTTCACATTCCGTGTACAATTCTCCATGTTCTGCTATGCTATTTTAGTATTTTGTAGTACCAGCTTTCGATTCATCTATCATTATATTGTGTGTATCATAAATCATCTTTGCTATGGTCGTCCCTTTCGTGTTTTCCCATTTTCCCTGTCCGCCTATTGAATTGATGATTTAAAATATTTTAGTGAAAAAATGGCTGGTATGAGAAACTCATTACTCATGTTATGTCCAATTTAAAGCTGTCAGTCAGCGCATGCAAAATATACTGAAAGTGTAGTAATCATGAGACTAATTTGTGTTTAGTTGTGAATTAGTCAAACTAGTTTGCGTAATGAGGACAATAATTACACATACATTAATGCATGTCGGTCGGTCTGTCTGTCAATAACTTTGAATGAAAAAAACATTTGACACCAGCTATACTTTTCAATTACAGCACTGTCAGGAATTATCCTAGAAATACGCCAAGCGAGGAGAAGAAAAAATAGATTCATTGTGTGAGGTTGTATGTTTCCAGTTGTTCTAGTGTTCATAAGTTCATACAATCAATGTCACACTATGTATGCTGATTACCATATCTATTGTGTTATAAAGATGTTACTAGTAGTTTCCAGTATTTGGTGTCATGTTGTTTATCTACCCATTTGGAAAATGACCTCATGGCGTTTTATTGCACAAAATGCCATGAATATGTGTTAAATCTGTTGTGAACTATTTTCCAGTTTCTTTTTATTGTTTTTATTTTGAGTTATGTGTCATGCAAGCCTTCCATCCATTAATCACTTGTTCTCCAGTTAACTAAATTATTTTGCTTTACTAGTCCCTTTGTCTCTCTCTACTCTGCTACTGTATTGAACTGGATAAATGCTGGCTATTGCTAAGCACCAATTATAGTGATTCTATGAAAAGGCTGTCATTGCACGATAACATTGGACTCGTGCAAGTTGTGTATGGTCTTGATGTTGTATGTAATCAGGTCAATTCTACTTTCAGTGTTTCAAGTAAAGTAAATTTGATTAAAAACACACTTAGATAATTAGAGGCGAAACCATCTATAATCATAATTACAATAAAAAAGATGAATGAAAGGAGCATTTACGCATTATTACAAGATTTTTTTGTCCATGGAGTGACGACTGTCCATGGTTTTTGTACAGAATATCGTTTGATTTATCAAAAACTGTTGTTGGTAGATAGCTAATTTTTTGTTTGTATCTGTCAAGTCTAGTTAACATCTATATTAAATAATTCTCAGATGATCACGAGCAATCGTGATTGACAACATCAATCGTTGTATGGCCTAAGTCGGTATAATTAATATAACAAACAGAACAATATCATGTGACATATCACTCGCCTGTGCAGGCGCTTTATGTAACGCTCCCATCCATGGCTAATGTTTACTGGAAATGTCTAGAAAGGCATGGGCTATATTGTATCCGGGCAGTTGATCAAAAACTAGAAAAAAACAGCGTAAATATCATATGCAAATAATCTAAACAAGAAGCGTTGTTCATTTTAATTAATACGTGTAGGTTTGGGAATGGGTCATACCAAACAAAACAAAACAAACCTGTACTGGGTGTGGATGCCCTGGCGACATTCTCGCATAGTGCCTTGATAAACACCATAATCCTCCATTAGTCTTTCTATTATGCACTTAGTATGATTTTCATCAGAGATTGCCCGAATTCATGCAAAAATATCTCATTTTTTCAATTTGTGTATTATAATATTGGATATCGACTCGTTATTAATTTTGTCATTGACAAATGACACGTGACAATTATTTGTGTCCCTTATTAAACGTAGCACGTAATTAACACAATGTATAATGCTATGAGTACTTATGCTCAATTCCCAACAATTTTAGCATTTATATAAATTGCATTTCACCAGATCTTGAGCTAAACGTGACGTTATGCAAATAGTGATTTAAGAAAAACGAGTACAAGACTCATTGGTAATTGATAAGGTCGAAAATATTAATAAATTTCTGGTAAAATAATATATTTATGGTAGTATGACAATTTTTTTACAATACACACAACCCAATACACCTGTAATCAAAGACATTATAAAAGAATGGACATGCAACTGCGGCAAACATGAAAGGAAAGTAACTGAAGTTCCGTGCAACGTCTCTTGTGGAACGGGACCGCTATGCTTGTTTATGTTTTTGTGGGGGCGGGACTAAAATTTCCTTCTGATTAACGTTTCTGTTATTTTTGCTCATTAGATATCACCGATATTGTGTTTCTTATTTAAAATTCAACGAGCAACAAATGTGATTCTTAGTGTCTCTGAGTTGAAAAAATGAGATCCCACCTTCTTTGCTTTCGTATTGTTTGAAATAGGTTAACCCAAACCGAAATCACTGTCATTCCCATCTTCCCTTGTCAGAAATATGTTAGCAAATTCGCTGTCGTATCTTTCTGGCCATTACACAACAAGCAAGGAAGCCATCTTGAAAACAAGATATACCACTGATTCACATAATAACGAACATACCATAGAGCAAAGACTCGCAGTTTCTAGCCTAATTTGCATATTCTCAAATTTCTCTCGTTAACGCAAATCGGAAATTTTCGTTGAAGTGCAAATAAACAATCCGAGATAAGACGTGTTTTAATCTAATGGATGAAAGATTTATTAAAACGGATCCCATCAGACGCTACATAAAAAATGTCCCTATTTTCTAGTGTATTTGGTGTAACATAGCAATAAATTAAACTTGAAATATACGTTTCTTAGACCTACCATATGAACACTTGTATTGTGTTTATTGTCAATGCAATTGATATTCACCCTAATTGTCAAGATTTCCTCAGATATACAGGTTAATTGGTAACAATTATATTAATTTTGCTGTTGAAATTCGAATTAAATTCATGGAATGAGAGCTTAGAAAAACAATAAAATATTGTACTCGAACTCTACAGTACCATATGGTCGAAATATATTTATATATTGAATGTAATATTAGAGTTGACCCTAGCAGCAACCACCATGTTTGGCATTCTTGCTGTGATACCATACCTTAAAAGCCTACCAATGCTGTATAGCTATATTTTAGCATATTGTATTAGAAGTTTGACCTTTTCTGTGTCTGTCAACGTACAGGATCTATATAGTTTCAATTTATGTGTTTTTGTGAGATGGTTTTCTCAAATTGTTCCATCAGAATTATTTTTCTCTGTATGTATTCTTATTATATGCTGTTTACTTTGTGATACCGAGTCATAAATCCTCCCCCAAAAGCAGGTCTGTAAGCAAATTGAGGTCAATTCTTGGAAGAGGAATTATGATAACCTCATTCGAATTATTTATTTATTTATTTTTCAAACTAGGATATACATTTTTTACGTAATTATGTCAATGTACATATAAATATTCAGCAGTGTTTTTATGTCTTAGTTATTCCTCCACACCTGTTAAAAATAAAATAGAACCTAACTTAGACAATATCTCTGCAAAACACTGAATCGAGACACATTAAGAATTGTTTTTACTGGTTCTAGATAGGTGGAAATCATGACCCCCTTATGATAGTCAGATTTAGAACAAATGGCAGAGCTGCTGAAGCAAATAATGTTGCGTCATTATGCCACGTTTAGTCAATACATTCTGCAATTATTAGAAGATATTTGTGACTAATACCAGAGATAATGCAAAAAGCATACAGTATTGATATTCTTGAGCATGTAGTGCAATAATAAATTTCAATATTGCTTCAAGCAATACCACGTGTTATTGCAATATAAGCTGTGAATGACCTGCATCAGCCAAACAATCATGACACTAACCATGGGAAAGTGAAAGAACAAGGGAGTTAGATTGCAAAGTCTTTGACAGAATACCATACATATACACTATTACAGTACTGTGTACTCGGTTTCACATAGCCTGGGTTGCTATGCCAACAAAATTCACAACTGTCAATTAATAAATGTACTTCCCACACTATCACTTTACAAGTATCTGTAGTATGGGAGTATTTGGGTATTTGGTTTCACCACACGCACTATGATAAACCAATATACTCTTGTTTAGCTATTATCAACAATAATCCCTTGATTGACTCTGGTTATAGTTTCAAGTTTCAATTGAAACACTATATAACCTTTTAAAAGATGGAACAAATTAAATAATAAACCACGACTAATAATTAGCGAAATTTTCTGACCGGAAATAATGATCTAACTAGGGTTTCTCTTTTGTAAAAAGATGCCCTTATGTGTGTTCCAAGGCTGAAATAATAACTGGGAGAAATTTTTCCCGGGCTTAGGCAACTAACTAAGAGAAGACAAAAACCATGTCTCAAATTCGAAAGTCTATTCGAAGAAATATATATTCGTTTGCTTACCCGAACACCTTGAAAATCAGTGTCTAGCAAGGTTTCTCCGGGTTTCCACATCAAACAGAAGTTCTCGCTAGAAAACGGTGAATTTAGCAGTCAAAACTAAAACTTGGACAGTATTTTTTACAGTCCGTAGTCAGAGACAAGTTTACAGTGAAAAATAGGTCTTTTATAAATAATTCGGAATCATAGCAATAATTGCCCAGATTATACAAAATTCCTTGACTTTGTACTCTCATTGGCTAATTTAAAAAAAATCATTTTCCGGTAAAATTTAGGAAACTTGTTATTATCGAAACCGGGTCATGTTTACATTCATTTTTGTTATACTGCAAATTGGAAGGTACTTGAACATGCTATGTCACATGTGAACAAGACACTCCACAACTTGGGTGTTAATAAAATTCTCGATTGGAAGGTCATTAACAAATGTATCTATTTCAATGGGCATATTTTTGTGGTTCTAAATATAGTCAGACTCCAAGCTGCTGTACTTGAAACAATATATTCGTGGCATGTTGAGTATCAGTTGTCATATCAGCACTTCGGATGTATCAATTTGTTGATCTTTTTTCAAGATTTTATTACAACACTTGATCACGACAAGACAAGGACAATTGGGGTGCACAATGTACTAGGCGGTTATTTTATTATAAAATTCTACGTCGATTGCCAATTAGGGTCATATTACCTTTGGTGTGAACTTGATTGGTCCAGGCATGGATGAGATATGGTTTAATAGAACTGCATTTATTCCAATAAGATGACCGCCAATCAGCCGTTTTGAATGTTTTCAAACATTTTTGTGCATTTATCTGATTTAAACTTGATCGGTTATAAATAAAGAACTTCATGATCTAAAACCAAATGACCACAAGTCGTTCCAATCTGAGAAATAAATTGAAGCGCAACAACATCCCATTATATTCAATGTATTTACTAAGCTTGAATATATTCCGGTTGTACACGAGGAAGACCCTAAATGGTGAAAAAGTGCGAATTTGATACATTTTGGCCATCTTCAATATATTTTGAAACAAATGCATGTCTGATATGATGTATGGTATATATACAGTTTAAGAAAATAGTAGGCCACCCCTGACTTGATTTAAAAAATAAAATGACATGCATCATGGTCCCAATATGTTTAATGTTTGTACACAGTTAAAAGTACATACATGCACACACGAGCGAGATCTGGTTCCGGAATGGCCATGTTAACTACGATCATGGAGCAAAAGTATGTGCATACATAAGATAGGATGTCTGAGATACTGCTGGACACTTACACATTGACGTGCACATGCGTCAATCCATATGTACACCCTTTCATTCGAAAGGGGACAAACACAACATCCTACAGTGTTACCTATGTGTAAAGTACTTGCTTACAAACTTTCAACTGAATGAGGTGAAATATTATTAAGGAATCGCTATAAAACTAATGAAAGCAAAATGGGATAACATTTTGCTAGAATCATAAATGTAGCTCCATAACCTAAACTGCCTGTTCATCTCAAGGTAATGCTTCTTGACAAATTCACAGATAGGGACTATTTGATTTTAGACAAAATAGTCGTCAACATCAACAAATTTGATCAAATCACAAAATAACACAACATATATTATTACAATCCATTCATACTTTGTGCGCACATTTATATTTTGATAGTGATTTGATCTTTGTTTGTCGATATTTGTCATTTACATGCATTAGGAGGTAACATACGTTGCCATCTGGCATCGGACAGTGACAAGCTGGGGTGACAAGAAGATACTCATCCCAAACGGAAATAAATAAAATAAATTAGTACAATGTTAAATCAAATTCATATTTTCTCTAAGCTTGTGGAACATCTATTTAGAGCTCTAATTGTATACTGTGTTAACTGCCATAGTTGCTGTGTAAAGTCTCTGTAAATCCTCTTTTAGTGTGCGTTGCTGACATTATATGATGCATACTATTTCCGTAAACATGTTTTTTCTGTTAGAAGATGAAGATGTTGTTTTCAAATTCTCGGAAATTGTTGAAATATACTTTCGAATATCTGTATTCTAATAACTGTAAACAGGTTTAAGGGTTGAATATCTCATTCTGACAGTAAATCACACTAGGGTATAATATATGCTTGTCTGTCATTCAAAACGCTCTTATTTTGACGGAAATTGTTTTGTTAATTTATTTTACCATGTACAAATTTGCATACGAATTGTGTCCTGTCCTGAATTGGTGGTGTGTATTTTTTATATTATAAATTAATCATATAAGCTTAAGACACTTGAGCGATGTTAGCAAATTAAAAATTGAATAACCTTGACATGAAAAACAGATTTTCGCAGATTTTCAGCAGACGCTATCTAGGGACAGTCGATAGTACGTCATTAAACCATATTATGACAAAACGATTATTCCCATAATGGCGGGTAACAGCTATCGATGTGAGATGAAGAACTAGTGGGATTCAATCGAAATAACAGTTATCACCATGCACATTTAATCATGTACACACCAGATTTGAACAACTCTGTGATCCTACTCATCCGGGATACGTCGATTGCTGCAGCTACATCGGTGATTGTGCGCATACCAAGCAATCGAATTGTAGAGAGCATAGTTTTAAGTGTTTATCACGTGATTTAGTATTTCTAGCAATAGTACAATCATTTGTAGTCTTTTAATACATTAATAAGTCTTCGGTGAGGCCATCCCGACGTTGATAATATTGAAAAACTGTGTATGTTTGGTTTTGTTCCTGATATGCGAGAACAAAGATATACATATATTAGTAGCAGACCATTAAATTTCCGGAAAAATATACTATGTTTTTTTTTGATGTTCACATTCAGTAAGTGTGGAAACCGAATCTCGACATCATAACTCAGTTACTCAGTGTTACAGTGAAATACATCGAGTAGTAAGGACCATGGACGAGCTCAACCGACTGAGTAAATACTCAGTACAATGCAATGCAGCAGAGAATAAAGACGATGGATGAGCTCAACCGACTGAGTAAATACTCAGTACCATACAATGCAACAGAGAATAAAGACGATGGACGAGCTCAACCGACTGGGTAAAAACTCAGTACCATGCAATGCATCGGGTAATAACGACCATGGACGAGCTCAACCGACTGGTTTTAATATCACAGCTCTTAAATAAGGTTAGTACACTATTTTTCTATATTTCGCTCGTGAAGGATTAATATTGACTAGGTTGTTTATATAGTTTCAAATACCAGCTAAAATATGTTAATGTTATAAATCCACATGTGAGATGTGAGACCACATCTCTATGTCAACGTGTCTGCTTATTCGGGTACAATACCAACTGTGTGAAGGCCACTATATGAATTCACTCCAAAGTTAAACATCCTATTACACGAGAATAATTGAATTATAATCTATGTTCATAAAATGGAACAGTAGCTGTATGTAATCTCGAATATGCGCTTACATCTAAATATTAAATTCATGGCCCTATTTTGTCAATTTTGTTTAGAATAATGAATGAAAATAAAATGACTACCCCTTTTAAAATGAACCTGGTAATGTTGAGCCACACTCCATATCCCATGAACCATATACATACATACCCAAGCACACAGGAGTCAAATATATTATGTTTTTAGCATTTAATTATTTAACTCCATCTTTGAAAACATCGAATCAGATAGCACTGATAGCACGCTCACGCGCATCACTTATCAGCAATACAATGGTACCGAAGATATCGAGTAGCTTATATAGAACATCCATCTGCACCATAGTGATTTGTACTCTGTAAGAAAGTGAGAGAATATTTTGAGAAAATGAACTGCCAATAACGGTTAATACTTTAGAAACAGTGATCGATCTGACAATATGAGCAAGCGAGTTCTGATTCAAGAATATCGATAACAATATACATGTCTTAATATAGTTTAACGAGTTGTTCAATGGCTTATTCAATGGTTATCACGGTTCATTTATTTGGGTGTAATTCAACACATTCAGATTTACCAGACCAAAACACAACGTGGCGGATATTGTGTGCCAGATGCAAATAGTAAAAAGGCACATGGACAGAACAAATATAAACAGTAAGTAATAAATACAAGACAACCCAAAAAAGGTATCTCAGCATAGTCACTAATTAGAAAGATAAGTTTGACCATTAGGAAGTATGGTAACAAACCTTAGCTATTTTCCAAATGATACAGAAATTACACATCTACTGTTAGCAATTTCTCCCTGCCATGCTTCAGTATGGGAAGGTCTCAGCCACAGACCACATTTCGTTCCAATACCAATAACCACACCATCTTTGTCAACTGATATATCAGACATCGTGCCTTCGAAAGGCCGGTTCATGATCCATCTATCATTTACTGTACGCTTTGTATACAGTTTGCCAGTCCTTCCCACAGCTAATATACTTTGATCTGGTAGCACTGACACGGATTTCACGTATCCATGATTAGCAAACGGGCCTGTCTATGTACCCTCAACACCTGGTCGTGTGCATATTTTGTGGCGCATATCAATACCAACAATTGTACCATCAGCCATTTGGGTAACATCCTGTACTAAACCACCATTTTCCACTGGTCCCTCCCAAGCGTCATTCAGTCTTGCTTTGGTATACAATTGATTGTCTGTACCAACACCTAAAAACTCACCATTGTTGAGAACTGTCATTGCTATCACACAACAACTATTCGGTACAGGACCAGACCATACTCCTTCAATACCATCTCGAGTGTACATTTTATTGTCAGTCCCAATACCATAAATTGCTGGAATTAATGTAGAAAATATATCACACATTTATAAACTAATATTGCATACAATTAAAATGATGTCATTCGATAGAGGAATTTTAGTTCCATTGATGGCCTAGCCGAACTGATCATACGATCGGTATTTGTCAGCAAGTAAGATTCCATTTATAAATATATAATATAACTTTTTTCAACATTCTGTCAATGTTGTATAATCGAGAAGTATCCAATAGTAGAATCACGTGTTGGTGCATATACACGATCGAATAAATAAATAGGGCTTGAATCATCTTATACATGTTGTGGTATTCAATCATTTTATGACACAAGTTTGTTAACATATCCACCCATAGATAGATTACACAAAAGTTTTATAGGGAATTTAACAACTTTAAGAAATCAAACGACTGACAACAATTGACAAACAATCTACAAATTTAAAACATAATAACTGACACCACGCCACATATTTATTGTGCATTAAAAGGTTCGTGTTGAATATGTCTTTACTTAATGTCAAAATTTTCTATCGGTTTAATGTGGTGGACAGTTGTATGTGATCTGCAGTCTTCCTAAATCATTTTATATTTACCGTGCTTAGTTGGCGCATCAGTAGGTTCTTCAGTTGTTTCAACTACAGGCACAGGGAATACTACGCAGATAAATAGAAATAATATAATTACAACTAACGTGAGAGTATAATTGATAGTATTATAGAGCGATTTTCTGCAATCTAATGTTTATGTCATACTTTATTTTAACACTTACTCATATTGCCGGGGGAAGCGATGGATATTACACATTTAGATTCCGGTAATGCTTCACTCCATATACCAGCTTGTAAGTCAAGGACATGAACCTCACATGTTTCTTTTGAAATGCCCAGTACGGTTCCATCAGGTTGAACTGAAATGTCGCTTGCTTTCATGTCATAACCATTCTGGAATACCCATTTACCATCGAGTCCGCGGAGCTTTAATGCGCCAGCTTTAGTGACTCCTAGAAGTCTGCCATCGGAAAACGCGTCAATGCGAATAACATTGTTGAATGCTGGGTTGGTTGTCCATTCACTTGACAAATTAGGACGGGTCATCAGTTTATTGTTTTTGGTTGATACGGCAAGGATTGAACCGTCCTGCATCACAGCAACATCCTGAATACAACAACTGCCGTCAACAACTTTCCATTTGCCATTATTAAAGGATGTCTTGGTATAGAGTTGATTATCTTCACCTACTCCAAGCAACGTACCATCCTGCATAACTGCAATATTCACCATACAGCAAGAATTTGGCGCAGGGCCGTCCCACCGTAGGTTAGAATTACTCTTACTGTACAACATTTTATCTTCACCAATGCCAATAAATGCAGGCCCTGAAATACAAAGTAGACTATTGCTTTTCAAATGTCATTCAGCATTGTATTTAGCTGCAACAATTAAAAAAAACCTGTGGTATTAAATAAGTAAATATTTACCATTATAAGCTCTGGACAATTGACCAGCTAGGAGTGCCTATTGAAAAAGAATTTGAAGAAAGCATTATATATAATCATCAAAATTAATATGCATGTAATTTCATTTATAAGTACATGTGTAGCATTACTCTCAGAGTATAATAATATTGAATTGTATAAGTGAATTGTATAAATCCTCAAATAGTACATCAACATTTCTAAGCTAACTAAATAAGTATATACAAATAACATTGGGTTACTGCACGATTTAATTGGCAAATCTTGAAGAGCAATACTAATACATGGCTCTCATGGTCAGCATTACGTCATTATTCTACGCACTTATTTCTATGTCTAATAAATATTTTATTTTAGTGAAATTACAACCGATATCTTGAAAAGTATTGAGTTTGGTTTACACTTTATTGTGATCCAAAACAAGTTTTTTGTAACCACAGGAAGAAGACAATTGTAATTTCACACATTGTGAAGTATACATAGAACACATATCAACATATATTTTGAACAAAATTGGCAAAAACGAATCTATGTTATACACAAAAAACGACAACATCTAGAAAGCACCCAAAGAGTAAAAACGTGTACTATAGAACTTCAATAAAACCCCTTTTTCAACAAAACACATTTATAATACTTACTTAAAAAGAAGGCCATAATAGTGTAGAGAAAATTGTATGCAATCAAATATGCATTCAAAAAAAAACAAACAAAAAAACAGAGCAGGTTCATTAACATATTGAGAAAGAATATAAATAGGTCACTGCCTTTATTATGATTGATTAGTAGTAACACACAATAACGAATATATCCACTCTGTCATCCCTGGTGACAGAGTAAAGTAAAACCCAAATAAAGTAAAAAGTAAAACAAAGTAAAACCCAAACATGCAACCAATTTTGTTGTATGTAGTGACTATTTAATCAGACTGCTCTTACTACAGGAGGGCTACTTTCATCTCCATTGCAAGACAATTTTGCCGAGAGATGTTGAGCGCGTGTGGCCTCACAGCCAACGGGGATACCACTGACATGGTCTTCGTGTTCAGGCAACTCCAGGAAAAATGCCGTGAGCAGAACAAGGGATTATACGTCATCTTCCTAGATCAGATTAAGGCGTTTGACACTGTGAGCAGGAAAGGAAAATCATGAAGCATCTAGTTTGTCCCTCCAAAGTTCCACTCCATGGACAGCCAGCTGCACGAATCTCAACATGGACAGATCAGAACTGCTCATAGCACTTCCCGATCATCAACGGGGTGAAACAAGGCTTTTATTCTCACAGCAAATCCCTCCCCCAACTAGTTCAACTGAATATATATTTACAATACCGCACTGATAGTAGCCTGCTGAAGGTATCGCGACGACTGGCCCACACAAAAACTCTAGAGCAACTTATTCAGGAGTTCAGCCCAACCCCCCCCTCCCGGAAGCATATCGCCCATGCCACATTCAGATTCGTGAGACAGAATTGAAGGCAGTCTAGCAGCTTACCTACCTGGGAAACACCACCCTGTCCGATGCAAAACACGAAAAGCTGGACAACAGACTGGTAAAGGCAAATATTGCTTTCAACAGACTGTATGGTTGTGTCTGGAGCAAGAAACATGCAAATAAACCACAAAAGTCCGCGTCAACAGAGCTGTGGTACTGATTACCCTCCTGTAAGGTTCAGAGTTGTAGTTCACATACAGACACCACCTACGACTTCGAGAACGTTTCCACCAATGTTGTATCCACTGCAAGTGTTTGGGCAAGCGTGGATCACCAGCATCAAGGCCATGCTGCTGAAACACAGCTAAACGGGGAAAGGCTCCAGAGGATCATCGCCTGCCAAATATCGTCCACTGCAGATTTTTCTCCACTAGGCGCCACAAGAATGGCACAGTTTTTGAAGAAATACCTGCCATCATGTCACAAAGATAAGCATTAGTGATCAGCCCCTGCTGCTGATTAATTGGCTTGGTGCCACGCAATTCACCAGTAAATGTCCTATTTTGAGAACAAATACAGGGTTGCCCTTGAAGAGAAGTGCTGAAGAAGTTAGAACTACATGATCACAGTACCCCAGATTCCTCTGTTGCCACTGTGGCCAGGTTTGCCTGTCATGCATCGGAGAATGTGACAGACATCGAAAACGCCCTTCGTTCGCAATGCCAAGCCAGAAAAAGTGTAATTTACATTATTATTATTGCATTGTATCAATTGAAATACATCATAATACTGTATTGTTATTTGATATCGCTATTAGTCTACAGCGATTTATAAGTAATATACTGATTATAATAATAAATGCAGAATACTCAACATGGATGGAAGCGGGGTTGTTTAGCATGTGACGTTTGAAAAAAGGCCCTGGAAGATTACTGGTCGCCATTAGGAACAATACTATCAACAGCTTCACTTTAGTACCAGCATGGAGTCCCTGAATGCATTGACTCGAGAAAAGATGTCACGCCCACGTTTGATGAGATTTGCCTACAACACCAAATTATGGCGTACGTCCCACGTGTTTACTACTTGTTGCGACAAGCATACTGTGCATTTGTGCAGGAACTTCACATCATACCAGGTGTGATATATTTGTATTCCCTATAGCTGGATACAAATCTCCATGAGACTGCCAATCTAACAATATGCACTGTTTTTTTTACTAGTCGAACGCAAATTCTCTGTCATCACTTTGTACAGCCTTGTCATACTAGTCATTAACAAATGAAACAGAATGTCGCGAAATAATCACGCGAACATGACAAGATTGTTTTGTTTTGCAATATTCTGATAAAATAAATTGTATAATTATACAACTCCCTTTGGGAGTAAAATGAATGTCAGAGAAAAATTGCTCATGGAAACCTATACAGGTAGTGCGACCTACAAAACTTCCTATAGCGTGAACAAAGGTCTGCCTGCCCATTAATCCGATATTCACTGGTCAATTACGGTGAAGCCGAAGAGCCATTAACAATTTTAGAACAGTATTTTAATTTGACAAGCAAAGTTATCAATATAGGTAACCATACCAGTGATTACTTACTCACTCATGTCGTGTCCCTCTCAACAATCAAAACATGCATTCAACCAATAAGGAAAATAAATATTGATGTTTTAGGTCACAAATGCCCATAAAGCGATCAAAACATATGCTAAATGAATAGTAATGCTTCATTCCCACTGCAATTTACTAGCCAAATAAGCGGCCAACATATCAATTCTGGTTCCACAAAAGTGCAATATCGAGAACCCATTTTAACATTCAATTGATAATATATATTTATTTTGCGGTATACCACCTATTACGTCATATTTTACGTACGCATTCAACATAGCGACAATAAAGATCTCATCGCAATCTTGCAACATGCACGCGCATATTGCTCCATGTAATTAAAGACGGCACACTATTTCGCTGTAACATTTCGAAAGTTTATACATAAAGTAAAGTGCTTTATTTTTTGGACAATTCGCACTATTTGCCATTAGTGCTTTGGTTGCACAAGATCATATCCAATGTTACATGACAGAGTTAGAACTCTTTCATCTGTACAGCAATAACGCCACGTAACGTACGTTTGAGCACATTGTTAAATATCTATAAAGTTACACTCACCTGTACGATTGCAACTAGCAGATACCGCATTCCGATCATCTTCACTACGACGTAGATACGAAGTCAGTATATTGAATACACACATAAATGGTTGCCTATTTATACAGTATACGGGTGAAATAAATAAGAAGACAGGGGGTCAGATTGACACTCCCTAGCTGAGACTAGGCCATCTGGACAGAATACCTATTGTTTAAAACACTGGTAGAACTATATTTATACACTATGTCCATCCACCTCAAATTTATGTTAGAGATACAATACAATCTGGAAATCCTTCTCAAAATCTCCCACTCTCTACATCTCTTTATGATCACGTTTATACATCTACTCACTTCAGCGTAGGTCCTCTCCAATATAACAACATCGAGAAAATAAAATGTGTGATCGTGAGCTGACTGTTAAAATGAATGACCTATTCTACATTTTGTAGTGACTATTAAATTACATCATATCATCGTTAATGTTATAAAATACAATTAAAAGGTATTATACTTTAAAATTCTATGGAGAGGAGAAAACAACATTACATGTATGTCAATCAAAGTAGCATAGATCGTTAGCAATCGTTGTATGGCCAAAGTCGGTATAATTAATATAACAAACTGAACAATATTATGTGACAAATCACTCGCCTGTAAAAGCGCTTTACGTAATATAATTTAATATAATTTTCATCAAAAATTGACCGAATTCATGCAAAAAATCATTTTTTCAATTTGTTTATTACAATATTTGATATCGACTCCACATAATATTTTTACACATACCGTACCCATTGCTTAACAGACACCTGAAGATACTCGATCACAAACAATCCCCCAGGATTTCTTTTTCTACATTCAGATTCTTGCTGGGTGAGACAAATATGCAACTAACAACATCACTTCATCTTCCTTAAATACAACTTCGCAGTCAAGTGAAATATTATGGGACCATCGACATGCAGTTGACGACCTTAGAATGTAGCGTACACTAGATAGACATTTTAGCCGTGATTTTATGGCTTCAGTATTGTATGACCCAGCTGTACGCATACCCTTAACCACAATATCGCAATAATCACAATATAGTCAAAGGTCAGGTAGAAAATATGGTGTTTTTTTGTTGAAATCTAATACTATGGTAGTTTATAGCTGAGGGGTCGGTGACTGAAAATAAAAAAAATGACGAATTTGCCACAGGAATATATGCCAACTTGAAATCAAAGTTGTGTTGTGTTGAATTTATGTTTCGTTGCGCAAAATTGTTTTGTTCTGTTGCAGGCATTTACAATTGTAATATGATATTTTTGTTATTAAAATAAATCTGTGTAGTGGAAAATTTAAATATGAATGTGCTTGTGGAAAGTTAAAGGTGAGATGATAGAAATTAATCTAGCGAGAGTTGTTTTAATGAACGTTTTGTATTGTTGAGATTGTTTACGAGGCATTAACATTTTCTTATGTAAATTAAATGATTATTTCGAAAAGTTTGGATTGCGGGAAGGAAAAACGACATCAGTGGGACAAGGCATATTGTACTAGACTGAATTGTAATTTATCTCTGGAGGGTTTAATTTATTTATTTTCTAAGTATAAAATATAATCACAACTAGAAAGAGCGACTATGAATCAACTAGTAAAATGTAAGTTGCAAAGAAAACATTAAACAGTAAAGTGCGACTATAATATACATTAATACGGTATGTACAAATAAATCTCTCTCAATTGAAAACAAATAAAATAAATTCTAATAACTTATGAAAAAAGACTGCGAGAAATTAGAATACATCAAGGGCAATAGCCGTGTTATTGCAGTTAATATGTTTATATTTTTGTGTACACTATTTTCCATTTTCTGTTTCTGTTTCATTCACTATTTTAAGGTTTGTGTCATGCCAGCTTCCTTCTATCTATAAGTAGATTTCGTGCATCATCTGTCCTTCAGTTAACTAAATTATTTAGGTTTTTAACTACTATTTTGCTAGTATCTTCTGTGTCTGTTGTTGTTCAATTTTAACTGTCCACTCATTCATTAGAATGATGTAGCTTGTAGTTGTCACGCACAATTAATAATAATTCAGTGAAAACGACTGGTATTACTAGTTCGCCATTTTTATTCCAATTTGACACGGACATCGCCAGTGACATATTTCGAATGTTTAGTGATCTTGGAACCTATAAAATTTGTTATTGACTTGTCCATAATGTTGTAACGACTTCGGAAGTCTTTAAGTTTTTGACATTGTGAAATACATTCAATGGAGGGGGGCTGAAAACTGTTTTTGAAAATAACATTCTGAAATATAATGAGAATAATCTATAACGACATGTGTTATATATATACACAATGATAATTTTTATAATAATCTATTTGATATATTCACTTGTGACTAAAAAGAAGCTGCATTACAAACATGAAGTGTGTTAACGACTCAAGTATGCAAATATGGGTTTAGTTATTTATTAATAACTTTATTATTGCAAAATACTGTATTATTATACATCAAAATCGAAGATTCTCGCAATGTCGAAAATCTTTATTGTAGTGTTGAACATATTTTATGGAAAGTGAAAATATATGTTAAAATATTTAACAAATGTATCAACAGTTTTACGTTTGAGCTTACAGTTTTATGATAAGGGGTCACTTGATGATTGATTATCATACTACGTGTAATGGCTTTGTGTATTCTGTATATGTTTGCATCGGTACATTTAACTACAAATTTATCATTTAATTTAACAACATGTTCGTAACATTGGCATCATATTCTGTCATCATTTTCAAAACAAAATATTCATTTCGACGATTTCTCCTAGTTTTCTGGAAAAGCACGTTGCGTCCTTGTTTCCATGAAAGATCACATTTTTGAATTCTTGCATTGATGCATCCACCATATCTGTTTGTTTTCTGAGCAATATACAATATAACTACATATCCTAGTAGAGAATCCTTGTTGTTCATCAATATTTACAAAAAATGTTTGTGGGGATAATCTACACAGCAATATAACATATGGGCTGTCATGTCATGAAATGAAAATTACCTATACCTAATTTAAATGAGAACACCTAAAAAATGTAATTTCAATAATTATACACACTATAACAACCCGAAACTTTTGAACCAAAATGGGCAGATCAAGAATTATTATCATTGTACTTAACATATACACTTGCTGAAACAGTGATACACGAAAGATCTACCACTAGCTTGCTGATGAGGTATTCTGATTCTGTCCTACACACTGAGTTAATCAGATCCATCATATTCAAATCATTTATTGTGCCACGAGATTCAGAGTCATTGTCAAACGAGCTCCTCACAAGTCATTTTCGATCTAATTTTTTGAAGTAATTACATTGAGTTAAATTAGTGCAACATCTTCTAATCAGAGGATTTGTAGAGATAATTATTGTACTATTGAATGTGTTCATGTTTTTCCCGTTAATTTTGTGGTAAAATAGTTCACTCAATCACTTTACCTCCTTCTGTGTATGTTAACAATCGCATTTTTATCACCTCAACTTTCATTGAATGTGTGTTCACATTCCAGTTACTACTCTAAATGTGCTGTTATGTTGTTGTTTTAGGATTGTGTGATTCCATCTTTCGATTCATCTATCAATATATTGTGAATATAATAAATCAGCTTTGCTATGGTCGTCCCTTTTGTCTTTCTGTTTCCATTTTCTCTGTTCGCCTATTCAATTGACGATTTATAATATTCTAGTGAAAAAATGGCTGGTATGAGAAACTCATTACTCATGGTCAATTTAATCAGGTAATTCAGCGCATACAAAATATCCTGAAAGTGACTAATTTAATGTGTTATCATCTAGCTGTGAATTAGTCAAACAAATGTGCGTAATTAGGACAATCATTACACATGTATACGTTAATGTATTATATATTGTAAACTATTTTCCAGTTTCTATTTTGAGCTATGTGTCATGCCAGCCTTCCACCCATTAATAACTTGTTCTCCAGTTAACTAAATTATTTTGCCCTACTAGTCTCCTTTGTCTCTCTATACTCTCATAATTACAATAGAAAAAGTGTATTTACGCATGATTGCAATATTTTTGCGAGGCTGTGGAATGACGAATGTTCACAGGCATCATACTTCAAGTAGTTTGGTTGTCCATAATTTTTGTACATAATATCACTTGATTTATCAGAAACTGTTGTTGGCAGATAGCTGTAAATTGTGTTGACTTGCTGAATTCAGCGTAATGCAGTGTGGATATGCATACATCTCGATTTTTTAGCTCCTTTTTCCAACTTCTTAAATATGTTGATGTTTTGTTCCAGGAATAGCGATTTTGGAGAACAATATGTCAACAATGCATTTCACCAGATCTTGAGCTCAACTTGACATAATGCAAATGATAATTTAAAGGTATCGTTAGAAAATGAACAAATCTAATAGCGGACTACCTAAGGTGCCTATATGCATAGTATCAAAACAATCAAACTTGCGATTTTTAACAATCAGGCAAAATATTCATCAAATATATAAAATTTAAAATATCATCAAGAAATAAACAAATCTGAGAAAGGTCTACCTGAGATACGTGTGTATAAGTATAGTATCAAAGCAATCGCACTTGCTGTTTTTAACAAGAAGTCGAAAATATCACTTTTCACCAAGTATCAAAGCAATTAGAATTGTAGTTTTAAAGAAAAAGTCGAATAAAAAAAAGCTTAGAAAGAACTTCCGTGCGCTTTGTGTTCGAGACATAATAAAATTAATTCAAATTTACTTGTACTTGAGATACTGATGGAAAAACTGAAAAAACTAATTATGCAAATAAGGTAATTATTACAAACCGATTTGAGTGTAAACCTAATAAGGTCTGCGCAATGTAACAGACCATCTATGTGCAGAGTTTCATTGAAATGCGATTAGAACAAGCAAATTATGAATCATTCTTTTAATTAGAAAATTAATATGAACAGATTTAAACCCAAATTTAATCAGCCCTGTTCATTGTTCCAGAGCATTTATGTACCAAGTTTTATTGAAATATGACGATCAGCACTTGATATATTAGTATGAAAGTTTAAAATTGTTTTGGCAAATTATGCAGGCTGGAGCTTACATAGTAGGGGTAATCGAAGCGTGATACTAGACTGCAATCTGGCCTCGTAGAGCCGTGTCACATCCGTAAGTGAATCTTCATTGTGATCAATCTGGCGAGTCATATGAATGGCTAGTTTTGCAGATGTTATAATATAATTCAGTATTGAACTTTTCGTCCATAGTTTTTTATCAAAGCATGAATGGCCCAATAACAAACCACCAGTTTGGCAAGACAACATCAATTACCAACTATTTTTTGAATATTTCATGAACGAGCTCAAACAGTGACAACTGACGAGGACTTTGGAGCAAGATAAGCATGAGATCATCTTTGCCATGGCTGAACATGCAGTCGGAGTTGGTACGATAGTTGCATGATTTTGAAAAATACGCCGATCGAGATCTCCTTCTGATTTTGGCGTTGGGAAATATTAGCAATTCTTATAGACAGGTGTAATATTATCCGGTTGGAATTGGAGATCACGCCAAACTGTGTCTAAATGTTTGGGATGTTTTTCATGCATTTGGGAGTTCACCTTCTTCCCGTTTATGAAATTGACATTTAAGTTAGAGATGCAGGTTGGTTCTATTTACTGTAATTGCATGCTGAACTCGTCTACGTCTTGTCTGTTTTTTGTAGTTTGCTAGTTGATCGCACTTGAGGTAAGTAATCTCTACCTCAAGCAGAGTATCATCGTTTTCGTAAAATAGCTCTAATGAGTTGTTGTTAGTTGAGTTTAGATCAGAGTGATGTTCTATGAAGAAATTGTTGATTATTTCTACAAAATCCCGTGTAAGCGATTGCTGTAAGTTGTAAAGTGCTTTCTCAATAACGTACATTAAATATATTGGCACCATTTGTTATTTGTTTTTCAGTACCATTATACCAATGCTTTTCAGTTAAATAAATCAGGACACCAATAGTGGTTATACCGCCCTCTACAAAGTGTGTAAAAACGAAAGGCTCCTTTCGCAAAAAGTGTAAAATTAAACATAATTATTATTAAAAATATGGTCTATTGAAAAAAAATCTATTGCTACCATACAATATAATAGATTTGTACCAAACAAGTTTTTGTAATAGTTAAAACTATTGTTGAAACAATTTGTAAAGTGAAAACATGAGTGATCAGAGTTCAAGTATATATATATCTTTAAACATATTTTAGTCGTAATGCTTTTATGTGACTGCAGAGGTGAACTAGATCTTAACAACCAAATTTCAATGGAGTGTACTACTGTAGTTCTGCTGGTTTCCAGTGGCGACCCTGCCAAAAAAATCAAGGAAAATCTGTTCAATGTGATAAAATTGTTTGGTGAACTGAGACAATAAAAACAATAGAGAATCTTATTTGCTGCTAGTTGATGCAAATGCCTCGAGCGTAGCGGTTACACCAATCAAGTTATAATGTCACCTTTAGTACTAAACTGGGTCTCAAACCAGCTCTTTTTGATGTATTGTACTATGTTACCAATATGAATACCAAGGATGTTGAGCACTTCGCTGTACCATTGTATATTCATGTGAGAGCCTGTTCGACCTTTCCATAGCCCGATTCATAATCTTTTAGACTTTCCATAGTTTATACGTTTAGAAGTAGTTCGATCGCTATTGTATAACTTTGGCCAGAGAGGGCGCAACCTTGCCTTATTATACGAAGAAATACTATAGGAGATGTAAGGGAGTTATTTATACGATTTACGTGTGCGTGTGTGCATCTGTGTATATCAATTTAACTTATGAAATGAATTGTCCTTAAAAACCAAATGCCGTTAGATCATTAAACAAGTAGTTTTGGTGTACTCTGTCAAAGGCTTTCTCCTAATCAAGCGCCACAATTCCAAGTAAAGTATTATAGTTATTACCGTACGTGACAATGTCGTGTATGAGACGAATGTTATCAAATATTTGTATGTGTCGGATCGTATAACTTTGATCAACATGTATTATTTGTCCAAGAGCATTTTTAAGACGAATTGATAATTTCGTTGTGAGGAACTTGTAATCAGCTCGAATAAGTCTGATCGGTTTCCAGTTTTTAAGTAGTGTATTATCACCTATATGATATGATAATGGTAGTACGCCCTCAGTGAGGGAATCTGGGAATTCTTCAAAGAAGCTTTTACCAGCGACAGACCAACATTTTTTGTAGAACTCTGCTGGCAATCCGTCAATGCCAGAAGTTTGACCCTCCTCAAACTCCTCAAACAGTTATTAAGACATCACCCCTTCATGCAGTGACAGTGTCAAGCTGTGGTAGATCTGGTGAACACAGAATAAAATAAGGAATAAAAGTGCCTTGTTGAATAAAACACTGTTGTGTTTATCATTATCATTTTCACCACTGTTCTGCCTATCATTATCATTTTTACCACTGTTTTGTTCATCATTATCATTTTACCACTGCTTTGTTTATCAATTTCACCTCTGTTATGTTTATTCATTTTCACCACTGCTTTGTTTATCCTGATCATTGTCACCACTGTTATGTTTATTCATTTTCACCACTGCTTTGTTTATCCTTATCATTTTCTTCACTGTTATGTTTATTCATTTTCACCACTGCTTTGTTTATCTTTATCATTTTCACCACTACTTTGTTTATCTTTATCATATTCACCACTGTTGCTTTTATCACTGTGATTTCCACCACCGTTGTGTTTATTTTTATCATTTTAATTTTTGTTGCGTTTATCATCATCATTTCCACTACTGTTGTGTTTATCATTATCATTTTCATCACTGCTGTTTTTATCATCATGACTTGCTCCACTGTTACATTTATCATTATGATTTTCAATACTGTTGTGTGGTTATTATTTTCATATTCACCACTGTTTTGTTTATTATTATCGTTTTCACCACCGTTCTGTTTATCGTTATCATTTTCAAAACTGTTATGTTTATCCACTGTTGTTTTTATCACTGTGATTTCCAACACTGTTCTGTTTATTGTTATCATTTTCATCTTTGTTGGGTTTATCATCATCATTTTCACCACTGTTCTGTTTGTCATTATGATTGTCACCACTGTTCTGTTTATCATTATTTTTCTCAACACTGTTATGTTTATACTTATCATTTTAACCACTGTTCTGTTTATTGTTACCAATTTCACTTTTGTTGCGTTTATCCTCATCATTTTCACTACTGTTGTGTTTATTTATTTTCACCACTGTTATGTTTATCTGTATCATTTTCACCACTGTCATGTTTATCATTATCATTTTCACCACTGTTGGGTTGATCATTATGATTCTGGAACCCATTTACACAATGAACTACACCTGTATTTGGCTGAAAAAAGGACCACAACGTGGTTACCGCAACTTGGATACTCCGGTTGTAGCTGGTTTATTTAAAAACCCTAACTATTTGGATAAAATGAACAAATTGCTTGAATAATCGACAAAGTTATTAAAAAATCTTGAATACAATGTAACATAACCAGTTAATTGAATAAACGGAACAGGATATACGGAAACAACTATTGCCCATACTAGTATCTAGACTGAAATTGTGCATATTGACGGGTGTACAGTTTAAATGTAACTGATTTCAACCTTCCCTTCCCAGACTTTGTGTTGATAGGGACAATGCGATGTCAGTAATTCTGTCATATACCACTGAACTTCTCCCATGTATCTTTTGGAATAGGGGTTGGCCACTGATCTGCCCATGGTGCCAGCTGTTGAAATTTATTGACCTGAAGTCGAGAAAGAGAATCTGCCAATTCATTATAATTTCCGGGGATCTGTTTTGCCTTAAACCTGATGTTGCATCTGAGACAACCTAATACCATTCTTCTAACAAGACTCATAATGCCCGTATTTTAACATAATTGCTTGTTTATTATATGCACCACTGCAGCATTGTCTGACCTAAACAAAATTGCCTGGTTAGACATGAGCTCACCCCAGACCTCAATTGCCAGTACAATGGGAAAGAGTTCCAAAAATATTCTGCTGTGTATACAATTATCTGGTCAACTTCCATAAAACCAATGCGAGCCAAATAATGCCCCAAAATCAGTAGATACCGCTGCATCGGTGATCAGCTGGGATGCCAGGTCTTCAGATAACTGACTTATGATGAAGAAAGCTTTTCCATTGAAGTGCAGCAGGAAATCGTGCCGAAGAAGTAGTTCTAATTTAGTACAGTGATTGATACAATGATGATGATGAGGCTGAGTTAAACCCAAAGTCAAATCAATCAGGCACCTTAAAAAGGCTCTGCCCAGGGTGACAACCGTACAAGCAAAATTAAGCGTCTCAACCAGGGACTGGATTTCTTTGAGGGTTGCCTTTTTGCATCCAAGAAACTGCTGAACTTGAAATACGCAACGTTGCATTTTTTTTTCAAGTTGGAGACTAGCTTGCATCAAAACAGTGTTTAATTCAATACCCACAAAGCACAAAACAGTAGCAGATTCCTCTGTTTTCTCCTTGGCTAATGTGACTCCCAATTCATTACCTAGACTAAAAAATCATCAAGATCCTTTTTACAGTAATAAAAGTCCCTGTCAACGAACAAAAAATCATCCAAAATATGTAGAACTGCTCTTGCATGCTTTGACTGTCCAGTCATCCATTTCAAAGCACTGCTAAAAGCTTCAAAAATTCAGCAGAATGCTACACACCCCATTGGTAAACATTTATCATAATAGAAAAGTTCTTGCCACTTAAACCCCAGCAAATTATAATAAAATGGTGCCGCTGGGATAATCCTGAATGTAGAGCAAATATCTGTTTTGGCCAAGTAGCAGCCCTGGTCAAATTGTATGATTGCCTGAACCGCATTATCCACTCGTGATTACTTAACTGTAGTTAGTTCGGTGGAATGCCATCATTAATGGAGTTACCCTGTGGTCAAGGCAAATGATGGATCAGTCTGAATTCACCTGGTACCTTCTTTGGAACAACACCCAATGGTGAACAATGACAAATGTAAAAGGTTTTTTTCGGAAATGGCCCAGCAATCCTTCCTGCAGCTAATTCTTTCTGCAATTTGTTGTCAACAACCCCTGGTTGCTCAACAGCTGATCTAAGATTAGGTGAATCAGACGTTATGTTATCTCCAAAAAATCCAATAAAAAAACCACAACTAAAACTATCAATAAGGTACTGAGCCATAATAGGATCATACCCAGATAACCTTAGTTGTAACTGCTCAATGTTTATTGGGGTGGGTAATCGATCTATAAGGTAAACTGGGGTTGATTGAGCTATATCCATTGCTAGATCCTGTTTGCAAAACCTATTTTATGATCTTGTAATTCAAACCTGGGTGGGATTGTGAGGGTAGTTGCACCCGGAACATGGCTCTCCTCTCTGGTACTTGTAACATTCTCCTTTTGGGAGGAAGCCCTTGGAACGAAAGGACTGAGAACTGTTTTGGAAAGACTGGCGAGGAGATTGTTTTGCTCTCAAATACAACTCAATGTGCAACTGACCCCGAGGTAAGGCTGCCTGTTGACGTAATTTGCGAAAATTTGTTTCATAGTACTTCCAGTCCCCTCTTCCAGTTGCTATTTTCATGACAGTATGCATGTATTTCATAAGACCAGGTGTATCTGAATTAAATTTAGCTGAATAAATTGCTATGAATATTTGAGAAGCAGATGACAATTTTGCAATTGAGTCAATGGGTATCTGTTTTTCAGTAGGAAAGGCGAAAAGATGGGCTGTCACTCTGAGAAGGGTTCATAACTGATAATGTATACTGTTCCTTTTTATATTTTGACAACAAACTACCCATATCAACAAACTCATTACACCAAATTTTGTTTTTAACTTTGTTTGGCACAGTAGCACCTAATGGAACAGTTACACTTGTAAAATGACTAACTTTCCCTCCTCCCACCTGATCCTGTACAGAATATTGTGGACAGAAACCTGTTATTTCATTACCCGAATCCAGAACAGCATTCGCAACCACTGTTGTAGTAGCTGAGATGCTCATACAAGATGTTGGAGTTGCAATGACCCCAGGTGTGATGTTGGCTTGACTTGCTTGCATCGAGTTTGCTAGGTTGGTAAACGTCTCAATGCCATTGAGTAATGCTGAAGTAGACTGTTGAAGAAGTGCTGCTGTTTCTGCAAATGCTTGTGATGTGCTTGGTTGAATCACTGGTACACTAGGAGAAGGCTGCGCTGGTGCATCCTGTGTTGATACTGGTGTTGCACCAACATCAGATATGGCTGTTGTTTCCATGGTAACATGCTGCTTGGTGTGTTCTCTCCTGACTGCCATGGTTAGTTTCGATAATGGTGACACAACTTTTTTCAGTGCGTTACACTTTCGTGCAGGTGCCATGATCTATGATAAAGAGACTAAGTAGCAGCATTACTGTTGCAAAACATGGATATGAATCTGTGCAGAGATGCACAGAAACAAATAATACTATATAGTGAAAAATAATTTTAAAGAAGACAGAAACTTCCTAGAGCAAGATGGTGTCAACTGACTGCTTGTAACTGAGTTAGGATCAAGCAAGAAATTGTAATATTAAAGCAGAAACTCTGCAAAATTTAAAATATAAGCAGAATATAAGCAGAAACTACACGCTCTTGTAATAGAGATAGGATCTACAGTCTGCACAATTTAAAATAAAAAAAAGGAACTCCACACGCATGAAATCGAGATAGGATCAACAGTCTGCAAAATTTTAAATAAAAAAAAGGAACTACACACTCATGTAATAGAAAAAGGATCAAAAGTCTGCAAAATGTAAAACAAAAGCAGAAACTACACACTCATGGAACAAAGATAGGATCAACAGTCTGCAAAATTAAAAATAAAAAAAGAAACTCCACACTCATGTAATCGAGATAGGATCAACAGTCTGCAAAATTTAAAATAAAAAAAAGAAACTCCACACTTATGTATTCGAGATAGGATCAAAAGTCTGCAAAATTTTAAATAAAAGCAAGCCGCAACTCCACATTCATGTAATAGAGATAAGATCAACAATCTGCAAAATTTAAAATAAAAGCAGAAACCACACTCATGTAATAGAGATAAGATCAACAGTCCACAAAATAAAATAAAAACGCAGAACTTACACCCTTAATTTAATAGAGATAAGATCAACATTCTGCAAAAATTAAAACAAAAGCAGAAACTCCACACTCATGTAATAGAGGTAGGATCAAAAGTCTGCAAAGTCTAAAATAAAAGCAGAAACTCCACACTCATTTAATCGAGATAGGATCAACAGTCTGCAAAATTTAAAGTAAAAGCAGAAACTCAGTCATGTAACAATCTACATTAAGGTAGATATGCAGGTTCATGGGCAATTGGGAATGAATTTTTTTGGCTATAGACTGTTAAAATTTTGTAGAATTGTGAAAAGTGGAACATACTCAAAAAGCAATTTTAAAATATAGATAACAGGTGCAAACATTCCCTTGTTTGAATGCTTAGCGAAATTTAGCAAGGCTGTACATAAATAATCAAAAAGTAACATGGTGAAAAAAAGTAATGACAGGATCTCCATATTATGCACTCTATTTAACTTTTAGCAAAACGAAAACACATTTAAATTTGGAACTGTTACAGCCATTTTAATTATGAGCATTAACAAACTTCTTACTGAGTGAATTGTTATGCGAATTAGCAATTATCTCAGATTCTTTTTTAGTGCACATCCCAGAACTTTAAAAAAAATAGCTCCTAGACGCTTTGACCTTTTGTTTTGAAATTTTCACAAATGATTGACAATGTGTTTATCTTCAAAAAGCCGTCGGGGCATTGTTTGTGGTTGAACACTGTTACAACAATCGTACAGACAACTAGCCTGGGTGTTAATCTATGCATAAACTTGAAGTAGTGAAATTTGAGCTGCTGCCCTGCAAAATTGACAACTGGTTGACAGTTTTCAAGACGACACTTTCTTCATAGTAAACATATGTACCCATAAACCAATTTTGTCAGGAAACAGAAGCATAATTTAGCAGCTTTTTTTAAATCACTTTTGACCAAAAAAGCACATTTTTGTGCATATTTTAAACTACAGTGTTCATAAAAAAAATACTAAAAAATTTTTAAAATTCATACAATAAGCTTTCCGAAAATATATATATTTTAAGGGAGGTCATCTTGGTTTCATAATTAACTAATTATAATACTTTTAGGTAAACTTCATCTCTACCCTAAGTAACTACCTAACCACCACAAGTTAAACATTTGCTGACTTCGAAACCTCCATACCTGCAAGAGTGCCCCACGAATACTTCGATAATATCTATAATTACCCAATTTGTTCAAGTGAATGCCATCTGGTAACATTATAGTTAGAGAAGAATTACATAAGCCAATATGCTTCCAAAACATGGCAATGATTTAAAATATCTACCCTAGCATTGTAACTATAAAACTTATGAAATGGTCTCATTCTGTGCATGACATGACTGACAATTACTTGTTTCACTCTGAATTCCCTATGCATTTGAAGAAAGAGGTCTACCATTTTGCATGCGATTTGCACACGAAAGTCACACAGATCCCTGGACCATAACTCTAAAACAATAATAAACATTCATTTGATTCAAAATTCATGCACAAATGCCTTGAGTCGCCTTACAAAAAAGTGTCCTAAAAATTTAATAAGAACAGTTGGTTTATTGGCCGTGCACATCCTTAACCTTACACATAATAAAATGGCGTTCGAATTAAACAAATGAACCCGCGGCAGACTACAAATTCAAATCGCTTCTAGGAATGAAATCCAAATGATATACCACACAAATAACCGTCATCCAAATTCTGGATGTATTAAGAAATATACCAGGTGAAGCGGATATCAATAAAAATTAGTATTATTTCAACAATTTACCACACTAAGAAAAACCACTTACATTGTTGGTGTATGCCAAAATGAGGAGTGCTACGAGGTGTGTCATCATCCTTCACACATAAGCACCGTTGGTGGTGCACTATTGCTTCGCAATTCGTTATTTATCAAGATGATTTACCCAAGTGTGTGTTTTTTGTTATCATTTTCACCACTTTTCCGTTTATAATTTTCACGACTGTTGTGTTTATCGTTATCATTTTCACGACTGTTGTGTTTATCATTATCATTTTCACCACTGTTGTGTTTGTCATTATGATTTTCACCACTGTTCTGTTTATCACTATGATTTTCAACAATATTGTGTTTATCATTATGATTTTCAACACTGTTGTGTTAATCATTATGATTTTCACCAATGTTGCGATCATCATTATGATTTTCACTACTGTTGTTTTTAGCATTATGATTTGAGTTCTCTAAAAAACCGGAACCGGAACGTGAAATTAAAAATATTTCGTATTACGAGGTATGTAAGAATACCTCTACAGGGTAGTTGCGCGTGAAAAAGGTCAGACGCATTTGTGTCAATATGCCACTTGCGCGTACGCACAAACCAGACTTGCGCGTGTTATTTTTAAACATAACCTGTGCGCAATGTACCAATGTAAGTTGAAAACAACTGAAAGGTACAAGTCAGGCTCTTTGATACGAATGGATCGAGAGTATAGACACATGAATTATTTGACGCAACGAATTGGTTTATTCTTTATTCTAAGTTGCGAGTGATATGTTTATATGGGCTTGATCGTCACCGTTGTAGAGTAATAAATAAGTCAGTATTATACGTCCCTATATATAAGTATCGTCAGTCAAACGTTTTGGAGTTGTCAATGTATTTGTCAACACCGAGAATCTGGTAAAAATCGCAGAGGTGCAAAATAGCTGCCTCCATGGGGCAATGTATTGCAAAAAAATAAATAGGTGAATGATCTCTTCCATAATCATACCAAAAACATGCAGAGATGGTGAATATTGATGCCTTCACCCAACGCACTGGTGTTGAGTTCTCCCAGTGGAAGTTAACAAAGAACATTCAGTTTTTGCGACATAGATTTCGATGAATAATAAATTAATTCTATTTTAAACGTTTTATAAAAATAATAAACTTCGTTGATACATCTATTTTTAATGAACACCTCTAAAATATAATTGATCACAGTACTAAAATTACCTTCGTGAGAACAGTTTAGTGTGCAGTTTTCGATTTTGAACCCATTGTTAACTAAAACTATACAATTATTGCTACTATGTCAGAGCTTGTGGACACTCTAATGGGATTATACGATTCTTCTTGAATAAAAAACAGTTTAACATATTAGTTTGTTGAATAAAAGTAAACACGTGAGTGATCAGAGTTCAAGTATATATATATATCTTTAAATGTATTTCAGGCGGTATGCTTTAATGCGACTAGAAAGGTGAAAAGGACCTTAACCACCAAATTCAAATGGAGTGTACAGTAGTTCTGCTGGTTTCTAGTGGCGACCGTGTCAAAAACATCGAGGAAAATCTGTTCAATGTGCTGAAATGTTTTGGTGAACTGAGAAGATAAAGACAATAGAAAATCTTAGTTGTTGCTAATTGATTAAATATCACGTCCTTGCAAACGGCTCGAGCGTTGCGGTTACACTAACCAAGTTATAATGTCGCCTTTAGTACTACACTGGGTCTAATCCCAACTATTTTTGTTGTATTGTGCTATGTTCTCAATATGAATACCAAGGAATTCGAGTCCTTCGCTGTACCATTTCATTTCTTGTAATGAACAAATCAACATCGTCTGCATATGAACAAGGTCAACAATTTCAACTCTGATTTTGGGATAATAACACCACGAATATTACTTGTTCTAAACTTGTTTAGAAGTGGTTAGATCGCTGTTGTATAAATTTGGTCAAGGAATTTGAGCCGGGGAAAAGGAGGGGGGTTGAATGGACGTTCACACCCCCTCTTCATCTTAGACAGAGTCGAATAAATCAATAAAAATATTAGTGTTAAAATGTTTGCATTTTTGGTTATGGTTGTGACCAAGAGTGTATTTTCACTCGTGGTATTTGACACTTAATTTGATGACCTCTATCATCGTTATTTTAAGTGTTATATTTATCGATATTTTGACCAGTCTATCATTTTCACCACTGTGTTTATCATTATCTTGTTTACCATTGTTTTTATCATTATCATGTTCATCACTGTTGTGTATACAATTATCATGTCCACCGCTGTTGTGTTTATCATTATCTTGTTTACCATTGTATGTATCATCATTTTCAACACTCTTGTGTTCATCATTATCTTGTTTACCATTGGTGTTATCATTATCATGTTCACCACTGTTGTGTTTATCATTATCTTGTTTACCAGTGATTTTATCATTATCATTTTGAACACTGTTGTGTTTATCATTTTCTTGTTTACCATTGTTTGTATCATTATCATGTTCATCACTGTTGTGTTTATAATTATCATGTTCACCGCTCTTGTGTTTATCATTATCTTGTTTACCATTGTTTTTATCATTATAATTTTCAACACTGTTGTGTTTATCATTATCTTGCTTAACATTGTTGTAATCATTATCATGGTCACCACAGTTGTGTTTATCATTATCTTGTTTACCATTGTTTGTATCATTATCATGTTCATCACTGTTGTGTATACAATTATCATGTCCACCGCTGTTGTGTTTATCATTATCTTTTTCACTATTTTTTATCGTTATCATTTTCTTGTTTACCACTGTTTGTATCATTATCATGTTCATCACTGTTGTGTATACAATTATCATGTCTACCGCTGTTGTGTTTATCATTATCTTGTTTACCATTGTTTGTATTATTATCATGTTCACTACTGTTGTATTTATAATTATCTTGTTCACTATTTTTATCATTATCATGTCACCACTGTTGTGTTTATCATTATCTTGTTTACCATTGATTTTATCATTATCATTTTGAACACTGTTGTGTTTATCATTTTCTTGTTTACCATTGTTTGTATCATTATCATGTTCATCACTGTTGTGTTTATAATTATCATGTTCACCGCTCTTGTGTTTATCATTATCGTGTTTACCATTTCTTTATCATTATCATGTTCACCACTGTTGTATTTATCATTATCTTGTTTACCATTGTTTCTATCATTATCATTTTCAATACTATTGTGTTTATCATTATCTTGTTTACCATTGTTGTAATCATTATCATGTTCACCACAGTTGTGTTTATCATTATCTTGTTTACCATTGTTTGTATCATTATCATGTTCATCACTGTTGTGTATATAATTAGCATTTCCACGCACTTGTGTTTATCATTATCTTGTATACCATTGTTTTTATCATTATCATTTTCACTACTGTTGTATTTATCATTATCTTGTTTGCTATTTCTTTATTACTATTATGTCCACCACTGTTGTGTTCATCATTATCTGGTTTACCATTGTTGTAATCATTATCATGTTCACCACAGTTGTGTTTATCATTATCTTGTTCATCATTGTTTGTATTATTATCATGTTCACTACTGTTGTATTTATCATTTTCTTGTTTGCTACTTCTTTATTACTATTATGTCCACCGCTGTTGTGTTTATCATTATCTTGTTTACCATTGTTTGTATCATCATTTTCAACACTGTTGTGTTCATCATTATCTTGTTTACCATTGTTTGTATCATTATCATGTTCATCACTGTTGTGTTTATAATTATCATGTTCACCGCTGTTGTGTTTATCATTATCTTGTGTACCATTGTTTGTATCAGTATCATTTTCAACACTGTTGTGTTTATCATTATCTTGTTTACTATTTCTTTATCATTATCAAGTTCACTATTGTTGTGTTTATCATTATCTTCTTTACTATTTCTTTATCATTATCATGTTCACCACTGTTGTGTTTATTATTATCTTGTTTACCATTGTTTTTATCATTATCATTTTCAACACTGTTGTGTTTATTATTGTCTTGTTTACCATTGTTTGTATCATTATCATGTTCATCACTGTTGTGTTTATAATTATCATGTCCACCGCTGTTGTGTTTATCATTATCTTGTTTACCATTGTTTTTATTAATATCATTTTCAACACTGTTGTGTTCATTATTATTTTGTTTACCAATGTTTTATCATTATCATGTTCACCACTGTTCTGTTTATCATTATCATGTTCACCACTGTTTGTTTCATTATCATGTTCACCACTGTTGTGTTTATCATTACCTTGTACACCATTGTTTTTTATCAATATCATTTTCAACATTGTTGTGTTCATCATTATCTTGTTTACCATTGTGTTTATTATTATCGTGTTCAGCACTGTTGTGTTTATCATTATCTTGTTTACCATTGTTTGTTTCATTATTATGTTCACCACTGTTGTGATTATAATTATCATGTACACCACTGTTGTGTTTATCATTATCTTGTTTACCATTGTTTTGATCAATATCATTTTCAACACTGTTGTGTTTATAATTACCATGTTCACCACTGTTGTGTTTATCATTATCTTGTTTACCTTTGTTTTTATCATTATCATTTTCAACATTTTTATGTTTTTAATTTTATGGCCAATGTGTTATGAATTCATGAGTAAGTTATTCTAGGAATCAATTGCATGTAATCGTGTTAATTAAGCTAATTTTAGCGTTACGTCGCTCAAGACTAAGAAAATTTATCACGCATCACATACTATGCTGTTCGAATAATATAGCATTCCATGACGTAGTTATATTCAAACTGGAGTTCCTACAGTTCATTCAATTTACTCATTAATGATTTCTGTGATCGTATTGGCTAAATTAATGTCTAATTTGTTTCCCAAATATTTTACGTTATCTTTTCTTTCACATGCCTTCTTTTCACTGTAGGCAATTATATTAACTTTTATTTTATACTTGACGAATTCCAGAATTCACTTCTACTCCACCAACAGCGTTGTAATATCTACATAACGTACATACGAGGCATTTAAACTTCTGTCACGCCTACTATTTGCCTCCCTTACCAGGCAAACATGTAATGCCACGTTTGTCATCACTAATATAGCACCATAAATACTAGCTTTCAAATCCACTGAGGTAAATCTGAAATTTGAAAGAAGATACCCTTATTTGACCGATGATCATATACTATACTGAACACTAAAAAGAACCAAAACCATGAATCCAGGTCACCATTGTCTCGATGTAAGAACTGATTGATTTAAACCCATAACCTGACACAGATTCCCAAAATATTCTAATGCTCTGTGCCTCTTTATACTAGCCTTTTTTCAACTTTTTGTCCACTACTAAGGAATAAGCTTACATGTAACAACTGGCTCACAAAAAATGGCAAAAAACAATTCTTACACCATGGCCTCATTTCAACCATTACGCCGTCGAATGTATTAGTATGCTTTTCCCAAATATCACAGGGCAATCACCACAAGTGTAAAAAATGACTGCCTCTTTCTTCAAAGCCACATCTTTACTTACCTAATACCCACTCGTTCAGACATCCAGAATATAGCCAAGCACTTCAAAAACTTTCAGACATGGTGCAGCCACTGAAACGGCTAACATCCAATGTGGTTGATGCCAATGAAACTAGCATACAATTCACAAGGTTTTCATTGGTCACCATTGTATGGCTATGTTCAACCTTGTATCTGTTCCGATTGCATAATTACATTATATATAGTCATTTCTGTGCATAATTTGTGGAACTGTTGTGTGAGAGTACTTGGTCTACTCGAGTAAGTCAAGCCCGACTAATCTTCTACCATGTGTGCCATGACGCCCACTTGTAAAATAATTGCGTGGCAGGTACTGCACGGGCTGCACCTCTCGCACCAAGATGCTGCCATGAGGTCAGTCTGAGCTACAATGTCCGCTTATAGTATTCACTTCTCTCCCTCATACCTGATCTCTTGCATCTATTACCTAGCATTAATTTCATGGTTGGGTTATGCAATCATATAACCAAGTAATAGACCAGACTCTAGCCACAATTAACACCCTGATTGTTTTGTTTTGTTGAAATACATACCTCGCAGGTATTTAGACGATAGAAAAAGTGGGCGATATTTTCGAGAATGACCACGTAATGGGGCGATATTTTGAAGAGATCAAAATCTTGCATGACGAGGATAATTTCTGATAGCCTCGAATTTTTCACTCCGTCGGTACGGTCGTGATCTAATTTCGCAGCAAAGCGTACGAATGATATCACGGCCGTCCGCCGAATAAATATACAAAACTAAACAAAACACAACAAAAACATTTATGAATATTTATTACATCATGGCTGATCATAATTATCACATGGATTTGAAACGAACAATGAAATCAAGCGATTTTAATATAGTAATATTAAAAACAGTTGTTTTTGTGTCTGTTTTCATCTTCTTGGAAACTGAAACGTCTTGATCTTAACAAGACGAGTTGGCACCATTACAAATATTGCCAATTTTCTTCTTCAAGTTCTGGGACGATCGGTTATAGCTACGAACTCCTATTGAAAAAAATGGACAAAGTACGTTGTCGTACAAGTTTGAGATGCCCCCGCCCTCACTACACGACAATACAATACAATTGTTTTTTATTCTATTCATGGCCAAGTATCAAAACCTCATCAAAATAGAATCGTTGCCAAGACATTTGAATATTTCGTTTTTAAAATACGAATGTAACTGGCGGTGCATGAAAGTCTGGAAATTGGGAAGATGATATTGCTTGTAATACGAGTGTTTTTACTTTCAACTGAATGATGTCATGTACGTTCTATAATGAGCTGTTAATCAATACCACTTCATATAGACTAGTAGCTACTGTAGCTAGTAAACTGGTTGGTAAAATTCCCATCTATCCCCACTGCTTCAAATAACTCCAGCACAACCAGTTTCAATGAGTTGTGACCTAGTGGCTGTTTGCTGAACCAGATTGTAGACGTATTTTCGAAGGGGTTGCAAATAAAATTCCTTTAAATTCCCCTCTTTCGGGCACAGTGACAAGTATTTCTTATAAATCGTAACACGGCAGCGCACCGGATCAATAACGTTTGCGTAATGCCTTGAGCCCATCTTGGTTAGTTTTAGAAACATTTTCACATACGCCGTTTCACCAGGTGGTTCAAACAATGTTATATTTGAGGTTTATTGAAACGCACTGAGCGATGCTCCATACCAATTCTCAAAGCAATGTTAGTTCCATTTAAAAATAAAATTGTTCGTAGTAGTACACGAGGCGAATAGTCACTTCTACTGAGAATATGCATATAATAGTTATAATAAATAATAAATGATAGTAACTAAGTTATTTGTATCTTTTTGAAATATTTTTGGTTAAAAAAAAATAAAACATTTTTTTGTATTACAGGTCCAATGCCCATTTCCTATGAATGGCTGTATCTCACAGATGAGAAGTGAAAGTATATTTGTATTTTTATACTGAAGGCTGCATTGACAACATTTTATTTTGTAGTTCTTTAACACAAATTTAACTTTCTGACCCTTTCTGGGGATCAATGAATTTGAATTGATGCTTCTGTGCTTTTTCAGGAACTCAATATGCATACTAGTATTTTTTGTAATTGTACTTTTCACAAATTTAGTTTTAAATTGTATGGATGCTGTATACATGTATTTTATTACAAGGCAGTAAACTTTTTATTTTATTTCAGTGTACATTTATTGATTGACTGAAAAGTTTGTAATTACTGGTTGAAATTGTTTACTGTTTTGCTGTTTGGAAGTTTTTTGAAGTACTTTGAAACAGTGTCAGAGCGAAGGAAATACAATTTTTGTTCAAATTGTCATAAAAAAATGCCGCGAATATATTTTTGGTATTAGTTTTATCTTTTTTTTCTATTTTTCCTTTACTTGTTTTTAAAATTATTTCTGGTACATTTCGTGCAATAAAATACTCTTGTATATCTAATTTTAATTTATGTTGCTATGTGAATGATTGATAGACCCCCCCCCTCCTAATCGCCATATTTGACACAAAATCCTACACAATTCCTATAAGACAAATTCTTGTAGGATTCCTATAATATTTTGACACAAAATCCTATAGGATTCCTGTAGGAAAAATTCTCGTGGGATTCCTATAATATTTTGACACAAAAACGTATAAGATTCCTATACGCTAAATTCCAATAAGATTCCTATATATATCCTATATGAATTGTGTCCTGTAGGAATCCAATAGGAAAATATGTGTCAAAATATTATAACACTCCTATATGAATTTGTACTATAGGAATACTCTAGGAAACGTTTGTAAAGGGGTGTTGTTGGCAAATTAATGATTGAAAAAAATAAATGTGTCATTAAGGTGTATACGGATTAATGCATTCAACTTTATGCAAACAGTTTTAACAAAATTGAGTGCAAAGTATGGATTCGTTACTTTTATGCTATATATGCAAATTAGACAATCACCGAAAGTGACGTAATTCAATGCATAATGAGATGATATATCTTCAGAAAATAGTTGTATGTCAAGCACCCGGTTGTGGAAGAATTAGTTACCAATCTACAGATACAAACGGAAATCATGTGCTGTATTAAATACATTGTGGCCGAATAGGGTTTGATACTCCGCATTTGATGGACGATGGTTGTAGTTGCAATCACATCCCAGCATTCTCACATGTGATATAAACATTTTCCCCGTAAACTGTTTAATTTAAAACACTTCAGGAAGCAACAATCGCCAATGCTGTTTCATCAAAAAATCACCAGACTAAAAATGTTTTGCAAAACGATAATATATACGGCACATAAGAGTGCTCATATAATTCATAAGATTAGCTAAAACACTTTTCATCCAAATTGCTCCATCTTGAAGCACTTCCTAAAACACACATGCAATGTTTTGAGGTAACCTTATAACACTCGGCCATGCATGTTTCATAAAAGTTCAAATGATTAACTAAAACACTTTTTTCCAATTGTTTTATTTTGAAATACTTCACAAAATAACCACACAAGCAATGTTTCATAAGTATTTATGTATAAGACATGAACACAAATTCATATGAGTAACTAAAACACTTATTTTTCAAATTGTTTTATTTTGAAATACTTCACAAAATAACCACACACGCAATGTTTCATAAGTATTTATGTATAAGACGTGTACACAAATTCATATGAGTAACTAAAACACTTTTCTTCCAAACTGTTTTATTATGAATTACTTCAAGAAACAACAACACATGCAATGTTTCAACCTAAAACACCCGACTACGTAAGTGTTCATATAAAGGATGCCGGGTGGGATTAAACACGTACGGTGTTGTTAGTCATGCTCGAGTTAGTAAGTTGTATGACGCAGCGCTAGACAGATTCGTTAGATTTGTTTAGACGAGCTTCTCCAAGTTCCTGATAATACATAACCATTCAACTGTTATCTAGAAGTTTAAATATTACAATAAATACAATATGAAAACAAATACTGAACAATATTTAATTTGCTTATTCTTTGCAAAAGATTTTGAGATAACTTTTGTATACGGTGTTCGCGATGAACACCGTTATATGTTGCTTGTTCGAGTAACTGATAACTTAAGCTCATTTAACGATTGAGTTTTACTATCGGGAGTGTGTGGTCAAGTAGTATATTCATTAAAGAAGCAACAGCAACTTGGACCGAATGATGCCAATCAGATGTGCTGAGAAAAGAAGAGAACCGGCAGTTATCCTAAACAAACCTGGAGGTGTTAGCATATTGTTACTCAGTTTCGAAACGTATGGAGTAATGATAGAGCCAGCGTTGGTTATTGTGTACTGCATTGTCATTGTTTAGCAGAATTTAACAGGAAAATTCAGTTTAATTCGTGTTTAATTGTGTGTGATCATATTTCCGTTATCACATTACATTTGCGTTACTTCATAACAAAAAAAATCATTTTATATATAATACTTATTCAAATATCGCATTGCTTGAAACAATAATGATAATAATTAAATATAAGTCACTGGATTTTTATAATATTATACTTTTCAGATTTTAATTTTTATTTGTTAATATGGATTATTTTGGTTCAATGTTTTCGTCCTCTTTGCCAGTAAAATTCTGGTTAGGTATATGTAGTTTTAAAATACCACACTTTCCGTTTAATGGTGATTTTAAAAGTGGTGAAGATAAGAAATCAATTTCGATCAATAATCAATCAATCAAAATAACCAACCAATAACTATTTAAATGATGGAAAAGTGAATAACAAATGGAATAGAATGGATGTAGTACATATGTGCAGATTCGAGGATTGAATGTGTATATTTATTTCCTAAGGAACATGTTTAATTCATTATTTTTGATTTGGTCCACTTTTTTTGTGTTTGTTCCCAGAAACACGACGTAACCACAGAGACTGCATTCGATACAACAATACTAAGAAATTGGGAACTTTCATTTATTTCAATGATGATATGGTAAAGATGATATTATTCATCCGTGTCAATGATCACAATTATTAGGTATTCTATCTTCAGTTAACAAAATGTTTGAATTCCAGTAAACGCACTTATTTGTGGGATTGATATTATTTTTTACAACTATATATGTCTGTTCTTTAATGTTATACTCAAACTTATCTTCTTAATGTTTATATAAGCTATGGGCCAGGATAGGCTATCGTGTATCCCCCAACAACTATACCATGCCACATGTTTTAACCGTTGGGGTCCACTGAATATGAAACCAAGTCGTAACAGTGAATAAACTGGGACTCATTATTCATTTTCCACATATTTTGGATGGCACCCCCGAAAAGTCATATTTCACTACACAAATAGCAACCCATATCATCGTGACTACTATGATGTATAAATAAGTAGCAATTATAGTAATTGTTGGTAAAATTGAAGGAATTCAGTGTTACTATTTGTAAGCTTATCAAATTAGCCAGTATTCAGATAAACACACTAAATGAACATATTTTATAACATAATTTCATAGACTTTTAACTTGATATAACATGCAACTATCTGTCGATGTTCATTTTTCTGCCACAGGTAAAATTTGACGATTATGAGACCTTTGACAGAGTTCAGAGAAGATGTGACCAACTATTTCGATTTTGGTGACACAATTTAATTATCTGGTGGAACATGGATGTTTGAAGATTAGTCGGCAAAATATGACATAATGCTTTTAATACATGTATCATTGTTCAGGGATTATCAATAACATTTTATAAACACTGGCCAATTTGTGACACAATTTTTAAAAGATAATATCTTTGTAGTACCAACACAGTATATAGTCGTAAAAATTAAATTTACAAGGCTAGTTACACGATATAATAATCAATTTTAACTGTGTATTCGAATTTTTGTATTTGAAATGACAATAGTCCCTGAAGCAAAGATAACAATTATACAATACGAATGTTTTGTTGGATATTCCCTTGTCTGTTGCATTCCAACCTATTAACTGGACAATTAAACCAACCCCCAAGTGATTTCAACTAAGAGCCAAGGGTGGACAAATTCCCCTATGTTTCCCAAGTTGAACTATTACCAAGCTATTACCAAATAATATATTTTACGTTCATTTATAGTACTTGTAAATAAATCTATAATATGGCCATAAACATATAAATGAATTTACACAACTCAAATATATAAAGTGACATTACGTACATGTACGGACTTCGGGCGGCACTGACGAATTTCGCGGATCACTGGAACGACCTGAAGCAGAAGACACCTAAAAACAAGCTTTGAATTTAAAAAGAAAACAAGAGGAAATTAAACAAAACTACCCACATCGACGTCAAACCAAAAGGTGAGCAAAAATTTCAGTTTTCTTATGCAATGCATTGTGGATTCAAAAACGCCACCAACGGCCAAATCCCCATTTAACCAATCACCAGTGGATTTAAATCTTTTTGTAATATTTCATATTTAATGTATGCCTTACATAACACAAGGAATATATAACTGACTTACTCAGGCAAAATTAAATTATTATAAAAACACTTTTAAAGATGCCGCCTGTAAAAATGATGTACCATACTTGTTTATACTTAGTTAGGTTACATCCAAAGTTACAGTTTGACATGTTTGGGCAAATAATGAGAAATGTATAATGCAATATGTTACCACAGTCTTATATTACCGACGAGGTTCACGACTCTCATGAATCAGTTGTTTTGGCATTAAGAGTAGCTCGTATTTGCAATGGACCATAAATGAGTTGACTTGTAATTATTCAGTAAGCTATCACAACCATATATCGTGTGAACAATAATCAACTTTTGAAAATAGTCAAATAGAAATGAACTATAAGGGCACATGATTATGTATGGTAATAATACAAATATGCATATTAATGATGTAATCTGATATATTATGTTTAATACCATTCTTATAGCATCAACTACATGTCCTTATTAGCAACAGTGTTTGATTTATTACGGCCATGACCATGCCATATTTCTTCAACTATGCTAGAAATATTGCAGATATGCAGACTAATGACATAACCTAAATCGCCATATTTATTTTCAGTTACTTTTTGATCATATTTTTTAATGTGTTATGTATTTTCTATTATTGAGTATAAATTGGCGCAATCCCACACGAATTAATACCAATCAACTTTTCCAGAACTGTTTTCAAAAACATCAAATGACATGCAAAAAACCCCACAAATTTACAAAAATGTACCATGAAACACATACGAGTTAGACTGTGCTGTGCTAGATGACATATGTAAAATGTCACGTCGATTGAACAAACAGATAACGAGCAACTGGTTAATTACAAATAAAAACCTTAAAATCATAGTCGGCAATATTATTTCTTGCTCAATTCAGAACATTCCACGCCAGGTGATCCCGTTACCAAATGTGGATATTCTAACTTATGTTATGAATGGGAGGTGATATATGAAACAGTTTCTATTGATTATATAAATACATAACTACAATACATCCACCATTGGCTAACCTTAATCTATGCAAACATATCTACATATCTACAATACAGCAACTCCAAATACGTATGATCATGTGTATACATTAAAGCCCTTTATTTAATTAAACCCAAATTAAATAGCAACTGTATAGGGTCACGTTTTATTTGACCATAATATTTATTCTATGTTATATAAATAATAAAGGGACACAAGTACGTGTGCATGCGTGTGTAGTACTAACGTTGGGACGACTTCAATTACATTTTACACCGACTTGTGACGACAGAACCTACATTAAGACGACCCTCACTATTTTTTTTTAATATAATACAATATAATACATAAAATTACATATTTTTCTTTTCTGAATATAAAGGAAATAACAAATTATTTTGCCTTCTATTGCAATATCTAATATTGCAATGCATGTCTTCATTATCTCAAATAAAGGAGTATCATACAAACTACAGTAACAAAGGTTGTGATCTTGCCTAAGGCCAGTTAGCTGGTATAATGATTTATTTTATTTTATTTTATTTTATTTTATTTTATTTTATTTTATTTTATTTTATTTTATTTTATTTTATTTTATTTTATTTTATTTTAATAAATACAAATATAATACTATACGTGTTTTTGAAAACGGCGCTGGGAAAACAGCCAGATGCCACACAATAAAATATCAATTAAAAAAATATTTATAATAATAAATAACCTTAGCCATTTGGGTACTCTATTTTTACGTTTCTTTTAAAATTCTATTATGTGTTATATTGTTAATATGATATAACTCGTCAACAAAGTATCTTATAATATTCTTTTTTTTAAATATTCGTGCCTTGTATATTGCAAAAGCAGCTACTGATATGATAGATTAAATAGATCTGACACATGCCAATCGTTTTCGAATCCAAGAATAATATGTCTAAACTCTATGGTGTATATGGGTTTTTTTTAAATATGTTTTTTACAATTGAATACTAAAAACGTTTTACTATGTTACAATAAAAAATATAATGTTTACAATTGTCTGTACTAGAGAAGGAATGTGGAATCTTGTTGTACAGCAACATGTAATTAAAGTGTGCATGGCATCTGTTTTACTTTTATATTCCAAGTTTTTGACCAGTTTGTATTAAAGTATCCCATGTTACTTTCAGATTACATGAGCATAGGATTTGTGCGTATATTTTTACAAAATAAAAATCATTACTATTTAATTGCGTGTTCTGTTTTTATTGTTGCTTTCAATTTTATTTGTTTTTATAATGTCAAACCATTGCAGTGTAATTGTACTTTTTAATTCACTGTATTGTATAATCTATTTCCTTATATTTGCAAGTTTATTTATTAGGGGAACCACTTATATAAGGTCATCATCTTGAAATACTTCATTAATACAAATGAGTCAAGAACTGACCCACACATTATAAAATAACGATTTCCCCCTGCTTTTCATGTACTGTATATATCACCCCACTGTATTTGTTTGCTAATCGTTTCAAAGCTTTGTTGTAGATGTTCATTTTCCTCAATTACTTCATGCTAACTATTTAATATTTCCAGAGTTTTTTTTTTTTTAATATTGTGTTGTGCCAAGCGATAGTTCCGGACATTGAGTGTCACTGTTGTCTCTCTGACTTTTTTTTCTGTATGCGCGAATTGCAAGTGACGACACAGAAGTCATATTCATGATTGGGACTACATGACAGGGCTGTGTGGCCATCTCTCTGTCAAATGTCAATTTGTAATGCGCTATCCTGGTGTCAACCATGGCCAGGTTAGTGAATGAATCTCGGCCAGTGGAATTGGCCTGCCCATTGAGTCCGTGGCACACTCATCCAGGGTAGAGGTCGACCCTTTGATGTTCAGCCTAAGGTAGGATTTGAACTTGGGTCTACTGACCATGAGCCTGATGCAACAACTACAATGCTACCAGTGACCGGTTTTTAAATTCTGGTAGAGTTTGTGTTATGTCCTGTCTAAATTGTATTTGAAAACCAGATCAAAGCCCCAAAGTCATGGAAATATCACTCAGCGATAGTAGCCCACGTTTCGTTTCTCTCTTTACTAAACCTATCTATCCAGATGCAATTCAGTGCCTTTGTCACTGCCTCGACATCCATCATTTGTAGTCCCCCCCCTCTTTTTCAAAATTGTTGATTACTATTCGCAATTTTACCTTCTCTCACGACCCTCACTATTTTCATAATTTATATTATTATTTATCAAATTTAAGTCAAGTCTGCACTAATATCTGACGACAAGTCTTGTAGGTTTGCCTCTTTCCGCAGATCTTTTTGCCTCCACAATCACGAGTAATCACATAGACCAGGAATTTGCGTGTAATGTGAAGAGTTGTATCAGGCTATTTAAGAGGCATTCAGCTTTGCAGCTAAAAAAAATAATAAGCAGGGCGATACGTTGTTCCCAAATACCTTAACTGGAAGCATCATGGAAATTGTATGAAAAACTATCCGCCATAAATTTGTAGCCGGTTGTTGAATCCCGGTCTAGTTATTTTAAATTTTAATGAATAAAAGGAACATGTTCGAGCAGAATATCATGCAAAGTACATAATTACTATACACGGATTTATACCAGCTAATAGCTATTGAAATACTGAAGGCACAAGATTTTACATGCCAAGCTTACCGGAAGACGACACACCATTGATATTCATTCATTTGATAAAATTTTAATATGGGTCGATTTTTCGGGGGTACCGTCCAAAATATGTGGAAAATGAATAGTGAGTGCCAGTTTACGCCAAGTAGACCCCAACGGTTAAAAATGCAGTATGGTATAGTTGTGGGGGTGCACGATTGCCTATCCAGGCCCATGGCCTAATATTTAGGAAAATACTTACTTGATTATGTGATTTGTTTTTTTGTAAGTTATGATTACTGTACAATAGTGCAAAGTGCTTGATCATGAAACGCATCGTTTGATATATTTTGCTCAATAACACTTTCCACTCTGATGATAATTATTTGTATCATGTTAACAGTGGAAATACATTTTAAAATGTGACTCTGTTGCAATCGATTGTTTATATTCATTTTGCATTTTGCGTGAAATCACTTTCCAACGTTTTGTGATAGTAAACACTTTATTAAAACATCGGTTGAGACACATTTCCACGTGTCGATAATATAAATACTTTACAAAATGTGTGTCCAGTAAAAGCACTTTTAAAAGTGTTGCAAGAATAAATAATTGTCAATACATGTTCCTCGTAGAAACATTTTACATAATGTGGTATGTAAAAAAACATCCCTGAAATGTTGCAATAAAAAGTGTTTTCATCATATGCACTTTTCGGAATTATGCAGATTATAAACACTTTTAGTATTTTTACAGTGGGACAAATAATAAATCATTTTTAAACACCCAGAGTGACAGTGTACATAGTTTGTCACTAACACAAACTTCACTGAAAAACTCTTGTTTATAACAATCAGTTACGTCGAGTCTATAAGAAAATGAAATATTTTTAATTTTTGTTGTCCATGATTTTTTCCCATTTTTGTCTAAGTTGTACATCAATTTATGCGCTTCTTTGGCAATTCTTGATTCCAGAAGTTCAGATAAGGCGTAACCAATGTTTTATACATTTAGCTATAAATCTTACACAGTCTCCCATTGCTGCTTCATTATATGTTTGCACTGCAACAACAGTCAGATGGCGCACAAGTGCAATATTTCCTATAAGGGGGCCGCCATCTAGAATACGGCATGCAACTGAATAAATAGACAAGTTGTGAAACGATTTATTCAGATTGCTACAAATCAGGAAAAAATACCAATATTTCACAGCCGAACGATCCGCTGACCTCTATCCCCGGTCTGGAAACGGCTAGCGTTATTTTGTGTCGAGCTGCGTTGCGGGTAAACAAACTGTTCACGCCCGGACCTTGATACGCATTAAAACCTACCTACCAACTCATAAACATCAAGTTCAAATGTAAAGATTAATATCAGGAATTGTGTTCATCTTCTAGTTTTAATAGGAAAAAACTTCGCATACCAACCTGCTGACATCGCTAAGCAAATCTTGTCAAAATGGCGTCGTTCATGTTAACGTAGTCGATCGAAAAACCTGTGATATTTCTGATTTTGGGTGGTTCATAACAGTTCAATTCAACTATACAACGAATGACTTTTTTCTATGCAAAAGTATAAAAACAATGTTTCAATTCCATAAAAATCGTGACAATTCACAAATCAGCCCACCAATCTTTAATGATATGTTTCGATCATAAAATGTCAAGATCCAAGACAAATATTGGTTTCGCGCCAAGAAGTAGGGTAAATAAAATAGAGTTTTCAAACACCCAAAAATCAAACACGAAAAATTTCTGGGTGTGAACATTTGTAGCGACAATGTGTCGCTGCTGTAAACAACGACTCGCCGGCTAAAATATGACCTTATACAGACGTCCTCATTAAAGAGTTGAGTGAAAAAACTTGAATTCTCGAATAAACAACTAAGTTGTAAAAAAAACACATAGCACTGACTATGTCAAAAATAGTTACCGGCTATGTACTGATCACGTGACAATGCTTTGTTCATACCCGTAACGCGCCTTTACCAGGGCAGGAGACCAATTCACACCTAATACAATGAAGATAGAGGGACTGTGGTTGGGGTAATATTAAGCCAACCGCTAACAAAATTCGACCAAATTCATCGTTTTTGTGTAGAAAAATCTCTTGCATACGAACACCTAATTACACGAAGAAAATAGAACACTTACTCTGGATATTTGAAACCGAAATCGCCATCTAACTATCAGGCCGTCGCTGATTGGTTGCTGAGTTGGAATCATAATTTTAGGTTAACTAATACCCCAAATTTACATTGAAATGTGAACAGGAATAACATTGCCTTTCAGTGCTTGTGATGATAAATTACAAACAGCTTTCTACCACTTATAAACTATCATTAAACCAAGATATGTGTAAGAGTTAACTAATACATTCTTACGTGCGTTATTGTAAACAATGCGGGTTTCGTTTATCGGGGTTGTTATAGGTGGGTGGCTCGTCAGGTTGAATATACGGGAAGTGGTTGTAACGAGGAATGGGTAACTCGCAAGGCAGTGATTGGTACTCTAGGATCGCTCAACACTTATACGCACCATTCATAAGGACATCAGTAGTATAGTACAGTCATATATTTATTACAACTAAAATTGTCATTATATGCCCCAGTCCTCCTCTTCTTATCACGCTAGACCCCCCTCCCATTTTTATAATCGAGTTTTATAATTTTAGTTATCGCCAGGTTAACTCTTAATTTCCTTGAGATAGAAAAACATTGTAAATATTAAATATTGAAACAAAATACATCACAACATCTTGGCAGAAAAGGTGGTGTTTTATTGGGGGACAGCAAAATTACACAAACGCACCCAGGCCAAAGTGATGCGACTGGCAAAAACATGTAAAGTAATGTGTTGTATGTATGTGTGTGTTATTGGTGTGTAAATTGGTTGGTGTCTGAAAAAAACCATGTCAATGACCAAAAACCTAAACTTGCAGGTGTGTGTACATAAAGGCAGGTGATGCCGCTGAGGCAGGGATGTGAATTAACAAGTTGTAATAGGCAGTGACCGGAAAAATGACCGAGTTAAGTATTTTAGCTACAGGAATAACATTCAAAAATCAAGTTGCTGATGGGTTTTTGACCACTGGGTGTCTTTGCATTTGTGGTGCGCCATGGGTACCATGTTAGACTTTTGAAGGAATGAAAAAAAAACAAGCCCATACAGCAACACAAGCCCATACAGCAACACAAGCCCATACAGCAATATAAAACTCGTATTTAAGGTCCAAGTACTGTCACATTGATAATAAATGTTCTGGTAAAATTGTAACTTTACTCTAGTCCCCGTAGGGTAAGTTTGCCGTTGATGCTGTGAGAACTGTCATTACAAAAACCTAAAAGCTTGAGCTTTAAATTGATAACAGATACATAGTTTCTGATTGATTTTGTGTTTTTGAATGAGTGTGAAAGCATGATGCATATGTATATATACATAGTGCTAATTCTACAGCAGGGAATGGATTGAGTCCTAGATTGGTGCATCAAGGAAGGTATGAATTTAGCTAGTTGTGCTAAGTTCCTGGGCGGAATGCTGACTGAATAGATTTAACTTCAGCTTTCATTTTCTCTGAAAAAATCAAATGTTATGGTTAATTATGATATATTGTTCTTGCACGCTGTTATCAACCAGATACTCCTTGCGATTTGAAGTAAATGCTCCTCTCTGCCAAAACCAGAGTTGAGTGATATGTTATCACAGTATATAATGAAAGAATGACAGCTCCAGTGCGGCTATTGGTAGGCAATTCCGTATGAAAGTACTCAATAACATTTGTGTGTTTCTGTAGCCCGCAACCACATTCAGTAAGGCATGCATCCGTAACGAGTCGCATATCTGGTGATGATAAAAGTGTTTCTGGGATTATGCTGATTCCATTGTAACAACGCAGATATGCGATCCACCATAATACATCCATACGGAAGTAGGAACTGAGTTTAATATGATGATGCTTTTTGTTGTTCTTATGGAGTGCCAACATGCAACACAGCCGTGCGGCATGTATACAGTATGCTATAAATGCCAGCTTGCCAATGAGTGACTAAAGCTTTCGTTTGCTGCATTTTCTTGAGTGAAAACTCTTATAATAGCCCTTCTGCTTCACTGAGTGTTTGCTCTGGGATACTAACTTGCATCTTTATTGTGTCAAATTGTTTTCCTAAAAACTCTAGTAGGAGGTTGGTGGGCAGCATTTTTCTAACAAGCCATGCATGGCACGGTCCCCTTAGTTATCAAATTTAAGATATATAGTTTTGTTTATAGTAATGTAGCTGGAATATAAACATGTCAGGAATATGATTATGATGATTATTTAGCTTTTAAATCATTGACATTTGTATCTGATCGTCAAACGAATATTGGGAGATATAAAATAGGATCGTCAAACCAATATATCTATATATCTATGACATGATGTGTAATGATCATTTCAAATTTGAACAGAACCAATCTATATACCAAGTTTGAACAAAATCATCTGTTAACAGCCGTGAAATGCTTGATTTTGATGATTTTTAGAACAAAAACGACCGCCATTCGGCCATCTTGAATCAGATCGTGCAACAAATGATGTGCAGATTCACAAAATCAAGTATGATGTTTGTGTGAAGTTCGATTGTGATCGGTCCAGGTTTTTCTAAGATACAGGTCCGGACGCACGCACATGCGCACGGAAACACGGACGCACAGAGGTTAAAACATAAGTCCCCGTTTTCGGACTGCATCCGAACGGGGACTAATAACATCTCAAACCCACACTTATGTTATGGTGGCTTTGAGTTAGTCATGGGCTTTCTGTGCATTCACTGGAGCTTCTCTCCTGCAAAGTCATCAATATAGTTAGTGTGGTATCAAAATTTGCGATAAATGAGCCTGTATGTTGACATGCCATGGCGGCCGACCGAAGTCCGAATGGAAGTTTGGTTTTAATGAACTGTAATCCTCTCCATGCTAAACAGATGACAGTTGCAGGGATCGACTAGATTTCATCTGTAGCAAAGTTGTGTGTCAGCTATGAAAAATAAGCAACCTTGACCATATTGATTTATAATTTGAATCAGGTTGTTAATTGATGTGTACCAAAGTTTATATGGATCGCCAAGAAAATTGTCATTGGGTATGCCGTCATTGACTGATGCCTGCTGAAACAGATAGACATGACAGTTCGCCTTTCTGTCCACCCATTTTTTGTACAAATGATAGTGGATAAAATAATAGTGGTAGGGATAGTGGATTGCCTAAAATGGACCAACGAGTGCTCCAAGCATGGTTCCTTTGTGACAATATATGAGATGTATGAGATGTGAAATTGACTACAGAATTGTGAGTGTATGCTTGACTGTATGGGGTGGCACGTTATTTGCGTAGTTGACTGGCCAACCAAATTGTAGAAAGTCTTGATAATGCTATCAAAATAATCGTGTAGCGATGTAAGCCAAAGGTAAACATTGACTTTTGATGGCACGGTAAGTTACTGATCTTGGTAGTTTGGCTTGCCTGATTGAACGATAACTGTGTGTGCTTTGCACAAGAAGTCAAAATTCAATGTGAATGTTGGTGGCCAACTGGTATTTGGTGGTTCTATAATGCTAGTATTGGTTAAATGAAGATGTTTATTCTTAATGTGTATAATATGTACTTAAAGGACTATATTACTCCCTGCTATACCTGTGTTCGTGTGGGTATTGCATGGCACTTCTGAAACTGATATAGATTGGTCTGGTGTAGTGCTGCTATGTAAAACAACGAAGAGATACATGTTCCATACAAATTAACTATAGTTTGCTCTTTAATGGTGCCGTCCAACGCGAGGAAGCGATTGTGAGGTGATGTATTTGTATGTTCATGGCGGACCGAGTCCAAATAGTTGCTGTAAACCAGCAACTGAATCTGGAAACATAACAACATCGTCTGCGTATAGGCGTGCAACAGCTTTGGGAAGGTCAACAAAAGTACAATAAAACTTTCCCATTTTTTAAAGGAATAACAAATAGAATGAATAAAGTGTATGCAGCAGAAAATACTTTGCGGCAGCATGCTTGCCCCAAGTATCATCTGCCATTTGCATAATCTATAATTCAAAATACTGCAAAAAATGTTACTAAATACATACAAAAGAGTAGTTCCTCTATAATTATTTGGATCTGATTTTAATTCTTTTTTTTTTAATATTGGAATGATTTTACCACGAAACCAGCATTTGAGGAAATCATAAAAACTCAGCAGGAATGCCATCTGAACCAGTCACTTTACCATGTTGCATAATTTAAGTCTGGACATAACATTATATGAGAAAAAATGAACAAGATTGATCACATCGTTTCACCGTCAATTTGGATTTTCAGCAGAAATGTACATAGACCTTTTCAGGTCATACAATAATCATACCATAAACCGCTTCTGCTGATGGCCCTCCCAGCTTTAATTATTATGTGATCTAAATTTTGTCAGCTGAAATAGTATTGAATTAATAATCATTTACCAGTGTTATATTCACAATGGCGAATCGTGACCCCATCTGGCATTGGCAAAGAATCCTTCATAATTTTTTGAAATTTTGTTATCCAGCATTTCTTCTAAAATGTAATATGAGTCCATATCATTTCGATACAGGCAAAACAATAACCTCTACAACAGAATTAATTACACTCATCTTAAGTTTTTTATATGACTTAAGTCAATGCCCATGTATTCCGCCCTCATTCATTTCCATAAACACGTTGAGACATCATGTATCTGCTTTAGTGATATTTATTGATAACTAAACAAGTTATACCCTACAAACCGAATAATTTATAGAAGTTACTTTGTGAAATATTATAATTATAAATAAAAGACTCAAAAAGGTGGATGGAATACGTTATTGCACAAATGAGTTTCCCTTTATAATTTGTAAGAAAATACCTTAACATTGAAATCATGCAGTGAACAATATTCGAAAGAAGTATAAAGCTAAGTATAGAGAATAATTCTGCCATGTGATGTCAGGGAATAGTCAATGTGTTATTTTCTGGTACAGAAACGACTTCAATATAACTATTAACATATTTCAGCTGGGAAAGTTCCGACACTACCACCAAGGTCCAGATTACCCGAACTCCACGCAAAAACGTTTCCTTCTGTCTCGCCATTACACTCTGTTGCCAGTTTGCCAATTTCGGCATCAGTCAGAATTCTGCTCCACATGTTGAAGTATGCAAGCTCTCCTTTTAATGCTTGGTTAGAGTCATAATCACCACGTAAGCTGTCTTGTTCCTGTCCAAGGGTCATTACACCTCCTCCTCGAATGGCATTACCACTCTGGAGCCCTGATCCGGATGCAGCCAAAGCACCATCATCATAGATATTCCACAGTCCTCCACTAGATGACCACGTGACACACACATGATGCCAATCATTATCATTCACAGCAATGCCACTTTTGCTACTATCTTTTCCTCGTACAGAAACTATGAAATTACTGGTATCAAAAAGCAACAACTCGTTGAACTCCTCACTGATAGCATAAGATATTGGTGTTCCGTGGTTGGTAGCTTTAGTTTTTAACCACAAACAAGCTGACACATCTGTGAGTTCGGGGATAGGTGTGGTAATAGCCACATCCGAAGATTCATCAACAACTAACTTCTCATCACCTGTCCACTGAACTGAAAGTCAATTGTATTGAAATTGTTGGCTAATGTTTAATATATGCTACTGGTGAGATATAATATCTGAAACTCAAAAAACGTGGATGGAATACTCTACTGCATCATTGAGTTTTCCCTTTATTGTTTGTAAGGAAATACCTTAGCATTGAAATCTTGTTGTGAATAATAGTTCAAACTCGAAATATAAAGCTAAGTTTGTGGAACAATTCTGCCAGGTAATTTCGGGGAAATGTCGATATTTAGTATGACGCTGTCTTCGTTGTATATATTCTAGAACATACATTGCTAAAATTCACAGACAGACAACAATTTCAATATAATTACCACATATATCAGCTGGGGGAGTTCCAACAATACCACCAAGGTCCAGATTACCCGAACTCCACGCAAAAACGTTTCCTTCTGTCTCGCCATTACACTCTGTTGCCAGTTTGCTTATTTCGGCATCAGTCAGAATTCTGCTCCACATATTGAAGTATGCAAGCTCTCCTTTTAATGCTTGGTTAGAGTCATACCCACCACGTAAGCTGTCTTGTTCCTGTCCAAGGGTCATAACACCACCACCACGAACGGCATTATCACTCTGGAGCCCCGATCCGGATGCAGCCAAAGAACCATCATCATAGATATTCCACAGTCCTCCACTAGATGACCACGTGACACATACATGATGCCAATCATTGTCATTCACAGCAATACCACTTTTGCTACTTTCTTCTCCTCGTACTAAAACTACGAAATTACTGGTATCAAAAAGCAACAACTCGTTGAACTCCTCACTGATAGCATAGGATATTGGTGTTCCGTCATTGGTAGCATTAGTTTTTAACCACAAACAAGCTGACACATCTGTGAGTTCAGGGATAAGTGTGGTAATAGCCACATCGGAAGATTCATCAACAACTAACTTCTCATCACCTGTCCACTGAACTGAAAGTCAATTGTATTGACATTATTGGCTAATGTTAAACATATACTACTGGTGAGATATAATATCTGAAACTCAAAAAAGTGACACTCTACTGCATCATTGAGTTTTCCCTTTATTGTTTGTAAAGAAAAACCTTAGCATTGAAATCTTGTTGTGAACAATAGTTCAAACTAGAAATATAAAGCTCACTTTGTGGAATAATTCTGCTAGGAAATTTCGGGGAAAGGTCGATATTTAGTGTGACACTGTATTCGTTGTATATATTCTATAATATACATTGCTAAAATTCACAGACAGACAACAATTTCAATATAACTTACCACATATATCAGCTGGGAGAGTTCCAACACTACCACCAAGGTCCAGATTACCCGAACTCCACGCAAACACGTTCCCTTCTGTCTCGCCATTGCACTCTGTTGCCAGTTTGCCTATTTCGGCATCAGTCAGAATTCTGCTCCACATATTGAAGTATGCAAGCCCTCCTCTTAATGCTTGGTTACAGTCATACCCACCACGTAAGCTGTCTTGTTCCTGTCCAAGGGTCATTACACCACCTCCTCGGATGGCATTACCACTCTGGAGCCCCGATCCGGATGCAGCCAAAGCACCATCATCATAGATATTCCACAGTCCTCCACTAGATGACCACGTGACACATACATAATGCCAATCATTGTCATTCACAGCAATACCACTTTTGCTACTTTCTTCTCCTCGTACTAAAACTATGAAATTACTGGTATCAAAAAGCAACAACTCGTTGAACTCCTCACTGATAGCATAGGATATTGGTGTTCCGTCGTTGGTAGCATTAGTTTTTAACCACAAACAAGCTGACACATCTGTGAGTTCGGGGATAGGTGTGGTAATAGCCACATCGGAGGAATCATCAACAAGTAACTTCTCATCACCTGTCCACTGAACTGAAAGTCAATTGTATTGAAATTGTTGGCTAATGTTAAACATATGCTACTGGTGAGATATAATATCTGAAACTCAAAAAAGGTGGAGGGAATACTCTACTGCATCATTGAGTTTTCCCTATATTGTTTGTAAGGAAATACCTTAGCATTGAAATCTTGCTGTGAACAATAGTTCAAACTCGAAATATAAAGCTATGTATGTGGAATAATTGTCCAGGTAATTTCAGGGAAAAGGTCGATATTTAGTGTGACACTGTATTCGTTGTATATATTCTATAACATACATTGCTAAAATTCACAGACAGACAACAATTTCAATATAACTTACCACATATATCAGCTGGGAGAGTTCCAACAATACCACCAAGGTCCAGATTACCCGAACTCCACGCAAAAACGTTTCCTTCTGTCTCGCCATTACACTCTGTTGCCAATTTGCTTATTTCGGCATCAGTCAAAATTCTGCTCCACATATTGAAGTATGCAAGCTCTCCTTTTAATGCTTGGTTAGAGTCATACCCACCACGTAAGCTGTCTTGTTCCTGTCCAAGGGTCATTACACCACCTCCTCGGATGACATTACCACTCTGGAGCCCCGATCCGGATGCAGCCAAAGCACCATAATCATAGATATTCCACAGTCCTCCACTAGATGACCACGTGACACATACATGATGCCAATCATTGTCATTCACAGCAATACCACTTTTGCTACTTTCTTCTCCTCGTACTAAAACTACGAAATTACTGGTATCAAAAAGCAACAACTCGTTGAACTCCTCATTGATAGCATAGGATATTGGTGTTCCGTCATTGGTAGCATTAGTTTTTAACCACAAACAAGCTGACACATCTGTGAGTTCGGGGATAGGTGTGGTAATAGCCACATCGGAGGAATCATCAACAACTAACTTCTCATCACCTGTCCACTGAACTGAAAGTCAATTGTATTCAAAGTGTTTGCTAATGTTAAACATATGCTACTGATGAGATATAATATCTGTAACTCAAAAAAGGTGGATGGAATACTCTACTGCATCATTGAGTTTTCCCTTTATTGTTTGTAAGGAAATACCTTAGCATTGAAATCTTGCTGTGAACAATAGTTCAAACTCGAAATATAAAGCTAAGTTTGTGGAATAATTCTGCCAGGTAATTTCGGGGAAAGGTCGATATTTGGTGTGACACTGTATTCGTTGTATATATTCTAGAACATACATTGCTAACATTTACAGACAGACAACAATTTCAATATAACTTACCACATATATCAGCTGGGAGAGTTCCAACAATACCACCAAGGTCCAGATTACCCGAACTCCACGCAAAAACGTTTCCTTCTGTCTCGCCATTACACTCTGTTGCCAATTTGCTTATTTCGGCATCAGTCAAAATTCTGCTCCACATATTGAAGTATGCAAGCTCTCCTCTTAATGCTTGGTTACAATCATACCCACCACGTAAGCTGTCTTGTTCCTGTCCAAGGGTCATTACACCACCTCCTCGGATGACATTACCACTCTGGAGCCCCGATCCGGATGCAGCCAAAGCACCATCATCATAGATATTCCACAGTCCTCCACTAGATGACCACGTGACACATACATAATGCCAATCATTGTCATTCACAGCAATACCACTTTTGCTACTTTCTTCTCCTCGTACTAAAACTATGAAATTACTGGTATCAAAAAGCAACAACTCGTTGAACTCCTCACTGATAGCATAGGATATTGGTGTTCCGTCGTTGTTAGCTTTAGTTTTTAACCACAAACAAGCTGACACATCTGTGAGTTCGGGGATAGGTGTGGTAATAGCCACATCGGATGATTCATCAACAACTAACTTCTCATCACCTGCCCAATTGAATCGATTGTGTTTTTTTAAAAGAAATATTAGAACATAATATTAATGCGGATACATACACTGCAAGAGAAGGTTGACTTTGTGTTTTTTTACAATGATTATTTTACTCATTACATTGGAAAGTGGAAATAACATAACCAACTTTAGATCTCTAAACAAATTGTTTCTTGAAATGTATAAGTCCAAGACAAATAAAATAAAGAGTTGATAAAATAACTGACAGGCACAATACATTACATTGACAAATCAGTAAGAGAAAGATATATGAACTCTTAGTTAAACATTTCAAATAATTATATAATGAGTCGCCATATTATGATAAAATTTCTTCACTTTTGAAGTTTGCCCAGCGATAATTAGCTCATAAGTTGATCATTGTACCAATTATGGATGTAATCACTCATTCAAATGTATTTGATAGTTTTGTTTTCATTTTCCGTGTGATTTATGATGATGATGATGTTAGGTGTTGTCCGTGTCATTCACGGTTAATTAATAAAAATAATGCTTCAGAAATGGCACACTATTAGACCGAACACTTCTGATGAATATTATTATCAGATATAGAATGACGAAAATTTGCATTCACTGGAGTTTACACTATATCGTTATATGATTGTTGTGTGCCTGCTATCAGTTTAATAACTTATTTGCAAAGATTTTATAACTACAATCCCACACAACTAAGGCACCAACTCGTGTGAGAAAACTCATCCAATGACTTCAGAGGTTGTGATTATATTTTTCTTCTGATTGATCACGTGATTCACAAAATCTTCTAATCGATGTTTTTTAATGCCAGTGAAATTATGACTGTTATACGTCATGTTAATGAACAAGATATAACAGGTTGAACTTGAGGTACGCTGATGAGAGGCAATAACCTGATTATATATCTAAGACTTATGGAAGAAATAGAATGATGCTATAGATAATCTCAAAATCAAATCAATACCGTATTACAACAACATTCAACCATCTAATCTGTTAAGATACACGAGATACACAGTTTATATAGTACAGATTACAGTAACAATTTTGCATTGTAATTTGACTGCGATTAGATTTTAAATGGGTGTGCGATATTCGTCGACATCACTATAATACTGAATGCAAAATACGACATTTGTGGTCAGAGCGCCCTCTAGCATTCAAGGGGAATCATCTTTATTTGGAATTCTCTGATTGGATGGAAGTTTAAGCCTAGCAAGGTGTGATAGAATTGGCCTGTTATGTTCAGATACAAATAAGCATGAACCACTAACTTGACAGGGGATACTTATAATGCAGCAAGCTGTTTTAATTGCTATTGTGATAGAGTTTGTTTTTTCATTTTCTTGTCAAATGCATTTAATGGTTCACTGAAAAATCAAAATAATGTTTCTCTGTAATTTAGACTCTAATTTGTCAAGGTATTTTTAAATCATGGGTGTTAACTCCTCTAAAGGTATGACCTGTGGTCCCCCATAAAATAATGGTTGGATGCAATATTAAAATAAAAATGGCGGACTATAGCTTTGATTCATTTCATTCTACTCTGGATTACATGGAGCAAATAAAGATCCTAAAAAGTTAGTATTTATATGCCTGTGTTTGTTTTTTTTCTACTGTCTTTGACTTTCTCAATAAGTTTGTTGATATTGGCAACAATGCTTCAGTCAATGTTTTTCTTGTCTGACAGTAGGGCAATTGTCACATTTAGTGCTCCAAGAAAATATTCTCTGTACATGTGTATTTATATACATAGATGCAGTTCATTTGCTTGAATCCAATTCACTGGCTTCATACATACAGGTATGCCAGTTTACCTGTTTCTAGTTAAAATTTTGCAAACACCTTAGAACAAGTAGTCAAATCTGATATTGACTGAAGCTTTTGTTCATATGGAAATGGTCATGGTGAATGGCAAACTCTGAATTTTCTATTGGTTTAATGTGGTTAAAAGTTATATTCAAGTTTAATAATGACACCAGGCTAATATATATTGTGCTTTTAAAAGTTCATGTTAAATATATCTTGACTGAATTGTGTAACTTAGAATGTTCTATTGGTTTAATGTGGTGTAAAGTTATATTCAAGTTTAATAATGATACAGGCTAATATATATTGTACTTTAAAAAGTTCGTGTTCGTATTGGTTTAATATGGTAGGAGGTTATATTCGAGTTTAATAATGTAGTCTTCTTGAATAAGTCAGCTGACCCTGAAATACAAATTAGATTATTGCTTTTCAAATGTCATATAACATTGTATTTTGCTGCAACAATTAAAAGAAAAACATGTAAAATATTTACCATCATAAGCTCTGGACAATAGACCAGCTAGGATTGCCTATTGAAAAATAATATGTATAAGCATGTTTTAATAGTAATGCTATATTCAAATATTAATGATTCTAGACACTAAATACAAATATACATTTACATATAGTGTAGATAAGAGAGTCGATTATTCCAAGACATGAGTGCAAAATACAATGCAAAGTATATGTAGAGTGGATAGATACGACACAACTATATGAATATTGAAACTCTACAGCACTGTAAAGTACCTCGTTTTATGTTTAATAATTTACTGCCCAAACGAGCTAATATTATAAACATCGCAATTTAACTTGTATCATCATGCGGACACAGATCAAAGGCATCATTGTGTAACACTTAAACCCATACGTTTTAATTTAATTTAATTTGCAAAAAACAGAAAGAAATGATAATCATCTAATTTAATATTCATGTTTTTCAATTAATACTACACATATATCATTACTCCATAATAATATTCGAATTGCCAAGTTCTCAAATAGTACATCAACATTTCCAAGCTTACTTTGGCGAAAAAATACATACATAATACAAATTACATCGGGTTACTAAATTAAGTTGGAAATGAAATGAATGCAATATCAAAGCTTGGACAAAATTGGACAAAAAGAATCATTGTTATACAAGACAATGACAACATCTTGAAGGCACTCAAAGTGCACACACGTCCGCTATAGACCTTCACTAACACCTATTTTTCATAAAATTATATAACTAAAAATGAAAGCCTTAATAGACTCGAGTTTATTCACTGAAAATAACCAGAATATTTGGGAATCGCTATAACAACTGGATCAAGATTTCTCGTAAATAATAATTTGTAACATTTTTAGTTATAAAAATGAATTGCACCTTGTTCTCAAGGAAAGCCCCTTCCTAACATTTCATTAGAATCCGTATCTACCAACATATAATCGATTGGTCTATGTGTTCCCTCTTGACAGTTGTATGAGGAAAATTCATAAAAAATGTCATGAAAATCTATCTATAGCTTGAATCATTAATGAATAAATATTTCTGAAATTATTATTTCCTGGTAACCATTTCCTCATATTTACCTGTATATTTATTCGTATTTTATTGTGTAGTGGCATTCACTCATTTATTAACAATGCAGTCATGGCAAATATAATGTATTGTAGCCAACATTTCAACAGAAAATAAAAATAGTCCACCAACCAAACTGCATTATATTTCATATATACGATATTATGCTGAATGTGTTGAGAATATAACCACGTCTATCAATGCGAAAATAGAAATTTATGCAGCATTTGTATATTTTTAGAAACTCAAATATAACATTGATAAAAGAGCTGGTTACATATATTGAGAAAGAATAGTTTGCTATTCACAGAGAATTGAACTAAACAGACAAGGAAAGGCGAATCATGAAGCATTCAGGTTGACTCTCCAAGTTTCCTCACCATGGTCATCCAGCTACATGAAGCTCACGATGAGCAGGTCGTGGAGAGCAACAGAGTAAAACAGGGTTTTGTTCTCACGCCAACTCCCTTCTATTTCAGCATAATGCTTCAACAGAGGATCTATTTACAATACCGCACTGATGGTAGCCTGTGACTACAGGTTCACACCAAGACCCTAGAGCAACTCACCTGACACCTCATTTAAACTGGAGAGACATAACTGAAGGCAGTCCAACAGTTTAACTACTCAGGAGGCACCATCCCCTCTGATGCAACAATTAATAATAAGGTATGATGCCAAGGAAAACATCAGTAGAATCTACAGTTGTGCCGTAGCAACACACACCAAACAACAATAAATGTCGACGTCTACAGAACTGTAGTACTGGCTTTCCTCATGTATGGTTCAGAGTTGCGGGTCACATAGATACATCACCTACGACTTCTAGAACGTTTCCACCAATGATATATCCATCCCATCCACAACATATATTGTGTTCACCCAACAACTTTTAAACTGTTATTTATTACAGCTATTACAGTATGCAATGATATACTTATAATAGTAACTACAAACGACTCAACAGGGAAGGAAGGAGTAATACTATCTTATACGAGATAATGAAAGTCGGAGATGAATTGCTCATGCACTCAACAAGCTTTCTGTTAATCCAGATTTAAAACATTCAACTTAAAATCAAGGCAGTTGCAGTAGTTGTGCTACAGCAACATTGGTTATGTTGCAAGTTTTTATTGCCAAGCTAAGCATATAAATCAAAGGTAGTACGCCCCAACACATTTCCTACATTCGTGATCTGTCCTGCCCGCCTATTTAGTCAATTACGGGAGACCAGAGAAGCCATAAAAATATAGAAACAATATTTTAATTTGACAAGCAAAGTCATCAATGTTGATAAGACAGTATTTGAATTTCCCACAAATAATGTGACGGACACCAGGGCTACCAACTTTTGAAAGTTAGTGGCCCTGATGAAAAAGTTGGTGGACCTTACCAGTACTTTCAAAAACAGTAAAAGTGCTTAAACTTAAGTAACACTGTCAATAATACACACAGTGATTCTTTGGTAACGACACTAATATAAATAAATGCTAACTGTTTAATTACTAATACTTTTAAATGATAGTTTTGAATGCATTAACCAACGTTAACGTCACTCAATACTTCATCCTGAAATTCGGAATGAGTATCATGACTATCACTTTCACGTGAGAAATTGGATTCACTGATCACAGAATTGGTGGACAACCGGGCGTCTTTTTTTTTGTCACACAACACCTGAGAGTGCGGAAGAAATAATAAATCATATGAATACAAGGAAAGCCACGGGGTATGACAATATACCGCCAAGGCTGTTGAGGCATGGTGCTTCCAGTATATGCCATCATATTTCCACCATATTCAACCAATGCATTGATAAGAGTATTTTTTCTGAAAATGCTTAATTAGCTGAGGTTGTACCATTGTTTAAAAAAGACAACAGACTTGTTATAAAAAATTACAGACCAGTCAGTATTTTGCCATCTATATCTAAGGTTATGGAAACTATTATTCATAAAGAGATGTCAGTTTTCCTGGATCATATATGGGATTCTAAAATTGCAGCCTATAGAAAAGGATATAGCTGTCAACATGTCCTTTTACGACTTGTGGAAGACTGGAAGCTTGCTTTAGAAAACAAGCAACAAGTAGGGGCCATTCTAATGGACCTTAGTAAAGCATTTGACTGTCTCCCCCATCCTATGGCATAGAGCCTATGGCATGTCAGTGGAAGGATGTGCTTTCATCTGGTCTTATCTTACATCTAGAAAGCAGAGAGTCAAACTATCTGGGCATGTTAGTGACTGGCTCAGTTTATGTAAGGGGTCCCACAGGGGTCTGTTTTAGGGCCAGTACTTTTTAATACTTTTGTAAATGACCTTTTTGCAATATCTACAAATATGTCACTTTATAATTATGCTGATGACAATACTATATCAGCTACTGGTGTAAATAACAAATGAGCTGATAAACAAGTTAACTCAAATGTCAGAAATGACTGTCAAATGGTTCAAAGATAACATGATGGAAGCTAATATAAATAAATTTCAAGCAATTATATTAAATGACAAATCTGACAATATCACTTTTAGTATTGGGGTGTTGCTATTGAAAATTGAAACTAGTGTTAAATTGCTCGGGATTAATATTGATCAGAATTTAAATTTTCATCATCATTTTAGTGTTCTGTGTAAACGGGCAGGTGCCCAATTGAAAGTTTTGCAAAGAATGTCAGGGTATTTAGGTCAAGCCTCAAGACTAGGTATATTTAGATGTTTCATTTTATCACATTTTACTTATTGTTCTTTAGTTTGGAATGTTTGTGGTAAACTAAACATTGCTAAGATGGAGCGTATTCAATACAGAGCTCTGACATGTGTGTACAATGATTTTCAGTCCAGCTATCAAACTTTATTGGAACGTGCTGGACTACAAACACTAGAGATGTCCAGGAATCGTGACATACTTGTTGAAGTTTATAAAAGTGTGAACAAACTCTCCCCATCTTTTATGTGGGATTTATACAAGGAGAAAAATGTAATGTACAATTTAAGAAATTCTCATCAATTACAGTTAAACCGACCAAGGACTAAACGCCATGGACTGGAGTCATTGTCTTATTATGGTGCTAAAATGTGGAACTCGCTTCCTAATCGAATGAAGAAGTGCAAAGATTTGTATTCTTTTAAGCAAATGGTGTCATTGTGGTCACCATCATTTTAGGATATTTAATTGATTATTTGTGAAATCTTACTGTTGTTTTTCTCTGTGTTTGATGTTTGTAATTTTTGCTTTTGTTTGATGTAATTGTTAGTAGTCAGTTATATTAGCCTTTGGCTAGGTATTTCAAACTGACTTTAAATAAACGAATTGAATTGAATTGACGTTACAAAACTTCGTGTCCCGGCAGTAAACGTGATGGACTCGGGCTACCGGGCGTCCGGTAATTTCAAACAGTGTATTGATAACCATACCAGTGATTTACTTACTCATTCAACAATCAAAACGTGATTTCAACCAATAGGAAGTTATAAAGAAAAATAACACTGGTATAAATATTGTTGTTTTATTTTACATAGGCCGATATAAAATGATCTAAACTTATGTTAAAGAAATAGTAATGCTCCATTCCCACTGTAATTTACAATCCAAATAAGCGACCAACAAATCGATTCTGGATCCACAAAATTGCAATATCGAAAACCCACTATAAACATTAAATTGATAATATGTAATTTTATTCTGCGGTATACCACCTATCACGTCATATTTTACGCACGCATTCAATATAGCGACAGTAAAGTTCTCATCAAAACCTTGCAAAATGCACGCGCATATCGCTTCATGCAATTAAAGACGGCACACTGATTCGCCGTAGCAACATTTCAAAAGTTTATACATAAAGTAAAGTGCTTTATTTTTCGGACAAGTCGCACTGTTTGCCATTAGTGATGTGTTCCGCGAAGAATAATATCCAATGTTACATGACAGAGTTAGAACTCTTTTATCTGTACAACAATAACGCCACGTAACGTACATTTGAGCACATTTTTAAATAAATATAAAGTTACACTCACCTGTACGATTGCAACTAGCAGAAACCGCATTCCGATCATCTTCACTACGACGTAGATATGAAGTCAGTATATTGAATACACACCTGAATGGTTGCTTATTTATACAATATGCGGGCGAAATAAGTAAGACGGCAGGGGGCCCGATTGAAACTCCCTAGCTGAGACTAGACCCAGCCGAGACTAGACCATCAGGACAAAATACCATTGTTAAAAACACTGGTAGAACTATAATTAGTACTAAATTTTACACTATTCAACCACTAAAAATAAAATAAAATACATAAAATCTTACACGAAATCCTTCTCAAATTCCCCTATTAAATACATCTCTAATAAATGGTTACGTAGTGTTAAGTGCACAACATTGAGGCACTCGGCCACAGCTACGCTTAAAATACATGCGGGTCTTGAGGTTTTATTTGAATTTTAATACTGTTTTTTGTTTTTCTTTTGTTTTGTTTTTGCATTACATATAACACATGATCATTTGTTTTTGCCTATGTAATAAAAGTAGAGTAGTCGTACCATGATGGGTATACCATTACAGACATGTTAATAATAAAATACAACTCCATTCCACAGTATCTCTGAGTTTGGGTAGTTACACATATCGCACCCATTGATGAACAGACGCTCCCACCCGAGAATGTTATTTCTTTTTCTACATTCAGATTCTTGCTGGGTGAGACGCTATGAACCCAACACATTACCTCATCTTCCTTAAACACAACTTGATATTATCATGGTAGTTAACATTGTGTTATGCCAGTTTTCGATTCATCTATCAATATATTGTGCCTATCGTTAATTAGCTGTGCTATGGTCATCCCTTTGTCTTTCCCTTCCCCACTTGAGTTGTCTGCGCATGTAAATGAGTTCACCTGATCAATTTACCTCACCCGTGTATGCTAATGCCAATCGCATTAATTTACATTGTGGGTTTACATTACTTGTAATATTCTCCAGTTTCGGCTCTGATGGTAGTTTATATTGTGCGTATCATGGTCAGAAGACAAAACATAGAAATATACATAATTACACATCGCATTCTGTTATACATTGAGTTAATTAGATTCTCGTGATTTCCTATTGATCTAGTTGTGCTCTAGACCACACACATTCCTGAAACAAAACATCAACGTATTTAACAATGTTTGAAAAGGAGATAAGACAATACATTGTCACAAAATGTATGAATGCATGCGTCGTATCCACACACTGCATTAGGCTGGATTATTCAATGTCTTCCAAAAGAGAAAACAAAAACATAATTTACAGCTATCTACCAACAACAGTTTCTGATAAATCAAACTATATTCTTTACAAAAACCATGGACAGTCGTCACTCCATGGCCACACAAAAAATTCGCAATCATGCATAAATGCATCCTATTTCATTCACCTCTTCTATTGTAATTATGATTATAGGTAGTTTCGTCTATAATTTTCTGAGTGTGTTTTCAATCAAATTTGCTTTTACTTGAAACATTGAAAATAGAATTCACTTGATTACATACAACATCAGGACACTATTGCTTATGCTGAAAACTACACAATTTTATCGTGCAATGCCAGCCCTTTACACAGAATTACTATAATTGGTGCTTAACAATAGCCAGCATTCATCCAGTTCAATACAGTATCAGAGTAGAGAGAGACAATGGAACTAGTAGAGCAAAATAATTTAGTTTACTGGAGAACAAGTGATTAATGAATGGAAGGCTGGCATGACACATAGCTCAAAATAAACATAAAAATAGAAACTGGAAAATAGTTTACAACAGAATGAACATATATTCACAACAATTTGTGCAATAAAACGTCATGAGGCAATATTTCCAAATGGGTAGATAAACAACATGACACCAAATACTGGAAACTACTAGTAACATCTTTATAACACAATAGATATGGTAATCAGCATACATAGTGTGACATTGATTGTATGAACTTATGAACACTAGAACAACTGGAAACATACAATCTCACACAATGAGGCTGGTTTCAAATATGTTTCCATTTCCATTACTGTGAGATAAAAGGAAATAAATTTGGAAATCCAAAACTGAAAAAAAAGAACAATTGAAATTATAATTTGTGAACATACATATGCATATGGAAATATGCTTGGTCCGACCAGTGCTTCAGCAACAGACCGACTACTAAAAAAAACAGTGAATTCAGCTTTCTCAGTTTATTAATGGTGTTAGTATAGTTGACCGCTTTGGTATTCTAAAAAACAATGCCAACAAATGAGATCGATGCCGAAAGCAGTGATCAACCACTTTTTGCAAACACTAGAGAGTAGAGTAATGGCGTGAAGAACTTTCTTATAATTAAAATATGACGCCAAAGTTCATAGTGAAGAAGGATGGACCTTACCAGTACTGTGCAGGAACAGACCAGTTGATTAGAGCAAAATTATCTTCACTCCTCAAAGGTGAGAACATATTCTTCTGGTAAGAAAGTAGCCCGCGACTGAATGTATAATCTCACCAAATAACTGGCAAGAAATGTTCTAGGGTGTAATATCTCGCCATAAACAAGTTGAGAACTTGCAGTCTCACAAGTTAGGTGTTGAATGACTATATAATACAACGGTGTAAATCTTTTCAAGGCGTCTAAACTATCAAATGCATTACTAATAAACTTAGTTCCAGCACCACAACACTTAGCAGCAAGCAAGTAATGAAAAAAGACTAGTCAAAGAACTGGTAAGCAGGATTTTGTACATTAGGGATAAAAAAAACAATATCAAAAGTGAAGGTGTGAAGGAAATATATCTCAGATTGTCATAGAAGTTGGAACTATATGCATCCGTTGTGGGATTTTAGTTTTGTATACGAAGGTAGTTTTTTATTATAATTGTTAACGAAAAATAGCTTTTTGTTCATTCCTGGTTCTCATTACATTGAGTATTTATTCTTGATTGGGTACTTTCAGGAACAACAACCTTTTTAAATGGAAGGTTATATAAAGGCGGTCATAAAACTAGCACAAACACGTAGTATGAGTACCAGTAATCTAATGACATCTAACAGTGAAACAACATGCTCTAACCAAAAGTGTGTACATTATGTAATACTTTACATTGAAATTAATATAGGTCTAATTATTGTCCTCATTTAATACGCAAACTAGTTTGGCTAATTCACTACTAGTGGATAACACATTAAATTAGTCTCAGGACTACTACACTTTCAGTATATTTTGCATGCGCTGACTGACAGCATTAAATTGGACATAACATGAGTAATGAGTTTCTCATATCAGCCATTTTTTTCTCTAAAATAATATATAAATAGTTAATTTGAATAGGCGAACAGGGAAATGGGGAAAAGAAAGACAAAAGTGACAACCATAGCAAAGATGATTTATGATACACACAATATAAACTACCAGCACAGCAGAAACTGGAGAATATTACACGTAATGTGAACACGCAATGTAAATTGATGTGATAATGGTGGATGTGATAAAAATGCGATTGGCATTAGCATAGCCGGATGAGGTGAATTGATCAGGTGAACTCATTAACATGCACAGACAACTCAGGTCAATTTATGCAATACAAGGGCAAATTTTATTTTGAGGATTTTTTGGAAGTGTTCGGAACATGTGAAATGTACTCTTTCCCGTTCATATGTATATATAGTATATATATGTATGGAGAAATTTCAATGACAAGCAGTTGCCTGCTCTACAACTAGCTTACAACAATGTATTTCGGTTGATCTCGCCAAATAACTGGCAAGAAATGCTCTATGGTGTAGTATCTCGCCATGAACAAGTTGAGAACTTGCAATCTCACAAATTATTAGGGTTGAACAAACCCATTTGTTCACCTAATCATACCTGCCAAAAGTCCGTGGAAGTAATAAATTCCATTTATTGCTCGTAGGCTAAACTACAGATTACAGCCCCAATCGGAAACTATTAGGGAACATATCCTGTTCACAAAGAACACCTTAGGGTAGCATTCCCTATAGAAAAAAGGCCTCAGCACGCGGGGTGGTCACGCATACGAGGCGTGATCTGATATTCCCACAAACGTTTCCACTGCCACAACGGGCCGCCGGAAGCTTGTGGGGAGGTGGGCGGGTTCCACAGACTTTCTAGTAGGTATGATTAGGTAAACAAACAGTTTTGTACAACCCTAATAGTTTACTACATCACCTACCAGAAAGTCCGTGAAAATAATAAATTCCATTTATTACTCGTAGAGTATCACGCTCACCAGAGGTGGGGGAGTTCCGAGGGCTGAAATGTATATTTTTTGACCCCAAAGAGGAAGGTCCAAAAACAAAAACTGAGAAATCTAAAGCTACTCACCAACAACGAGTCTAGTCCCAGTATAAATCCAATTAGGTGACTCTTCAGGGACCGGGTGCTCTAGGGTAGACACCCCGATTTAGGGAGTCTACTAAAGCCGGTCAACTGAACAGTAAATAAGGCCCCCAACAATTGTTATGTATTGAAACAGTATATTGCTAGGGTTCAATAGCGCTGAACGAAAACTGGTAGCGTCAAGCAAAGGAGGCTGGTTTGGGCTGAAGGCATTATCAAGCATAGGGCCCCTTGGGGGTTCGGGCCGGGTCAGGGAACACACTCTGACCCGTCACCACTGGACCCAACCTGTAGAGGCCCTCCTGCAGTGCTTGGAGGTCTCTCAGGTAATAATTAATGAAGATATTCAGCGATCTCCAGAACCCTGCTCGAAGCACCTGCTCGAGCGAGGCCCTAGACATCAAAGCCAATGAGTTACCTACCCTGTGCACCTCGTGTGCCTTCACCTTGAGGCGTTCCAAACGAACCGATGAAGAAGCAGTTAACCTGTACGCTTCCACGACTGTATCAACAATCCACTGCGAAATTGTGATATTCAAAGTAGGGTGGCTCTGTTTGCCATGCCCATAACATACAAACATGCTCTTCTCACTGCCCCTAGACACATTGGTGCAATCGCAGTACGAGCTCAGAGCTCAAACAGGGCATAGAATCCGTTCCTGACGATTCTCCTTGCCCACAATGTTAGTGAGGCGTGGAATGACGATCGGCTCAGGATTTCGCCCTGGGATTTGATTCATGGCAAGAAAGCCCAGCCGAGTCTTCAGAATGACTTGTTCATAAAGGAGGCACATCCCTCACTAAAGGACAGTGCCCTATCTCTGAGCGTCGCCTACCTGACACCAGAGCCAAAAGAAAAAAAAACTGTTTCCATAGTGACATACTTCATGTCTGCCTTATCCATAGGCTCGAAAGGGGTGTTGTAACACCAACAAAACTAATGACAAGTCCCAGTCAGAAGGATTCGTTAGCCCCTTGGTGCGTGGTCTCTTCGAACGGAAAGAATTAAACAGTTGGCTCATAATAGAGCTCGAAGCCAGTTTCAGTCCAGCAGATTTTGATAAAACTTGGAATAAAACTGACCGATATCCAAAAATTGTCGATATAGATTTCCCTTGATTAAACAAATAAAAGAAAAATCGGCTACTTCACTAATAGAGGGACTGAGATGATTAATCCCCCTTCCGTCGCACCAATCAGAGTACAGTTTCTGGTGTCGTCCGACTGTGCCGAAGCGAAGAACTTGGACAACTCTGCAGAAAAGCCTTGCGCTTGCACGAGTTTATCGATAGCCTCCATACGTCAAGAAAGAATAACGCGGGGCTCATTGATAGTGTGTCGTCTGGCTGGGACAACAGATTTGGAAGACCCAGCAGCTCCATTGGCGACTCAACTAGAAGTTCCAGCAACAATGGGAACCAGATCTTCACTGGCCAATTGGGCGCCATCAATGCCAGAATACAGGTGGGCTCAAGTCGCAACTTCTCCAACATTTGGTGCACCAGATGGAAGGGTGGAAATGCGTAAGCGTCTATGTGGCTCCAAGAGATCGATAGAGCGTCCGTGTCGAAGGTGCTCGTATCCGGGAGGAGTGACACGTACGTTGAGAGCTTGGCGTTCTGGTGATTGGCAAACAGATCTATTCGGGGCCCGTCCCAGAGATGAACAAGCTTGTCCGCCACCCATTGGGGGATCTGTTGCGTATCCCGGAAGGTGCTGAGCTGATAGCTTCACTTGGTTCTCCAGGCACCAAAGGAGAATCTCCTCGGCTAGCTTCAACAACGTGGGGGAACGTGTCCCCCTTCCTTGTTGATGTACGACACTACTGAGCTGTTGTCTGTCTGAAGCAAGACTCTGTGTTGGTGTGCAACTTCATGAAAATATTTCAGAGACAGAAAAACTGATCTGAAGGTCCATCAGATGACCACCCCATCCCAGCGAGGGAGTCATCCGATCTAGGGGTACACCCGTTACCAAGTTCTGTGCGTCCTGCCACCAAAGAAGGGCCACCATCGACAGTTGAACCCTGAAGTTAAAGTTCTGAATGTGGACTCTGTAGTCCAGTAAGCACCTGAATCAGATGAGACCGGAGAGCTGCTAATTGAACCAGATGACGAACTGACGTCATTTTGCCAATAAGCTGCATCAGTTTGCACATTGTTGCGAATCTCATCGACTGAGTTGGTGGGCAAGCTCTACAAGAGAGTGGCATTGCTCCTGAGAGGGGCAAACACGCCCTTGCTCCATGTTGATCTGCATGCCCAGAAACACTAGGCTGTGGGACGGTATTCGGTTGGCTATATTTATTAAAAAGCCCAACTCATGCAGGAGCGTCTGTGTTAACCGCATATGCACTACTAAGACCTCCCTGTCTCAGTTGTGTATTAACCAGTCATCGAGGTATAGGTTCAGATAGACCGACGACCAGTGTAGCAGCTGGGTCACCTGTCTTAGTACTCTGGTGAAAACATACAGTGCCGTGCACAGACCGAAAGGAAGGGCTGTAAACTCGTAGACTTTGCCCTCTATTGGGAATCTGAGATACTGGCTACATGAGTGGTGAATGGGAATGTGGAGGTAAGCGTTGCTCAAATCCAGCGCTTGAGTTCTACAAACCTTTTCAGCTGACTGAGGTCTAGGACTGGACACCACCCCCCAAACTCGAGGAACGTTCCCCACTAGGCATATAGCTCTTTTCTCCAGAAGGCTTGCTAATTCCTATCTGATCGTCCCCGCCTTGAGCTCGTCCCTCAGCAAAAGCGACCAAAGAGGAATCCAATACCCACGAGACACTACTTTGAGCGTCCATGAATCAGAAACCCTCCTGCGCCAAGCTGGTATGTGCTGCATAAGGCGCAATCCCACAGGAAGTATCAGACGGGGGTTCAGAGCTACTGCTTCCCAAACTCCATCCTCCAGAATGGCAGGACGAAGAGGGGGAGACTGAGCCCAGGGACCCTGGGGAGGGAGACCCAGAGTCGTATCACCATCCTTGTCCAGGCAGCCGCTAAAACCTTCAAACAGACTTCGCGGCCCCCAGAAGTGTCAGAACGCCCACCACCAACACCTCGTTCCCTAGTCTTCTTCTGCCCCTTCAAAGGAGACCATGAGCGCTTTGATCCTCGTCGGTTCAGGCTCCGAAAGGCGGACTTATTACCTGGGCTGTTTTGGGGTTTTGATCTGACCTGTTGACCAGAAGGACTATCTACCTTAGCCAACAGACATGATTGTTTCAATTGAATACACTGATCTTCCGTAACCGCCAAACCGTTCACCGCATCCACTAAACGGCCCCCAAATAGCCCCCCCCCCCGCATCATTGAGTGGTCGTTGTCCACCATAAGAGGGTTGGGATACCAACACTGGAGTCCCCTCCTTTCACATAGTCATAAGAGGGAAGACTCTGTGCGGCTTGGGAAGATGCAGGAAACAATGCCTTGTCAGCCCCAGCCTGAGGGGGTGTGGGGAATACGGACGAGGACGCGTAAGTCGATCCGTTCCCGGGAGAGGGCCGCCTTCTATAAAAGAAGTGGGCGCTCCCCTTCCCACTGATGTGAATTGTCTGCCAGTGACACTGGGAGAAAGGGACACATCTGACCCTAGCCTTGGTGGTGGAGGTACAGGCAATATGTCAGCCCCCTCCACCTGACTTACCACCCCCGGTCCTCCTGAGTCCTACCCTGAGACTGCAGAAAGGAGTTGACTTTTGAAGCCAGACTATGCATCCAGACTGTCCAAGCCATCTCTTCACCCTGGGAAAGTAGTTTTTCACCTTGACTAGTACCGGTAAAGGGAGGCAACTGGGTCTGTCCCTGTGATTGCACAATGCACTCAGGCTGCATCGGTAACGGTAAAGTACCGGTGGATTGAACTGATTCAGTCTCTAAAAGACGTGCCGATTCCACAGCTGAACTCAGTGCCGATGTCAGCGTCCCAGAGGGAACACGCTGTTTATCAACGTCAGTCGCCGTGGTGACCGGGAACTCTGATCTCCTCGCAAAAGCGGTTGACCAATGTTCATTAGCCTCGGTAATATCCAATGGGGAAGCCCACTCCCAGTTGGGCAAATTAAGATCAACCATGGGTGTTCCCGCACTATCAACCGCCCTTTCCGGTAAACTGTTCCAGTGGTCTTGTCTTGATTGTCGACCCCACCACCTCGAGCAGGGAGTCAGATCGTGACAACTATCCCAAATTCCCAGATGTCGACTGGAGGCGAGCCTCGCAGTGACTACCAAGCGTAGGGAAAGATTTCTCACTTATATAATTTGACACACTAGGGCTAGCGGCAGTAAGGGATTTCCCCTTCTTTCCGTGATCTCTACCAGCCTTAGAGCGCTTGCCTTCAGCCTTCCAACCTGGTTCGCACATGAGCAACATTTTATGGTCCCATAAATCACAAATCCCTCAAGGCAGATACTTAAAATATGACGCCAAAGTTCACAGTGAAGAAGGATGGTTAGAACTGTGCAGGAACAGATCAGTTGATTAGAGCAAAATTATCTTCACTCCTCAAAGGTGAGAACATATTCTTCTGGTAAGAAAGTAGCCACGCGACTGAATGTATAATCTCGCCAAATAACTGGCAATAGATGCTCTACATTGTAATGAGAACTTGCAGTTTCACAAGTTAGGTGTTGAATGACTATATAATACAACAGTGTAAATCTTTTCAAGACGTCCAAACTATCAAATGCATTACTAATAAACTGAGTTCCAGCACCACAACACTTAGCAGCAAGTAGGTAATGAAAAACAGTAGTCAAAGTACTGGTAAGCAGGATTTTGGATTAGGGATAAAAAAAACTATATCAAAGGCAAAGGTGTGAAGGAAATATATCTCAAATTGCCACAGAAGATATAACTATAGGCATCTGTTGTGGAATTTTAGTTTTGAATACACAGTTACATTTTTTTTTTAATAATTGTTAACGAAAAATAGCTTTTTGTTCATTCCTGGTTCTCATTACATTGAGTATTTATATTCGATTGGGCACTTTTTGGAACAACAACTATTTTAAATGGAAGGTTATATAAAGGTGGCCATATATAACTAGCACATACACGTAGTATGAGTACCAGTCACCTAATGACCTCTAACAGTGAATCAGCATGCTCTAACCAAAAGTGTGTACATTATGTAATACTTTACATTAACATTAATATATGTCTTATCATTGTCCTCATTTAATACGCAAACTAGTTTGGCTAATTCACAACTAGTGGATAAAACATTAAATTATTCTCAGGACTACTACAGTTTCAGTATATTTTGCATGCGCTGACTGACAGCATTAAATTGAACATAGCATGAGTAATGAGTTTCTCATACCAGCCATTTTTTCTTTAAAATAATATATATATAGTCAATTGAATGGGCGAACAGGGAAATGGGAAAGAAAGACAAAAGTGACAACCATAGCAAAAATGATTTATGATACGTACAATATAAACTACCAGCACGGCAGAAACTGGAGAATAGTATACATAATGTGAACACGCAATGTAAATTTATGTGATAATAGTGGATGTGATGAAAATGCGATTGGCATTAGCATACACAGGTGAGGTAGATTGATCAGGTGAACTTATTTACATGCGCAGACAACTCAGTTCAATTTATGCAAGGGCAAATCTTATTTTGAGTTCAGAACATGTGAAATGTACTCGTTCCCGCTCAGTTTTATATATAGTATATATATGTATGAAGCAATTACACTGAAAAGCAGTTGCCTGCTTTACATGTAGCTTACAACAATGCATTTCAGTTGATTTTTGAAATAGAGAGGTCGAGCAGTGTAAGCGGCAATTGTGTCACTAGAAATATTTTTAACACTACATAAAAAATCTTTGTACAATATTAAACAGCGATTGTTTCAATGACAATAGTTGTATAAACAGTGATTTACTCCCAAGGTTGATGCATCTTTATAAATAATGCTATTTCCAATGTAATTTCTCTATGGATCTTTGAGTCTGAAATAAAGTATAATAATAATAATCATTCCTATTAAATTGCATTTCACCAGATCTTGATCTAAACTTGACATAATGCAAAGAGTAATTTAAAAAAATCAAGTACAAGACTCATTGGTAATTTGATAAGGTCCAAAATATTAATTTCTGGTAAAATAATATATTTATGGTAGTATGAACATTTTTTTTATTATACACACAACACAATACTTGTGACACTATAAAAGAAGGGACATGCAACTGCGGCAAACATGTTTGACATCCTGCGTCGTCATGTGATGATCAATTTCTCTTTCTACGCCGTGAATGGCCGATTTAGCAATCAACTTTGTCTATAATTTTGTGGAATCTTTTTCAGCCAAATTTTCTTTTTATAATGAATGCTTAAATTAAACTTTTCTTTTAGTGTAGTTCATAACATTTGCTGATATCATATTCTTCAATTCTTTAAAGAACATATTTTGTGATTCCTAAATTCTCTGACGAATTGGAAAGCGTAATTAATGAACTGGTTTCAAGAGGGCAGACCATTTTTCTTTCGATTAACCTTTCTGTTATTTTTACTCATAATGTTCACTGATGTAGTGTTTTTTTATTTAAAATACAATCAGAAAAATTATTATTCTTAGTATCTAAATGGAATGAAATCACAAAATCAGCGATGAAGATACAGTTAATAGCAGAGCAGTCAGCAATTGGACAAGTAACCCTGAACAGAGCGGACAATGCTGGGGGTGTGCACATGTAGATCTGGTAGGCGTCGCTGTGCCATCTGCCCAGTGCCTTGATCAACCAGTCCGGAAGATTTGCTTTGACAGCTGTTGAGGCTGCACCACGAGATCTTTGTTACAAGTGATGTATGCGGTCAGTAAAATGCACTGTGGATTGAAGGTGATTGAAGTGGGTGCAACAAATTCACTGACTCTCAAGAAGGCGAAGAATGGCGCCAGTGTTAAGGCAGACCACAACATAGCTTTGTCATGGTTACAACTAGTGGGATGGTATGAGATGGTGTCCTTAAGAATTCGCATTAATCCAATGGTGATTGGGAGTTTTACACGATTAGGAGTGCTAGCTGTGATGTCTTTTAATGCCTTGCATAGTGAAATGAAGAAGCAGGTCATCAGGTATCGATGACATGAAGTCGACTTCAACTTGTGCACAGATAGCTGCAAGGTAAACTTGTAGCGTGTCATAGGTAAGTGACGATGATGCAAGATGTGTAATAGACAGAATTGTTGAACGTTGCATTAGTGGATAAGGATTCATCCTTTACTGTTCCACATGATATGTCCATCATCATCAGGGGCAACGCTCAGATTGATGTAGTGGCAGGCTTGGTGTTCGAGGTTTACGTGTCTGCATCTTGCCATTTTGGTTGAGAACCTTCTGCAATATCTGTTGGCGGGAGAGAGTCAGCGATACCGTGAATAAACCCTTAGATATGTGAGATCATGACATGAAAGTTATTAGATGCTGCAGTAAAGAACAGTAGTCGAACAAGTTGCATAATCCATGGACATGATGAGGAGCCTTTTTTTTCATATTGGACGACTGATATGTTATCGCAGTGAAACCGTATTCAAAGACCATAGCACAAATGGCCCCAAGTTAGGGAAGATAGTAGAATTGGAAGAAGTTCCTTCCAGGCAATAGAGTATGAAGGGTCATTTGTAATAAATGAAGGCCAGATGTTTGCAAACCAATTACCCTTGTAGAATGCCCCATAGCCAAGTTGCTGAGGCAACTGTGAACAGTTCAAATTCTGGGAACGGTATCCAGTTTGGGTTGAGGAGAGATGCTGTGCCATTCTATGATGGCAAGAAGTCACACCACCATGGAATGTCATGTGATTTTCGTCAGTGAATGTTATGACTTGAAAAAGGCTGGTGGCTATCATACTGATATAAATCATGCGCCTCAGTAAGATGCTGGTTTTTTTGGGTTGGTATTGCGGTGGCTAGTGGCAGAGCCTGCAGAGTGGCAAGACGAACAAATGTGAAGAGAATTATAGCGGCATGGAGTTTGAAGTTCCAGCAAAATTGGGAACGAGACCTTCACTGGCCAATTGGGCGCCACCAAAGTCAGAAGGCAGGTGGGCTCGAGTCATAACTTCTCCACTTAGAGCACCAGTTGGAAGAAGGAAAGTCGTAAGCATCCATGAGACGAAAGCGATTATCTCCGGGAGGAGTGACATGTATGTTGGGAGCTTGGCATTCCAGTGAATGGCAAACAGATCTATCTGGGGTCCGTCCCAGAGGAGAAAAAGTCGACCGACCACCCATTAGGGGATCTGCCACTCAGTGTTCAGGAACCGAATATGTCTTGAAAGGGTATCCCAGTGCTGTTTTGTATCACCGGAAGGTGGTGAGCGGATAACTCCACTTGGTCCGAAGCAGGATCGTGCAACTTCCTGTAAATGTTTCAGAGACAGTAGGATGGTCTGCAACTCCAACCAATTGATGTGGTGGTCCATCCCTGGAGCGACGCATCTGTAATGAGAGTCAGCGAGGTAGTCGTCGGATCTAGGGGTATTCCCATTGCCAAGTTCTGTGCGTTCTGTGCCGTAAACTCGTAAATATTGCCCTCTAATGAGAATCTGAGATACCGGATGCATGACTGGTGAATGGGAATGTAGAAGTAAGCATTGCTCACCGGAGGTGGTTGAGTTCCACAAACCCGTTTAGCAGACTTAAGTCTGGACGCCACCCCGAACTCTTGGGAACGAGGAAGATGTGGGAATAGAACCCTGGTAATAAATGGGGGTTATCCACTAGTCATATCGCTCTTTTCTCCAGAAAGCTTGCTACTTCCTGTCGGATCGTCTCCTCCTTGACCTCGTCCCTCAGCAAAGGACCTGAGGGAGTATGAGAAGTCAGAGGAGGAGAAGACCCGAATCCGATACCCATGCGACATGCGACACACTGCGTGCATCAAGGGATCGGAAATTCTCCTGCGCCAAACTGGTATGTGCTGCATAAGGCGCGATCCCAAGGGTAGGAGCAGACGGGGGTTAGGAGCTAGTGCTTCCCGAATTCCAGCCTCCAGTATGGGAGGACGAAGACGATGAGACTGAGCCGAGGACTCCGAGGGAGACCTGGAGTCATACCTCATCTATGTCCAGGCAGCCGGCAAAACCTGGAAAGAGACTCGGGGGCCCCTTGGCCCCCGAAGTGTCAGAACGCCAACAACCAAAGCCACACCTCTTGGGCTTTTTCTGACGCTTCCCACTACTAGTCTTTGTCTGCCCCTTCGGTTGTGGTCCCGAGCGAGAACTTACCGTGGTAAGGTGAGGCACCTTGCGGTTTTGATTTGAACTGTTCACCAGAAGGACTAGCCACCTTGACCAGCAGGGACGATTTCTTCAAGTCGATACGCTGATCCTCAGCAACCGCCAAACCATTCACTGCATCAGTTAACCAGCCACCAAATAGCCGGTCATACCCCCAAGGCCTTTTCTGCAGGCGATCAAACTTGTCTCCCGCTGGAGTAAGATAGGCGCAATGACTACCAACTACCTATCGCTCAACCGAAACAGCTCCTGCCAAAAGGGCAGTATGGACTTGCATGATATTGTTACTCAGATGGTCAGAACTTAGCAAGGTGAGCTGACGCTCTAACGCCAAGGAAACCCATTCAATATAATTGATGGGTCTAAGTTCTGCCCGTAAAGCCTGTTGCACTTGTAGGCACTGGTGCTGGTCATATTTTCACGCAACGTGGGTTTACCGATCCGCACCACCCAACTTAAAGAAAGTATGGGGACTGTGATCGGGACAGGGAACCTGTGGAACAGGCTGTGGTACTGCATGAGTATCTCACACCAGAGACCCATCAATGGTTTGCGAAGCCCCAATGAAGATACTATAACAGCTAATAGCAGAGGAGTCAGCTGTTGGACAAGTGACCCAGAACTGAGCGGGTGATGCTTGGGGGGGGTAGTGCGAATGTAGGTCGCGTAGGCGTCACTGCCTTGATCAACCAGTCTGGTTGTGTTGGCAGCTGTTGTGGCTGCACCACTGCAGAAAATGTGAGTAGTGTAACGATTAACATCTAGTACTGATGCGGGATGACAAACAGTTCAGGATCACGCCCTGGGATTCTTGGCAAGAAAGCCTATTTGAGTCTTCAAAACAACCTGCGAGTTCATTAAGGAGGCACATCCGTCCATGAAGGACAGTGCTCCAATCTCTGAGCGCCGCCTACCTGAGCCAGAGCCAAGAAAAAAACTGTTTTCATAGTGACAGATTTCATGTCTACCTCTCCCATGGCCTCAAGAGGGGGGTCGTAGAATCGTCGATATATATTTTCCCTGTTTAAATAAATACAAGAAAAAAATGTGGCTACCTCGCTAATAGAGGAACAGAGATGATCAATCTCCCTTCTGTTACACCAATTGATGTACAGTACAGTTCTCGCGAAAGCTTTGGCTTCACTTCAGCGTCAGCTTCGCTTCAGCATCACATCGTTATGGCATTGTTATGGCTTCACCTTCGCAAATGTTAGGCGTTTATCGCTTCGCTTCATTGTGGCCTCATTATGGTGACAATGTGGCATCAGCATTGCTTCATCAAACTAATTAAAATCTTTTGTGTTTTCATAAATCACGGTTACTAATTTAGTAACCGTTCGTAGATGTTGAACAACAGTCAAAAGTTCAAATACTTTTTGTTTTAACTATTTATAATTATATGCACGCAATCTGACCCTTTGACCTAGATTTGGCTGGGATTGAATATTTTAGACAATATTCCGACATGACGCACAGCTACAAAATGTCTTTCAACAGAAGTACAACATGGTTGTCTGGGTTTGGATCTTTTCCTGATTGTGTGGAGTTTACGATTTGAATAATTATTGTTGCCCCCCCCCCCCCAAAGAAGAAGACAAGTCGAAGGACCATGAAGCTAAATAGAAGTCCTATGCATGGACTGAGTGAAAGAAAATATTTCTAAGGCTAAAATAAAACCTAATATTACACCTCTTTGTGTATTTGTCAATTTTGGATATACTTGTATTTGGTATGACAGTATGTTCGTAAATATCTAGAAAAATCTTACGTTAATAATTTCATTTGTTTGAAATGTCTGCCGATCGTGTCCCCGTTGGTTTCTCCAAATGGTCCCAACGTCTGTCATTCAACACAATGAGCATTTTTTTATCGTAATTCATGGGGATCATGTCTCTTATTTGGGGGTTGTAAAACCAAATAATGAAACAAGTACTATTTATTATATTTTTTTATATACCTTGCGAAACTACAACAGAGCGTAGAGTTGAATATCGCGGTGAAACATTCGCCTTTAATCGATGGAACTTCAACTATTCATTTCTCACCTTGAAATAAAAAAAAATTCAAAGAGCATCGGGAGATATATTAACCAGTCTTACCAATCGCTAGCTTTATTTTATTCGAATCCATAAAGTTTTTCAACATTTGTTGGCAACTTCCACGCTAAAAATGGTTGAAAATGTGGGTGTGGTTCTCTCGCAAAGTCCTGTTGATAATACTGACAAATATGGTTCTGTGACCCAGGTCGTGCTCCAATCAGGTGACTCTCAGCCAATCAATGATGTTCTAACAAAGCATATTTGACGCAAATTGAAGGGTCGTCGTACGTACCATCCAATCTCCGGCGTCGATTCACATAGTTTTTTTGTTGGGGAATAGGCTAAACTAGACTGGGGTCAATGATTTTCAAATTGTCCATCGGCTGGTCACCAAATATTTACGGCTACAACTAAATGGACACGTTTTTTTCTGAAGCCCAATAAATTATTTCTACATGTCAAGCGCTTTTCAATTTTGACAGGGCATGTGGATTGTTTTTATTCGAAAATATTTTTTGTGAGAATACTTTTAAAGTACGTATAGATCAAGCTCAGGTCACTGATCGTGATTTAATTTTGAAAATTTATGTCAAATTTTACCAGACCAACGCCACCACAATCATAGTTGGAAATGTATGCACTTGTTTTGGAACTTTGTATCAAGATGACAGGCGACAACGCCGACGCACTAGGCTGCGTACGTGTGTTTTGCATGTATTAATTGTCCGGGCATGGGATCGGCGGACTCGGCTAAAACTAAACGAAACACAGAAAAATACCACTGAAATGAGGAATCTGAATCTGTTCTCTTACCAGCAAATAAAATAAGCGAAAAAAAAGGTAATTTTATAACAAGAACAGTTTCATTTCAAATTATGTTGTATCCGAATGACGATTGCATCGTGTGATTTAAATTTATCACGATTTTCCTTGCAGTCAATATGACACTCGTCACCTTGCCGACTGTAATGTACTTCACTAAGTTTTTGGTACCCAATACTCGCAACACTAAAATAACAAGACGTGAAATGTCACAGTCCCCGTTATTTGTTTATAAAGTTGTACAAGGAACATCTGCAAACAGGTGAATAAATATGTACACTTTGTGGTTACAACTCATCACAAAGTGATTTCTGATGATCTAGTTTTGTACTGACAACTAAAAACTTCCACTGACCCATTTTCAGAATCTGAATACACAAGTGCAACAAAACTATTTGTCATGCATGTATACTTGCTCAAGAAACTGCATTCATAAATCTGAGTGAACCTTGATGTACACGACTTCTTTGTTAATCAGGTTTTAGTATATTACCAGGACCTGGGTTTGTTTCAACATCACCACTGGGCATCAGAATCATTCTCATGTTGTCAAATACAATTTGTTATTAACACAGTAAGGTTTATTATTTAAAATGTATTCATTGTACATAGAACAACATCTGTTAATTTCAACAATTGTAAAAGCTATGCTTTCGGAGCAAGTAAAGGTTGGTCTGCTCATAACCTTCAATGGAGAAGTAACAATAATTGTTTGAAGTCTTTTTAGTGCAGTGATATTATTGCATTTCAATTATTATTAATGGGTATAAAATACTGTAAACCATTTAATTTTTACTTCTAGATATATTCAGGATTTTATGAAATTTGTGTACAACATTTCAATAAAGTCCCTGACACTCCATGTTGTAGGAACCCAGAAAAAATTCAGTTCACAGCACCACTGTAAAAAAAGTTTAAAATGAATATAGTCAAAGATATACACATGTGGGTTCATAAGACATATGTACCAATCTGAGTTGGTTCTAGAGATTAGTATCACAAGATTTTACTCCCCATGATTCAATATCAGTCCTATGTATAACGCTGTGTTGATCAGGCGAACTAATTGACCCTACAGGTATCGCTATGAAATCACAGTAGTTTTGTATTCTTCTTGCATTTCGACCATGGAAAAATATTTGTTTTTTAAAGTGGCCGAATTATTAGAAGAAAAACAGAAATTATTTTTTTAGTATGAATTCTAGTAACTGAAATGCAGGATTGAAAAAGAACAAGACAATACGCAAGATTGATAAACCTTCAGCGAGCACTCCTGAAATTTCAGATCATTGGTACCATGTTTTTGGATACATTCAATGACCTGATACATAAAATCACATTTGTTATTGCTCAATCACTTGACCCTGTATGGCAGAAGATAGTAAGCTTCTATCATAAAATTGGGTTATTTATTTGATGCAACAAAACATGCATTCACAGCAGACGGAAATTCGTTTGAAATATTACTAGATTTTTGTATTCAGTTTTCGATTTCAACCATCATCATCACTTAGTAAGCTGTGATCGCGCATTGGGATACTGACTGTGCATAAATGCGCAGTGTAGTGTCATGAGAAGACCGATTGTTTGAGAATATTTTGCACCATTACGCCATTTTAAATATTATATTAATTCACAGACAACAAAATAAAGATTTTCAATAACATACAAGTTTTCCCACAGTTGATGATTGTATGGCAATTACAAGGCTTCGCCAGTTTTACTTTGGAAGAAGTTGAAAACAGGTAACAGAAAGGGGCTACATGACTACATCTTTTCTTTTTAATTTTAATCAAGCATGATTTTTTTAATTTTTTTTTTTTTCAAATGTCTATTTCAGGGCAACAGAAACAAAAACAATAAATGTGTAGGTAGGCATTTTAACAATTGCACAATTCATATTGGATGAAAACATCATTACCGATATAAATCATAATCATAATTAAAAATAAGATCACATTTAATTTAGTCAGTTTTCATAATGAAATGCATAAATGTACTTATAAATTTGAACAAGGTTCAACAGCCTTTTCATTTAGTGCCAGTTTATACACCATAAAACCTCTGGTTTAGGTGTCACACTCAGAGAAGAGTGAAAGGCCTTTGGCTCATAGGCATCGCGAAATGTTGGAATTGAATCCCCCAAAAAATTCACATACTGTAACATGCATTATTTTTTTTTTATAATCTTGTTGATAACGAAAAGTAAAGTATGTTCTAAAAGAAGTTTCGAATAAATACAAACACGAATACATTGCTTAGTGGTTAGTACCGGTAGCAAATAATCACGGTAGCACAATCTGGTCATTCTGTGTTTCGCAAGTGAATAACTTACTAGTACTTGTTTTCGAAGTATTGCAATTGTTGATTATTATTCAATAATGATTATAATAACGCACAAAAATTTAATCCGTTGAATTTTTATAAATTGGAAGTAATATTCAACTCAGTTTCATCGTAAACGAATGATTTCGGTCGAATGTAAATGCTCGAAGCGATACGATATCCGCCATGCTCTCATTTACACGTGGCTCATTTAAATATGTTAATGGCGGTTCAGTGACCTCGTGGGGAACGCGACGCGGTAGTAGATTTACCGATGTTCTAGCAAGATCTTTATGCTTTTATTTTGACGGGGAAAACGGCAGGATTTTTTTTTAATCAAAAAATTAGTTGTTTTTAAAATATAAACTGAGCATTCAAAGAATAATTTAACATTGTTCGCAGAAATAACAGCTCATTGTCGAAACGAAGCTTACCCATTCGGGCTATTCACAATAGGAGTCAATGACTACGGTAAAATATAAATTACCGGTAGACTCTTTTAGGCGCCAGGAGTGAATGAAATATCTAAAATATTAAAAAAAACTAAAATAAATGCCGAAAAAACGCCGGGCGATTTCATGGTCCGTTGCAGACAACTCGACTGACCGTCCATACACGTGTTGTCACTGCACATCGGCCATGTTGAATCGTACGAGATCGGCAAAATCTTCATTACAACTAACAGTTTATTGCTCACAACATAAAAATACGAATATAATCATAGGCAACCTACTATTATATAATGAATAAGTTGATCGACATAGGGACATCCCCCCCCCCCGAGTTGTGGATATTTCGGAAATCGCGACACAAGCAAAAGACCGGATAACGATTTACTTGAAACTATGTCCCCATGAATTAATCGTCCGTGTACAATAATTTGACGATATACAATTTACAAACTAGTTTCGTAGATTGGAGACAATTGTTTGCTTTTTTGGCTTTTCAGAAAAATATAAAGCTGGCAATCATCATAATATTCACGTCCGTACATACGTCACGGAATGTACACCAAACGTACCCCAACAAACTGGAAAACTTACCTTTGCAAACACGTCTCTTATGCGGCCTTCTTGAAGTTCTTGAAATCAAATAAGAAGTCGAAAATTTCCCTTTTTACCAAAAATATTCACCAAAATTAGAGAATTAAAGATATCATCACAAAATTAACAAATCTGAGAGAGGTCCACATGTAGTACCTATATATGTATTATCAAAGCAATCAGATTTGTTGTTTTTAACAAGAAGTCAAAAATATCACTTTTTACCAAAAATGACAAAAATATTCATCAAAATTAGAGAATTAAAGATTTCATCACGAAATTAACAAATCTGAGAAAGGTCACATGTAGTACCTATATATGTAATATCAAAGCAATGGAACTTGCAGTTTTTTAAAAGAAGTCGAAAATATCACTTTTTACCAAAAATATGCACCAAAACTAGAGAACTATAAAGATATCATCACAAAATTAACAATTCTGAGAGAGGTCCACATGTAGTACCTATATATGTATTATCGAAGCAATCGGATTTGCCGTTTTTAATAAGAAGTCGAAAATATCACTTTTTACCAAAAATATTTACCAAAAATAGAGAATTTGAGATTTTGACATAAAATGAACAAATCTAAGAAAACCCATCCAAGGTACTCGCATATCAAATTTGATATAACATTCTTACTTGTGGTTTCGAAGAAGAAGTTGAAATTGTAAAGTTGACAACGATGGAAGACAATGACGATGACGGACAATCAGTAATATGAACAGCTATGCTGTGTCGACTCTGTTGACAGCCGAGCTAATAAAGATGTGCTTCTTATATAGTAAATACAGTTTTCCTTAATTGTACTTCATGCCTTCAATACCTTCAGCACACAGGAGTTGTTTCTAAGCTTTCTTTGATTATCATATGTTGTTTACTTTGTAATACAGAATCAGAAATCTTCCCCCAAAAGTAAGTCTGTAAACAAACTGTAGCCAATTCAATTCAAAGAGAAATTATGATAACCTCATTTGAATTATTGACATTTATTAATTTTTCAAAATAGGATATACATTTTTTTTGTGTGACGTCAATGTTTATAAACATTCAGCAGTCATTTAAAGTCTTAGCTATTCCTCCACACCTGTTGGGAATGAAGTAGAATCTAATTTAGACAATATCTCTGCATAAACAATGGTCATCTGTAATGAAACAAGACATATTCATGTCAGTAAGAATTGTTTTTAATGGTTTTAGAGAGGTGGAAATCAAGAAAAAGACTGACTTAGGATAGTCAGATTTAGAAAAAATACAGAGTATCATTATGCTAAGTTTAGTCAATATCTTCTGTAACTATTAGAAGATATTTGTGACTAATACCAGAGATAATGCAAGAAGCATACAGTATTGATATTCTCGAGCATGTAGTGCAAGAAAAAATATCAATATTACTTCAAGCAATATCATTACAGTATAAATATTATTACAGTATAAGCTGTGAAATACCTGCATCAGCAAAAAAATCATGAAACTAACCATGTGGAGAAAGTGGAAGAGCAAAAGAATCTCTGAAAAAATAAGACATGAAGCTGCATAATCTAATTTGCATGATTCAGTTGAAGAGTTTATTAAACTGCCTGCTGATCTCCAACCAATGGTTCTGAACAAGATTACAGACTGGGGCATTAGAATTTTTGACAAATTAGTCATCAACTTCAACAAATTTGATCAAATCCTATAGTAATTGTGTGCAAACTTTCGAATCAGTAAATTAGTAAAGAATCGTCATAGAATAAAAACAACATTTTCACCAATCAGTCATTTTTGTCTGAATCTTTAAATTAATATCACATACACATGTGAACCGTTATGCATGATCATAATACAAAGATTGAATGAGATTGCCCTGTTCATCTCCAAGAAACGGTTCTGAACACATTTATCATGAGAAGTGAGTAATTTTAATGACTAAAATAGCTTTCAATTGGTGTACACCATACATACAAAACCAATATGAATAGTCACCATTTTTGGACTTTATGTAACATTAATATATATAACTTTTCAGAAATCTACTATATATTGTATCTGTATACTGTTCAGTATTAAACTAGTTTGCAATTCAGCAACATGCATGTTATTTTTTCTTACCTGTGGTTCATAGTTGGACTTCAAATCAGACAAATGTTTCAGTAGATTTATTGCCAAACTGCACCACCTTTCTGCCTCTTGATAATGTGAAGCACTTAAAAGAAATGGAAATAGCTTTAATGATTTTATTACCAAAATGGCCACCTATCAACCTAATTCCATCAAATCAAACATCAAGAAATGATATTGGATTGACACACAAGACCAATACTAATTACAGAATGCCAGAAAAAGATAGGAAAATAGTGAAAAAAGAAAATAGCCAACAGTCACCAATCTTGAATGAGATCTTTAAAAAATACAATATGCCAATTAATATGTATTGTCATCAGACCTAGTAAGTTTGATTAATGCATGTCTCTGGCTCTGGCTGAATGCACAGAACATGTATAAATATTTTTCAACAATTTTAATAAATGTGTGGCTTTATCTGTCACGATTGTTACTCCTACCTGTACAGATATATACCACAGTTCCAGGCTTTTGTCATCAACCAGACAGTTTCTATTTCAGGATAATCACCCTACATAAATCAAAGTAGTTTTATATTTATAACATTTTATTTATCAACTTTGATTAATTATGTTTATTGGTAATAAAATGTACTTTAAAAGTATCCAGATGATTATAAAATGGTTATTCTATTTATCGATTATCTACATAGAACCATTATCTCATAGATTAGCCTGCCTCATTTTTTCGAAGTGGACATCCGGGCATTTTTCATTGCCTGGTTAAAAGAAAGGCCGAAAACTCTCAGAAAACTGTACTTGGGGATATTTGTTGACACTCCGTTGAACAATGTAACAAGCTTACATGTGCAACTTATATAAATTTGGTTGATCAGGATACTTCAAAGTTGAGTTTGTGTTATTTCTTCAACTGTTTTCACCATCTCTTTGACCTGCGTTTCACAGCCGCTCACACAGAGCCCATAGAAATACATGATACAGTGGTGTATGCCTTAGTAGAAACTTCTGTGACGTAGCTCCACCCCAAGAATATGAGGTAGACATAAACTAACAACAGTTGGTGTATCAATGTTTTTGTTAACTGTACATACATACAAAACATTGGAACTCATTGCCTGATGCATTTAAAACCATCACTAAGAGACATACATGTATATTTAAAGCAAAGTTAATCAAAGAAAGCTTAGAAACTCTCCTGTGTGCTGAGAGTATTGAAGACACATTAAAAATTAATTAAAAATTATTTGTACACGAGATATTGATGGAAAAGCTGAAAACTAATTATGTAAATCAGGTAACTAATATGAACAGAACAAAAAAATTATGAATTATTATGCTAATTAGAGAAATTAATATGAACAAATTTTAACTCAAAATTAATCAGGCCTGTTTATTGTCCTAGAGCATTTATGTACCAAATTTTATTCAAATGTGATGATCAGTAATTGAGATATCAGTGTTAATTAATTATGTTAATTAGGTGATTAATAAGCATTAAATATTTATCAAAAACTAATTGGGTCTCTGCATAGTTCTCTTTAAATGTTTCATTAAAATCCAATTCGTGGTTCTTTATATATCAATGGAACATTATGCAAATTAGGTAATTAATATCCAATTAAAACTAATCAGGTCTCTGCATAGTCCTAGAAGATCTATGTAGCAAGTCTCATTGAAATATGATGATTAGTTCTTGAGATATCAGGCAAAAAGCTGATAATTAACTAATTATGCTAATAAGGTAATTAATATGCACAAATATTTACCCAAAAACTAATCAGGCGTCTGCACAGTCCTTAAGTAACTATGTACCAAGTGTCGATTACTACTTGAAATATCAAAAGCTGAAAATTAATTAATTATGCAAATTAGGTAATTAATATGTACTCATATTACTCTAAAAACTATCAGGGCTGTGCAGTGTCATATGACATCTATGTACCAAGTTTCATTGAAATGTGATGATTACTACTTGAAATATCAAAAGCTGAACTTTAATTAATTATGCAAATTAGGTAATTAATATCTACTGATATCACCCTAAAAACTATCAGGTCTGTGCAGTGTCCTATGATATCTATGTACCAAGTTTCAATGAAATGTGATGATCACTACTTGAAATATCAAAAGCTGAAAATTAATTAATTATGCAAATTAGGTAATTAATATGTACTGATATTACCCTAAAAACTATCAGGTTTGTGCAGTGTCCTATGACATCTATGTACCAAGTTTTATTGAAATGTGATAATTAGTACTTGAGATATCAGTGGAAAAGCCGAAAATTGATTAATCATTATGCAAATTAGGTAATTAATATTCCACAGATTTTTACTCAAAACTAATCAAATCTGCGCATTAGTTTGGAGCATCTATGTGCCAAGTTTCATCAAAAATCAATGTATGGTTCTTGAGATATCAGTGGAACAGACACACACACACAGAGACAGACAACCTAACTGCAAAGACTCCCTTTTTGTGCTTCGCACACGGGAGTTAAAAATCTATCTCTTCAATATTTGATTTGTAATTTTTTTTTTCTTTCATTCTTTATTTGGATATTTGTGTGGTTAAACTATGAAATTATATGTACAGGGGTACTCGCCTAGTTCTGACGAACTATATCTGTAATCCCCAGCAAAAATAGGAAAGTTCTCTAAGTAGAATTCGTTATTTATTTATTTATTTATATATATTTACTACCTTTAATGTTGTTTTTGGTGAAATAAATTATGTGCATCAAGGACCCGTAATGTTCAATGAATATACAAAGTTTGTGATAAATTTTCAAATGGCTGCATGGACTACGTCCAAATGGTGACTAATAAAAGAGGTATTCTAAATCCACTGTGAGTTGAATAAAAATGCAAGGGTAGTGAATTATAAACAAAATTAGTTCAACTCACTTTTTAAGATAATAAAATATTATATAAGATAATAAAATAAAACTTTATTGTTAGTTTTAAGATTCAAACCAAAGAAATAGATTTATTTAGTAAATGCAACAGACTCCTTGGGTTTTCCTCACCTTTGCCTTGTTTTCAATAATTTGGACAACTTCCATATAATACTGCCATGTTTCCTCCTTACTATCAATATCTGTACTACTATTGTCTTTCAATGACAGCTGAATTAAGCTACGGAACACTTTGCTGCAAATGAAGAATACAAACACTAACTGTCAATGACACTGTCCATGTCTGTAAAAAGGTAATAAAAAAAGCACAGAATGCCTCGGGAGAATTTTGTTAGTACAACACTACATTCTGATTAATAATAACAGACTTGACCTTGAAGGTAAAGGACGTTGTTGCAGGTAAAATAATGGTAAAAAACATCATGATGAAATTGCATCTACAGTTTGCATACGATTGAACACATTCAGCAACAAAGCTAATGATAAAGATCTTGACCTTAATAAATTTTACACCCTAAATTCTGAAGGTACGTAACTAATTTTGTAATAAGATGTGCATATTTTTTGTGACTATTTTTGTTTATTTCCCCCTGTCTGGCAAACAGGATTTACAGAGGGTATTCTGCTGAGCGCCCACCTCCCTAAAAAATTATCTGAAGTTGAGTACTCAGGGCACTAAGTCGAACAAGTACAGTATGTACATGAGAGTTGTAAGATCAGATGCTAATAATGGATAAAAATCAGATTCAATCTTCAAGTCAATCTCTAAGAGTAAAAGAAATATAACTGGGAAGAAACATACATGTAATGTCATAGGCAAATTACAAGGATGAGTTTTATAATTACCTGCATTTGATGTAATCTGGGTTCTCAGCCTGCATGTATTTCTTAACAGATACTTTTAAAGCTCTTATACTGACTACTTTACAATTGGAAGGTGATTCCATTGATAAAGCTACGAAAAAGAAAGACGATACAGAACACTTTAATAATGAACGTGACTGACAAATTTTTACACAGGAATTTTCTAGTTATCTGACATATTGACTGATTGCAAAAACTATAAAAAATGACCACTTAATTATTAGATTTTTGGAATATATTTAGCTACTAAAAGTGAGACCGATCCCAGAATTATGCTTGTCTTCATACATGTTTTTGTTCTTGGACCTCTAAATGGTCAAACACTAATCTAGGCGTCGGTAAGCATATTATGACGATTAAAGAATCAAAACATCTCAAAAACTACCATCCATACCACATGTACACACAAAAATACATACTTTTCCAAACAACATTTATTCTTCAATCATGGTTTGAATCAAAAAATTGTATTTATTCGGTTTGCTATGAAATATATGTAAAATTAAACGTTCATTTATCGAAAGCGAATGTTTTGGTGAACTCAATCAATCTGCCTTGTTTTCTAGGACAAAAGTTGACCAGTCATTCTTTGCACCTGATAAGATCAGTAATGCCAATAACCAATCAGAATACCAGTTTTTTAAAAACTAATTAAATTTAAATGTGGCTAAAATTATGTCTTTATGGAAAATTGGTTTTGAATTATTAACTTCAGTTTTAAGTATTCTGCTCAATATTTAAGACAACAGAGCTATAAAAAAGCACACAGACCTGCCATCGTTTCAAATGTTTTAGGTTCAGCAAAGGGTAGTGATAACGCTTTATCTAGGATTTTACTCAGTTCATCAGTCTGTCCTAGTCTAGCATAGGCTTCAAATTCATAAAGGACCAGTAACACCACTGTAGTATCTTTTTGCGTATCTAATTTAGAAAATTTAAAACCAAAATATGAAGCATCAAATACACAAAGTATAAGTACAAATTATTATAATGTTAACCATACCATGCACTGCTAATCTCTCACTCAAATACACCAGTGTCTTAAATTTTAAACGAGCAGCCTGTCGTCTGAGATAGCTGTTAGCAATGCACATTTCAATTAAAGAACTGAAAATATCATTAGAAAATGAACAGTATGTATAGTATCAAAGCAATCGGACTTGCTGTTTTCAACAAGAAGTCAAAAATATCACTTTTTACCAAAAATAACAAAAATATTCATCAAAATTAGAGAATCAAAGATATCATCATGAAATGAACAATTCTGAGAGAGGTCCATATGTACTACCCATATGTGTAATATCAAAGCAATCGGACTTGCGTTTTTTAACAAGAATTCGAAAATGACACTTTTTACCAAAAATATTCTCCAAAATTAGAGAATTGAAGATATAATGAAATGAACAAATCTGAGAGAGGTCTACCCAAGGTACATACACACCAAGTATCAAAGCATTCAGACATGTAGTTTACAAGAAGAAGTCGAAAAAAGTAAAAAGTTGACGCGGACGCCGTCAGACCATCACTCATATGATAAGCTACGCTCGACGAAGTCGACAGCAGAGCTAAAAATACGAACGAATTTGAGCAAATATCACAAAAGAACAGAATGCCATACAGCCTACGGGAGGCATTCGCGTGAAATAGACACTGGCTGGGAGCCCTCTCAACCTGAAGTACAAGCTTTGTAGTTATTTAAATATTATCATACCTGTATCAGATATCTTATTGTCCTTAATCTGTTGACGTATTTCTCTGCACTCTTTAACATGACTCAATACTTGATGCAAAGCAGTTTTCTGACAATAAAAAGTGATTTGAGTACATTATACATGTTATTACATAGTACAAATTGTATTATGGAAGATATTATATGGTTGTATATCATTGTATGCAAAATGCAATGTTAATCATAGAAACCACTCCATTTCAAACATTTAGGGGCACAGCAGTGTTATGCAAACAAAGAAAAGTAGAATGCACTCATTCACATTTTGGATATGTGCATATATGTATATGCCCCTATTAAGAAAATGATGTATGGGAAAATATTCTCTGTGGATTATCATAGTATTGATACATAAATTCTTTACCAGATATATACCAAAGCTGGTTTACAAATATGACATCAGTGTGCACCAACATACATGTGAGGCATTGATATTTACCTTTTCTTGTTCATTTGAGATGTCCTTTGCCATCTGAAGACAAGATGCAGCAGCCATCAACATGCACGTCTTCTGTCGAATTAGATTACCCATATCAACTGCACACAATCTACCAAACTATATAACAATGATTTAATTTGTCACTGAGGTATTGAAATCATTGGCACTTGTAGTTGTAGATGCATGGTAGATTCTAACATAACAATTCTAACTGCTCACTATTGAATATTGATTACAGTTGTTTCTACATGGTCAGCAGATCCATTCTGCTTGTCATATCTGTCACACTGGCTCATAGTAGCCTTGAGCACAAGGACAATGGTGAGTGCAAAATCAAATAAATGCATAGTATGAGATAACAAATCAATGTCGATGACATGATGTGTGATGTAAGTGTGAAGTTTAAAGTTGATTGTTGCAGATATGGGTCAGTGAAAATGCATTCCTTCAAACAATTAAGATGATTGCCAGTCAGCCATTTTGTAATTGTTAATGACAAATATGCACATTTGTTTGTCTGATGTATACGTGAAGTTTGAATTTAATCAGTCAAAGCAAACAGTACAGATGCACGCACAAAAAGAAGTCAGTCCAAAACTCCATGTTTTCAGGCATTTCACAAAAGCCCAACATATTACTAAGAGTGACTGTGTTATAGTGATAATTCAATTCTTTTTTAATACCGAAAAGACATCCAACATCAAATGACAACATGCACAATGATTTGCTAAAAGTGCACTAACCTTACAACAGTGGTAGAAAAACTGATGCATATTGTAACTGGAATTCTCATTCTGTATTCCTAAGTTCCATGCTGTAAAAACAATAAGTATCTAGTGTTCAGCAAATAAGTATTAGTACACTAGTACAAAAAAACTTGAATTTCAAAAGATTTAATAGTTAAAATATATTAAAATGATAATAGAAAATAACAAGTGCCTGTGTTGTATATAGTACACTACCCCGGTATATATAATTATCTTTTTTCTGTCTTGTTTCTCCCATCTATAACTGTTTTTTGTGGCTACAATAATTCATACAATTTACATCCAAGTGTTTTTAAAACTTGGATATCATATTTGTGACCATAAAATCTTGCTTGATTTGCTTGTTTATTTTTTAAAATAGTAAAATTTCATCTGAAAATGTCTGGTTCTTGTGGTTACAATAATTCATGCAATTTACATCCAAGTGTTTTTAAAATTTGGATACTGAATGGTTGGATGTAATAAAAGACACAATTGTTGCTGGATTACACTTTGCTGGTCCTTCAAATAATCTTGATAATACACCTGCACCCTCAAAATGCCTTCAAATTCATTTCCTTCTATCAATCAAAATGGGCAAGCTACATTGTGGTGTCACAGGAAGCACTGTCCCAGCACAGACCTGTGTCATATGATGCCTTATTAGCTGATTTTGGTTAAAATAACGCTCCACCGCCTCTTCACACTAGTGTTTAACACAGAACTTGATAATTTTTTTTTCCAATTTAAGTTGCTTTTTAATCACATATTTTAGTAAAATATTGTTAAGTGAGTGAAATATTAATGTCACAAATAATCCCAGCTTTGAAACAACAGAAACAAACACATAATAATGATAATCAAATTTGTGTGTGAAGTTCAAAAGTATTCAATGTAATTTCCGGTTTCAACTAGTTTAAAAATAGAACGTCTGGGAACGCAATAAAATCATGCATAGAACGCCTTCCAAACCACACACTAGCAGCATAAATTTATTGCGCAAATTTGCGCAATTTTTGGACCAGTTTCATTTATCATTATTTAGTAAACAGGCCTCTGAAACGATTTATTATATCCAAAAAGTACGTGCCGGCTGATGATTGACTTCTAAACATTCAACATTTCGAACAAACTCTCGGCACACCTTGCACGATATGTGCGGCAAGCTATCAATTGTTACACAATGTTTATACATTTGCTGAATCAGACATAATGCACTGCAAGTATCTTTGTATACAATTACTACTGTGATGATTTTTAACATCTAAAACTCTCATAATCTCTCACTATACTTGATACATGTAATCCTGTCCAATCTCAGGAAATATGAAAAACACCAACATTACCTATTTTCATAAACCATGCAGCCTCCTTTTGTACACTTTCACAGCTCTCCTGTTTGCCCTTCATTTCAGTAAGTTTGCTGTAAGCTGCAATAGTAGGATATGTTGTCATATGCAATCTTGAATATACAATGTAGTTATAATCTAAAGTGCAAATTTGAAAATTGGAGATAATTTACCTGTCTCGACATACTTCAGAATATCAGTGTTCTCTGATCTGTAGGTTAAAATAAAAAAGCAGTTATTATTTTAAACATTGTAAATGTTTAAAAGACAGTTTTAAATATCACTGATACACTGATTTTCGCGAAGCAATTGACTACTTTATTTTTTTGGTACATCATCCGAAAATCATAAATTGATTTAAATTTAAATTGTTTTCAGCTTTAATAGTATATTAACACAATATTATTTTTTTTGAGAACCTCTTTTTCATGACATCAACAAATTTGATTTTGAGGTTCCACTTAATTTAAACCACCGTCATTGTAATACTATATTGGCTACCCCAGGACCTAAACCTGTGGTAAAATACACTTGCATTGCTGTATTTCAGCAGCCTGTGAATATACTCATTAGCAGTCTATGTTACTTTATGATTAAATAGAACTACTAAGTCACATGTCTGTCATGTATTCTCTCTTTACAAACAACCAATGGATGAAAAAGAATTTCAGTGATGTTTATTTTGTTTGCTTCTAACATATGCATAATGTACAAACTGTCATGCTTATGGTGTGTGTTCTAATGCAATAGCATGTTATGATAACTGTTACCTTTTCTGGTCATCTGCAGAGTTGATGGTTAATTTTAATCGTATAAGACACCTCAATGATGTCAACACTTGTTGGATATTATCTGCATTTTCTACTAATCCCTCCAGTGCAGTCACTGCTACTTCTCGGTTACTCTTCTGTCATAGTGTCATATATTGAGAAACAATGATAAAATGATTACAAAATTACAAGAAAGTCTTAGAATGGCAGATTCCACTGGCATCTTCATGAAAAACACTGGTTGAATGCCTATATCTGCAATAGTGATCAAGGTAGGAGTGTTATGCATTTTTAACAAGCCATGCATGGCACAGTCCCTGTTAGTTATAAAATTTCAGATATAAGTAATTTAAGTGTGGATCCAGATGATGCTTGATTATGATGATTTTTAAAAATGATTGACATCTTGCATCTGATCGTCAAACAAGTACTTGTCGATATTGAGAAATATTGCTCTGTAATAGCATTAACAAAATGAAAATGGCCACCAGTCGGCCATTTTGAATATATATAAAACATGATGTAAAAGAAATATATAAAATTTGAACATAATCAGTCATAGCATATCAGAGATATGGCTCTTGAAGCGCATTCATTAAAACAAAATAGCCGCCAGTCAGCCATTTTGAATCCGATCTGAAAAATAAAATGACATGCATCAGGAACCCATAATCTCTAATGTAAGTACCACGTTTGAACAAAATCCATCCATAAACGCCAAGATCCAGTTCTGGAATGCTAGAAATGCTTGATTTTTGATGATTTTTTAGCAAAAAAATGGCTGCCATTTGGCCATTTTGAATCAGATAGTCAAACTAATATATCTATGTCATGATGTATAATAAATATATAGATTTGACCATAATCAATCAAAGCATGGCAGAGATATGGCACTAGAAATTGGATCTGAAAAATAAAATGATGTGCATCAAGGTCCCGTAAACAAAACTAAACCCATACAGATTGTAAAACAAATTGATGTGCATATGTATAATATTATATATGATGTATGTATGACGTTTGATTGTGATTGGTCCAGGCATGTCTAAGATACAGGCCCGGACGCACACACACACAAAGGTCAAAACGGGGACTAATAAGGTCACTTGACCATACATGGTTATTAAATATGTAGATCAGATCTGGTGAGCAATGTCTTTAATATAACACTGTGAATGTCTTTATCTGCAATAATGCTCCTGATATGGACGCTGGTAACCACTACCGGTATATGCCCCGTCCACACTAAGTGCCAGGAATATAAACAGTTGCTGATGAATCTTCTCACTTTTTTTCAGGCAGTACTTTATTTTATCATTTCTGAAATTCATTCAAAGTATCCTATAGGATAAGATTAGCACATACCTCAAAAGCTAACTGAGCTGCTAGACATATCAACACATGTATATCATCCTGTTTATTTTCCTGCTTTTCTGCATCATCTTTGTTGTTTGCTAGTGCACACATTTTTTGCAATGCATCAACAGCTATGACAAGAAATGCAAACTATTACAATTTAAATCAGTATGTTGGCAGCTGTGATGGGATAATAAGAACAAAGTGTCTGATTGAAGATACATAATTGGATGAACTCATCATTAAAATCTAACAGTACATGATATTTTCATTGCATGGCAAAAATAAATCTTAAAGCAGTATATCTAAGCATTTTGTGTGTAAAAATATTGGTTAAAATAAGTGGGGAAGGGCAATTCACACCTAAAAATCGTGAACACAAACAATGAAGTCTTCAAAATTACATAAAAAATATTTACATTTATTGTCTCCCATTGTGGAAGTACTATCTTTTAAACTAAGTAGTACATGTATGTCTGAGGACTGAAAGAATTACACCGATTATATCACCTTTAGTGTTATCACACTGTGAAAGTGCTATCTTGTAAATTAAGTAGTGTGTATGAGGACTGAGGGAATCATACTGCTGTGCTTCTTTCACTGTGTCTGCTGCCTGAAAATAGACAGATGATTCAGGCCATCAATCAATACGCTAGTATTGAAAATAATATAGTACATATATAGTCACTGGTCAGCAGTTCATGTTGTCACTGGTAAGCAGTGCATGTTGTCATTGGTCAGCAGTGCATGTTGTCACTGGTCACCAGTGTGTGTTGTCACTGGTCAGCAGTTCATGTTGTTACTGGTAAGCAGTGCATGTTGTCATTGGTCAGCAGTGCATGTTGTCACTGGTCACCAGTGTGTGTTGTCACTGGTCAGCAGTGCCTGTTGTTACTGGTCTGCAGTGTGTGTTGTCACTGGTCAGCAGTTCATGTTGTCACTGGTCAGCAGTGTGTGTTGTCACTGGTCAGCAGTTCATGTTGTCACTGGTAAGCAGTTCATGTTGTCACTGGTCAGCAGTATGTGTTGTTACTGGTCAGCAGTGAATGTTGTTACTGGTCAGCAGTGAATGTTGTCACTGGTCAGCAGTGCATGTTGTCACTGGTAAGCAGTTCATGTTGTCACTGGTCAGCAGTATGTGTTGTTACTGGTCAGCAGTGAATGTTGTTACTGGTCAGCAGTGAATGTTGTCACTGGTCAGCAGTGAATGTTGTCACTGGTCAGCAGTGAATGTTGTCACCGGTCAGCAGTGAATGTTGTCACTGGTCAGCAGTGCATGTTGTCACTGGTGAGCAGTTGATGTTGTCAGTGGTCAGCAGTGTGTGTTGTCACTGGTCAGCAGTTCATGTTGTCACTGGTCAGCAGTTCATGTTGTCACTGGTCAGCAGTATGTGTTGTTACTGGTCAGCAGTTAATGTTGTCACTGGTCAGCAGTATGTGTTGTTACTGGTCAGCAGTTAATGTTGTTACTGGTCAGCAGTGAATGTTGTCACTGGTCAGCAGTGCATGTTGTCACTGGTCAGCAGTGCATGTTGTCACTGGTCAGCAGTACATTTGGTCACTAGTCAGCAGTGCATGTTGTCACTGGTCAGCAGTGCATGTTGTCACTGGTCAACAGTGCGTGTTGTCACTGGTCAGCAGTGCATTTTGTCACTAGTCAGCAGTGCATGTTGTCACTGGTCAACAGTTCATGTTGTCACTGGTCAGCGGTGCGTGTTGTCACTGGTCAGCAGTGAATGTTGTCACTGGTCAGCAGTACATGTTGTCACTGGTCATCAGTGCATGTTGTCACTGGTCATCAGTACATGTTGTCACTGGTCAGCAGTACATTTGGTCACTAGTCAGCAGTGCATGTTGTCACTGGTCAGCAGTGCATGTTGTCACTGGTCAACAGTGCGTGTTGTCACTGGTCAGCAGTGCATTTTGTCACTGGTCATCAGTACATGTTGTCACTGGTCAGCAGTACATTTGGTCACTAGTCAGCAGTGCATGTTGTCACTGGTCAGCAGTGCATGTTGTCACTGGTCAGCAGTTCATGTTGTCACTGGTAAGCAGTGCATGTTGTCACTGGTCAGCAGTGAATGTTGTCACTGGTAAGCAGTGCATGTTGTCACTGGTCAGCAGTACATGTTGTCACTGGTCAGCAGTGCATGTTGTCACTGGTCACCAGTGTATGTTGTCAGTTGCTATATCTATGGTCAATCATAGATCAACAAGTCATTTATATGTGACTATAATTTCTTCCATAATCAAATCACATTGCAATACTTACCTTGTCAAACTGTTGCAACCCAATATGACATGATGTTATATTTCTTTGTAGTTTGGATAAATTCTTCCAACTACTTTCATCATTCTTATTGAATAGACTTAGGGAGTAATTAAACCATATCAGTGCTTCATCAAAGTTATTGCTCTGTCAATTAAAACAAATTGTGGTATTGCTTGTGATATTATGCTATGCACCTCTAAAATATATCCATCTTGCAATACATTATAATATTATGAGGTTATTACGAGGATACCTCAAAGTATGCACGAAGACAGTACAGCGGGAGTATGTGCGGCATACTGTCTGAATGCATACATTGAGGTATTCTTGTAATAACCTTATTATTATACATCTTTTCCTTCCAAGGATACACCATGGGAATGCCTAAATCCAAAATGTTTAGAACAGAATCAGCGAACTTCTTTGTGTTGAGTACGGTAAAACTCTGGTGGCAGCCATGTTTGTTTTTATTATTAGAAGACACATACATGTGTAATCATTCCATATTTGGAATTCGCATTACCTAATATGGTAGGATGAAAACACCTTGTAAATTACCGCAAAATTACCGCATGCATGGCGTTATAGTGAAAGATGTATAATAATAAGGTACATCATGTTTGGTAAATAATCCATAAATATAATAGATATGTATCATGTTTTACCATACTCTTTGACATACCTCATAAGCTTGTGAAGCTCGCTCCCATATAATAAACTGGAATCTCTTCAATGCATCATGCTGCAATGGCTGTCCACTCAAATGTTCTGTTCAGATACAATAGTGTCAAATTTTAATTAATGGGACAGTAGATGTCACATTTTCTATGTTCTATGTGGTAACTGAGATACAGAATATTAAAATGTTTGTATCTCATTAAATGAAAAGTTGATTTTAAATGAGAATATCTTGACCTGCTTCGGAGTGAAAAAAAAGTGTGTGCCAATTTTACTGCCACATGCTTTTTGGACTTCTCTAAGTTGCATAGATATTCTCCGTAAGGGTTAGGGTCCCATAATAAATAAACCCACAAGTGTTGTGAGCAGGATTTACTGATATGAAGCCATATATGTTGTTCTGATGATAAAAAGAATGCACAATAACATGGGAAGAATATGGCCATTTTGTGCTGAATTTTGAAGCCATTTCTAGTACTTATTTAAGCATTCTTCTGTGAATTCCTTAGCTTTGTCTATCTGATCACTTTCACAATACTCTCTGTTTATGCATTCTTCTATGAACTCCTTAGCTTTGTCTATCTGATCACTTTCACAACACTCACTGTTTATGCATTCTTCTATGAACTCCTTAGCTGTGTCTATCTGATCACTTTCACAATACTCACTGTCTATGTATTCTTCTATAAACCTAGCTTTGTCTATCAGATCACTTTCACAATACTCACTGTTTATGCATTCTTCTATAAACCTCCTAGCTTTGTTTATCTGATCACTTTCACAATAGTCAGTGTTTATGCATTCTTCTATGAACTCCTTAGCTTTGTCTATCTGATCACTTTCACAATACTCACTGTTTATGCATTCTTCTATGAACTCCTTAGCTTTGTCTATCTGATCACTTTCACAACACTCACTATTTATGCATTCTTCTACGAACTCCTTAGCTTTGTCTATCTGATCACTTTCACAACACTCACTCTTTATGCATTTTTCTATGAACTCCTTAGCTTTGTCTATCTGATCACTTTCACAATACTCACTGTTTATGCATTCTTCTATGAACTATTTAGCTGTGTCTATCTGATCACTTTCACAATACTCACTGTTTATGCATTCTTCTATAAACCTCCTAGCTTTGTCTATCTGATCACTTTCACAATACTCACTGTTTATGCATTCTTCTATGAACTCCTTAGCTGTGTCTATCTGATCACTTTCACAATACTCACTGTTTATGCATTCTTCTATGAACTCCTTAGCTTTGTCTATCTGATCACTTTCACAATACTCACTGTTTATGCATTCTTCTATGAACTCCTTAGCTTTGTCTATCTGATCACTTTCACAATACTCACTGTTTATGCATTCTTCTATGAACTCCTTAGTTTTGTCTATCTGATCACTTTCACAATACTCACTGTCTATGTATTCTTCTATAAACCTCCTAGCTTTGTCTATCTGATCACTTTCACAATACTCACTGTTTATGCATTCTTCTATGAACTCCTTAGCTGTGTCTATCTGATCATTTTCACAACACTCACTGTTTATGCATTCTTCTATGAACTCCTTAGCTTTGTCTATCTGATCACTTTTACAACACTCACTGTTTATGCATTCTTCTATGAACTCCTTAGCTGTGTCTATCTGATCACTTTCACAATACTCACTGTCTATGCATTCTTCTATGAACTCCTTAGCTGTGTCTATCTGATCACTTTCACAATACTCACTGTTTATGCATTCTTCTACGAACTCCTTAGCTTTGTCTATCTGATCACTTTCACAACACTCACTGTTTATGCATTTTTCTATGAACTCCTTAGCTTTGTCTATCTGATCACTTTCACAATACTCACTGTTTATGCATTCTTCTATGAACTCCTTAGCTTTGTCTATCTGATCACTTTCACAACACTCACTGTTTATGCATTCTTCCATGAACTCCTTAGCTGTGTCTATCTGATCACTTTCACAATACTCACTGTCTATGTATTCTTCTATAAACCTCCTAGCTTTGTCTATCTGATCACTTTCACAACACTCACTGTTTATGCATTCTTCTATGAACTCCTTAGCTGTGTCTATCTGATCACTTTCACAATACTCACTGTTTATGCATTCTTCTATGAACTCCTTAGCTTTGTCTATCTGATCACTTTCACAATACTCATTGTTTATGCATTCTTCTATGAACTCCTTACCTTTGTTTATCTGATCACTTTCACAATACTCACTGTCTATGTATTCTTCTATAAACCTCCTAGCTTTGTCTATCTGATCACTTTCACAACACTCACTGTTTATGCATTCTTCTATGAACTCCTTAGCTGTGTCTATCTGATCACTTTCACAATACTCACTGTTTATGCATTCTTCTATGAACTCCTTAGCTTTGTCTATCTGATCACTTTCACAACACTCACTGTTTATGCATTCTTCTATGAACTCCTTAGCTTTGTCTATCTGATCACTTTCACAATACTCACTGTTTATGCATTCTTCTATGAACTCCTTAGCTTTGTCTATCTGATCACTTTCACAATACTCATTGTTTATGCATTCTTCTATGAACTCCTTAGCTGTGTCTATCTGATCACTTTCACAATACTCACTGTTTATGCATTCTTCTATGAACTCCTTAGCTGTGTCTATCTGATCACTTTCACAATACTCACTGTTTATGCATTCTTCTATGAACTCCTTAGCTTTGTCTATCTGATCACTTTCACAATACTCATTGTTTATGCATTCTTCTATGAACTCCTTAGCTGTGTCTATCTGATCACTTTCACAACACTCACTGTCTATGTATTCTTCTATAAACCTCCTAGCTTTGTCTATCTGATCACTTTCACAATACTCACTGTTTATGCATTCTTCTATGAACTCCTTAGCTTTGTCTATCTGATCACTTTCACAACACTCACTGTTTATGCATTCTTCTATGAACTCCTTAGCTGTGTCTATCTGATCACTTTCACAATACTCACTGTTTATGCATTCTTCTATGAACTCCTTAGCTTTGTCTATCTGATCACTTTCACAATACTCACTGTTTATGCATTCTTCTATGAACTCCTTAGCTTTGTCTATCTGATCACTTTCACAATACTCATTGTTTATGCATTCTTCTATGAACTCCTTAGCTGTGTCTATCTGATCACTTTCACAATACTCATTGTTTATGCATTCTTCTATGAACTCCTTACCTTTGTTTATCTGATCACTTTTACAACACTCACTGTTTATGCATTCTTCTATGAACTCCTTAGCTGTGTCTATCTGATCACTTTCACAATACTCACTGTCTATGCATTCTTCTATGAACTCCTTAGCTGTGTCTATCTGATCACTTTCACAATACTCACTGTTTATGCATTCTTCTACGAACTCCTTAGCTTTGTCTATCTGATCACTTTCACAACACTCACTGTTTATGCATTTTTCTATGAACTCCTTAGCTTTGTCTATCTGATCACTTTCACAATACTCACTGTTTATGCATTCTTCTATGAACTCCTTAGCTTTGTCTATCTGATCACTTTCACAACACTCACTGTTTATGCATTCTTCCATGAACTCCTTAGCTGTGTCTATCTGATCACTTTCACAATACTCACTGTCTATGTATTCTTCTATAAACCTCCTAGCTTTGTCTATCTGATCACTTTCACAACACTCACTGTTTATGCATTCTTCTATGAACTCCTTAGCTGTGTCTATCTGATCACTTTCACAATACTCACTGTTTATGCATTCTTCTATGAACTCCTTAGCTTTGTCTATCTGATCACTTTCACAATACTCATTGTTTATGCATTCTTCTATGAACTCCTTACCTTTGTTTATCTGATCACTTTCACAATACTCACTGTCTATGTATTCTTCTATAAACCTCCTAGCTTTGTCTATCTGATCACTTTCACAACACTCACTGTTTATGCATTCTTCTATGAACTCCTTAGCTGTGTCTATCTGATCACTTTCACAATACTCACTGTTTATGCATTCTTCTATGAACTCCTTAGCTTTGTCTATCTGATCACTTTCACAACACTCACTGTTTATGCATTCTTCTATGAACTCCTTAGCTTTGTCTATCTGATCACTTTCACAATACTCACTGTTTATGCATTCTTCTATGAACTCCTTAGCTTTGTCTATCTGATCACTTTCACAATACTCATTGTTTATGCATTCTTCTATGAACTCCTTAGCTGTGTCTATCTGATCACTTTCACAATACTCACTGTTTATGCATTCTTCTATGAACTCCTTAGCTGTGTCTATCTGATCACTTTCACAATACTCACTGTTTATGCATTCTTCTATGAACTCCTTAGCTTTGTCTATCTGATCACTTTCACAATACTCATTGTTTATGCATTCTTCTATGAACTCCTTAGCTGTGTCTATCTGATCACTTTCACAACACTCACTGTCTATGTATTCTTCTATAAACCTCCTAGCTTTGTCTATCTGATCACTTTCACAATACTCACTGTTTATGCATTCTTCTATGAACTCCTTAGCTTTGTCTATCTGATCACTTTCACAACACTCACTGTTTATGCATTCTTCTATGAACTCCTTAGCTGTGTCTATCTGATCACTTTCACAATACTCACTGTTTATGCATTCTTCTATGAACTCCTTAGCTTTGTCTATCTGATCACTTTCACAATACTCACTGTTTATGCATTCTTCTATGAACTCCTTAGCTTTGTCTATCTGATCACTTTCACAATACTCATTGTTTATGCATTCTTCTATGAACTCCTTAGCTGTGTCTATCTGATCACTTTCACAATACTCATTGTTTATGCATTCTTCTATGAACTCCTTACCTTTGTTTATCTGATCACTTTCACAATACTCACTGTTTATGCATTCTTCTATGAACTCCTTAGCTTTGTCTATCTGATCACTTTCACAATACTCACTGTTTATGCATTCTTCTATGAACTCCTTAGCTTTGTCTATCTGATCACTTTCACAATACTCATTGTTTATGCATTCTTCTATGAACTCCTTAGCTGTGTCTATCTGATCACTTTCACAATACTCACTGTTTATGCATTCTTCTATGAACTCCTTAGCTGTGTCTATCTGATCACTTTCACAATACTCACTGTTTATGCATTCTTCTATGAACTCCTTAGCTTTGTCTATCTGATCACTTTCACAATACTCATTGCTTATGCATTCTTCTATGAACTCCTTAGCTGTGTCTATCTGATCACTTTCACAACACTCACTGTCTATGTATTCTTCTATAAACCTCCTAGCTTTGTCTATCTGATCACTTTCACAATACTCACTGTTTATGCATTCTTCTATGAACTCCTTAGCTTTGTCTATCTAATCACTTTCACAACACTCACTGTTTATGCATTCTTCTATGAACTCCTTAGCTGTGTCTATCTGATCACTTTCACAATACTCACTGTTTATGCATTCTTCTATGAACTCCTTAGCTTTGTCTATCTGATCACTTTCACAATACTCACTGTTTATGCATTCTTCTATGAACTCCTAAGCTTTGTCTATCTGATCACTTTCACAATACTCACTATTTATGCATTCTTCTATGAACTCCTTAGCTTTGTCTATCTGATCACTTTCACAATACTCATTGTTTATGCATTCTTCTATGAACTCCTTACCTTTGTTTATCTGATCACTTTCACAATACTCACTGTTTATGCATTCTTCTATGAACTCCTTAGCTTTGTCTATCTGATCACTTTCACAATACTCACTGTTTATGCATTCTTCTATGAACTCCTTAGCTTTGTCTATCTGATCACTTTCACAATACTCATTGTTTATGCATTCTTCTATGAACTCCTTAGCTGTGTCTATCTGATCACTTTCACAATACTCACTGTTTATGCATTCTTCTATGAACTCCTTAGCTGTGTCTATCTGATCACTTTCACAATACTCATTGTTTATGCATTCTTCTATGAACTCCTTAGCTGTGTCTATCTGATCACTTTCACAACACTCACTGTCTATATATTCTTCTATAAACCTCCTAGCTTTGTCTATCTGATCACTTTCACAATACTCACTGTTTATGCATTCTTCTATGAACTCCTTAGCTTTGTCTATCTGATCACTTTCACAACACTCACTGTTTATGCATTCTTCTATGAACTCCTTAGCTGTGTCTATCTGATCACTTTCACAATACTCACTGTTTATGCATTCTTCTATGAACTCCTTAGCTTTGTCTATCTGATCACTTTCACAATACTCACTGTTTATGCATTCTTCTATGAACTCCTTAGCTTTGTCTATCTGATCACTTTCACAATACTCACTATTTATGCATTCTTCTATGAACACCTTAGCTTTGTCTATCTGATCACTTTCTAGCATCATCTCAAGATGCAATAGATGAATCTTACTAAGATCTGAAGATGTATCAAACTTATTACTTGCCAACTGCTGTAAGCCATACATACCAAGTTCCAATCTGTGGGCAGACAACACAACTATACATGTATATGGTGAAGAATCAAATCAGCAGCTTAATTCAATTACCCACAAAAATGTTTGACATTGGTGCAGCTAATGCATATTCTTGAAGGCAAAGCTACATCACAGAATGTTTTATGTTGCTTAGACACACAGCACTATACAAGGTACATGTATGTCTATGAGCTCCGTGTGCATGAGCTGAAGAGCTGGTGAAAAAATCTAAAGTTAACACAGCACAAACTCAATTTTGAAGTATTCCGGAACTACCAAATTTATATATGTTGCAGATGCAGTGTTTGAAATAGCTGCTAGTCTGTGATGGGTAACTTTTTACTCAAATGGGATAAATTAAATCATGACTTCCATGTGTCAGGTGGCTATAACTATCAGACTGTATCATCATTGCAAACACATCATCATTGTTTTTTAAATAATTTCGCCTTCCGCTTTTCTTCAATTATTTCAAGAAGCTGACATTTGATCATTGATAAAAACATTTCCAGACAAATTAGGAAAATTTAAACTTTGTGTTCTATTAACTGTGCCTCGTAGCACCAATGTTAAGTGTTTTCTTGGGATTGACCCTCCACCAAAGAAAAACAAAGACATCATTTATTTTCAGCAATGCTAAAAATAGTAGGAAATTATTTTTTCTGTAAAATAGTGAAAATGCATTAATCTAATCATTTTTGATAAGGTGCCTAAATGTCGCCCTCTATAGTTCACACTGTAGTCATGTTGCTCAGTTGATTTTATTAGTCCCAAAAAAAATTCTATTTCTTTTTTTGTGCAAATAATTTTTTTTTCAGAAGCCTGAATATTGTTTTCCATGTTTACTTGATGTATAATGATGTCTTAGTTATTTATACAGTAAATAAACTACTTGTTATAACTTACTTGTTATATTGTGTCACTAGTTTGATAGTTTCCAATGCCATATCTATACTTAAATCAGGATGACGTAAGACATCATCAAATGCTGAAAAAATAATTCAATTGACTGAGAAATGATGAACTGAATAAGCCATAGTTTTACTCATAGTTTTTGAGAAAGTGCGTCATAAATAGCTTGACATTATCCATTGGTTTATCATGTACAATCCAGGAGCTATTCTCCCATGGAAATAGCATCCTTTTTTATTTTTCAAAAAAAATCTAAAGAACACAATGTTAAAGAAAAATTGTATTTTTTGACACTTTTTAAAACCCAGATTTTTGAAATATTTCAGGACATCAAACAGTAACCCATCATTTACAATATATAATTTCAGCCTATGTCACCAGCCTACAATTTGAGATTTGACACAAAACTTTTGCCAAAGGAACCCATGGTAAAAGCATTGTAAGGGTAATACTGACAAAATGGACACGAGCGGCTAAAATACAACCATCATTTTCTTGAAAAGTAGGCTGGTGACCTCCAACCTTTTTTAAAGTCATTATAGGGTTTTATATTTTGAAGTTTTGGCAACAAAGCAAGGTCTATAAGCTTACACAACTGAAATCAACTCAACTTTGCCATTTGTAAAGTCTGAATAAAATATCAAGTTCAATAACTGTTAACTAGAGTAAGTATAAAAGTATAAACTAATAATATTCTTACCAGACTGCAATCTAGTATCAGGAGAATCTCCCAATAAAAGTATCTTGACTTTTAAATGCAGTCCTGCAGGATGAGAATGCTCCTAAAAACAATTCAAACAACAATCTTGAGAACTAAACTTTATTTTTAAGGTATATTCAGTTAAAATCCATGTAGATCGGGGACAAAAATGGCTGTAGAGATTTTGTTGAGAGCAATATCTAATCTATTATTCTAAGTATATTAAATTTTCTACTATTCAATAAAATGTTACTCATGTTAAGGAAATTGGTTATAACACACTGCCAAAATATATACTGACATACAGGTACATATCAGTTAAAAGTAATGAGTTCATCAGTTACCAAGTTTAAATTTGAATTTGATCTGAAAAAACATTATTGTCCCATTATTATACACATGTTTAATGTATGTACCAAAATGGACTGTATAACCAAGATCTGGATCTGCGATGGCAGAAATGTTTGACTTTTATGCCTTTTTAACATTAAAACAGAGCCACCACTCAGCCATCTTGAATTATATCATCAAACAGATTTAATGTGCATATGTGTGACAGCATGTATAATTTGTATGAAAAGTCAGAACATGATCAGTCAAGGCATGTCAGATACAGCTCTGTCCCCCCCCCCCCCCATTCAGCCATCTTGAATCAGATCATGAAACAAATGTACATGCATGTGTATCATAAGATATATATTGTGTGTTTAAATGTGAGTGTTTAAATGATTGAGGCATGTCTGAACACACAAAGGTTAATTCAAACAGGTGTAGTGTTGTGACCTTTAACCTTATATTTATGAGCATGACGTAATCTTGTAAGATCGGTGCACGCGCAGATAACAAAATAATGTACATATTAAAGACTATCGTCTGTGCAACACTTGTGAACGACTACGCTGTGGAATAAAATACCACTCTGTTTGTTATGCTAAAGACTGTAGCCGTTTCTTACAACAACAGTACAACAGGAACTAAATATGCAGGTTTACTGTACTTCTCGTAAGAGATGTTGCCTGTATGCTGATACAGACAACATTATGATTTCCTTTCTTCTAGGTCCATTATATAGTCAGAATGGAGGTTTAAAATGTAACTTGTATCGAAAAGCACATGTTTAAAATGAAGAATTATTGCAAATCTTGAGTGGCACAGCAGATAGGAAAGGCAAAAGAATAATGGATTATAAACAATGACACAAAATAATATGAAATTCTTGATCTCCTATATCCACATCCTTTGTCAGTCCAATCGGTGCAAAGGTCAACTGTAGTTGTCATGTTACATGTGTATGTACATATGCTATGCTATGCTATGCTATGCTATAAATAAGACTAGAAGACATCAATGTTTAATAGTTTATACTCACAGCATTTGCTAGACCCACAGCATTCAAAGCTTTCTGCCAGTGTTGTTTACCATCCAATTCCAGATAACAATTTGCCAATACTCTCAATGTTTTTGCCTGCAATAAAATCATCCCATAGTATATAAACAAATAAGTAGATTTTTTTTTCACTTTTAACAACTAAGACAAATTTGATTAGGTTTCTAAGTATACTCATAAATATACAAAATACAGGAGACATTATCTAAACTACCTTTCACTGTATTTATACATGGCTCCCTATAGCTGTCAAAATTGTAGACTACAATGTTAAGAATTCTAATATAAACAAATTATCAACAAAACACAACTTGCAACATGATTACACTGTTATTTTCCACTGATAAATCTCATGAAAATAAAATTTCAACTCTCATAACAAATCATACACTCCTGCAAGAGCATAAAACTGCTAGTAGATTTTCAGATTACAACACTAGAGGGCGTTTACACCAATAAATAATGGTACAACTATTTGGCGATGCTTTGTTTGCATTACTAGCTTATCGTTGTTTCCATTCCTACCTGATTTTTTGGCCCTACACTTTGTACACCTTTACCAAGTTCAAAACTTTCTCTGTAATACAAATCACATATCTAATTTTATAACTATCGATGCTATTATATCTGAATGCCTGCAAAAAACGCTATAAAACTGAATAATTGATTAATGAAGTGTCAATTAGGTCAAGCACCAACATTACCATGAAGGATAACTGATTGATCTAATAGATGCAGGTTTAGTGAATATAAGGTTTAGAAGAGAATGGGATGAAACATCAGAAAAATCAATGACGATTTGTGTTGCTTTTTTTCTTTGAAAAAACGCAATATCCCCCAAGCCCGGCATGGGAAATGAAAGATGTAATTTAGATAATTTTTCTTGGGTGGTAAGATAGTTACAATGGTAATCCCCCCCCCTCCCAAATCATTTTTTTTTAGTTGGCCCTTGAGTATAAGCCCACGTTGAGGCCCCTAAGCTTATTGTTGAGCAAGTACAGTAGATGTAAGCACTACACTGCTTAACCATCCCTTGTGAGTGTACTTTATAGTACTTACCGTAGCCATGTTATACTCTCCTCATACTTCTGCATATGGAATGTATCCACTCCAAAATTATAACACAAGAAACACAGAAATGTACCCTATCATATAAAAAGAACAATACATTTTAAATTGGTTATTTTTTTTAGACTGGCCTCCCTGAAAATAAGATTCAGTTAAGGCGGCTTACCAGGATAAATAACATTTTACAATATAATTCAATTTATCAGAACTGCTGTTTTTGTTTTCTTAGAAATTTGGAAATTGTGTGAAAAAAAGCACAGTGTCTGTTAAATGTATTTTTTTATGCCAGAATGTAGATAAAATTCCACTCGTAAAGCAATATTGATATGAAATATAAATCTCATCAGGCTACTTAAATAACAAAATCCTGGCATTGTGATACTCCCATGATGCATCTCATTTATTGAGCGAGTAATTCCCATTTTGTCAAGAAATAGAATAATAATGACATGCAATGAGAACTATTAATAATATACTGATCTCACAATGACAGTTATTATTTAATAACAAAATCCTATACTTTATTGGTTCTGTGGATGTTGATAAACATGCTGTGAATTCAACAAAGCTTCAAATATTGGAATATAAATGTTGCATACACTCACTGTGCCAGGTGAGAAATAAATAGACCATATACTCACCTCTTTTGGAAGTCTTTTCAATATTTCTTTGGCTCGTTGAATAAATTGGAATGCCTCATCATGTTTACTCAAAGCAACACCCTATAAAACATGTATTTACAGTTTCAGCATATCAGAAAACACATCATATTAGCCCATGTCATGTTATTAGGGCAATACAATAATATAATAACTGACCATATCATAGAACGAACAAAATTGCACAAGAGGTACACCTAGGCAGTCAGGTTAGCCATTGTATACTTACACATTCTGCTTTAAATGCATATATCCTAAAGAAGTCTTTCTCCAATTCCAGTTTACTTTTGTCAGGATTTGGAAGCTTCCCCTGATTGACTGCATCAATCACTTGATTTTGGTGTCTCTCCAAACACTTCGAGTATGTCGAAGACACAGAAAAAAATTAAAAAATTAATATTGAAAAAATAGAAAATAAACAATGCACTACAGGTTTCAATTCAATTAATAATGTATATCAGAGAATTTATTCATGTGTAAATTATTGACTTACCTGTAACGCCAGTTCTAGTGAGTTCTCAGCCATAGTAGGATTACTGCAATCTATAACAGCACAAATTGAAAAAAGTCTGTCCAATTGTGACATCAACAATTAAAATTAAAAAAGATTTGTGTATTTGTTCTAATCCTAGGGGGACTGTTACCATTCGTTATAACAAAAACACTGTACTGTTTGTTTGTTTAATGCAGAGCTGCATGGTACACTATATGTCAAATCATCACTTACCAAGCCATGCTCTACCACTTTTTATACCCATCTGTTGGAAAATTACAAAATTTATTATTAAAATGAAACTATCGATAAAAGTTTAATGTCAAATCCTCATAATTAGATCCAGTTACTTGACACAGACATTTTTCTTAGATAACATAGTGATTGTACAGTAACAAGACATGTGATCAGACTAAGAAACCTCGGCTCTGGTTAGCTATGATAGTTTATTGACCACAGGTACATGTAGTTTAATTTTAAAATTTAAGATGCAGGTAAGCCTTGAAAGACAACTATTTTTTCAACATATTTGCTTGATTAGGAGTGCTCACAAGCATTACAGGCAATAATTGTGATTTAGTGTAGAACACATGGATTTTTTGGGTCTTTATGTGCTTTTCTACTATGGCTGCGAATTTGTTTTGTACACCTAACACCCTAACCAGCAATATGGTCAGCTAATTAGTTGACAAAACAGCTACATTGCAAGCTATGTTGTTTTAAGGACCAGATTTAGTCTGGTCAGGTGCAGGAAACAAAAGTCAAGCCATGTTGCTACAATATTGCAGTTGAACTGTGCGTGCAACAGTGCAGTTATGACAATACAGTATACCTAGTCGTGTCTCTCACAAAGTACAGTAAACACAGTTGAACACCAGAAGAGATCAAACACTCACCATAATTTGTCGTTTAAGTATAAATTCTTCCGATGTACCAGCACTAGCAACGAATGAAAGCGTACTAGCAACATGTCTCACTGCTCAAAAAAAATCATTATATGAATTAGTTCAAAAAAATGTTATTTATGATACAGTAAATACTCACAAAACAACATTTTGTAAATAAAGATTAGTATGAATATGCCAAAGTAATCAAATTTCATGTAGTGTTTTAGAATGTAAATATCATAATATAGACTTGCATAAGATATCACCTTGAATTTCTAGCATGTATACATGTATACTGTCTCAACTTAGTGTTGGAATATTTCTGAATCTACAGGGTACCAACTATAACAGGGCAGTCTTTGTGCCATGCATGTATAAGTATTGTGTTGATGAACAGTGATTTTCTCACAATTCAATGTGCTTTCCCTGATGTAACCAGGAATGACCGCAATGTGCACTTACCACTACCAACTTTGAATCCTTTAATGAGTTTAAATCATCCCAGGAAATATCTAATTAAACTTTAATAGCATCTCTTGTGTATACATTCTGTGCATAATATATTGTGAACATAATTATGATACATTGGAATGACTTACATTTAGCATTGAGTGAATTGCTAATTGTGCCACCAGTTTTCCTGGTGACTGCAATGTTCCATAATGACACAGAACAACTCTGTACCTGTGAATAAACACAATAAATAAATTTACTCTCCTATAAACTGAGTGAGTGTGTGAGTTGTTTTTTGTACAGTAAACATCAGAAAAGACAGCAGAATAGAAATACCTCCCTCATATTTTTGCTGTATTTACACTTAGAAGCACATCTTCATTAGAATAACAAAAAATTGTCTTGGTTTTAACACACAATGATTCATTTACACTTACATTTTTTTAAGTGCATTTATTGTCAATGAATAAATATGGTATTACTAATACCAAATTTGCTCTATACTATAAAGATTAGTATGAATATGCGAAAGTAATCAAATCCCTCCGGGGGATGTTGTGTGTAAATAAATAAATGAATGAATGAATGAATGAATGAATGAATGAATGAATGAATGAATAAATGAATAAATGAATGAATGAATGAATGAATGAATGAATAAATAAATAAATAAATAAATGAATAAATAATAAATAAATAAAATAAATAAATAAATAAATAAATAAATAAATAAATAGATGGATGGATGGATGGATGGATGGATGGATGGATGGATGAATGAATGAATGAATGAATGAATGAATGAATGAATGAATGAATGAATGAATGAATGAATGAATGAATGAATGAATGAATGAATGAATAAATAAATAAATAAATAAATAAATAAATAAATAAATAAATAAATAAATAAATAAATAAATAAATAAATAAATAAATAAATAAATAAATAAATAAATAAATAAATAAATAAATAAATAAATAAATAAATAAATAAATAAATAAATAAATAAATAAATAAATTGGTGGTGCTTGTACTCAAGTGAATTACAGACGTCTTTCTATGACCAAAATAAAAAATATTTTTATAATTCAGGTAAAATGACACTAGATCTAGTGTTAAAATTTACACAGTGCGAGTGGCATTGTTATCTGCATTGTCAAATACGTCAAGAAATAACATGTATATCAAATAGTCATGTAATTATTGTCTGAAAATAAATTAATATTTGCATTTATTCATTGGAAATGTGTAAAAGTGGGTAAACTGAGAGTACTGTACTGAGAATTTTCATTGTTATTTTTATTCACTTCTTTGTTTGTCGTAATGGAAACACTGGGAAATCGCAGTGTTTTCAAAAATGCAAGCAACTGGAAAAACATATTTTAAGCTTCATGGACAGTGAAACTGCAGGTAGAACTTTGTAATTTTTACAGATTGTGAACAAAGACACTGTAAGATTTGGTATTGTATGTACATTTATAGTTTATATGGTGTATATAAGCTGAGGAATTCAGCGTTGATTTAAAAAAAAAAAATGCACTGGCGTGTCGTTTTCTATCTGGTTGGCACCACAAAATAGGTCTTCAAAATGAAATTATGCCATATAATGCTGTAACTGACAAAGGGCTTTAAACTAAATATAAAATCCGGGTCCCGTAAACTTTGGTTGATTTTGTGTGTACGACAGCCTGTGAATGGGCATGTAGCTCAGTAACACAACGTACCACAGGAAAATGAACTGATGTCTGGTTGTTATGACGTTGACGTTTTGTTTTTTATTTTGGCTAGGCAGTGCAACAACAAAGAAACACATGCATCAAAAGTGTAATACAATCACTGTGAGACTGAGTAACAATGTGACATCAAGCTGGCGTTCCCCTGCATTTTGGGGTTGTTCACGGCTATAGGAGCAGATGAATGAGAACTGTGGAACTGCTTTGGCGAACTCAAGAATTCTTTCGCGACTACAGATAACCGTTTACATTTGACAAAACCAAAAACCAATCCCAAATGTGCCAGTCTAGTCAAACATAGAAATGTGTGTAAATGTGCATTTTTATCGGATATACATGTATATCAATTAGTTTTTTCAAGCCAGAAATAAAGTACTGTAAAATCTGTATTAAAAGCGGTAGCTTCTATTAAAATGGTACAATGCAACAGAAGGAATGCAACTTCTATTAGAGCATCAACATCAATGGTGAATTTTGGGGTCTCAATTGTTCAAAAAGAATGGGTGCTACTTCTATTAGGGATGCGGTTTCTAATACAGATTTTACGGTATAAAATAATCATAACACTGACATGCATGTATCAGTGTTTTTTTTTATTTCATTCATTTATTTCATTCAGGTGGCCCTGAAACACTGTTTGATTTGGTTTCGTTGGAAAAAGATATTATAAATTTACTCTGTGTAGTTTGTGTAGTTTGCATACAAAAATAGTTGCGGTAACAATGACACACCGTGCTCTGTGTACATTTTAACACTAGATCAGGTGCTATTTTACCCCTATATAGATCTAGTACTTCAGATCTATTATTTCAAATTAGTGCTACTCACACAAACCACACAAGCTACTTGCACTAACGCCCATTTCAACACAATCACATGTACATATATGTAAAACAAGACTAATTCTTTTATTTATGTCATGTTCTTTTATATTTTATACATATTCTGTGCTGCATACAAATATACTTACATATCACAGTATTTTAATATTTCTTATATTATTAATAATTGTCTGCAGTATTTTTGTCGTTCATCAATTTTGAGTTCTTTTTTAAATCAATTTTTACATTTCATGTACTTTTATTATTTACTTTATTATTCTGAAAACCTAAAAAGAAATGTTAACTCTTTCTTTACGGTATTAATAAAGCATTATTTTATTGTATTCTATATGTATTTCTTGTATATGGTAGATTGGAATTTCAGAACAAACAGTGACTTAGGTGGAACCATTGTAATGTGTATGTAGTATGTCGAGATAATTTTTGTACCTCTTTTTCTAACTTTCCATGTTCTTTCTTGTCCTTATCTAATTCAGGTAGACCATCAACAATGGCATATAACTTTTCTACCAGAGTAGCACACTTGGTGGCTTCAGTTTCCTTCTCAAGTTCTCTGATAAGCTCTGAAAGTAGATCCAGTATAAAGTACACAGTCAGAAACAAGTAATAGTGATTTTCGGAGTGATGATATTCAATATTCAATGACATATGCTTGCTTTACATTACCAAACTGTATTAATTATATAATTTCTATTTTTTGGCGCAAGGGTAAGGCCCTGTACCGGAGCATAGTCGCTCCGCCCCACAGACGTCAATGTATTGACACGAAAAGATCGTCAGGCTCTTGTGTCAGAAACCACAGCAGACTACAGAGCAGACGGAACTATTTTAATACCTTGCACTTGAGACAACTTGCTCAAACAACTTCCACCAAACTCATCCATTAAATGTTAGAATATAAAACACGTCTGGCATAAACTGAATGCAATAGCAAAAATGTAAACGCCTCAGGTACACAAGTGCACAAGCGAAGTAATACGAAATCAAAACATTCCTTGGTTATCCAAAGTTACCGCCATTTTGAATTACCCATAATGCATTGCACGCGTAATTTTCTGTCACTTATTACTTCTTTCTTCGTGAAATATATAGAATGAAATCCCATCACACTACAACTATTTTATAAACTAAAAAATATAGGTTATACAAAATAAAAACCACTGAAAAAAGTACAAAATAGCGTGCTCGAGTGACCTCACTTCCGGGTTCTTATTACGAGCAGACGACAAAACAGGAGACAGTGTTGCATGACAGCAGTATCAAATTATCGCTTACAGGTGAGAAAACCCTTTTTACTTTTTGCAATTTCAAGAATAAGAATTAGCAACTAACACAGCAGAGCAGTACTCCTGGCTTTTGACATTGGTTTACATGTAATTTTGAATATTTTTGGTAGTTTTAATTTATAACATTTGCACAGTACATCTGCGCTCCTCGTTTCTATCTATAGTTACGAATATTTACATAAATTACTAAGTTAAAATTATTTATGAGAATACAAGCCAACAAGCTCACAACATTCCGTTGTCTTTTATTGCTAAAATTACACAAAGCTGAAAAGAGAGGAGTTCGAGTTATTCAGTCAATGTTTGTATTGTCATTAGCAGTTCACGTGTGTAGATAAAAAGCACCCTAAAATATAACTATAGGGAATGTTCTGTGTAGAACCCAAGCTGTTGGATATATAAAATGTTGTTTACATTCTGATGTCTAAAATTCTCAAACAAATAAATGCACTTATATTATTAAAGTCAGAAACAACACTGGCACGTTTCACCCTATGCTCATTAAAGGGCAGAGGTTGTCGTGCAGCACATGTGTGAAACTTACGTTGACAAACATTGATTTCCCACAATCCAATTCGCCCTTCTAATCTGACCAGGGAGCGATGTGCACTGACATTACCTACCGTAGTTAAAGCTTAGTGACCTATCAGTTTGTACTTGTTGGTCTGCGCAAACATAGAGAAATACTTTTTGTATTTTTTTAAGTTAACTAGTCTCATTTAAACATCTGTTTTCTAAGATAAGATTGGCATTGCTGTCTTGGTATGCAGTGCTGTGTTCTAACCAGACACAGGACATTTGCCTCATGGATTAAATTTTTGTTAGATGATTTCTATGGACAATTTGTCTAATTTTTTCAGAAGTGCATGCATGTCTCTGCCTCAGGTTCCACATGGATTTATTTTGTCTCATATTTTCTAAACTGATGACAATTTTTTTTTCACATATTTATTTCCAAAGGAGAACCATGCTTTTTATGTTGCATGGTACTAAATTATTTATTTGGTGACTACATAGTCATGGCTGCAAACGTGTCAATAGCTGCAGACACTGAAAGTGTTCAAAGCGGTGATGAAGATGTAAGTTTTTATGAAATGTTAGAGACGAAAGGAAATCCACAAGAAACATATTCCTGGTAGGTGATTATGTTTCACACTTTCTATTATAACTTAAAATAATACATAGTACAATTATACATGGTAACAATGGTAAGTATATTTACTGTGAATTTGGTTGGGTTGGGTACAGGCAAATGTACAAAGTATTTTATTTTGTTGCCAGCTTGGTGTTTGATTACATTTGCATGGATGATTATAATAAGATAAATTGACCATTAATTGTAGGCCAATCTGCCTGTAAAGTGCATATATTCTAAAACCTTAATATACATTTGATTACATTTGCATAGACCACTGTTACATCACTTTTATTTTTAATTGTTTGCATTGTTTACAAATGGACATGATTAGCTTCATGAAGATACTACATAATTTTTCCTGTAGTGTTGGCTACAATAATTATGGTCAGTATCAGGATGAAAAAAGGAGTATACCAAGCTCTGAGAGTCTGCATGAACCACAAAGATTTGACTATGTAAGTCACAGTTATCATTCCAATAACTGTACTCTTATGTTGTATAGGTGTAACTCTTCATCTCCTTAAAAAATGAGATTAACCGAACTTCTAGTTACGGGCAACATAGAATTTTATTTTCGTTAAACGTTCACATTTAGTAACTCAAACTTTAAATAACAGTTAACCGAACTTCTTGTTACGGGCAACATAGATTTTTTGTTTTGTTTCAACATTCAAATTTAGTATTAAAGTAATTTTAAATATCAGTTTAACGAACTTCAAATTACGGGGAATATACAACGTTAACCAAAACAAAAATTCTAAGTTGCCCGGAACTCGAAGTTTGGTAACTGTTAACTGTTATTTAAAGTTTGAGTTACTAAATGTGAACGTTTAACGAAAATGAAATTCTATGTTGCCCCGTAATTAGAAGTTTGGTTAATTGTTATTTAAAGTTTCAGTTACTAAATGTGGACGTTTAACAAAAATGAAATTCTATGTTGCCCGTAACTCAAAGTTCTGTTAATTGTTAATTGAACATCAAATTGCAATTTGGGCGTGGTTTTTGAAATATGGGCATGGTCATATTTGTAACTCAATGTTTTCGTAACTCTATGTCCGTAACTGGAACAATTTAGCATCTCTAAAAAAAAGTCAAATATTATAATTAAAGTACAATCGTATTTGTAAATTATTTGCTCTGTTAGCACATAACAGAAGTGCACATAAACCAAACATTGCAACTTATGTATACAGGATCATTGAAATATGACTCATTTTGACAGATACTCTAGCCCCCTACTAATATAACAAATATTGTTTCTGTAGTGCATGCACTCTGGAAAAAAGTGTGTGTATGTAGAAATAAGGTTTAAAAGAGCGAGATCTTTTTCACAGATTTTTGTGACAGCTTGCATATATCAAAAAATGAATTATTGGTCAACCAAACATTCATTATATTTTTCTCTCATTGTTCATTAAATTTGAAAAAAAAATAAGAACCAACAGTGAACATTTAAATGTAATGTACACGATGACATGCTTATTTTTTTTCATCGTACTACAAAGTCTTATTGCCAATGTATATTTCTACATTTGAGGAATAAATGCAACTTGAACTATAGACTGGCGCAGTCGGGGCAATTAATTTTTTTTTTTTTTTTTAAGTTTAAATAAAATTTAAAAAAAATCGCGAAATGAAGCGGAATCACCTCGATTGGTTTATTCTGCAGGAATGTTATTGCTATTTAATATTCATGATGCACGTATTATAATGAGGTGGGCGCGGAAATACGTGCATAATGAGGTCAACATGGTAAAGGTCACATTGCAGACCCAACATGGCGGCACGTTGAAATTTGAGTTTGTGGTAGTCGTAAATAGACTTAAAAAGTAACTCGTACTAGTCGTAGAATTAAAAAAAATCGGCTGCTACAATCAGTCGACGTCTTCTCGGTCAGAGGTCAGTTTAAGAAACATTGTGATTGGCTTAGATGATTGTCAATTAGAACACTCATTAACATAATTACCTGTTGAAAAATCGATGGGTTGCCGGTTCCTGCAGTGTCGGTTGAGGGCCATGCAAAATAAACCAGTCGGGATGATTTCGCAGTTACAAGGGATTTCGCGCATCACCTCTATTTTGCAGAATTTTTTATTTTATTTAAACTACAAAAACAAATTAATCCTCGACTGCGCCAGTCTACTTGAACAACTACAATATCATTTGTTACATTACCACAGTGCCCTCTCACAATTTTGACTAAAATACTTTTGTTTTTATTTTGACAACATAGCATCCACTGTCATGATAATCACTCTTTTCAACGCTGCTATTCGTGGCACTTTGTTTTTGATTTTGAATCTTGGGTCAGTAGTATAATGTTGATGATACCAAGCTGAAGGTGAACAGACATATTATGTTCAAACTTAAATTAACAATATAATGGAACCTTGATGTGCATCGTTTTATATTTCGGTTTGGGTTCAAACTCACTTACGCACTGCAAATTTTTTATTTTCTCATTTAACAGATTCCAGAAAGTGGCTACAACACAGGCTCTGAGTTGGTGTTTTTGGAACAGTCTAATGAATATCCAGATTATGTGTGTCAGGATCATGTCCAGTATCAAAGAAGTTCAATGGAACCCAAAGAATTATTTTCAGTTTTTAATCATTTAGGTATGGTAACTGAGAATCAATATAAGTCAATCTCTGTGGTAGCTGATATTTATTCTTGATCTCATGCCAACACGCACAATGTTTTTTTTTTAAATATTTTGTGCTAGGTGACACAGTTCCAGACACTGTTGAATGTCACTGTTGTCTCCCCTGCCCTTTTTGTGTGTGTGCAAATATAGTGCATTTTGCCACAGAAATCATATTCCAGCTTGAGACTACATGAAAGGGATGTGTGACCAGCTTCTTATCATAATGCAAGGTCCGTAGCGATGGGAAAATCCTTTGAAAGTCTTTGGATTTTTTGAGGTCTGGATATTAATGATATTTAGCTTCTATTCTGGCATCAACCTGGCCTGGTCGAACATATGCGTCTTTGTACCCTAATGAAGGTTTTTCCAAAGTCACATTTCTTAGTGAATGAATCTCGGCCAGTAGATTTAACCTTCCTATTGAGTATGTGGCACACTCACCCAGGGTAGGGGTGGACCCATTTTTTGAGTTTAATTCCCTGTTAAGGTAGGATTCTAATTTGGGTCTACCGATCATCTACTCATTGTCTGCTACAAAACCATTACACTACCACAAAATGAGTGTGACATATGACATATGCCCACCATTCTTATTTTGCAGATAGTGTTATTAGAAAAAAAGTTAATATCGAAATAGAAAATTTGAGGCGAAATATCCAAAATTTAATAACAGACCAACAAGTACAGTACAGAGGAGCTCTTGGAGTGACCACATCTGTGGAAGATGCGCCTTCTGTAAGTGAATTATAAAGTGATTTGACTCAAATGTAAAACATTTTTGTTTAATTATGCCAATGATACTTATTTGTTCTGAATTATTGTGACCACATTCATAGAAACTTGATTCAAAAGTATTAGCCGAGAAACTAAACTAATAGCAAACATGCTTTGTATATTTTCCTTATTTCAAACATATCTAAACCATCAAATATATCACATATATACATACAGTCCCAAAACACCATGAAACCTGAGTGCACACTCACTGGAATATCATTACGTAATTTCTCAATCATGATAGTTAAAAACCTGACAACCACAGAATCAAATGCTGTTCATTATAATTTGTATAACTGTCATTGTGTTTAATTAAATATTATTTTTTCAGGAAAATACATCTGTTTCACAACATAGATTGGAAGAACCAGATCTTGGTGAGTGTTTGTGGAAAAAAACCTTATTGATACAAAAGACAAAATAATTTGTATAACAAGTGACACCTCTGTGAAATGTTAACTGTCTCTCTAAAAGTTGCCATTAAAATATTCTTTTCAAATAATGTGTTAAAAATTATTTTGAATCACCAGCATGTGTAGTAGGGTTATGGCCTGAAATTATAATGTGCCTGTCTAAAAACTTTCTCAAAAATCGAAAGATAGCAGTCTCTAGCCTTTAACCACAGACTTACAATCAATTTTTCGTTGATTAATTATCATTATTTTGTTTACTGGTAATTTTCAATCAGAATTGGACAGGTTTGTAAAGATTTTGCTTGTCAAATGAGATTTTGTGCCTGTCTGTAGACAGGTGGCTGGTTAAAAGCCTGTGTTTTTTTCTAGCTGAACCTTATCATCAGAGTAGAGAAATTTTATAATAATATTAAAAATGTTGCTTTTTTTTTCATTTTTCATAAATTTGGATATTAAGTAAATCAACAGTATAGATGAATGTACCTCTAGATGTTGTCAGTATTACCAATAAATTTATATTATTTTAAGTAAGAAGGACATATTTTAATAACATTATAGAGAGCATTCTTTGTTTGCATATGATGTATCTTATCATTTTCAGGATGTTTTGAAAATACAATACTGGATGATGGTACATGTGAAGCTATGAATGTGTGAGTCATAATCATGTTTAAAATTCTCAAAGTGTATGTGTATGTACTCTGGCAGTATGGGCTTTCATCAACCTCAGTACACTTGTCGTACTATTTTCATGCATATTTTACAGTATTTTTGTGATCTCATAATAACTATGTAAAGTAGTAATATCTATGTAAAGTAAAAATAATAAAGTCAAACACACTCGCAAACCAGTATCAACTTTCTTTCACCAAAATTGATGTGTAATAATGACTGCACTAAGTATTGACTAATGAAATCAATAGTTATTTTCAATGGATAATATCTAAAAAATATAGCTGCAACCATTTTGTTTTTAACAATTGAGAACCAAAGATTCACCATTTCTCATATGTGTAGATGCTCTAATAGAAGCCTCATACCCTCTGTTGCATTGTAACATTTTAAGAGAAGACTCGGTTTCTAATACACATTTTTCAGTATTGCACAGCATTAAACAGCAGAGAGCTAGATTTGACCAACAGTTCATCAATTAAGCTTCAAATAGTTCAGTTTATTGCCTTTGGCATTTCAATACATGATGATCTGTTTGTGAAAGTAACACTTCTTGGTAGATTGCATTTCTTATAATAAGTTTTAATTGCTGAATTCTTGCATCTTTTTATGCTAACCTTTTCACGACTTTATCTCATATTTTAGAATGAACCCTAATTTTAGAGCCAACAGACAAAATTTTATTAAATTTTCAATTTTTACTCAAAAAATTTGGATATTTTTGTCCAAACTTCTGAAGCAAATTGTGGACTATAAACGGTATTTTGTGAATTTGTGTTGAAAAGAGGGAATTGGTGATGAAACGGTTTAGTAGTCATGTGCATTTCTACCTAAAAATTAATGTAAACATTTTTTGAACAAGCTAGGTTTCACATTTGTGTCATTTTTTGTGGTGATGGTGTTGCAATAAATCTTGAAGGCAGATTTAAAACAAGTTTAAATTTGAAGATATAATTATCAATGGTTTGAGTCGTATTTGAGTAACCGCATTCAAAAAGTGAAAATTGGAAATGTATTTTCTGATATGACGTCTATATTAGAAACCGGTGTTCCACAGGGCTCCGTCTTAGGGCCATTATTGTTCTCAATGTACATGCGTCCATTGGGCGAGTTATTGCGACGTCACGGCGTAAAATATCATTTTTACGCCGATGACACACAGATTTATTTATCGGTTTCTGAAGATGATCAAATTCGCGCCCGGGTGATACTTCAGACATGTATTCAAGACGTTAGCGATTGGATGTCTTGTAATTTCCTACTTTTGAATGTGTCGAAAACTGAATTTGTGTGCATGTCGTCTCGGAGATTCTCACAAGACTCGTGTCCTTTGTCTAGTATCGCAATTGGTGAAGAATTGGTTAGTGCTTCGTCAAGTGCTAGAAACTTAGGTGTCTTGTTTGATTCGCAGCTATCTATGGAAACACACATTTCTACTATTTGTAGATCTGGATATTCCCATCTAAGAAATATTAATCGTATTCGTAAATCATTATCCCAATCTGATACTGAAAAGTTGGTACATGCATTCATATCTTCTCGCTTAGACAGCTGTAATTCATTATTGTCTGGTCTCCCTGTAACTAAGATAAAACCTCTTATTCGTGTACAAAATGCAGCAGCCCGCCTTGTCACTCGTGCTCAAAAATATGACCACATTACAGACATTTTTATTAAACTTCATTGGTTACCAGTTGTACAAAGAATCAATTTCAAATTACTTTTACTAGTGTATAAATCTTTGTATGGTTTTGCCCCAAATTATCTATGTGAATTAATCGAATTTTATGTACCTAGTCGTAGTTTAAGATCTGAATCAAAGTTTCTTATTAAAACTCGTCAGGTGTGTAGTAAAAAGTCCAAGGTGTTATACAAAGACCGTGCTTTTGAAAATTTAGGTCCTAAACTTTTTAATGAATTACCTCTGTCTGTTCGTTCTAGTCCTTCAGTAGACATTTTTAAATCCAGACTGAAAACGCACTTATTTAAATGTGCTTTTAATATTTGACTGATTGTTTATTGTATCAGCGCCTTTGATCTTCATATGTTGGAATTGTTGCGCTTAATTAAATAAAGTTATTATTATTATTATTATTATTACCAGATTATTCTGAGTGAGTTTCTTTTGATAGTTGTTTTACTTTTCAGTGAGGAATCTGTAAGCTCTTGTTATGGCATGAGTGAAAATGGTGAACAGGAATGTTGCAGGTAATTATTAGTAACTTTCTGCTAATGCAACTCTGAAATGCATGATCTGATTTGAACAAAAATGATGTTTTTGCCTGTTCTTGGCAATGCATGGTCGGTTTCATTTAACTTTCACATATAGGTAATACACAATACATTACATATATTGATAGACACAATTTCACAATCAAAGTGTAATAAAAATATTTCATTTTTATATGTCATTTTTAGTCTTAAAAAAATAGGGTGAAAAAGATGTGTTTTTTTCAATGTTTGAGCTTTGCATTGACCAATTTCATTCAAACTTTGAATATATACTTAATATTATGATACACAGCTTTCAAGAGACATAGTTCTGTGATTCAAGCACATTTTTGGGGTATTGTTCAGGCCAAATTGATTCACACACCACATGTACTTTGTCTTGAGGCGGGGGCTATGACATGTCATGTCTTGGATTTTGTAAATGGGGTAATGAAGCAATTTGGTTTTGCTAAAATATTTGATAACCAGCTTGTCGACAGAGAGCGCTGTGCAATGGCAAAATAAGTGATAATTTTACATGTTTGATTGAGCGCTGCAGCCAACAGTAATTCAGTGAAAATGATTCTAAATAGCAGTAATTTTGGGCAACTGATAGCTATAATAATAAGAAACAAAGACAACAATCTAGATTCAATAAATATGCACAATCAGCTGTTTTTGACTCCCATGTGCGAAGCACAAAATGGGAGTCTTTGCAGTTAGTGTGTCTGTATGTGTGTGTGTATGTGTGTCCGACTGTTCCACTGCTATCTCAAGAACCATACATCGGTTTTTGATGAAACTTGGTGCATAGATGCTCTGGGCCAATGCGCAGATTTGATTAGGTTTTGGTAAAAATCCATGCTCGTTAATTACCTAATTTGCATGATAATTAGCTAATTTTTAGCTGTTCTATGACTGTTCCACTGATATCTAAAGAAATACTCATTGGATTTTGATGAAACTTGGTACATAGATGCTCTGAACATATGCGCAGATTTGATTAGTTTTTGGAAAAAATCCGTGCATATTAATTACCTAATTTGCATGATAATTACCTAATTTTTAGCGGTTCCATGACTGTATCTAAACAACCACTCATTGGATTTTGATGAAACTTTGTACATACATGCTCTGAACTAATGCTAGGTTATGATTAGTTTTTGGTAATAATCCGTGGATACTAATTACCTAATTTGCATAATGATTAGTCAATTTTCGGTTTTTCCACTGATATCTCAAGTACTAATCATCACATTTCAATGAAACTTGGTACATAGATGTCATATGACACTGCACAGACCTGATAGTTTTTATGGTAATATCAGTACATATAATTACCTAATTTGCATAATTAATTAATTTTCAGCTTTTGATATAAGTAGTGAGCATTACATTTCAATGAAACTTGGTACTTACATACTCAAGGACTATGCAGAGATTGATTGTTTCGGATAAATATTTGTGTATATTAATCACCTAATTTGCATAATTAGTTAATTTTCAGCTTTTCCACGGGTATCTCAAGTACTAATCATTGCATTTCAATGAAACTTGGTACATAGATCCTTTAGGACTATGCAGAGACCTGATTAGTTTCAGGGTAAATAATTGTGCATATTAATTACCTAATTTGCATAATTAATTTTCAGCTTTTCTACTGATATCTAAAGTACTAATCATCACATTTCAATGAATCTAGATTTATGCAGAGACCCAATTAGTTTTTGATAAATATTTGTGCATATTAATCACCTAATTTGCATAATTAACCAATTTACAACTTTCACACTGATATCTCGGGTACTAATCATCACATATCAATGAATGTTTATACATGGATGCTGTAGGACAATAGACAGACCTGGATAATTGTGGGTTAAAATCTGTACATATTAATTACCCAATTTGCATAATTAACCAATTTTAAGCTTTCACACTGATATCTAAAGTACTAATTTCCATTTTAATGAAACTTAGTACAAAGATGCTCTAGGACAATGTACAAACCTAATTAGTTTGGGGTAAAACTCTGTTCATATTATTTCCCTAATTAGCATAATAATTCATAATTTTTTGGTTCTAATCACATTTCAATTAAACTTGGTACATAGAGTTTTTGTTACATTGCGCAGACCTCATTAGTTTTACAATCAAATCTGTTCATGTTAATTTTCTGATTTGCATAATTAGTTTTCAGCTAAGTAATTTCAAATTATATTTAATGTGTCTCCAATACTCTCAGCACATGGGAGTTCTTTCTAAGCTTTCTTTGATAACAATTATACCTATACAATTGACTTGTTTGATGAATTTGACCTCAAAATTGTGAAATTAGAATGTCAACTATGTTAATGTTATTGAAAAATTAAATTCTTTGATTGGAACTCAAAGCGATGAAAGGATATGTCCCACAATTAATTAAACTAAATATTCATCATATATATGTTGGTATTAATATATCAAATGCTTGTCACAGAGTATATGCAAGCTCCTTCTGATAACATCATTAATTTAGATAAGTGCTCTCATTCCACTCCAACTATTCATTGTATTTTGGCAACTGCATGTATAACATGTATTCTCAATTTATATTCTATATACCTAAAATTACATTACACTAGCTCTTACTGACATGTAGATTCCTTTAAAAGATCTAATGTGTTTCTTCATTCATTGGGAATACTTCTATGTTTTTATACACCTGGGTAGCATATGTCATCTGAGTACCATATGAATCATCCTAAAAACTGGCAGCTTAACAAGGTTAATTTTCAATACTGGAATTATTAATTCATTCTTTTGTCAAAGAATCATTTTAGTTGCATTGTCTGCACTATTAGAAGAAAGTCCATGTTTTATTGCTAAGATGTCCCTCTCAAATACTTTGATTTTCTTAAACACAATCAAATATTTTCTTCACAATTAAATCATTCTGAAACATTGAAATTGGGTGCCCTGGGAATGCTAAAGTTCATCCCTGCTATATCATATATATTTTCGTCATCCAGCTTGAAATAAAATCCCATTAATTTTTTTGTTTCAATTTCACTTACCTTATCGGCTCTATTAGAAGCATGTCTTATCCCTGGGCAGAACCAACATAAACTCAAAATATCACAAAATTTCACAAAGCAGCCATAAAAGAAATACAAATCAAAAACATACATTCTTATTTTAGAAATAAAATTCCTGTGTTTTACATTATTATATTCTCATTCTCAATTTGTTCATTTTTTCAGTGCATCGAATGAAGAATTAAGGAATATGTATTTAATACAACTACTGACATCATCAAGTATCATAACAACCGCTCTCCAAAGACAGGAGTATTCAACCTAATTATTTGATTTATAGTACTAGAGCTCTTAAAATAAACATTACACTACATCAGGTACATGGACTTAGTCTGTACTTAGCTGTTAATACTGTTTACATTGTGAACATGAGGGCTGGCTTCCTGCTCAGTATTGTCAACAAAAAAAGATATTTTTAGCTGCTGGTTGTTGAGTGTGTGACATAGTTACCGTTGCTGCTTTTACAAAATGGTTGCAACAACATTATATGAAAATCATATATATATATATATATACATCATGAGTGAAGATAAAATTGTGTCAATTGTACACATACCATATCTGCACAATTTTAAAAGCACAGATAAACCAAAATTTGACATTTATTTTATACTGGGTCATTAAACAATGACTTAATCATAGACACACCTCTGTCATTTACGCAAGTTCATGTGCTACTAATAGAGCGAATACTTCCACGTTTCCTACCACACGTAATGTAACAAAGTTCTTGAACAAATAATAAACAAGACTTTAAATGTACTCCTGGATACACGCTCTGTCATTAATTACTGATCTTATCAATCAAAAACAATGAATTGGTTTGTTAAATGCAGCTTGTAATCTGTATATTTATATACCGTATATCTGGTTATTTACTTTAGCATGTCAATTAACTGTCTGTGTCATTTGTCTTGTTCTATTTACATCAATACTAGAACTGTTGCAAGACCAGATAGGTTTTGTGCCAATTTATTTATAATAAGGCCAGACTATTTTTATTCCTTGTTTCTCGAGTTTTTATAAGGCAATTTTTTTGAGGAGGGCGGAAAAAACAATATATTAATTCTTTTTTTCCATTAGATTTGTGTGATTCGCAAAGAATTGTAGTTGAGATCATTGATCGGAGAGAAGAAATGAAATAAAAGTTGGCGGGCACAAAAAATTACGCTGAAATAAAATTTTCATTTTCGGCTCCTGTTCATTTGGCAGGCTCGCGAAACAAGGGATAACAAAAGTCTGGCCTAATTAACCTAATTTGCATAATGATTTACCATTTTTAGCAAGTGGAAAATAAGCTCTCTGTAATTTCTGAATACAAAATCAGTATTTAAAATATTATTTCATAAAGCTTTTTAACAATTGGGATTTTTTTTAAATGTAATGGATACCAACATTAGAAAAGGAAATGTTGTGTAAGCCTGGTATATGCACAAAGTTTGTTATTTAATATATTTACTAAACAAGAGATCACAAATTGTGAGGTGTGTATGATAGGTATTTAATTTCAATAAACATTCTTCAAATATATTGTTGTGTTTGATGCTACTTTATGTTTATTTTTTGTCTAAATTTTAGACATTGAAAGTCTAAAAGCACTGCTCAAGTTTTATATAGACTACCTGTAAATTGTAAGCATTCATACAATGCAGTGGACTATGGTCACATCTATAAATAGCACTTTGTATATATACATCTGTAATATCCGAAACTAAAATATGGTGGTAGACTGGAATATGAACAACAAATAATTTAGAACTGTTACACATGTCCTAGGACAGGAATATAGTATTAGGACATTTCAAATGTTAGCGCCCTCTCATGGTGAAAATATAATTCATTCGCGTATACAGCTTATCAGTAATGTCAAGTTTTTGTTAAAGAACGGTTGTCGTCGCGCCGCGTTCTGTTCGACGTGAGAATAATAGTATACAACGCATGTAAAATACATTGTTTATTCACGTGAAATTCGAACACGTGCTGCGCAACGACCACTGCCCTTTAATAACTATTGAAAACTTTAGTATGATTCACTGTTTAATTAGATTCGCAGCTTAGGCAAGACTTGAAGTCTATTTTGCACATTATAATACTAGTTATTTGCAGATGCTGGCTCACGTTCATCTTGAATTTTCGAGTTATAATGTTCCAGCTTGAAGAGAAGGATCGGAGGATACGAAACCGTTCAATTGGACGGTGACTAGCATCCATCATTACATGGGTCGAAACGCATGCGAGCCTGGTATAAACATCATGAATAAATAAACCTTGACAAATATTTATAGAAAACGCGAACAAAATCAGCTGTGGTCGTCACGGTACCATTTATTGCGTGGTAATCTTTCCTCGATTAAAATTCTTAACGATGGGTTATGCATTGGTTTCACTGTGTTTTTTCCATGATGATATAATCATGTTTTTGTTTGCTTGTACATTTCGCTCGATCCGAATCAAAAACCACAGTCACTCGATCCGCAAACACTTTACATTTTTGTTGTTTCAGGGTATTAATATGCTAGGTACATTGGTGTCGGGTATGGTGCGACATCAAGTAGACATAGTGATTTGTACCTCGGGGGCTTATTGCGCTTGTGGATTTTAACCCGGCTGTTCACTAAGATAAATTTTCAATTCCGTCTTTTCAAAGTTTCGTTCATGTCATATTTGCAGCGAAGACAACGATTTTTAGGAACAGACCGAGAAAATATGTGATCTTTTTTTTTTTCGCAAACTAGTGTACTCGTCCCATATTACGGTGTGTGCATTAACCAAAATTAAATCTCTTTCTAGACAGGATTGCATCGGGTCACGGGCAGCGTTTTAGCCAGCCACCAGTCCACCCACCAAACGGACTGCCAACTTTGATTTGGGACTGGCAACTTTTTCCCATTTTTCTGTTTTTTCCTATTGTTCTTTGATAATTTTACCAAAATAAATTCAAAACCATCTACGTTTTCATGAAGTTGAATTGTTTTGGACTGGCAGTTCCTGGCTAATAGCCTGGTCACGGGAAGCACGTGATGAAAGTGATTATAATTTCGCATACATGTCATACACTCGGTCGTTCTGTTGAATATTTGCGGATGCTAGGTAACCGTTATTATACGGTGGCATCGCATTTATTTCTAGGAGATATAGCGTTTCAGATAGTATTTCAGGCGTGTGAGCCGGGGTGTGTGTTACGCGTACCAGTGTTCTTATTTTCTACAATCTCTCACTCTGTTCAGGAAATCATTGAGAAAGGATACTTTGTCCGAAACGTCTGGTTACAATTCAATATTACCGAAAACTACGATTACCTACTATTATTTCCCATATAACATAGGAAGTATACGTAATGTTTGCTCGGACGCAGTTAACACGAGTAATTAAAAATAGTCGTCTTAAATTCGAAATGCGTAATGTCCATACAGAAAACATATCAAGAATTTGGGTGCATCTCGAATTAAATTTTAATAAAAAATGCTTCACATCAAATATTGATTGTTTAATATATTCGATCATCGATCAGAGAATCCGGAGGGCGATTTGTTTGTTTTTTCATGATACCCTAAGATGTTGAAAACTCAATCATAACCGAATCCACAGTTATTGTATGTTATATAGTTATTAAGTCATTCTTATGCGGATATCTTGCAAACACAGTAGCTATTGAACTTATTGTAGTCATATATTACTTGTCCAAGGCTTAAAACAAAATTGTACCCCAATACAACTTCCAATATTGCAAACATGTAATTAAATTGTTAATTTAAGTGATATTGTGCACTCCATATGTGAATATTTGTTTTTATTTAGAAATTAAGCAACGCGATCACTCTTACAGCCGCCGGTTTCCAACTGTGTTCATTGTGATCAACTTTTAATCATGAAAACATGACGCCAATGTCACTGGTTATTTTTTAAAACTCCTCGTGTATATGTTATAATAACGCGCATTGCGCATAATGAAACACATGTCCCTCGTTGATTTGGACATAATACTGGCTATGCATGGTCAAATGTTTGATCCGTAAGACCACGGCTACTACTTTTTAGTAACCGTGGTAAGACCAGAGATGCTGACTGGTTGGTTCCATCTGAGACGAGAACTTCTTACCACGTGACTGAAGTCCTCCGATGCACAGGGCCACGACTGGGTATCACGCAAAGCCTGCAGTGCTTTAATATGGAGCTCAGCTGCAAGTCCACAGCAACAGGTTACCTGTTTGTCATAGACACTACAGGTTATTATATACACCATAGTCTTAACATCTTTATAGAGTTCTTTTGTTCAACGTTTCAATTTAATTGACTTTTAAACGGCTTCCTGTCACGTTGGCAAGGTCAATGACTCGTTTATCTGATCCATTGTCTTATTCTTATAACTGTCGGGCGCTACGTTTCTTGCAATCAAAACATTGCAACCGAACAATAGGACACCGGTGGGTGGGTGGGTGGTTGGTATTTGTTTGTTTACGTTTTGAACACCGGGTGTGTTACGTGGTGCGTGACACTTTTTGTCAAGCCACAACGCAGGCGCAACACGAGTCTCGTCCATCATCATGGCGTTATCAAGTAAAATACAATAAAACTTCGGGATTATACGATGTTGGGCACTTGCTGTTAAACTTGTGTTCTAATCTAACGAGTCCAGAATACGCCATTGCACCACACTCACTTGGGCTGCATTCCACGCGTTAATTCGTCCCCGGACGGGCTGCGAGTGTTTCATGATAAGGCCCGGTGATAAGGAAGCCGGTCGGATTTTGCATACAATGTACATTATAGTGACGGTAAAAATCGGCTACACGTTTTATGGCAGGTCACTGTACACACTTTATAAAACGTACAGGCGTTACATTTTTGTTTAACAGTTGGTCAAAGTTCATTGTCCTGGGTTCACTCCAAAACAGTAGTGCGTGGTAATGTTTTGCTTTTTTGCAACTGTATACGACAACTTTCCCCCGACTCTGTCTTCCATTAATTTTCAATGTACGCAGTTGCTGTGTAATTGGTCCGTATAAATATAGTAGTATAAAACATTATTGTTCTACATGTGAGTAATTTCCGTAATTTGTCGCCAAAAATATGGTATGTAAATAAATGAGCAAACGTACTCGTTGTGAAAGTCTGGCATTTCGCCAAGCGATGTGTGTATTTTAGGGTACGTATGTATGTGCGTGCTTTCTCTTTCCCGCGGAAAAAATAGTTTGCCCCGCCCACCTCCCCGGCTCACAACAATGCTTACTATTCCACAAATTTGCATACTTGCGTAACATGAAGTTGTTATTACGATCAGCCTTGACCACAAATCAAAACATTGGGTCTGGGTGCGGTGGTGTGGTAGTCGTCCCGAAGCACGATTTAAGTGTATATACGCATGTGTAGGCCGCGCATTCGGCTCATGTAATGCCCGATATGTTAGAGAATCTAGGCGCAAAAAACAGTGGGTAGCGATTCTGTGCACAACCCGTTTTTTATCATCTAGTGGAAACTTGTGTCAAACTATAGTGGCACGTGTATGTGCGTGAGACCATCACGCCATTGGCCGGGTTTCGTGTGATTGACAGGCGGATGACGTTATCGCCAATGAAATCAATGGTAGTATGGTAATTGTCGAACAAGCCGGGCTATGATAGGTTGCTCAGTTGTCTTCGTGACCCCTTATGACCTCAGCTACGTCACGCAGCAATATGCAGATCGCCAGCGAACTCATTATGCCACAGCTCGCAGAGAATTGAGCTCGAGTGGTTTTTCACAGCGTCCGTGAAATGCTGGATTGAGCAGACTGTCTTCGCAACGTCTGGGTTGTAATATTACAGCGTGTTTCGTCTCTGTTTTTAGTACGTGGTACATCAATATTTACCAGTACATGTAATTGTGTCAGTTTCGGTGGGAAAATGGCAGATATACTGGAGATCGACCCCGATTTTGAGCCGCAAAGTCGTCCGCGATCGTGCACATGGCCCCTCCCCCGACCCGATTTCAGCGCACAGAAACCATCGCCTCCGCCGTCGGATCAAGCAGCTACACCTGAGACCGAGATTCCACAGGAAGGCATCGAAATAAAACAAGATCAGAGTACACCTAGTCGTAAGAATTCTTCACGGAGGAATGCCTGGGGAAATTTGTCATATGCCGATCTGATCACCAAAGCTATTGAAAGTGCACCAGATAAACGATTGACCCTATCACAGATTTACGAATGGATGGTCAAAAGTGTGCCGTATTTCAAGGATAAAGGCGATAGCAACAGTTCGGCTGGATGGAAGGTGGGTTACTTAAATGACATCTAAACTTGTCTTGCCTCTGTATACTATTTAACATGTAACTGTTATGTGATAAAAATACAAAATGAGGCGGCGTTTCAGTGCATGGCAACCCCTTATACCATTGCATTGACAAGACGTGTGAATAGATTAAACTAGAAAGAAGTCCGCCATCTTGACCAGAGAAATGTTAACTCGTGCCTGGCTGAAATACGACCTCGGGCACTAATCTTGTATGATTGCATTGAATATTCTTTTGCAAAGTATTATTACTACACTGCATCTGCCGAAGGAGATCGGAATAAATCACTCTATGTTGTAACGTTGTGCAATCGTTGGTTTTATATTACACCGGCCGTGTTTTGACTTTTTTGAAAGAAAAAAATGTCTGTCACTCACACGCTTGCACGGGTTTCTTTATTTACATTGTCATAATATTAAAGCCCTTGCTTTATTTCCCTTCTCTGCAGAACTCTATTCGCCATAACCTGTCATTACACAGCCGTTTTGTCAGAGTTCAGAATGAGGGAACTGGGAAAAGCTCCTGGTGGATGATAAATCCGGACGCCACTAAGACTGGTAAATCGTCTCGCCGTCGTGCAACCAGCATGGACACCAGCAACAAACAATTTGAAAAGAAACGTGGTCGTGCCAAAAAGAAGGCTGCCGAACTTGCAGCAAAATTAGCCGCTGCTGGTGAACGGCCCAAGTGGAGTCCGCAGACCCCTGATGGTAGCGACACCGGTATGGTAGAGTCACCGCTGCCAGCTTTCCAATTAAGCCCAGATTTCCGCCCTCGAACAAGTTCAAATGCAAGCAGTTGTGGCCGCCTATCCCCCATCATGGCTAACCAAGAATTGGATGACATGCATGACAACGAAGTGCCACCGATGTCTCCTGGGCCAATTGACTGGAACAGTACAGTGCCAGTCTCAAACTACCCTGGAGCAGAATTGTTACGTCAAACGACTGACCAGTTGACAAGTGCATTAGCTGAAACGATGACACTTAATTCTCCAGATCCAATGACTATTGACCAGTTGACACTGTCACCTCAGCCGCAGATCCAGCCAGCGCAGTCGCCAAGTCCAGGATTACCGGCAGTGTATACCAATCAGAACGGCAGCACATTCACACTATCAACACAGGCGCCGACTTTTGGAACCCAAAATGTCACATTGGCTAATACTTCTTTGTTCTTACCTTACAACACACAATCCGGCCTGTGCATGACTCAAGCTGGACAGACGTCACCATCTTCCTTGGGAATGATCTCTGAAAACCCATCCCCGCCACAGCTCAGCATGTCTAACATCCAACAAGTCTCTCAGACCCCACTGAATGAAGCCATGATTTCCCAAAATGATCCTATCCTACCTTCGGACTTGATCATTTCACAACAAGATCCCATGCTTTCGCAAATTTCTGGAAATGACTTGATGCTGCAGTCAGATCCTATGTTATCCATGGCACAGGAACAGAAATATGTTCCCAGTCGCTTGAATTTCAATATACCTTCTAGCGTCAATCTTACCCAACCTAATGTGATGACAGGATTTGGAAACAACTTGCAGCCATTCCAACAACAGCAACAACAACAACAACATAGTCGCTTACTGGCGCAGCTGATAGGTGGAAATGCCTTACAACAACAGTTGCAGCAGCAGCAGCAGCAGCAGCAACAACAACAACAACAGCAGCAGCAGCAGCAACAACAACAACAGATGTTGTCTAACCAGCGCACAAATTTTAGTATGCTGCAGAGTATGAACATGAACATGAACATGCCCGGATTGGCCACTGACCAGCTGACAAATATGCATGATAAATTTCCGAGTGACTTGGAACTGGACATGTTCAATGGAGGACTTGAGTGTGATGTTGACAGTATTATACGCAATGAACCCGATATCACTGAAACTGCTGCTTTGGATTTCAATAATTTGGAGGGAAATACCTCATCAACAATGGGAATGAATCTCACGTTCTCTACTAGTAGCGCTACATCTTCGTCTACCCAAAGTTGGGTACATTAACCAGGAAGTCACAATTAGTCGATAGTTAGGTAAGTCTATCTGCCAACTAATCAATTAACTATTTTGTTTGGAGGCCTTTTTTTGTGGGTAGAATCAAACAAAATCTGTACATGTATTATATTTGTTGAAAATTCATTTTTACTTCAGCTGTAATGTAAAAAATAGTCTTCATACTTTTCCATTCTATAACATGTCAGCAGATAGTATGAGTGATTACATTGTAAATTTATATAAAATTCAAAAAAGGTTCAATATTTCAATTACATAATATTGCAGTTATATTTTTTCACCAAAAATGTACATATAATCAGCTGCTGAACAAGCACTAACTTGGTTGACCCAATTAAGCAATTTAAAAATCACTCATCTCAATGCAAACACATGATTGTCACTGTTGCTATGATGTTGCTATGGGGCTGTAGCCTATACTGGCTTGTACATTTCAACAGTTTATTCACAAATATTGATTTTTGATGGCTTTATTCTTCAGTCTAAGAAAAAAATGGTCAGTGGTGGCTGTAGAAAAAACAATCATTTCAAGATCTGTAGTCATATTGTTCTGCCATGGTCACAGTACATTATGTGTCTATATATAGATGTGACAAAATCTCCCAGGGCATTGTTTCTCAAGTGGTCTTCTGATGTTTGAATGTGTGGACATTGTTCATTGGTCAATTTTAGGTTAATATCATCTGTAATGTTTAATATTTTTCTGTCAAACTACAATTAGTGTTGTCCCATTTACTACAGTTGGTATTCGGGGGAAGTGGTTTAATTCGGCTCATTGCCTAACTCTGCCAAATTATTTTTACTCAATTATTCATTTTTAATACAAACATAATGGCAATTACATTTTCACTTATACATTTCACAAATTATATTATTTTTTTAAAGGTGAAATGAAAAGAAAAACTCCATCGTACACCCTCCAAAATATTTAACCAGAAATAACCTTTTCTCAAGTGGATTTTTCTTACGGTAATTAATGTTTTGGGCTTGGGGTTTGTAAAAAAATATAAATAAAAACTTTTTTTTGTGAAATATTTTACATTTTATATGATAAATGATTATCAATTAAAGAAAACATAATTTTGATGTTGGGTTTATTTTGATGTAAAATTGTATAGAAATATAATGGCACTTATATAGTAAGAATGTTTATAGATATATATATATATATAAAGTAATGCTTTTATTTCAATTATGGATCAGCTTTTATTTGCAAAATTGTAGTTTGAATGAGTTTTAAGCAGACAAATATATTTACAAAAACACTTAACTTTTCTTCTTTCTTTGTATGGGGAATGTACTAGTGAAGATATAGTCGGTTACAAAGCCTAAAATTCTTTGTTATAGTGCATTTCATTGACGTAAAAGGATCTAGGATGTGGAATGTGTTATGCAATGCAATGCAATGCTTACATGTACAGTGAATAAGTGATGCAATGCTGGCATGTACAGTAAATATGTGATGCAATGCTGACATGTACAGTAAATAAGTGATGCAATGCTGACATACAGTGAATAAGTGATGCAATGCTGACATATACAGTAAATAAGTTATGGAATGCTGACATGTAGTGAATAAGTGCTGCAACGCTGACATGTACAGTGAATAAGTGATGCAATGCTGACATGTACAGTGAGTAAGTGATGCAATGCTGACATAAACAATAAATAAGTGATGCAATGCTGACATATACAGTAAATAAGTGATGCAATGCTGACATACAGTGAATAAGTGCTGCAATGCTGACATGTACAGTGAATAAGTGCTGCAATGCTGACATGTACAGTGAATAAGTGCTGCAATGCTGACATGTACAGTGAATAAGTGCTGCAATGCTGACATGTACAGTAAATAAGTGCTGCAATGCTGACATACAGTAAATAAGTGCTGCAATGCTGACATGTACAGTGAATAAGTGCTGCAATGCTGACATGTACAGTGAATAAGTGCTGCAATGCTGACATAAACAGTGAATAAGTGATGCAATGCTGACATGTACAGTGAGTAAGTAATGCAATGCTGATATAAACAGTGAATAAGTGATGCAATGCTGACATGTACAGTAAATAAGTGCTGCAGTGCTGAAATATACAGTGAATAAGTGATGCAATGCTGACATAAACAGTGAATAAGTGATGCAATGCTGACATGTACAGTGAATAAGTGATGCAATGCTGACATGTACAGTGAATAAGTGATGCAATGCTGACATGTACAGTAAGTGCTGCAGTGCTGATATGTACAGTAAATAAGTGCTGCAGTGCTTAAATATACAGTGAATAAGTGATGCAACGCTGACAAACAGTGAATAAGTGATGCAATGCTGACATGTACAGTGAATAAGTGATGCAATGCTGACATGTACAGTGAATAAGTGATGCAATGCTGACATGTACAGGAAATTGCTGCAGTGCTGATATGTACAGTAAATAAGTGCTGAAATATACAGTGAATAAGTGATGCAATGCTGGCATGTACAGTGAATAAGTGATGCAATGCTGGCATGTACAGTGAATAAGTGATGCAATGCTGACATAAACAGTGAATAAGTGATGCAATGCTGAAATGTACAGTGAATAAGTGATGCAATGCTGACATACAGTGAATAAGTGATGTAATTCTGACATAAACGGTGAATAAGTGATGCAATGCTGACATGTACAGTGAATAAGTGATGCAATGCTGGCATGTACAGTGAATAAGTGATGCAATGCTGACATATACAGTGAATAAGTGATGCAATAATGACATGTACAGTAAGTGATGCAATGCTTACATAAACAGTGAATAAGTGATGCAATGCTGACATGTACAGTGAATAAGTGATGCAATGCTGACATACAGTGAATAAGTGATGCAATGCTGACATACAGTGAATAAGTGATGCAATGCTGACATGTACAGTGAATACAGTAAGTGATGCAATGCTGACACAGTGAATAAGTGATGCAATGCTGACATACAGTGAATAAGTGATGCAATGCTGACATGTACAGTGAATAAGTGATGCAATGCTGACATACAGTGAATAAGTGATGCAATGCTTGCATGTACAGTGAATAAGTGATGCAATGCTGACATGTACAGTGAATAAGTGATGCAATAATGACATGTACAGTAAGTGATGCAATGCTTACATATACAGTAAATAAGTGATGTAATGCTGACATGTACAGTGAATAAGTGATGCAATGCTGACATACAGTGAATAAGTGATGCAATGCTTACATGTAGTGAATAAGTGATGCAATGCTGACATAAACAGTGAATAAGTGATGTAATGTTGACATGTACAGTGAGTAAGTGATGCAATGCTGACATAAACAGTGAATAAGTGATGCAATGCTGACATGTACAGTGAGTAAGTAATGCAATGCTGACATAAACAGTGAATAAGTGGTGCAATGCTGACATGTACAGTGAATAAGTGATGCAATGCTGGCATGTACAGTGAATAAGTGATGCAATGCTGACATACACTGAATAAGTGATGCAATGCTGACATGTACAGTGAATAAGTGATGCAATAATGACATGTGCAGTAAGTGATGCAATGCTTACATAAACAGTGAATAAGTGATGTAATGCTGACATGTACAGTGGATATGTGATGCAATGCTGACATGTACAGTGGATATGTGATGCAATGCTGACATGTACAGTGGATATGTGATGCAATGCTGACATACCTGTACATGATACAGTGAATAAGTGATGCAGTGCAGGATGTGAACTGTAATGCTGGCATAGCTGGAGTAGGCTTGGTGTGATAAATTTTCTCTAACACTGATAAAATTAAGGCACACCACTGCAGTAAACATGTTGCAACTCTGGTCTAGCTGGCAAGTCTGTATGCAAGCATGATGCTCTCATTGTTTGTAAAACCAAATGTGTCCATATGATCACACTAGTATATACTCCATTTAAGAAACATTTTTACAATCTGCCTGTTAACCCTTTGAGTGCCAAATTGCTTCTAGTTTTTAATCAAAATAGTTGACTACAAATGAAAGTTCTTGTGGATGGTGCTTGAAGTTGACTATGACAATAGTGATTTTTTTTAAATGATTTTTTGCCCGGCGACATTTCTGGACATTGAATGTCACTGTTGTCTCTCCTGACTTTTTTTTGTATGTGCAAGTGCTAGTGCTGACATATAGTGCATTTTTGCCACAGAAGTCATATTCAAGTTTGGGACTACATGACAGGGCTGTGTGTCCATGTCTCTATCAAATGGCAATTTAATGCGCTATCCTGGCATCAACTAGGCTCGGACCTCAATCAAGGTTCCCCTAAAGTTGCATTCATCAGTGAATGAATCTCTGCCAGCGTAATTGGCCTACCCATTGAGTCTGTGGCACACTCACCCAGGGTAAGGTAGGATTTGAACTTGGGTCTACTGATCATGAGTCTGATGCAACAACCACTATGCTACCAGTGACCGACTAGTTATTGCCATGGGAAAAAAAACTCTAATTTTTAGATCATTTTCAGAATGGTATTAAAAATATATAAAATCTTCATAAGCCTATTATATCATGGATTGAGTTTAAAACATCTGAAATAAAATTCTGTAAAAAATCTTTGAGAAAGTACTACCATTACAATATATTACCGTATAATATTACAAATGCATATGACCATGCAGATTTGAATCCATGTACAATAGAAAAGTTGAATTGAAAATCAGCCACTATATGCGGAAGTAATAGAAAGTATGTGAGAAATCCGAGAAAGCATTTCTTTTGAAAAAGAATTTGTAAGCAACTTTGTATGCAGATCACTGAATTCTATTGGGAATAGGGAGGAATGGTCATTCGAGAAAGATGTATGAAACGCTGCACAGCCATCATGGCTTCTAAATAGGTCAGTTTTCAGACACAAGAATTAATTATTAGGGCATGTCAAGACTTGGGTGTTGAGATAAGATACAACTGCTCTACAATGATTGTCTAGTGGGTTATCAAGCGTCGCCGTCTACAGTTCCCTTTATATTTTACACGTTTTCAGTTGTGCAGTCACCAAACCATGAAAGAATCACTCCAGTTAGATCACCGAGGTCAAACTGAAATCGAGGAACTTAACTAACCATTGAATAGATGTGATTCTCAGTAGATTTAATGCAGATGAAATTACCAATGATGTGCTTTGTTGAGATCTCAGGAAAGAGGAGACTGGGTCATTTGAGTTACCAAATAGTCGTTTATATATATATTATCTAGCCCTGGGATACTTTCTAAAATAATGATCAATTAAAAATTGAGTTTGAGATAATTTTCACGTCAAAAACTTTGTGCATATATTTCAACTTTGTGTAAAATTTTCACTAAATTACATACAAACAGTTTCAGATATTGCTTTTAGTTTTTGTTCAAAAGGTTTGTCAATTTTTGTCAACATTTCATATGGGGGAAGCAGACTTAAGAATCAGTTTGTAGACGATGCCAAAAGTTGACAATGGTACTCAAAAGTTAACAAAAACAAAAATGGCATCAAAAATTTTGAGTATACCACTGCCGTTGGTAGATGTACATGTATGCTCTTTAAATCCATTGTAGTTTATATTCCTAAAGTAATTTAGAAAAATTTATCCAATTTGATTTTTGTCTTAACTGAATGCTAAAGGAATTGTTCGATTAAAGTGAGAAGGTTGTCACCTGTGCACGCACAAGAATTGAGTCCCAAGTGACGATAACAACACATACTAAAAACGCAAAAGTTCATGGGTATACGCTTGTTTATAAACAATGACACGCTATGGCTATCTGACGCATGCGCAGGTGACAACTCCCCCGCTTTAAGTTAGAGATGTGCGGTTTTATGGATGTCTTTTATACAATCTCATCTATGCAATAAGGACTTTGTTGTTTCCTTTTTACACAGGGTCTATGCTTTTATATAATTTTAAAACATTTTAAATTCTATTGATTTTTCATGAAATAGACATGTCAGGAATTTCCGAGGGCTATACCATGATATGGGCTCACTGATTGACACTGAATAGTCTTGACAGTATACCTCAGAAAAATGGTACATACTTACTACATGCTTTGTTCCGAGTAGGTCAGTTTTCAGTTGGTTTTATGAAAATTTGTCATTCAGTTATATGTAAAACATGGACAGGACTAACTAGTAAAATGTTTGATGTTTTGCTGAGCAATGTCCTCCATCAACGAATGAAAACAACAAAGGGCATAAACATGATAACTGAACTAGTTTGACAGGAGAAAATAGTGATTTTCCTGCCAGCTATATTGAAAATTAAAAATGGACAAAATGCATACTTAAGTTTAATTCAAAACCTTTCTTTTAACCCAAAGTTTTTTTTTCAGATTTTCGCTGAAACTACAGGAAATTGCAGTTCACAAGTGTTTTATCATCTTTATTAATACTTGTCAAAAAATGTCCTTGCCCTTTATTCATGTCAACAAAATGTTTATTACAGTTAAACACAGATTATCAGCACTCCTGAGTTGAGATAAATAAGTTTGGATGACAGTTCATATAATTGATCACATAATATATGACTTACTAATAACTCTGTTAAAAGTGATTAAAATGATCGATACGATATATAGAATGGTTCCTGTCGTAACTGCTGTCTGGAAACTGATCCCTCACCACCTTAGACAATAGTTTAAAAAAGGCACATTTAATTAACCTTGAACGCTGTAATAAATTGAATGTAAGATTTTCAAATTTTTAGCTCTGCTGTCATCAAGAATGACAGAACGAAGCTGTTCATATACAGATGATTATCAGTTGTCTGTCCGTTGTCTGTCCGTTGTCTGTCAACAACTGCATTTTCGGCGTCTTCTTGAAAACTACTGCTTCAATTGCTTTGATACTTGGTATATAGGTACCTTGAATGGACCTCTGTCAGATTTGTTCATTTCTTAACAACATCTTTACCATACTTCCCCGAGTATAAGCCCAGGGGCCTGAACATGTAAAATCGGGAAAATTAGGGGGTGGGCTTATACTGGAGGAATTCCTCAGAAATGATAATTTTTTGGGGGGTTTAAAATTGTAACCATCTTCCCAACCTTGAAAACTATCCAAATTCCATTTTTCGTTCATAGCGCCGGTCTCGGAGAAATATTGCGTTTTTTTTATTTCCACAACACTTTACAATGAAGAAACAAATATGTTCATAAAAATACACACATTTTATTACAATACGATTTACATACCATCTGAATTTACAGTGCAAAAATAGGTAGGGTCTGTGGGAAAACTGTCGAAGGCAAGATCTTTATCATTACGTTCGTTGTGGAATGTTTTTGATCGTACGCACACTCTCGATACAAAGCAATTTCCGCCATGGTGTTTTTCATCATGATTTGACCTGAACAACTTCTTTGACCTAACAATCAAAATGCTGTATCGTACCGACGAAGTTTCTCGATTATTGACAAAGTAATTTTTTCAACATAATGCGGAAGTGAATTACCGAGATGTTAAAATGCAATCTGATTTCAACAAAAAAAGGTGATTTTTTTCCTAAAGCTGTTGATTCGCAATTTTAGAAAGGTAAACTGAGGGTGGAGGAAGTATTTAAACTTTTCACCGTTGCCAACAAGTCATGTCGAAGAATAGTTTGCTCGTTCACGACTTGGCGATCACATTTTTGGCATTTCTAAAGTACTACTCAAAAGAAATATGGATTACTTCAGTATTGCGACATCGGGACTCATCGTGAGTAAATAACAGAATAGAAAAGGTGCGAACTATGTTCCCTACGTTCGCCGGCCATGCACTCTGAAATTAATGCAAGTTTTCTTGTAAAAGCAGGAACCAAACTACCATACCAATCACGATTATTATGCAATAAAATACACTTTTTACATGCATATTTTAATAAATGTCGTCGACGCCCGGTAAAAACACCCTAGCCGTATACTCAGGGATACCATCAACTTGTTAAATGTCTAAAAACAGAGGGGTGGGCTTATACTCGGGGAAGGGCTTATACTCAGGGGAAGTACGGTAAATGTCTATTTTTGGAGAATATTTTTGTCATTTTGGTAAAAAATGCTATTTTCGATTTCTTCTTGAAATCTACCGGCTGAAAATTTCTAGGAGAAGTTTTATGGGTATGCATTGCTCAACTTGTCTACCACAATGTCCTTGTAGGACAGTGGAATTGTTATATATTGGGCTATAAACTATATTGTGGTTCTATAATTATGACTGAAAATTTGAAAAAAATATTATGTAGGTTTCTTTTGTGACATTCAAGGGATTATTTTTTTTTCTGTTTGACTGTAATCCTGCTTTCATCTAACAATAATGTTCCAACCCACACACTTTCATGTGTACCTGTTTAACAATTTTCCTGTTCTTGACTGATGAGGTGTTTGTGAGAGAGGTCCAATGTCAGTTGTCTAGTCTTGTTCTTATAACGGGTGATTACTAATCTAATCCCACTGAAAACTGAAATTAAATTCATGGATTTACTTTAAACTTAATTTTACATAAGAAAGGAAAATCATATAAATGTATTTTTTTATCAGTGAATACATACATTTCAATCATATAATATTTAAATGTCATATTTTTATTGACAGAATTTTGGTGGGAAATATTTTACAAATTTGTATCTTTCTATCTACTTGATTAATTTTGAACCAAATGGACATAATTCCTCATTAGTGACAAAGATAAAATGACCTCAGTCAAAGCTGTGCACAGCAACCACCAAAAGAATGGTTGTTATAGACAGATAGTCCTATGTAAAGTTTGAATTATTTTTTTTCGAGATCATCATTGTACATTTGACATAAAGAATGAGATGAAACTGTTGCAACAAAAATACATTTATTTAAGTTGTTCAAAATCACACAAGTTTGACTTGAAATTAGAAATTAGAAATTGTTTTTTAAACGCGCTGCTACATTGGTGAATCTGCGAAAATATTACTGAAAGTGGTTGTCACTAAGATCTTTATACACACAATGATACATTACAATTGTCTTAGGACAGTATAAAAGTGATTACGATAGACATGTGGCCTTTTCACTAAACAACAGCAGTTTGCATGGTGTCATGTTTTCAAAATGTCCTTATGTTTTAAATTTATGTCAAATGACAAAGATATAATGGTTTACAGAGTACTTCAGATGAAAAATGTAGTCTCTAGAATGATATAGAACTCAACATGTGGCTGAAGGAGACGAATTTTTCTTCCTGTAATATATATTATCCGGTACTGATAGAATATGGTAGAATGTGGCTGAGCACAGGAAATCTTTTGCGCAAAGGCACAAACGCCATATTCAAAATGTATTATTTGTATTAAATGCCTCTTAGCTGATACAGTCTCCAAAACAATCACTAACATCACTGGTTAACAAAATTTAGCTTAACTTTTGCGACTGCCGCCATCTTGAACGAGCATTCTCTGCATAGCAATGCTGTTCGTACAAGTGACACTGGACTGCAAAATATCTATTCTAAACCATGTATCGAATTTGAATGAAAGTGAAAGCATGTATTAAATGCATCATTGTGATGGAAAATAACCTGTTAAAAGGTAGGCCACTGGGATAAAAAAAGTAAAGTGAAATAAAATCCCTAAACACAGATGTTGGCGTAGGTGGATAAACTGAAAAAAAATCACTGCATCCTTTACATGTACCAGACTCTGTATGAATGGTAGTCACAGCTACAGATATAATATGCTAATTTTGTGTTTCAATTTCATGTTTTCGAAACTATCCAGATTGCCAAAATGAGCTTGTCCTATCTATATGCATATGATAGTGTAATGCCAGGGCTAGACATGGTGCCATTGAACCGATAGACGCATAGCCTGTAAATTGTTTTCCTGTCAAGGCATGTCTAGCTGTCACTCTTTCTGCTTAGCGTCTGTCCGCATTGTTTCTTCAGTATTGTGTTCATGGCCATTAAGTGTGCTTAAGTACAATACACATAGCTCTCAGGTGAACTGGTATGTAGTTATCATTGTGGTGAACGTCCACATTCCCTGACCTCCTTTGTATGGGCCAGTGTACATGACTGCAGCCTACCTGCTGTCTGGACTTATGTTGGGTTAATTAGATGTTTCTGGTGCCCTTCGTCTCTTACATACATTAGGTGCCAGTGAAACATTTTTTTGTGAACTTGCTTTCATGATTTCAAAAAAAAAAAATTATTTTTTTTTTAAACATAAATTGTCATTAATCTTTGATGACTTTTTTTCAAAATTGGCCCATATTTTTACTATTTTTACTTTTGTGTACAAATGGAAATGGATATCAGATGTTTATTATTGGGAAAGGTCAAATAGAGAGGTTTATTGTTTCTAGAAACTTCCTAAAGTAGCAGCAGTGGTGTGAGATTAAATTTGTAATATACATTGTTAGTTTGGTATAATAGGTATGATCTCAGAGACCTTGATATTATACTAACTAAGCGATTACATCATGGGTAAATTCCAGTCACTGTTTAAATAGTTGGCTGAGATGAAAGGTTATACACAGTCATAAGGAGGATTGGAACCGGTTTTACTATGTTCTCACTAGAAATGGTTACATGGATGCAAATTGTATCCTATACCAGTAACAAAGATCTTGTAATGTGTGTTCACACCAGTGTTTGTAACAGGGGGTATAAATATAGCACTCACTGAATAATGCCACACTGACTCACAGATAGACAATGTTTCGGTTGACCAATCAATATTTCTGTCTTTTATGCACTTTTGCAATTGAGCACTAAAAGTTGACAATTCTGGATCATGTAAAATTTTTTAATAATATAAATGAAAGTATGCTGCATATTTTGAAATTAGCAATGTACACAGGAAACTTATCCTTTTCACCGCCAATTTCCTTTTTTCATCGCAATTTCTTAAAAATAGTCTCGTTTATAGTCTGCATTTTCCTTCAAAAGATTGGGCCAAAAATACGCAAAATTTTTCAGTAAAAACTGCAAAATGACTTAAAATTTGTCTGTTGCCTTCAAAATTAAGGTTCATTTTCAGAATTTTGGCAAGAATGTCTGGTGGTGAAAAGGCTGAATAAATTTCCCTGTAACATTCAAATTTTGTTTAGAATGTCAGTTGTGATTGGTCTCCAGTGCTGAATTTGTTTGTAAATTGTCTATCACCTATGCTTGTCCTGTGACAGTGCTAGAAATCTAGTCAGTATTACAGAAGGAATGTGATAAAATGCTGTGTTTGATGTAATATATGTGACAACTACATTGTTATACAGTTAAACAGAATGTCTGGTGGTGCAAGGACTCTCAGATTGCATCCAAAATTTTATTCTTTTTAAAAATACATTGTAATTTATCTTGTAGTAAATAAGTAAATTTGTGTGATTTATGGTAACCCTGATATATTTCAAGAATTAAAATTTGTCTTAACGAACATGACTTGGTAGCATGAAAATAGTTTTGTACCCACATACACAGACAAATATGTTGAGTGTAGGTTTCAATACTGCTATGTTGCCACCTAATTGACACATGTTCCCATGACAATAGTCCCATGGCAAAACTGACTCAATGTGACATATATGCTCAAAACCACCACCACATTAATGATTAAAAATAGGAGTAATAAAGCATAAACTCTTTTAACCAGTGGGTGTCTTGTTTTTTAGATTAATGATTTCAGAATTAGTTTTGTCTGTATTCTTTCAAATATTATATTGCAATTGTTAGTTTTACTAGTTCAAAGTAAGTTACAACATGAAATATATAATTGTGTCTGTGTTAAAAGTGATATTCAGGAAGTAATGTTAGTGCTGAAATGTGTCACTCTCTAGACGATAAGGCATATTGAAAATCCAGTTAATCACTGCAATTCAACCTGTTAAATTGGGTGACGAATTTATTTAAGTATTGTTTTTGAAAAAAATTAAAAATTTTAGAAATTTTCCATGGTAATCCATTTTAAAGCATTGTAAAATTATTGAACTTATACTCCAATATTTTTTTGATAATAATAAAGGATCGTTTTATATTACGATGTATATTCAAAATGTGGAGATATAGTAAGACTGCATCGTAATATCCAATGTGAATTTTTCATAAAATGTCATTTAATATATTATTTCAAGGATGACCTAATTTTTGTGACAAAAGTGTAAACCACTTAAAATAAAACCACAATGTAGAACTTAAAAAAATCTGATTTGTTTTACAGCGGTTCTAAGAATTATTCAATTCCCATAAAATAGTGAATCTCACACAGCATGCTATTAGTCAAATGGCACCCTTAATTCTAGAACAAGTGTTTCGTAAAGTTTCAAACCATCTTGCTAACTGACTCTCTGAATAATTCTCTGAAGCCGTGTGATGGTACTAGTAAGACCTTGATTATATATAGTATATGTACTAATAGTGGTACCAGTGTTTATTATGGGTTCTATGCAACAAATAAAATGCAAAGATTATTTGTTTGTATGAAATTCCTACTGTTACACTTTACGAAAAACACCAAAAAAAATGATATACATTTGACTGTGTTACATTTCGAGAAAATTCAAATGTAATATTATAATAACTAATTATGTGAAGTATAGCAAGTTTTCAAAATATCGCAGAAAAACACTCTTCCACATACTGTTATAAGTGGGAATGCAATTCTGACCCCTGACAACTAGAGAAGTACCCACAAGGAATTCATTTGTGTGTAAAGTGAGACTGAATAGTATTCAACTCCTCTGTACTCTCTCGTTGAAACTCTCTACAAGGAACATGTACAGAATGCCAGTTGCATTGTGGGTAGTGAAAGGTATACTGTGTGTATGTTTCACCACTACTATTTCCAAGAGTTAAAACACCCCATCCATTGCAAATTTGATTTCTGCTAAACGTGCTCAATATCCCTTTACAAGGATACATCAATACGACTAATGGCTTTGTATAGACATTGTCTTGAAAAGTGTTGACGCAGTAAAAATGTCAAATTTCAAGTAGCGGCTAACAAGAAAGGCACTTAGACAAAGGATCAAAATGATTCTAGTACAAGTTTTTCTAAGTTATTGTCACGACGCCGTAGCTACCATGTGCATTATGCTGAATTTTGGCTTGATGCCATCTATCGAAGAAAATGTGTGCTGTACCGCATCCTAATGTCTTAGCCTTAGAGAGCTTCATAGTGTTGTACAGAGGAAGTAAGTTGAAAACCATAAAATGTCCCCAAACCATGGTGGCTTAACTCCAAATGGAGATGATTATAAAAACCATGTTGTATAACCCATTTATGTCATGTGACCTTACACATTATCTTAGTGAACCGTCTGCAGTCTGTACCTAATAACTGGAATTTGAATTTGTTGGTATTTATCATGTGCTAAGTACATAGACATGAAGTACCCATTGTCTGTTGTGTGGAAGCTGGGTTTCTTTCTTCCATTTTCTACTGACCATTTGCTCCATATTTAATCTGGAAAACAGGTAGTAAGACATTGTGCTGCTAGTGCTCAGCGTACATTAACGTACGAGATTAACGTACTTGCTTGGCTTTTGGGTTGGGTTAACGTACTTGATTGGCTTTTGGGTTGGGTTGACATGCTTGATTGGCTTTTGGGTTGGGTTAACGTACTTGATTGGTTTTGGGGTTGGGTTATGTACTTGATTGGCTTTTGGGTCGGGTTAACGTACTTGCTTGTATTTGGGTTGGGTTGACATGCTTGATTGGCTTTTGGGTTGGGTTAACGTACTTGATTGGCTTTTGTACAGGTTTCTTATGATGGTTTATTAAGACATCAGTGTTCTTCAGTGAAGCTGTAACCACACCCACTACACATACATGCAACTTTAATTACCAATAAGTTTAAATTCACTTGAGGCTATTGTGAACTTTTTTTAAAACCACAGTCACGATTAGCAGCTTGTGTTACAAGCATGTAGGCTTATTTGAAGAAATTGCCCCAAGACACTATCTTACAGAATTAAACAGTAGATACATCAGAAGTAAACTAATTGTTATTGAAAATAGCCATTTGTCTTGTTGTGCATAATACTATGAGGTTATTACAAGGATACTTCGAAGTATGCACAAAGACAGTATAGTATCAACCGACACACAGTGGAGGTCGATGCGACCGTGTACTGTCTGATGTATTATACATCTTCTCCTCCCAAGAATACATCATAAGAATGCTGAAGTTTATTTTATACAAATAAATTCATAACTGTCTATTTCTATGCAAATTATTTCACCAATCTAATAATTTTTTATTTCATTTTATTATTACCTCCTGTTTAAGTGAATGAAGCAAGGCTTAATACATCTCATATTTAAATCTGTAGTTAACCCTGTGACTGTCAGATATTTTCCAACTCAAAATTCAGTACAAATATTTTTATTTTTTGTAAAATTTTCATTAAATGTCATCATCATACAGTTTCAGATATTGCTTTTAGTTTTTGATCAAAAGGTTTGTCAATATTTATCCACATTTCATGTGGGAACGAGTAGACTGTTCACAATCATTATGTAGATGCTGCCAGAAGTTGAAAATAGTGCTCAAAGGATTAAACCAATATGTATGGCAGCTTCTGATAAAATAAAAAACACTACCTACTTCACAATAATTTATTTGCCACGGACAATTAAACTTTGTTTCATATTTATGCATATTGGGTTACAAATGCATGTTTTCGGACTTCGTCCGAACGGGGACTTATAATTTGGTCTCCGTCTGTGCGTCTGTCCGTCCGTCCGGAGTCATATCTCAGAATCCCTTGGACCGATTCCGTTCATTCTTTGCATGTGCCTAGTACTTTATGTGGGACATATGCATATGCAGTGGTTTAGCGATTCGATTCAAAATGGCCGACTGGCAGCCATCTTGTTTTTTTAAAATGTTGTATTTTGGACATGCTTTGTCAGTTTTCATTCAAACTTGGTACATAGATTATACATGTTGGGATACATGTCCATGACAATTTATTTCACAATTGGATCAAAGATGGTCGACTGGCAGTCATCTTGTTTTTTTGAAAATGTTGTATTTTGGACATGGTTTGTCAGTTTTCATTCAAATTTAGTACATAGATCATACATGTTAGGATACATGTCCCCAACCATCCGTGAGTTCCTGAGTCTGTCCGTCCGTGTGTCCATCCGTCCGTGCGTCAGTCTGTTCAGAGTCATATTTCAGAATCCTGTGGATCGATTTCGTTCATTCTTTGCATGTGCCTAGTACCTTATGTGGGACATATGCACATGCAGTGGTTTAGCGATTCAATTCAAAATAGCCGACTGGCAGCCATCTTGTTTTTTGAAAATGTTGTATTTTGGACATGCTTTGTCAGTTGTCATTCAAACTTGGTACATAGATTATACATGTTAGGATACATGTCCATGACGATTTATTTCGCAATTGGATCAAAGATGGTCGACTGGCAGGCATCTTGTTTTTGTTTTTTTATGCGGTGTTTTGGACGTGCTCTGTTAGTTTTCATTCAAATTTGGCACATACATGTACTTTATACATGTTAGGATGCATGTCCATGACAATTTGTTTCAAAATCTGGTCAAGGGTGGCCGATTGACAGCCATCTGACTTTTTGGCCTTACTGCTATATTTCCACAATTTATGTACACATACATCATACATATCAGTGTGTTTCATAATCAGATCAAAGATGGCCGAATAATGGCTGTTTTTATTTTTGGCCATATTACTACTACAATGAACTCGTGTTTTGATGTAAATAAACAATCTGTTGTATACGCCACTTGGAACTCAAGTTTCAAGGACACGCTCGCGATAGCCCCTCTGCTTTAATATGACGAGCACAAAGAGAACTTTCCAAAATTCAATGGGAACTGTGTCATTTTCAATGACTTGTTTTTTTGAAATTTGAACAAAAATGGCTGACTGGCGGCCATTTTGTTTTTATTCATGTTCATGCTGATTCCTCCCTAATATATTGCCTGATTCTGTTGAAAGTTTGCATACAAGTACTATACTCATAGGTAATATACCATAGGCTGTGTTATTATATGTGACTTGACCAAATTTATTGAATTACATTGTAATGGTGGACATGAAAAATAATGGAACATTATATGAGTGGTAGAAAACAAGTCTTGCGGTTGTACGTGTCACTGACAAAAAGGTCTTGGCGACCATTTCCATCTAGTGACTATCATCAAAATTTTCTGGATGAATAATGAAATATTATGACAACAAAGACTTGATATGGGGGTCCTGAAGACAACCATAGTGATACCGAGAAATGTTGATCTTGCTAATGCTGTCAAATTATCAAAAAGCAAAAATTTCTAGCGACAAAAATTATAATCCTGGGAACCTGCTGCAGAGTAGACAGTAAATTAGCTACATGCTCAACTTCACATCCTTGTCTGGATTGGATTTTACGAGAATAGAAATAACTTGATGAGAAATCCCCCTGGAATAACTGAATATCTCTGTCAGTATTGTGCATGTAGTGTTTGTGTAGTTGTTAAAAGCCTACTATGTACCACACCATCATTTCCTGATTAATCTCTGATAAAAAAAAAATTATCCTTTCGCTTTTATTATCCATTTCTATGGTTCAATTTATCTGTCCATCAAAAGCCTTGAAAAATTAATCGTTTATCATGATCAGCTGTAGGTTGAGGGTTTTTCAGATTATTCAGTGTTTGTTGAAATATGTTTCCAAGAAATGCAGGTACAAATCCCATTATGAATGTATTCTAGTTTAATATCACTTTTCAAAGTTCAAAGCTTCGTATCATGCTCAATATGGGTTCCATTTGATGTATACAATGTATGTAAAAGTACATTGTTTGCTTGTAATTTTAACACATGCTGTGTGGTGAATGTATCCCCATGATTTTATGCCTTTCACTTAACAGAATCTACTTTGACTTCCTTTTTAATTCAAGTTATCAGGAAGAAAATTCATTAAATTCACATAATAGATGAAAAAAAGTCTGCCATCAGATTTTGGCTACTTTTGAATAATCAGTTTTGAAAAACTGTTTTTATTATACAAATTGTGGTGAAATTTTGAACTAAAATCAGTGATTACAAAAACATTAGATGGCATACATAGTGCATCATTTGTTGTCAGAAAATCAACATTTCTGTCAAAACACAATCACAAATAAAAGCTATTCAATATACAACTTTTTATTGCCGTGAATTTTTTTTTTTTGCACTATGGGTAAAATATGTCTTATCAGTTTAATATCATCATGACAGCTTTAGAAACTATTTCAGTGATTGATTTACGTGTTTATCAGGTGTTAATCACCTCTTTGAAAAATGTTGTGCAGCAAAATCAATGTATTATAATCCAACTTGATAATAATGAATTTTACTTCAGAATAGTTTATGCAATTACCGGTATATTTATTCAACCACTGTAAAGAGTACCACAAGGTATTCTGATGTGATAGTGCATTCTTGCAGATCAGGTCAAAAAACACAATGACAGGTCAACTCTGTTGAAGAAAACATGGCAATACGGAATTGATTGACAGTTCTAAAAGATTTGGTCACAATAATAACGACTTAAAAGTTTGCATGCACTTCATAGCAAACTAAAAAAAAAATAATATTTTCTGGTGTTAAACCATGACTGAATAATAACATTTGCTGTTATTCCCCCAGAAAAAGCAAGTTTTGTCTATGTAGATAGTAGGCGGTGCTTTGTAAGATGTTTTGATTTTCTGGTCCTCATAACACCATGTAGTGTCAGTTAGGGTTTTTCTTTTTAAAGTAAAACCTAAATTAGAGTCAAATCGTTGGTTTAACAACTAATATTAGGTGAATCATATTTTGGAGCACAATTCTTCAATCATTCAAAATTCTATTAGCTGATAAGTTATGATAATCTGCTAAATAATTAGGTGGTAAAATTGTTAATAGTAGGCAACATTTTAGAGTTGTTACGGTATTCAATGTTTCAAGATTTTGGTAACCATTGTCATGTGATGCAAAAGAAGCACACTCATTGGTTATCAAAATTGTTGGTTACTTTACCCATGCATAATTTAATGTCACTCATTGATTATTCGAATAATTAGTTATTGTAGCAATACACTCATTCAAGTCCCTGGTTATGCAAATTGTTAGTTGCTACAGCAAAGAATCAAATTATTCAAATTATAGGTTGCTATAGCGATATAAATTTAAATGACACTTATTAACTATTCAGATCCTTAGTTGTTAACACTGCTTTGAGATATTCTACTTGATGAAGTATTTGCATAATCCTATTAAAAAATGATTCGTGGCTGGATCGCTTGAAAATTTGTCTAAATTCTTCCTACCATAGGGCAACTATAGTTAATTCAGTACTACAGTTTTAAAATAAATAAATACGTCTATTATAGGCTTCGTAATACTTGCGCAATGTTTCTTTGAGATTTGACTGGATTATACTTAAAGTTTATAGTTTTACTTGTTTGAGAGCGTTGACCTACTGTCTGTCCTACTTATTCCAAGATAATTTATTCACAGACATACTTAGCTGGGTAGCTGACAAGCCAATTAATGTCTGCAACCCCTTGTCTAACTGGACTTTACATGGTTGACTTCCAAACTATGCCATTGTGCTATATGCCATTGTCACTACTCACTTTTAATTCTGGGCTGAACTTGGATTAATTTAATTTTAGAAATTATTCCTGATTAGAAAATAATTATCAATGAAGCAAATTTTAAAAGTCTGTCTTCTGACCCATGATTACCAATAATTGATTGAATTGCAATTTAGTTGTCAATGATTAATTAATCACTCATCTACATTCAGAATAAGACTTCTATGGTTGAACAATAATGGAAGTAATTTTTGCGGCATTTAAAATATATTGACTGTACTTATTCTAGTTATTCTGAAGAATTGAGTTGCTTGATGTTTATGTCTCTTCTTGGATGATAATACATATTGGTGTTTTTTTATCTGCAGTACTGTCAGAATAAAATTAATCACCTGACTCTGGCATATTAACCCATTTCTTTATAGCTATACATATAAATTGGGTTTAATTACGCTACAAAGTAGTTCAGCTTCAATGGTCGAAAGAAAGAAATCTAGTAATGTAACGATTCACTACCTAGTAAACAAATCTCACCAATATACTTCCCTGATGTGAATTCAACTCGTCCTCATTTATTCGTTGTCGTTAACCACAGTCAATAAATTTTCATAGTTGTGCAATTCTGTCTAGTGTCTATTTAATACAATGATGTAACAGCCGATCAGTAATGTTAAATGTGTTGACCTTTGCCCTATGGATGTCATGACCTTCCTATATTGAGCCTTTATATCCAGTTGTCTGAGTGTGTGGGATGTGGCTGTCGCTAACGCCCCTGGGTCCAAGCTTGCATGGTAATTATGACTTTTATAGTCATGTTACCATAGTAATGGTCATTACTATGGTCTGTAATGCAATCTTTTGGGCATGGCACTGCATAAATAATGTGTGTGTCTTTGTGAATAAAACACCGATTGTTGCTTAAATTGAGTCATAAGGCACGGTTAAATGATATAGGATATTATCCACTGAGTGCAAACTGTACATCAGCTGTTTGACCTTTGATGATTCAGAAAAGTCTGGGAGAGTGCAGCTATGATACCTGCTCATGTTATATTGTGCTAGTACATGACATGTGAAAGCATGCCAGTCACTTAGCGATGGTGATGTGGCAGGTAGATGGTAATGGCCAATGATTTGTAAATGGTGACACAGATATTCTTTGTGCATATACAGTAGTAAAAAATAACTGAGAAGAAAGTAATGTTGCATCTATCTTTATGAACAAGCCATGTGTGACTGTTTTTAAAGTTGGGCTGAATACACTATTATGTAGTTGTCATAGAAACAGTAGTCCTTACTGTCTAAGGCAAGTGATCAGTGCACTCGCTTAAGCCTATACCCAACAAGTGGCAATCCCAAAACCATTTTGAGATATTTTACTGTGTTCACAAGAGCCATTTTTTTTCTAGGCCATTTTCAAAATCCATGTCCAGGTAAATGATCAACCACTAGCCAATTGAATTCGTCTATTTTAAAAGCTAAAAAAACAAAAGTCAATTCCCTGACGGTTTTAAGTATTGTGTTGGGCTGTCAACAGTGTAGTGCCGTTGTAAATAATGTCAACCTGAGTGTGTAATTTCACTTCTATGACTGTGTTAAAGTTGGGGAGCCACTGATTAAGTATTCTATAAGTTACTTTATCTCTACCAACCCATTAAGTTCAGTTATTCAAAGAATACTGATTCAGTCATGAGGTGTATGGTGTAAGTATACATGTATGACATTTGATGTATTCACAATATGGTAATAGACCTTGTATTTAATCCAATCCACTGAGTGACAGTGCATAGCTGTAACATATTAATTAAAGAACATCAATTGTTGTTTTGTATTTTGTAAAACATGAGCCTGATCTTTTTAGCTCCGCTGTCGACTTTGTTGAGCGGAGCTCATCATATGAGTGATTGTCCGGTGTCGTCCGTCGTCCGTCGTCCGTCGTCCGTGTCAATGTTTTACTTTTTCGACTTCTTCTTGAGAACTACAAGCCTGAATGCTTTAATACTTGGTGTATATGTACCTTGGGTAGACCTCTCTCAGATTTGTTCATTTCATGATGATATCTTCAATTCTCTAATTTTGGTGAATATGTAAAAAGTGATATTTTCGACTTCTTGTTAAAAACCGCAAGTGCAATTGCTTTGATATTACATATATAGGTATTACATGTGCACCTCTCTCAGATTTGTTCATTTCATGATCATATCTTCAATTCTCTAATTTTGGTGAATATTTTTGTCATTTTTGGTAAAAGATGATATTTTCGACTTCTTGTTAAAAACCGCAAGTCCAATTGCTTTGATATTACATATATAGGTACTGCATGTGGATCTCTCTCAGATTTGTTCATTTTGTAATGATATCTTTAATTCTCTAATTTTGGTGAATATTTTTGGTAAAAAGTGATATTTTCAACTTCTTGTTAAAAACCACAAGTCCAATTGCTTTGATATTACATATATAGGTACTACATGTGGACCTCTCTCAGATTTGTTCATTTTGTAATGATATCTTTAATTCTCTAATTTTGGTGAATAGTTTTGTAATTTTTGGTAAAAAATGATATTTTCGACTTTTTGTTAAAAACCACAAGTCCAATTGCTTTGTTATTACATATATAGGTACTACATGTGGACCACTCTCAGATTTGTTCATTTTGTAATGATATCATAAATTCTCTAATTTTGGTGAATATTTTTGTCATTTTTGGTAAAAGTGATATTTTTGACTTCTTGTTAAAATCCGTAAGTCCAATTGCTTTGATATTACATATATAGGTACTACATGTGGACCTCTCTCAGATTTGTTCATTTTGTAATGATATCATAAATTCTCTAATTTTGGTGAATATTTTTGTCATTTTTGGTAAAAGTGATATTTTTGACTTCTTGTTAAAATCCGTAAGTCCAATTGCTTTGATATTACATATATAGGTACTACATGTGGACCTCTCTCAGATTTGTTCATTTTGTAATGATATCTTTAATTCTCTAATTTTGGTAAATATTTTTGTCATTTTTGGTAAAAAGTGATATTTTTTTCTTGTTAAAAACCACAATCATTTATGGTGAAAAATGATATTTTTGAATTCTTGTTGAAAACAGCAAGTCCCATTGCATTGATACTATCCATATTGTTCATTTTCTAATGATATCTTATGTTCTTTAATTGAAATGTGCATCGCTAACAGCGGAGCTATCACAGCCAAAAGGCTGCTTGTTAAACTTTCTCAGCTCATTAATTATAGCTGAGCAAAAATTATGAAAGGAAAAAGCACTATGTCGTATGTGTGTTCATTTTAATCTAACCCTATCACCAGAGTAAAGTTTGAATAAACTCAGATGGTCTGCTTAACCAACCTTCCTCCCCAATTTTTTAATTGGCCAATCCCTTAGAATTTTGGAAAAGCTGCATCTTGTGGATCTAGTTGTTTCTCATTTAACCCTGCAATTAGTCATTAGTGTTACTGTGTTCACTGTCTGTCACATTATACACTATTTGTCATGTTGAGTCATTAGTGTTACTGTGTTCACTGTTTGTCACATTATACACTATTTGTCATGTTGAGTCATTAGTGTTACTGTGTTCACTGTTTGTCACATTATACACTATTTGTCATGTTGAGTCATTAGTGTTACTGTGTTCACCGTTTGTTACATTATACACTATTTGTCATGTTGAGTCATTAGTGTTACTGTGTTCACTGTTTGTCACATTATACACTATTTGTCATGTTGAGTCATTAGTGTTACTGTGTTCACTGTTTGTTACATTATACACTATTTGTCATGTTGAGTCATTAGTGTTACTGTGTTCACTGTTTGTTACATTATACACTATTTGTCATGTTGAGTCATTAGTGTTACTGTGTTCACTGTTTGTCACATTATACACTATTTGTCATGTTGAGTCATTAGTGTTACTGTGTTCACTGTTTGTCACATTATACACTATTTGTCATGTTGAGTCATTAGTGTTACTGTGTTCACTGTTTGTCACATTATACACTATTTGTCATGTTGAGTCATTAGTGTTACTGTGTTCACTGTTTGTCACATTATACACTATTTGTCATGTTGAGTCATTAGTGTTACTGTGTTCACTGTTTGTCACATTATACACTATTTGTCATGTTGAGTCATTAGTGTTACTGTGTTCACTGTTTGTCACATTATACACTATTTGTCATGTTGAGTCATTAGTGTTACTGTGTTCACTGTTTGTCACATTATACACTATTTGTCATGTTGAGTCATTAGTGTTACTGTGTTCACTGTTTGTCACATTATACACTATTTGTCATGTTGAGTCATTAGTGTTACTGTGTTCACTGTTTGTTACATTATACACTATTTGTCATGTTGAGTCATTAGTGTTACTGTGTTCACTGTTTGTTACATTATACACTATTTGTCATGTTGAGTCATTAGTGTTACTGTGTTCACTGTTTGTCACATTATACACTATTTGTCATGTTGAGTCATTAGTGTTACTGTGTTCACTGTTTGTTACATTATACACTATTTGTCATGTTGAGTCATTAGTGTTACTGTGTTCACTGTCATGTTGAGTCATTAGTGTTACTGTGTTCACTGTTTGTCACATTATACACTATTTGTCATGTTGAGTCATTAGTGTTACTGTGTTCACTGTTTGTTACATTATACACTATTTGTCATGTTGAGTCATTAGTGTTACTGTGTTCACTGTTTGTCATGTTGAGTCATTAGTGTTACTGTGTTCACTGTTTGTCACATTATACACTATTTGTCATGTTTCCTATTGCCGTGTCATGCACAATGTTTATGTCTTCTGTGTTCAGGGGGTTTTTCTAAACTGCGGAATAGGGATGCAGCACCCTGACATTCTCAGCTTGCGTCCTTTTAACGAATTGCCGATTGAGCTTTCAAGTCATAAATATATTTCTTGAGCCGCGCACTTCCGTGCTGCCGTACAACATAAAATCTTTCTCAAATATATTTTTCTCAATGAAAACTTCCAATGTGTCTGGACACTAAATACACTAAAATTACTTCAAAAATATTTCAATGGCGATAGATTCACCATTAAAATGGTGCAGAAACTTTCTGATATGGCATTTCCAGGTTGATTTGCCTGTGTGTGCTCCTACTTGTTCATTTTTTCTAGAAAAAACCCTGATGTTCAATAGAAGTTATGTGTTTATTCATAAAAATATTATGGTTAATGTGCTATGTTCATCATGTGTCATGTTCCTCATTTGTCAGAATGTTATGGTAAATGTGTTATGTTCATCATGTGTCATGTTCCTCATTTGTCAGAATGTTATGGTTAATGTGCTATGTTCATCATGTGTCATGTTCCTCATTTGTCAGAATGTTATGGTTAATGTGCTATGTTCATCATGTGTCATGTTCCTCGTTTGTCAGAATGTTATGGTTAATGTGTTATGTTCATCATGTGTCATGTTCCTCATTTGTCAGAATGTTATGGTTACTGTGTTATGTTCATTGTGTTATATTTATCAGTCAGACTTCCTTATAATGTGCTATGTTCATCGTGTGTCATGTGGTATGTTCCTCAGTTGTCAGAATGTTATGGTTAATGTGCTATGTTCATTGTGTCATGTTTTGTGTTAAATAAGTGATATATGTTTATTTGTCACCATATGTGTTTATTTGTCATATGTTGTTTTGCCATTGGTCATAGCCATCCACAGTTAGCGTAAGTGATGGTTATATGGAATGTCCTAACTCCATCCGACCTCATTCTTATCTTGCTTTCTTCAAAATAAAATTCTTGGCAGGCCACAATGGAATTTTACTTGAATTACAGTGGGGTCATATAATAGTGTTGTTGTTTGCTTTGAGTTTCGTTGAACTGTGACTTAAGATCTAGGGACAAATTGGCTCTGACTTGTTTGTGCTGAAATTAAATACTAAATTAAACATTTGAATGTAATTAATTAAATATTGGGGTTGAGTAGTATTTTAATCTGTTAAAAATGTCAAATAATGTTCAAATGTCTGTTATCTGAACTGTAATTATCCTAATGTTTCAATATCTTAACTACTTTTTATGGCCTAAAGTGTATTTCATCATCACGTTTTGTGGATGATTATCCAGAATTGTAATTATCTGAACAAATTTTGATTGGTCTCAAACATTTTGATAATTTGGCAAGGTTTGAGCGGGAATCACATATTTCTAGAATTTGTGGAAAAAAGTGCAAAAGATTTGTCAGGAAAATAATTCATGCAAACAGGTGGATGATAAACTTGCTTTTGATTGGATACCAAATACCTACTCAGTTAGCCAATCAGATAATACTTTTGGTTGTTTACAAGGTTCGTTGACCTAAACACAAATTTGGGGCTGGAGTTAATATTTCTATGGACTTTAAACAAACATTTTTTTGCTTGTTGAAAAATTTACATGTGATGTGCTAAGTGACTTACAAACAGGATGTAGAATCTAGGGTATTGTTACATGAATGGATGACTCATATGGTGGTTTATGCCACTGTATATTGTGTACAATACTAGTTATCACTGGCTATGAGACCATATCGATGACCTTGGGACTATTGCCAGCATCTGCTAGTCAGTGAGTGATGGGGGACAGAGTGTACAAAATGTAAACAGTTCATTATTATGATGAAAAGTAAAGCTTGTGAATGAATTCACCAACTCAAAGAGGTCGATTTTTTTTTTTTTTTGGAAGATCTTGTTTTCGTTCCACTTCCCACTATGTATGTCACATGCATCTCTAATTAGCATTTCTGGTTTGGGTTCTCCTTCCGATGGTGTGCTTCACCTAAGCAAATGTTTTTTGTATGACCATATGTGGGTCGTTACTTGTGATTATGTACATAGATGTAATATTTCTTTTTCAATAAAAAAAGCATGAGTTTAGTAGATATGAATTGATGTTACAGTAGTTTTACTGCCAACTTCTTGATACCATTTCAAATCTTTTGAAAATTTGTGGTAAAAAGTTTTACAAATAATTATTGCTGTAGTTGCTATATTCAAAGAACATTTGTAACTGTTTATGCAATTGAAAGGTGCTTGTTGTCGCGGCGCCACACACGTGTGAGATATATGGGACTCAAACAAAGACGGCGACTTTGACTGTTGCGCAGATCAACGAGTACAAACTGAAGTGTTACCAAGCTTTAATTTGGTATTTTTTAAGTGATTGGAAGGTATCGATGGAGTCACTGGTGATAATTAGTGCAAATCGCGCCAAGGTCAAACCTCATACTTATGATTTTCATTAGAAGAGCGCATTGGATTGTTGGAAAATAATGTTTATCAACATAAATGTCGCATATGCGCAACCAACGACTATGCAATGCAAGCTTCAAAATAAGTTATTTACATAACATTGCTTAAAAATTACCATCATAAAATGTGTATGGCACATTATTAGCCATCAAAATACTCAAAATTACGCCGAATTTTGTATGATGTTTTGACGTCACTATGTTGCCATGGTTACATTCGATTTCTCGCATACTTTGAGGTGTCACTGTGAATGGAAAATGATCTATTGTCAAAGTTGAAAATAGACAATAGTGAGTTGATGTGAATGGTTTCATAGAAAGGTAGAAATCTTTAAACAAAAATAAAGATTGATTTGTTTGAGGGTGATCTGAGATAAGCATTAGTTACGCCATCTTTATGAGTTACATATATGTATTCAAGATTACTATCAAGAAGTTTTGTAAAGAACACCATCTTAAAATGTATTATACATGTACGTATGCGGCTAGGAAAAGCAATTTGTCATGATTACAAACCTAGTAGATTATTCTTAAATCAATTTCTTGTCTGGAGTTTATGACACTCAAGTAAGAATCCAGATTTATTATATGCAACTCCTGGGGAGTAGGGGGTAGCTTGTGTCCCAGGCAGGAAGTGTCCAAAGAGAAGACAGGAAGTGTCCTAAGTGAAGAAATATCCCAGGTGGAAAGCTACATGATATGATTATATATGCTGTCAAACAAAAACTATTGATAGTAAACAAATACATAAATGCTGATGTATCTCTGGTGCTATTGAAGCTGATTTCAAAATAGTTGCCATCCATCACCAAGGAATAGTCCTTCTATTTAGCCACCACAGTTAAGCACTACGAATAGATCAAATCTATTTAGCAAGCCTAAAGGATATGTTTTTTGTGAGACCTAAATGTCTTCACATATAATTTAACATTTTATCATATGCTTATAAACAATTTGGGTTAAAGACACTCAAAATCAAAGACAAATATGGAGAACACACTGCAAACAATCAGGATTGACTTGCAGCCAGTCACTAGTCTTTTATTTAGTGTTCTATATCTTGGCTCCAAAGCTAATTAAAATTTTACAGTAGGGCTGATAAGTTTAGGAACATGGTGGCCCAACAAGTGCATGCTCCTTGAGTTTGTTGATGACTGTAAAATTTTTAAATACATGCAAAATAACATTTATGGCAACAAATTCCTCCTCGACTCATCAAAACTTAGCATGCATCTATCTACTTCTATTTTGTGTTCATGTTTTTTTTGATTTGACAACAACTTTCAAGTAGGGCCATCAACTTTTTCAATTTGCAAAGCCTGTAGACATCAACTCATTCTGATGGTTGACAACCTTGGGATTGAACTACCCCTTGTCCCCAGTTAGTCACTGTTCAAAATATTATTGTGTGCAATGTACTTGTAACCATGAAATCTAATATGGCATCTATCAGTACAAGTATCTGGGGGAAATGGGACAGATTTATTGTGTACAACACAAACCAAGCCCCTCCCTCCCTCCCTCGCCCTCCTCTCTACTGCTTTTTAATATATGGCCTGCCCCTGGGTATTTGGCCACACAAGATTGGTTGAATCCCTCTTAAATTTTGAATTGTATTTGAATGTTCACTAATTGTTAGTTTTGTCACCAAATGATTTACAATGTATCCATAAATATACCTCAGATGTTTGAAACGTCATTGTTCATTGATTAGTCATGGGTAAAGATATCTATCTGTCGTGTGGCACTTAAGTTTTCACAGTGACTTTAAAGTTACAATTGTAATTGTTGTTTGGAGCATGCTGTCACTGTAAGGCCATGGACAAGAACTACATTTTAAGTGACTCGACTCAATTGCGTTCATGGCCAGGTCAAGAACTTATTTATAAGCGTGGAACCACCTATTTGTGAACCCTATTCACTGTAAACAGACCATTTTAGTCGTGATGCAAGTACTGTTTACCTGTGTAATGTAAAGGGGTTATTATCTATAAGTCTAATCACAAGCTTGTATGTCTGAATGATCCCTAAAGGTCACACATCCTGGTACTTTCTGTTACCTGCTTACAATATTTGTAATGTGGTGTATCGATCAATACACTTGTTGTATGTGCTGTATTTACTCTTAGCAGTTGAATCAAACCAGCCAAACAACCAGCACAGTGTGCAACCACGTCATTTGAAAACATTCTAATGTTATTCAATCGGCCAATAGCAACCTCTCGTTTCAGTTTGAATTATGAAATTTATAAATATTTGTTGCACAGAGAGAAACTGTTTTTTTTGTCTTCAATGACTGTTGTATGTATGTGTTAAGGCATAAGGCCTATTTAGTTAACAGGTTGAAATAACAAGGAATATAAAAAACTCTGCAGATCAATCTCATTTTTGGTAAAGTTCTATGGATTGAAATCTTGTGTCATTTTATACAAATAAAACAGCATATTTTTTTTAACAAATGTTGATAAAGACCTGCAGCCAAATGCAAAATAATGTTGTCTTTTTGGTTCAAATTAAAAAAAAAAAAAAAATGCAGAAAAATTTACAAAAAGTTGCAGAAAATATTTAATGAGAAAAATTATATCGTTCAAGAATTTGAGTACTCTCAAAATTTGCAATGTTATTCCTGTTGCAGAGAATTTCAAGTTGTAGCATTAAAAAAAAGGAGTTGAAGACACTTTTAATGAGGTGACCTTGAGGTGCCCTTTTTAAAGGTCATGAATGCCTGGAGGCTGCAGTGACATCTAATTGAACTTTTCAATTTCTAAGCCAAGATTTTGCAAATTTCGGCACATTATATGATAACAAATTGGGCACAAAGCCATGTTTTCATCCCAAGTATCAATGGTGTTAAATGCATTGCTCAAATTAAAGTATGTTGTCAAAAACTTAGCTCATAACCATGAAATGCAAAATTTATTTGCCCTGACCTACATGCTTATATAACCCCTATTTAGTCGTAATGTGTCATTTGGGATTTCTAACATGGAACATAGATAATTTTATGTCAACAACGTTTACCATAGTCTTCAAATCTTCTCTTAGCAATGGTTAGCAACAATGACATTTACTGAGAATGATAGTCTTCATTTCAATGATGCAGACTAATTGGGTGCTAGGCTATTTATCTTAATCAACCCATAAATAACTGTCTATTGGTTTAATTAGTTAATAATTCATTGTCTTAATTGCTTAGCTGTCTTTGTAGCAAGATGTGCTAAACCAACTTACCCATATCAGTGCATTAGCTAGTGTCCAAACTACTCAAAACATGCACCATAAAATGTACCATATTTGCTCTATTAGAAGCTCATCTTTTGGAGAAAAAATGATATTTTGGTGGAATGTTAAATAAAACCGACTCATAATGACTAATTTCTGGCAAATTTCAAAAATTCATGGATAAAAGGAAGAAAAAATAAATGAGAAAATCAAAAAAAAAAAAAAATTGGAGCCTGCAATACCTACATCAGCTTTTAATCAGATTAAAGTTTATATTGGGAAACTAAAATAGTTGTATGAGATTTTACTACACTGATCCAGTCATATTGGAAAGTGAGTGTATTTCAAATTCAGTATGCTGCTGAAAACAACCATCACCCCATCAAATGTGTTGGTCCGTCCCTTAGCATGTGAATTTTCTTAAGCATTCCAAACATCTAGGGGTTGACAATCTTGTGATTAATGTTACACCTGCATCAAAGTGCATATGACACTTTATCCTCCACCCTATTCCTAGAATGTCTTACCCTGTTCCACCATTACCCACAATGCTTAATGTTTCATCAATCAGTGTTTGTCCAATAATCTCAAGTTTGTTTCATAATGTTATAGTGCATTGTTCATTTTTTAAGTGTTTATGAAATTTGATGGAACCATGCGGGTTAGACCAAATCTTACTACAATCAGATATTTTTTGACTGATTAACGTTTATTTAAACAAATTTAGTTATTTTTTTAATTTTCTGACTGTGAATGCTCAACAACATGTTTGTGATGATCTCAAATAACCAGATTAGTCAACCAATCAGAGGCCTTGTAATCAGTGATTATTTGATTTGTCTCCAAAGTCCAACCATGGCTGTATATAAAGTCTTCTCTGATTGGTTAATTAAGTTTGCTCGAGTTGAATAAGATCTACTATGAAGGTTGTTCAGTTCTTTGAGTTTTCACAATTGCACAATTATAAATACTAAAAATTACACCAACTTTGATCTAAATTGGTCTGTGGGGTCAGTCATTTCTGATAAAAAGCTTGGCACATGTCAAAAATGGTGATTTATCGCTTTTACATAAAATTGGGTGTCAGTTGGCCATATTCTATCAACCAGTATGTACTAAGAATAAACAGAAAAGGTAATTTTATTCATATTGGGTTACAAGTGCACATCTTTTTTTGAGATTTGACAAAATATGGTTAATTGGTAGCCATTTTTTTATGGTGTAGATGCCAGTTTCTTTTGAATGCAATGATCGTCTCTGTTTAATCTTTTTAAGTACATTGATAGAATACCAAGAGATGTGCCAACAGAAAGACTAAGCTTTGATAAAATACAGGATGATATATAATGACTAGATATAATGATAAAAACAAAACAATTTATCATTTCGCAAACTTATTTTAATTACTTTTTAAACATTGTTTAATGATATAGATATAAACCTCAAGTTGCCTCACTTTCACTTGTGATCTATTTTTCATTGCTATGTTTTATGTTGAGCACATAAAGACAATGTTGACAAAAATTTACTGGGACTGTATCATTTTCAATGACTTGTTTTTTAATGTCTTGAAGGCAATCTGATTGTGTGATATGTTAGTATCGATAATTGAATTTTCAGATAGTAAATCGTTAATTAACTACAGAGTATGTTGTGTTACATTAGATTTTTTTCTGTAATAAGGAAAGAATTATAACCCTTTGAGAGGCTGAGTAATAGAGTTTGAAATTGACAATAACAAGATTGATATTTATCATATAAATGAGTTTTGATAATCATTAATATTATAAATACAGCAGCCAACTCAATTTTGTCAACTTGATTATATTCACAATGTTTATTGTTTGCATTTTCACATCAAAGTTTCTCAAGATTTTTAATCATTGCCCAATTATTTCTGGAAGTCATTTTGTCAGTTTTGATGAATATATTTCAGAGATGTTTTTAATATTTGCTAACTGTGTTATATTTCTGTTTCTATATTTTGTCTGATTGTTTAACTATATTACCAGGTGTAGTTAACCAGGATTAGTCTCTCTCAATACTCTGATTTATGAAACTAGTCTCCATGGAAACCATATATGAGAATAATAACCTTGGCAACATGGAATAATTATAAATGATGTAAATCGATTATACCTGTACACTGTCAACTATCTATCAACAGACTTTGTGAAGCAACAACTTACATTTTTTTTCAAACATTTTTATTATGAATTGTAACCAATAACAAATTGTGTTAATCTAAAATTAACAAAGAAATTACTTAAAATATGGATAATTTTGGTGTCCAAAAGACTAATCATATATAAAACTGCTGCTATGTGAATGGTGTATGACGTGATGTATTAGAAGACGAGTACTGACCCGTATGACATAGTGGGTGACATTTTGCCATGAATTGCACCATATGGTAGCCTGCAAATAAAAATACTTTGACATATTTATTTATATACAGCCAACAATTTATATTAAGATATCATTTTCATTGTTTTTGTGTATCTGTAATATATAACCATCCTGTCAAGCTTGTCCAGAAGAGTAAGTGCACTTTAATTAACATTTATATGTAATGAATGGCCTTGCTTTGTAATGGTAATAATTCATCTCATTCATCGTTGCTGTCAGGAGTTGGAATTCAATTATAAAGCACATATATTTGAATTAAATGAAGCTTAACAAAAACATTTTTATATTTTCCCATGTCATGAGAATTGATTCGTTTTTCACTCTTCTTATTAAATCAGTTCAAACTAGGCAAAAAAATGGAGAAATGTGATTATGCTTTTGTGATTTTATTGCTAAGCAATTAATTTCAGTGCATGACAAAATAAACATATTATAAAGTGCTTGTTTCCATGGAAATCAAGGAATTATGTCTTGCCCTATACATGTAGATAGGCATGTAGGACATTACTATGTAAGGAAATTCAGTGAAAATTTAAAGTTCATTCCACCGCGTCGTGTTTGATATGGGACTCATAATGACATACACAACAAATGTAAAATACATTGTTTACATGAAATTTGAACACATCCTTTGCAATGATCATTGCCCTTTAACTTCAGTGTCACATGCTTTGCAACGACCACTGCTCTTTAACTTCAGTGTCACATGCTTTGCAACGACCACTGCCCTTTAACTTCAGTGTCACATGCTTTGCAACGACCATTGCCCTTTAACTTCAGTGTCTCATACTTTGCAATGACCACTGCCTTTTAACTTCAGTGTCTGATACTTTGGTCTTGGAAAAGGTATGAAAAAATAGGATTCATGTAAACACATGCTCAGCCCCCATTTTCAAAATCAAGTAACATGCATGCTCATTCATGTCTTGACATCATAAAAACTTGATATAGATAAATATTATTGCAGTGAAAATTACTAATACTAAAAATTAATTTGCTTCTAAAAAATTGAGGCACTTAGCTCTTATTAGTTAAAAAGTTGCAGGTGTTCAGTGGAGTAGAATTAGAACTTCGTAAAAACCTAAACCTTTGGACTTTCAACTTTGACGTCTTGAATCAACTACATTCAAACCTATATATTAGTGACCAAGAATATTTCCTCAAGTCAAACTTATTTGATTTTTTGATCAATGTAAATAAATGTATTTTTGTTGTTCTGGTCAAATATTATATTAAATGTACGAGTTGACAATCCATGAAAAAATAATTCAACCTCCATATAAAGACCACCTGTGTATAAAGACCATTATAATGAAGTCCCTTTAGGTGGTCACTATACACAGGTTTGACTGTCAGTTAGGTGGTCACTATACACAGTTTTGACTGTCCCTTAGGTGGTCACTATACACAGTTTTGACTGTCACTTAGTTGGTCACTATACACAGGTTTGACTGTCCCTTAGGTGGTCACTATACACAGGTTTGACTGTCCCTTAGGTGGTCACTATACACAGGTTTGACTGTATAATGTCACTATCCCATCTATTAGTGTTAGCATTTATATTGGCTAGCTTAAAAATTTAATGGAAACAATTTTGCTGGAAAATCATTTTTATTATGTATTCTAAATGGAATTTGATCTAATAGTATTTTACTATATTTCCAGTTAAGATGTGCATGATTTGTGGTTTATATTTTATCTGATTCAGCTTAGAACTCGCTAGAAATTTGATTTGAACATGTGTTGCTGCAATGTCCTAAACCAACCAAGCCTTTATGCATACTTTTTTGTATTTTCTCATCAATAGCAGTCTGCTGAAAATTGCAAATTTGCTTCATTTTGCACAATATTATCAGAAAAAATTCTGAAAAAAACTGAAAAATTAGATGCTTTTTTCAAACAAATGTTAGCTGGAATACAACCCTCTGTAAACTGTCAGCAATATTCATTATACATGTACGACCGTTCAGAATGAGTTTCAGTTTAAGACAACATATGTGTGCAGCCTTCCATCAAAGTGTTGTGCTTCTAGGGTGTTTCAGAAACATTAAACACATTTTTAATAATTTTGAAAATATAGGATTATTGAGCTGATTTTTTTTTCCTTCCCTTCCACCAAAATTGTATATTATCGGGCATAACCATTGTATAAATGCCGATAACTGTTGTAAAATAATTACAAATTTAATTTTTTTTTTCCTTCCTGTACACAGACTAGTAAGTAAAGATTACACTATTGTGCTTCATATTTGAGTACAATTATACTATACCCTACAACTATCTAAACACCCCCTCTCCCTCTCTAGGCTAAGCTAGATTAATACAAATAATTGGTGGTATGATAAATGACCACTTGACTACTAATGGCACCATGGAAATTAGTTTTGATAATTACTAACATGGATACTGTGATATGACTGAAGTGAATATTGATGATGTTTAATAGGGAATGATTTCTCTACAATTTTATATATATATATATATATAAATACTGGTACTTATGTTAATTTTTTCAAAAATATTGCAGGGCCTTCTCTAGGTTGAAAAATCTGATCACCAAATTACTATTTTTTCATGAAATTCAGGCCAGCCATAAATACTACAACATTCAGCCAAATTTATTTTTAGCCACTTATCAATAAATGTATCCATTAGTGAATGGGTAGTGGGAGATGAGAAGGATGACAATGTTGGATTTTATACATATTCTTGAATAATTTACTTATATGTATATAAAATATATTTTAAAATAACCGGAAAAAAATGTGGGTTTTTGATCTTCTTTTCAAAATATAGTTACCAGGTATCACAAATATTACCGAGTTCACCAATTTAAATAAAAAAATGAGAAAATGGTCACCATTTTAAGTTTTTAGGTTGTATTTTTGGTATGTGTAGTTATGTGCATCATAAAATAAATGCAATAGCTAAATGTTCGGTGTAATTGAACATAAGATATCAACTTTAGAAGTGTCTTACTAGTAGCCAAACATCACCAAGCAGTCCATAGACTCACTTTGGAATTCATATTCAGTATCTTAGGGTGTCATCAAATGTCATGTGGGAATCTTTGTTTTATGATCCAATATGGACCAGTCCCGCAAAATCAATATTTTATGTGAAGCATTTTCTCTTTTCCATGTCCGAGATGCATGCACACTTGAGTTGTTTCCTGTATAGCCATTATGTCTACCATTTTTTAATCTGTATGATGACTATTATACTTATGTTGTCGCTGTTTTCAACTGAGCTTTGAACATTTCATACTTCCTAGATCAGTTGTATTTAGTGCACTCTGGAAACAGAAATCAAAATATCAATGTATGACAAGATTTATTGTAGTGAAGGCAATAAATACTTTCATCGATAAACAGCGCAATATGTCTGGTTTTGATCGTAGTCATTTTCAAATGCAGTAACTTTCAAATTTTTATTTGAAGTTACTCAGTATAGGAAGGGCTTTCTATTAAATGTTGTTTACAATACATCTTTAACACTGTAGAGATAATACCAGAATGTGACTTTAGTGGAAACAAGTTCATCAGGGATTCATTATTATTTTTCTCTGTTTTAAATCTGCTGGACAAAACAACAGATTGTACACGAAATGAGACATGCATTCCTACATGCTGTATGAGTTGTGTCATGTATGTTCAAACTTCATGTAAACATTTTTATATTATCGCTGTATAAATTAGTCTCAATGTGGCCCATATCAAACATGATATCCATCTACCCTTAATTTGCCTGCAGAAGAAAGCACTATGGTATTTTTTAATTAATCAAGCCATACAGCAATTTTTAATTAATTCATTAGCTTAAAGTAATTTTTGATACTCTTAAATAAATAGGTTTAAATATTAATACTTGTTTAAATCTATTTAAATATCCTTTTAGCCTCCAGGACTTATGTAAAATTATTGTAATTAGGTATTAATTATTCAGTATGTTTTAAATTCATTAATCAGTCTAAGACTAATTAGTGAATTGCCCTAATTAATACCTGCTTGAATACATAAAACTACACTGTGACATACAAACGACAAAATCCAAAAACTTAATTTTCGCCGCAAAAATAAAATCCATTAAAATTACATTTTTCTCTATATTTGTACATAGTGTATTTGTTCAAAAAGAATAATAGTGTATCAGTAATAGTAGTGTTGATAAACTAGAAATTGCATTTTTACTCTATTTAATCATTAAAACATGATTTACCTTATTTGCTTTATTATCAATCTTCTCATCACCAGTATTTTCTTTTCATCACAAATTCACAAAATAATACTTTTTATAGTCTGCACTTTTAGAGCATAATTGGGACAAAAATAGCCAAATTAAATTTTGTCTGTTGGCTCCAAAATTAGGGTTTATTTCTAGAAATATAGAAGAAAATAAGAAAAAAGTGTTGAACACATGGTGAAAAGGTTAAAAGCACTTATACAATGTAAACCAAAAATCATATTTTTTGGAAACTGAATCATTAAATTATTACTTATTTTGATAGACACACCTCTGTAATTTACACAAACTTATCATAACAAAATAACGAGATTACGGGTAATAATTTGAACAGATATTGACATAATCGTCAGAGCTACTAATAGAGCAATTACAGTATAACTAGGGAGTCATGTTTTAACAAAACCATATTGCTGCTATCATCATGTATTCTCTATAGTTACTTTTGTTTGCAGTCAGACACATATCAGAAATATTTAAAATATTCTTGAAACCAGAATTATAATGAATGAAATGAACAATTAAAAACTCATGAACATGCTTGATCTATTTATAGATCATTCTTAATTCTCATCATTAATTGACACTAAATTAATAAACAAGGTCATGTATTAAAAGATTGAAAATTGAATTAGTTAATTGGCGTACTTGTATCTTGATGTCACATCTGGATGGTATATTCAAAATGCTAGTATGTATTCAATGTTAGACAACCCACTGTATGATATCTTTGTTTACAATGTGTTGCCGTTTGTGTGGGGTAGTTCAATTTTGACCGAGTGGTAGAACCCCAAACCTTCTCGCCAAAATATTGGTGTAACGTTTTGTAAATTTTTATGTATTTTTTTATTTTTAATTTGATACTAAATAGACTTTATTTTTTATTGGCTACAGATTTGGGTCAATATTTTTGAAAAAAATGAGGAAAAGAAATTATGCATGATTTATTTTGTGAGAGGTGATGACAATAGTTCACTTTTAGGCTCAAAGGGTTAAAAAAAACTACCAGAATGCATGTTTTAATCTAGCCACAATGTGCAATGAATAATAACTCCTTCGATTCAACATCTTTGGTAATATTGAACCAATATTTCGCAGATGTGTGGCACAAATACTGCCACTCGTTAGGTACATTCAACAATATCTCAAAACTTCTTCCTTTCTTTCTTTGGTTACCATGTTTACTATCATTCAAACGGTTATTTCCATGGCAACAATACTTTTTTTTTTAGCATTATCCTTCACTCATGATGTTACTCTTTTGGAGACCAAATGGAAATCTCTCGGTAGTGGAAGCGAAAACTGAGCAGAAAACCATCAATAGAACAATTTGTGTGTCTGCATGTTATCCTTATGAAATGCAAGACAGATGATTTAATAATGTTGGCTTATTGCCATGACACACTGACACTGGAATGTAATGATAACATGCTTGGCTTGTGACGCAGTTACTTGTGGTCTTACCAAACAGATTTTGTTTTATAAATCACCTGTTTGTTTACCTAAAAAAACGAATCTTTCTCAAATGTAGGTAATTAAAGTATCGTACAAATTATCAACTCAATGTTCAAGGTGATATTCTTCCTAAAATCGTGTTTATTTCAAATCACAACATTTCTAAACATTGTAAACAAAATTTGATAATACATTTGTCCAAACTTAGCCCTGGGTGAAGTAAATTAGCCACTCACGTTTCACCGCATTTTCCTTAGCACATGAAAAATTTCCATAGACGTCCACATCCAAGTTGAAAAGTGACATTAGTCTGGGGTCAAGAAAATTTGGTATAAAAACACAGTATATAAGATGAAAATGTAAATTCCTCTCAAAACTTCCAGGTAGCCTGGAAAGCAATAAAACAACACAGATTGTTATTTTATGGTTTTCTTTAATATGCAGTATGATCATTCAGCTACAGAAGGTCGTTAGTCAGCGTTTATACCTTTGTATGTTAGCAATTTATTCCTGATATGTTTGACACATTTGCCAAATTTGTATTCACTACGGGTAGTCTTGTTTCTCAGTATGTGCAAATTATTATTATTAAAAACATTCAAACTTAAAAGATGAAAATAATATCATTGTTTTTGTTTTTTTGTGATTATTGATCATGTGTTTAAAATATGCGAAACGAAAAAAATTTAAGTGTCACCAGATAATTTTGCATTTTATCATTTATTCGTGAAACTAATTCTGAAATATTGCTCTGTGACATGCTGTGAAAATTCAACTATATAGTACAATGTATACACCGGAAGGTTTTCTCCCATAGTGCATTGCATACACATATGCTCTACTTTAAAATAATTTATTTTAGCTAGAATTAATTTTTGCTGAAAATACATTTTGACTGTTTTGTATTGAGTTTATTTTCACTGATTTTTGAGGAGTTGGAGTTACTCAGTGGATTTTATTTTCACTGAATCATCCTGTCAGTAAAAATAGTGAAAATGAATTCCAAGTGAAAATAAATTACTTTATAGTACTTTAATATTAAAATTCTGCTCAAAATCTTTCAATAGTTGATTTTAATACTTTGTCTTGAGAATTACAAAATACATGCAGAGCACCATGACCTACTCAAGTTTATTATTTTGTTAGGCAGAATGTGATTGGTCCTCAAACCTACTGTAACGTATTCCTTGATTGGCTTGAATGTTTGGGTAACTAAGGATTTGAAACATTTTCTTGAAATTATTGTCGAAAATAGCAGTTCCATCCTGTTGGGTCAGCTATCATGGAGTATGTGTCCAATCTTGTTTTTCTCTCATTTATTTGTATGTAAATTAATTCTTCAATCGTAAAATACACAATCTAAATATTACTTTCATGGGAAGTGTGAATGTTCTGGGTTTATACTTTGAATTGCCATGTTTAAATGCTGTAATTGATTTCACCCTACTGTGTAAAATGTAGGTTAATTCAACCTGTAATGTCTCAAATGCCAACAGGCGTGAATTAACGAGTGATTTGCACGGTATGGTAAGTAACACATGTAGATATTTCCAAAACAGTGTGTGTACGTGTCAGGTGATTTAAAATAATCATGACACAACATGAAAAATATCAAGATTGTGTGACTACTAACTTGTATCGCTTATATTTTCCGCTGCTTGATTTTTATTAACTGCTGCTGTTTGACTGTAATGTCCTTAATTTTTTTTTTTATATCAACTCAAGAACACATTTTTTTTTTTTTTTTTTCTGGTCATAGGCGTTTACCCGCTATTTTTTGTACGTAGTGTATTCTCTTGATTAGCAGGACGTTAATTATGGTAGTCGCTTTAACCAAAAATTGTATTTATTGTACTTACCCAGGGGTTTTTCTAGAAAAAAACTGCAAGAGGGAGCACTGCAATTTAGTGGAGCCACCAAGTGGGGGAGATAGGGTTCTTCCTACCAGGGTGTGGAGTTTTTGATCATTCTAAGTTGAACATTCTATGGCTTCCTTGGGGCCAAAATTACTATCAGACAGGTCACAGTTGAAGACTGTGGCCACATGTGATCCCTGGTCAAACAGAATTTTATGGTTGCCAGAGGATCTGCTCCCAGGGTAAGGGGACGCATGGCATAAGGGCACTGCGCCCCTGTTCCCTTGATTAAAAAAATCCCTGCTTACCATATTTATTTTATTAGAAGCGCACATGAACCAACATTTTGAATTGTTTTATACTGAACCTTAAACTCATCAATTTGTGCTCAAATACTGGCGCTACATATTCCATGTATTAACAGAAATATGAATCACAGTTTTTGGTCAGAAATAATTCACAATTTCAATTGATGATATTCTTGCTAACAATCGGGACTACAAAATGGAGGATGGCTAGAGTTGAAAATGGTGGTGAAAGGGTTATAAAATCACTACGCAAGTAACAAGTCCAATGTTTAATATAGTTCTGGAACTTGAGTGTATAGACGATACATGTATGTATTAAAACGTGTAAGGCCAGCAACAACAAGATTGTTTTCAAAATTGATTGTCTTTGTTTTGGCTGAGAATGAGTTATGAATTGAAAATGTTTACTGATTTTAATGAAAATTTGCTTTCATCAAGGACTTTTTGAGAGCCCTACTAGTATAGGTCATTTCACCTATCGTATTTGAGTTTCCCTAGTTATTTGTAAAGCTAAATAATAAAAAGAAATTACAAATTTAAATGGCATAAGCTTGTTGCTATTTTTGTTTGATACATGTAATACTGGGCTAGAATGTAAAGACCCTATAAACATGCAAACATTACCTAGACATCTGGCTGTGCACATGTAAACAATACCTAGACAGTTGGAAAGCAATTTGTTGTTCAAACAACAATTTTCAGCTAGATACATGTACATTGTGTTACATGGTAGTTCGCATCAAATTATGTGTTTATTAACTTGTTAGTCATTTAGGGTGAAAATTACATGGGGTTGAATTTTAAAATGGGTAATTTTTGCCAGAGAAGGCCGGCATACTCAAATTTAAAATTAAAATGCAGTATGTGATTTACGGCTTCACCAGAAACACAGTGATTACACCTTACGGTCACCTTCAGTTGAAAACAAAATTTGGTCGAATGTTACTACTACATGTACAACATTAATAATTAAAATTATAAAAATAGAAACACATTTAGTATCGCGAAGATAAATATGCTTCGACGTTAATTTACTATTTGTGGATGTTGCCAGATACATGTATTAAATTTAACTTGCGTACTTAATATCGTGCCACTAATTTAGAATGTGACATAGTGAAATCTGCTGGTCTCCTTTTGCTGAATTATTCATATAAAATACTTGCGTGACCTAATTTCCATGATTGGAATAAAGCCTCGTAATCTATTTAAGTATCATACAAAAGTACATCGTGTTGAGTCAGAACACAAGGTCACACAGGCAGTGTCATTTTAGTGATTATTAAAGATTTAAGTATTTTGGGTAAATTATCCATACCATATTTGTTCTATTAGTAGCACATGTAAATGGTCTATGGTCAAAATAAGTCATATTTTGACAATATATACAAATTTTCTCTTACTTGCATTTCTATTGGAGATATGTTATCTTGTTTAACCGTCTCTCAGACATCAACAGACATTTATTTGTTTGTTTCAAGGAGATTATGATCTTTTTATTGTTATAATGTTTCACAACTCAATATTTAATATTTTGCATATTTTATGTTTTTCGAAAGTTTTTTTCTTAATTTTAAACCAGATTAACAAAATTGCCAATTAGATGCATGTGATTAAAATCTTTGGATTCAAAGGGAAAAATATGCAAATTTATGAAAAGTGCTAAATGTTAACTCTTTCTTTCATTTGTTTTCATTTGTGAGTACTATGGCCACATTTAGCAATTGACATTTCTTGCATATGTCAACTTATATGGTTGTTTGTATATTTTGAATTCCCAAATCTGGAACGCATTACGAATACCATCAGTTTGTTCAGTGCTGCTACTTGTTGAGAATTTATCATTGTTTTGTCCAAAAGAGTTTTGACCTATGGGTTTGACCTATGTGTTTACTGTGATATATTGTATAATTAATGACCGGTACTGAACTCCATCTCATTCAATACAGTCAATCAGTTTGAAATGTAGTGGACATGTAAGTATGAGGTTTAACCTGGGTGCGACTTGCAATTATTACCACCGGTGACTCCTTCGATACTTTCCAATCACCTAAAAATACACAATTAAAGCTTGGTAACATCTCAGTTTGTACTCGTTGATCTGCGAAATAGTCAAAGGCGCCATCTTTGTTCATATAAGACCCATATATCTTGTGCATGCATGGTACGAAGACTACCAAACTTAATATGGGCATATTTATTTTATATACAAAAAGGTGGTGTTAAATATTAGTCATATATTAATGAAGCAGTATACAATAAATGCGGTTGTTTGGTTTTTGTACCCTTATATTGGAGATACACTTCTAATAGAACAAATATGGTATATACAGTTTTGTAGAGTGAAGGATTCAAAGACTTCATAACTTCATATATAAATGTTTTTTTTTTATTATCTATTTCTTTAGGGAGTTCAATATTTTCCTTCATTTTGTCTTGATAATTGTTGTATGGATGACAAACCATGAAGAAATGTAATCACTTTGATCAGTATTGAATACCTATTGTGTTTTATCTAATATGGAAGGTATGAGGAATGGTATGAGAATAACCTAAGGATATCATATAAGGGTGATATGGGGTGATTGGGGTGGGGGTTAAATCATGTCTGCGTATACAAGTCCACCTTTGCAAAATCATCACAGCTAATGATTGCAATACCAACACAAGTACTTACATGTTCTATGTACATCATATGGGAATAGTATCTGTATCAAACGACTACCGTATTTCAATCAATGTAATAATGACAAAATCTGAAAGTCACCGTGACATTGAGGACAATGTCTTCAATTAATATTCATAACATGAGTAACACATGGTATATTGCGTGGATGACTATGTTAATTAAAGAATAACTTTTTCTGAATGATTCGTTAAAGAGAGAGGGTCGTCCCCTGCACATATGCGGGAATTGAGTCCCAAGCGACGATAACAACACACAAATGCAAAGGCTCATGGGTATACGCTTGTTTGTAAACAATGACACGCTATGGCCATCTGACGCATACGCAGGTGACGACTCCCCCGCTTTAAACTTTCAAATGTTTTTAGCCAACATTTTTAATTACATTTTTTTACAGACTTTGATCAAAATTTATGAAAAATATCTGGAAATAAAAGATGGTTTGTTTTTATTTTGTTGACTTTGGCATCCAATTGGTTAACTGTTAAAGTTGATATTATTGTACAAACTAACATGTTTCTGTTTCTTTACTTTTTTTATTACAGGTCAGAAATCATACCAGGATAATGTACTTGTTGTGTTTGAGCTGCCAACCAAGTACAAGTGAGACAAAAACAAAGAAATTGGATTTGTTTGAGTACAAAGAGCAATGTTCAACTATCCTGCGACAAGTAAGAAACTGATTGCTGTTTTACTTGCAGTTCAACATTGTTCAAAAAGTATCTCTTTATTTTTATAATCAAGGGTGAACAATTTATTGTATGTAGCAATTACACAATTTAAGATAATAGTACCAAAAAAGTCAGATCACTGTACAATCCTTTCCAAATTTTATTTCATGTTTCTTTTTATTGTTAATGTAAATATTTTTAGGTGACAAATGTAAATACAGTAGTGTGTACAGAAAGTAAATAGATTGGAAATCGGACTACTGGGGTGACCAACCTATCCTCCCCTGTTAAATTAATGGAATGATCTACTTGGATTGTGCCATGTATATTAAATATGGGGGTGGAAGGTTAGCTCTTTTGAGTGTTTTATAATAAAGATAGGTTGCTAATAATGTCCAAGTGAGATCCTCATGAAGGTTGCCTTCGAACCCCAAATTCATAATGGAATGGTCAATTGTAAATGTTTTTTTCTTATTCCACATATCATGTGTTACCAGATTTTCATACATCATTTTATACCTACCCTTCCTATTACCACAGTAGAATAGTCTACTGTTGTCACTATTCAGGTCTTTCCACAACAAATATAGGGGCGGAAGGTTAAATGATTTGTGTACAAATACTGCTAAGAATTAATAGTTGATGCTAATATTACTGCACTGCACAAATACATTTTGTAAATTTAAAAAAAAAAAAAAAATTTAAAATTCAAATATCCCAATCACTTTCTACACATATGATCTATACATGTATCTGAGAAAGTTTGAACTAGTTGTAAGATTATCGCTTTTCTAAATGATGAATTTGAAACCAAACACAGGTGTAGAGAAAATATATTTAACCTACATCTTTTGTAAAGAACATATTTTAATCTGGTCATTATTCGAGGTTCAGAGATGAGTTAATCTGATTGTGATCGCCATGGTAACCATATTCTTTTCTGGATTCTTGTGGTAGTGATATTCGTTACAGAGGGCATGGTATGGTGCCCTTTTATACATGATGTGCATATCATAGAAATATGCAAGTAGCCATTAATATCTAGAGTATAGCCATAATGAACATTGCTGGTATTAGAATCCTGTTAGAATTTTGAAAATACACCACACATTGATTGTAATTACATCACTGCTGAGCTCCTCAAGGTCCTTCTAAATGACTCTAGATTTGAAAAAAATATACTAAAAGTACAGAATTTAATGAGCTGTTATTCTAAATGTTAGATTGGAAACATCAGGATTTAATCAATAATGTGGAGTACTTATCATCTATATTGCCCTTGTTGCGTGGTATTTATTGGTCTTATTGCTCCAAGGTGGGGTACATATTAACATTAACGCTTCTTATCGGCTATCAGGCAGGGAGAATATTGGCCTAGATATATGTAATAATTTACTGTTTATTGTCAGTTGGTTTCACCAAAAATAGGTGCAATATGTTAACTGCCATTGTATACAAAGCTGCTTTCTTTTATGTAATGCACTCTTGAATCACTCCACTCTGCCCACCAACACCCTCCCTGAACAGGGTCAACGAGTTAAAAAGTACTTAAACTGAGGCAGTTTAGGAAACTCTTTACTAATTGGAGTTGGATTTATAATTTTAACATTTTGGCTGCAGAAAAAATTCGTAGTAATTTGTTATATTTTGTCTTGTAAAAAAAACGTGTATAATGGTACTCTGATATTGAATGATAAAATAATCACCTCCATTTGATGAATTGGAAAATAACATGTCTGCCTGACTTGTATTCATAGATTGACCTAAATTTAATTCAGCTACTGAGTTAATATAATATTTATTGGCAATTTATTTCTGCTAAAAAATAAATCGTAGAAATCTCTTTTGCTTTCATTTGTTACTTCTTTGTGTGAAATATTGGACAAAAGTAATTATTACTGGATAAAATATTTTAGAAAATTTGAGCAGAAATCAATTTCCTTGAATAAAAAATGGTCTTTTTTGTCTAAAATTGAATAATGAGTGGGAGGAAAAAGTGTCTCTGAGTGACCTTAATCTGGCCTACTTTATCATTGAGGAGGTTAATGGTGTCCAGCTGTGGGATATCAGTACATGACCTATTCAACCTTGCATTCCATTACCATACAGCACTGGCCATTGCCTCCAGTTTGGGTCATTCCATTTAATGAGAAGGGTGTGACATCTTCCCTTCAATTGCAGGGATTCACTCATGTCTACCAACCTCAGTTTGGTCATTCCATTTAATGAGGAGGGTGTGAAGTTTTGCTACCTGTATCCATCTCACCTACCTCAGTTTGGATTGTTCCATTTAATGATAAGGGTGTGAAGTTTTGCTACCTGTATCCATCTCACCTACCTCAGTTTGGATTGTTCCATTTAATTAGAAGGGTGTATTGCACTGTTAACTGTACTGTATTTCCATCAATCTCAGTTTGGGCTATTCTATTTAATGTGCGGGATGTGTAGCACTACTACCTGTACCCATCCTTACAAACCTCAGTTTGGGTCATTCCATTTAATGAGAGAGGTGACATAACAAAATTGGTTATTTCATTGATATGATTTGGGTGGGAGGCTTGTTTCTATATGAGGATTTCACAGGAATGCATATTTACAGAAACAAGGATTTTTGTTTGATTTCTCGCTTAATATAAAACATGCATGGTATTGTAATAAAATCTGCTTGGATGAGTATTTCTCTTTGACAAAATCTGTATTTCAAAATTTTAACTTTTAATCAATCCATGTCATTTTTGACATTGTTCTGTTTAATTAACCATGTGTGCTTCAATTGTTAGGGTGTCTTGTTGCTGTTTGAGTTAGGTCTACATTTCTTTGCCAGTTTCACCACTGAATATATCCTGCAATACCCGTATGCACTTTGTCCCTCTGACCTGGTGCTATTTATGGTATTCATCTTGACCGTCTAACCTAAATAAAAAAAGCATTGGTGCAGATAATGGTAGTTGATGTACACTTACATGTATATGTCATTATTAAGACTGAGAATTATGGCTATTTTGAGGATTTTAGTATGTAATTTGATTTATTGTGGTAAGTAACGCAAGCCAATACATAGGGTCACATTACGTTCTTATAAATTAATTCAGTCCCAGAATAAATAACAATAATGACATTTGTACCAGGAAGATTATCTATCTCCTAAAAATAGTCAATGATTATAAACAGTGTCTATCGGTAAGATTAAAACTTAGTGGTCTAATCCATGTATAGAAATATTTTGGTATTGAAAACATAAAACCTGCCCTTTACCAATTTTTAAAATTAATGTTCAGAATTTAAGTTTAAGTTCATGATTTATCACTTTCTAAAAAAAAGATTTTCTCAGCCATCATGATCTGTAAATGTCAAAATTGATTCCTGTATTCCAATCTGGTGAAGCTGGTAGATTCCATTATCAGTGTATAGAGAGTGAACCTTATAATACTTACTACGTTGTGCAGCATTGTGTCCATGATTGAGAATGCCTATCATTTTATGTATTAACTTATTATTCTGATTTTATGATATTAAATAATAACAAAATAAAAGTATTCTAAGGCCACATCTCTTTGAAAAATTGTTATTACTCTGCACCTGTGATGTCATTTTGAAAAACTTTGTTCATTTTCAGCAGGGAAACTTTATACTGTCATTTTGGGCTGATTGGTTATATTATTGAAAAGTGACCATGGTTTTATATAAAACTCACTTTGATTGGTCTATGTCATCCATCAACTGGTCTTCATCCAATCAAAAAACATTAAGATCTTTTGTAAGACTTTCAGAGATTGGATTAAATTTCCAAGCACCTGTTTCACTAACCAATCACATTAGGTATTTCTTCTCACTGCTCAGGACAATTCTTATATCAGCTCGTGTAACATGCACTGTTATTATCCTAATCTAATTATACTTGTTGACCACTTAAATGCCAAAATCAACTTTTCAACATTGAAAAACAATTTTAAAAAATGTTAACAAGAACTGTAGTCAATGGTAAATGTCTATTTGGTTTAAAATTAAGAACAATACAGAAAAATCTGCAGAATGTTGCACCAAAGGTAAGAAGGGTAAGATTATGGCATTCAAAGCATTTCTGGGAAATTTTCTTGGAATCTTTGAATAATTACAGAGATAATGTTTATGAGAATACTACTTTAATGTAGTTATGGGAACAGAATTGTTTCTACTCACACACGCACTCACATCAAAATTCTCAATTATAAAAATCTGCTTGATTTAAAAAAAAAATGGCTCTTTACCTCAGACAACAATAAATTGCAAAAATAGAAAAATAAAACAACGTTGTACCAGGGCTTGAACATCCAGTATTCTGTATAAGGTGGCTGATTTCATGACCATTTCTAGAATTGATGTGAAATTATGGAAGAAACATTGTACTTTTTTAAGGGAATTATGAATTTTATGTCTTGTGTACCATTTTGTGCCAGCTACTTTTTACAACAACTATTGAGCTTGTTAATACTACCAATGTGAGTAGATTGCAGCATTAAGAGGTGAAATTGATTCCACTATCTCTTTACAATATCTGTTCAGTTTAATACTTAGATGTAGGTTTGTGTTGTATCACTATGGTAACTGATGTAGTTAAATATTTTTTCCTGAACTAATGCTCATTTATGTAGTTAATCTAGTGGTATCACAAATCTGGGTGAATCTGTCAAATTGAAACACCTAAGCTGAACACTTGGTTGAACCTGTCACAACTAAATATGATTAAACCCAACACTTGGTTGAACCTGTCAAAGCTGAACATTTGTTTCCACTCGTCAGTATTGAACACACATTAACCTCTCTAAACTGAACACTAGATTAAACCTCTCTAAACTGAACACTAGATTAAACCTCTCTAAACTGAACATTAGATCAAACCTCTCTAAACTGAACACTAGATTAAACCTCTCTAAACTGAACATTAGATTAAACCTCTCTAAACTGAACACTAGATTAAACCTCTCTAAACTGAACACTAGATTGAACCTCTCTAAACTGAACTGAAGTCATGGTTAATCTTTCATAGAGGTATATTTTTCAATTAACCTTACAAATGTTAAAATGGCGAGTGAAATCTTCGGTTCGGTGTTTGACGTCAGCCTCATTTTAGACAGCAATATACAAGTTTTTGTTGCCAATGTAAATGTAATTATACTTGAAAAATGAAAATCTGTATTCTTCTGAAATTGTTCAATTGCGTAGCCACTGAACCTTGTATTTTACAATTTTCTCTTTGCACTATTCAAGATGTATGTACAGGTAAAATGATCTTTTGAACAAAATATATATCATTTGTTTGTTTTTTACAGATGAATAATATTTGTACTATATTTACTCCTTTAGAAGCACATCTCTGTAATGTTGGATTTCAAGCATACCTTGTTACCATGTTGTGAACTTCTAATGGAACAAATATTGTAATTGAGAAACTTTTTCATTGCTTTTTGATTTTCTTCTAATTTCTGTATTATTTTCAATCAAATAATGAAATTCACATGTTTTGGTCAATATTTTAGCAGATTATTGTCAAAAATTATGAGAGTTTTTTTTTCCTCAGCGACTGTGGTGCCAATAATAAACTGTACATCCGCTATAAGCAGTATATATATTTAGTCAAATAATAGTAAAAAACATAATTTGTATGTTTTACAGTTATAATTATCATGAATTTGAATGGCTTGACTACAATATATAATTATTCCTTTTTTTTAAAAAAAAAAAACGTTGCCTAAATATCATATATGGTGTATTTTTTTTAGCAACTTTATGACTAAAGGAACTTTTTGAAGTAATTAATAAATGCACTTTTAACAATTATATGTCATATTTTAAAAAAATGGAAATCTGGAGAAAAACTAAAGGTGTTTTTATCATGTGACGTTCATGTTATTTTAAGCTTAAAATTTTAATGTTGCAGATGTTGACATTTTATGAAAAAAAAGAATTAATATGTCATTTTCTTTTTTATCGTTTAAGTCAATTTTATCATACTATTTAGGTTTTCTTGGTATATAATCCATGCTTGGTATGACTTTTCAGCAGTGCCTGTAAATATTTACTAGTTGAAATTTTCTTTTAGTTTCCTTTTATGGGTATATCACTTATACATCAACACACATTTATGGTATTATTTGTACAATCAGAGTTCAGTATAAAAAGAAAATAAGTCATTATTATTTTTGTTTCTTTATTGAATCTTCCTTTTTACCTCTGACCCAACAGCAGGTCGTGCTGCCCATGCTGCAGAGGGATGCTTCCCTCCATCATAGAAGAACTCTTACTTTTCCCGCAGAGGATGGCTTCCATTTGTTGCAGAGGGAACTTTCTTTTTGCTGCAGAGGAGCGCTTCCATTTGTTGCAGAGGGAACTCTTACTTTTGCCGCAGAGGAGCGCTTCCCATTGTTGCAGAGGGAACTTTCCTTTTGGCGCAGAGGAGCGCTTCCATTTGGTGCAGAGGGAACTTTCCTTTTGGCGCAGAGGAGTGCTTCAATTTGTTGCAGAGGGAACTTTCCCTTTGTTGCAGAGGAGTTCTTCCCTTTGTTGCAAAGGGAACTTTTCTTTTGTTGCAGCGCTTCTATTTTCTACAAAAGAATTTATTCAAAAGTGATATTTTTTGATTACTTTGATGTTTAATATATAGGTGCCTCATGTGGCCCACCCTCACATTTGTTCATTTCCTGAAGATACAGTATCTTCAATTCTCTAATTTTGATGAATTTGTTTGGTAAAAATGGTATTTTTGAAACCGATTGCTTTAATATTATACATATAAGTAATACAGGTGGACCTCTCTCAGATTTGTTCATTTCATGATGTCTTCAATTCTTTAATTGAAAGTTGCATTGCTAACTGCGGATAGACTGCTTGTATAAATGTTACCCTAGAAAATGGGTGCCCTCTTGTATCTGTTGTAGAAATACTGGAAACCAAGGTTGTACGAAACTACATTGTATTGTGGATGGATTTTATTCATACATATAACTATAATAATTGCCAGCACCTTTAATCTGTCTCATAAAATAAATAATTGTATTCACCTCTTATTTCTTATATAATTCATCATTTATCCTGGGATAACTATGAATATTTTAATATTTAACTCGGGCGCAAAAATTATTTTCATGCTCAAAATCGGTGTAAATTTATTTACATTTCCTGTGGTTTTCACTGAATTCAGTCTTAATTTTGTACCAAACAGAATAAATATGACTAAGTATGCTTTTAGTTTTTGAAAGTTTTTGTCCACATGTAGAAAAGGACTACAAATGAAAGTACATTATGGATGGTGATGGAAGATAACTTTGGCAAGGTTTAAGACAAGAAGACGCAGTGTCTTTCGTCAAATATCATCCTTGTAAACTCACAGGAAGTTTGTAATTACAAAATTTTGCTTAGTCTTGTACTAACAGATCTTATTGGTAATTGACCATTGAGAATTCTTTCAGAGCAAGGGAATCACATAAGTTGTTTTTGCCCTTCAAATGAAGTTCCATTTTCTATCGTCATGTCCACTGACCTGCTGACCTATGACCTATGTAACTGTGGAATTTGAAACATTGTATGTGATGATAACCGAGAATGGAAAGCAATAAAAAAAATTATATAAAAATAACCAATGTGTATTTGGTTCCAAAATTAATTGAAATTAGTGACAATTACAAAAATAGAGAATGTAATGGTGAGGGGGTTATGTTAGTGTGACAGTGGCCCCTCGCCCATTATCATCTTTAATGAGGCAGCCTTTGGCCCCTCCCCCATCATCTGTAATGTGACAGCCTTTGGTCCCTCCCCCATCATCTGTAATGTGACAGCCTTTGGTCCCTCCCCCATTATCTGTAATGTGACAGCCTTTGGTCCCTCCCCCAATATCATCTGGAATGTGACAGCCTTTGGTCCCTCCCCCATTATCATCTGTAATGTGACAACCTTTGGTCCCTCCCCCATTATCATCTGTAATGTGACAACCTTTGGTCCCTCCCCCATTATCATCTGTAATGTGACAGCCCTTGGTCCCTCCTCTGTTATCATTCGTGCTGCAACAGCTGCTGACAAAATGTGGAGCAATATTAAAACTGACATTGTATTCATATTACCCAAATATAGTTTATTCGTCGTAATTGTTAGCAGTAGCAGTGATCACTCTTGCCTTTATGTGCATGCATCTGGTTCCGTATAATACTCGCAACATGTCTGATTTTGTCATTTTTTTGAAAATGATAAAGTTGCCCAGTTTGAAATTTTCTGGTGTCCTTATTTAAGTAAGGCAAATGGTAAGTTGGCCATACAATGTTTTGAAATAAATGGTACAATTTCTCAATGGGCCCAATTAAAACACTGAGTGATCAGCTGTAATAAGTTACAGTGTGAAGCACTGCCACACCACCACCCGGCCTTCCTATCCAAATCAGTATTTTTCATTAATTATGTTAATTCAATATTGGCAGACAATATTTATATTCTCACAATCCAATGTGGTCTTCCAATGGAATTCATGAGTACACAAGGTTTTGACCTGAGTGCAAAGTGCACTAATTACAATTCTATACCAATCACCAAAGTAATTAGCTAGTTAAAGGCAATGTTGCCATTTTTGTTCAAATGAGACCCATATCTTGCGAATGAGTGGCACGACGAGCATCTCCCTTTAATTTCAGGAGACACTGTGAAATGGGCTGCCCTCAGTTTCCTAAAATAATTTACATTAAAATGTAAAATATTCATACAAATCAAACACAATTGTCACAAACTATATGCGTTGTCAAGTACATGTTGTCATCATATTAAAATTCAGTATTAGTATCAAATAGCTTTAAAATGTCCAATCACCTTTGTTGGTGCAGCGATAATTGTGCAGTTAAAACTAAGAAATGAATAACAATGACTAAGTCATTTGAAAGTGCTGCATCTGGGTCTACTGATGACATTTCATTTAGATCCACTCTGTATGACCCCTACAGGTCACTTATCCTGCAACTTTCTGGAGAGGGCTGTTTCAAGTTAAAAATGTGACAAAAATGTAATAAGTAGGTATAAGCATTATTGCTGTATATATACTCCAATGAATACCTGTATGCCTCTAGAACTATGAATATACCACTATTACCATATATTTGGGATATAACTATACCTCCATAATTATATATACCTTAACATCTTTCATGACTATATTCGGAATATACCTCTGACTATATATACATACATGACTATATTTTCAGGATATACCATTGACTATATAAACTTTCATGAATATATATTTGGGATATACCACTGACTATATATACTTTCATGACTACATATTCAGGATATATCATTGACTATATATACTTTCATGACTATATATTTGGGATATACCACTGACTATATATACTTTCATGACTATGTATTTGGGATATACCACTGACTATATATTTTTTCATGACTAAATATTCAGGATATATCATTGACTATATATATTTTCATGACTATATATTCAGGATATACCTCTGACTATATATACTTTCATGACTAAATATTCAGGATATAATTTCATGACTATATATTTGGGATATACCACTGACTATATATTTTTTCATGATTATATATTCAGGATATACCACTGACTATATATACTTTCATGACTATATATTCGGAATATACCACTGACAATATATACTTCCATGACTATATATTCAGGATATACCTCTGACTATATATTTGATAAATGTATGTGTACAATGGCTGTACCATCCTGGGTTTGATAAGTGTACAATAGCAATTCCATATTGGGTTCAATAAGTGTTCAATGGCAGTGCTACCATGGGTTAAATAAGTGTACAATGGCAGTTGGTGCGATATGTGTACAATTTTAGTGCCACCATGGGTTCAATAAGTGTTCAATGGCAGTGCTACCATGGGTTCAATAAGTGTACAATGGCAGTACCACCATGGGTTAAATAAGTGTACAATGTCAGTGCCACCATGGGTTAAATAAGTGTACAATGGCAGTACCACCATGGGTTAAATAAGTGTACAATGTCAGTGCCACCATGGGTTAAATAAGTGTACAATGGCAGTGCCACCATGGGTTCAATAAGTGTACAATTTTAGTGCCGCCATGGGTTCAATAAGTGTTCAATGGCCGTACCACCATGGGTTAAATAAGTGTACAATTTTAGTGCCGCCATGGGTTCAATAAGTGTTCAATGGCAGTGCTACCATGGGTTAAATAAGTGTACAATGGCAGTACCACCATGGGTTTGATAAGTGTACAATGGCAGTGCCACCATGGGTTAAATAAGTGTACAATTTTAGTGCCGCCATGGGTTCAATAAGTGTTCAATGGCAGTACCACATGGGTTAAATAAGTGTACAATTTTAGTGCCGCCATGGGTTCAATAAGTGTTCAATGGCAGTGCTACCATGGGTTAAATAAGTGTACAATGGCAGTGCCACCATGGGTTCAATAAGTGTACAATGGCAGTGCCACCATGGGTTAAATAAGTGTCCAATGGCAGTACCACCATGGGTTAAATAAGTGTACAATTTTAGTGCCACCATGGGTTCAATAAGTGTTCAATGGCAGTATCACCATGGGTTAAATAAGTGTACAATGTCAGTGCCACCATGGGTTCAATAAGTGTACAATGTCAGTGCCACCATGGGTTCAATAAGTGTTCAATGGCAGTGCCACCATGGGTTCAATAAGTGTACAATGTCAGTGCCACCATGGGTTCAATAAGTGTTCAATGGCAGTGCCACCATGGGTTTGATAAGTGTACAATGACAGTGCCACCATGGGTTTGATAAGTGTACAATGGCAGTGCCACCATGGGTTTGATGAGTGTACAATGGCAGTGCCACCATGGGTTTGATAAGTGTACAATGGCAGTGCCACCATGGGTGCGATATGTGTACAATGGCAGTGCTACCATGGGTTTGATAAGTGTACAATGGCAGTGCCACCACGAGTTTGATAAGTGTACAATGCCAGTGCCACCATGAGTGCGATATGTGTACAATTTTAGTCTACTATGGGTTTGATAAGTGTACAATTTTAGTGCTACTATGGGTTTGATAAGTGTACAATGGCAGTGCCACCATGGGTTTGATAAGTGTACAATGGCAGTGCCACCATGGGTTTGATATGTGTACAAGGGCAGTGCCACCATGGGTGTGATATGTGTACAAGGGCAGTAACTCCATGGTTTTGATAAGTGTAGAATGCCAATGCCACCATGGGTTTGATAAATGTACAATGGCAGTGCTACCATGGGTTCGGTATGTATACAATGGCAGTGCAACCATGGGTTTGACAAGTGTGCATTTGCAGTGCCAGCATGGGTTCGATATGTGTACAATAAAAAAAACGTATTTTGTGTGTTTACAACTCTGAAATAGTATATGTGTGTTCAAACAGTATTGAGATGCGGTCTTTCCATCGATTCCTTGTCACACTGAGCAATATCTCAGATTACAGTATTGCTTTGAGAGACTTCAGAATGAATGAGTCGGTTGCCATCGTTCACATTGTCTGCTGGTATAGTATTTCAATCTAAGAAGACTTTCAAGCAGTCTTTGCTGATCTCACGGTATTATGTCAAACCCATTTAAAATCTATGTTTGAGAATATCATGACATGGCATTGTCATCATTACGATCATTTTCCGCCACTGAAATTGCGTAATCACGGAATTACGAAACATATTACAGTACCAAAGTCACAAAACGAATATATTATACATGTACATTTCAAATCGTTAAAATATTACATTATATATATTAAATAAATTATTGATCAATATTTCTCGAAGAAGATATATTGACGGGAAGGAACATCGATGTACTAACAGGAATAACCTGAATATTGTTTTAACAATTCGTGTTAAATATGGACTTATCACGAGATTTTGTATACGCTCTTCTGTGCCAAACCGTACATATATGTAAAAAGCACGCTCAACGTGCCCTTGGGGCTTTGTCTTGCGTTAGGGAGTGTAACGTAAATATCCGTAGACCAAGGCACTATGTTAAAAAGACCATACGTTGCGGTGACGAAGCTAGAATAAAGAATATTATAGACAAGAGAATGCGTTCTGCTCACCAGTGTTCATGACGAAATTATGAAACGACAAAGTCAAACAGGTGTTCAAGCAGAACTTAGAAATAGGGCTAAGCCTTCATATATCTGGACGGACTGACAAACCCTCTACATTGCCCGGGTCTGAACCACGATATTGACAGTCATGCAAATATTACTACCTAAATAATCGACGGTTTTTGGTACTTTCATGCATAATTAATTAACTTGTTAGCATAATAACACATCTTTATTCAAAGTCCTTTAAGTGTACTACGTGAACCATTACATAATATGTGTGTTGAACAGCACCGTGACGCATGGAAATACAGCAGGCGTGTCATTGTAAGAAAATCAATTTTGGAGTCATACATTTATTTAATACTATAAAAGCGAAAATGAAAGTTAAAATTGTGCATGTCTTCTGGCTAGGTATTATCGTTTATAAATGGATGAGTTTTCGCATAATGCATGTGTGAAGAAGCAAAAAATGATTGAAATTCACATCGGGGAATGTTGGGAACAATTGTACAGTGATACGAATATTTAGGGGACATCAATGTGCGTATACACTCTAATATTCGGGTACAATCTTGTGTACTCTATTTATTGTCACCTTTCCATTTTATTTGACACCAGTCACACATATATACACACATGTGATATTATTAAAGGGCGGTAGTCATCGCGCCACGCATGCGCGAGATTATGGGGTCCCGTCATGATATAAACAAAGATGGTGACTTTGGCTTTTGTGCAGATCAACGAGTACAAACTGATGAGACGTTACCAAGCTTTAATTAGGTATTAATTGTTTAGGTGATTAGAAGGTATCAAAGGAATCACCGGTGGTAATTAGTCCAAGTCGGACCCAGGTCAAATATCATACTTGTGATTTCAATTAGAAGAGCGCATTGGACTGTGGGAAAATAAATGTTTATCAACACAAATGCCACACATGCGCAGCGCGACGACTACCGCGCTTTAACATTGAAATACAAATAATATATTAAAAGTATGTATAGCAACATATCATCGGCTGCGCCCCGGTCAACAGTTTCCTCTCCGGGTCATTAAAATTAAATATTGACCTCCACTTATAGTTATTTGTTTATTAAATTATACTCAAACCTCTTTCTCTATATTTGGAAAAAGACTGGGATAAATTTTAATTTATGTCACAGCCAGCTGTGACATTTGTTGTTAATATCGGAACTGTAACGCGAAATAGGTACACATGCGTCCATGTACAGAAAACATGCAGATGCAAATCGACCACACACAAACACACATTCCAAAAAATAAGCAATACGTCATTATAGAATATAGCATACGGTAAATATATTGAATATTACATAGATTCATACAAGTTATGATCTGTTAATGGAGGTTGCAAAATACGATATAGCACCCATTGTGAAACGGCTTTTACAGAAATGCCGTTGGCGACATGAATCTCTCAATTGATCAGAGACCGAAGCTAGCTGCATTACACACGCCTTGCAGAATCTAGGTTGATATTTCAATATAGAACACGTACGTGACCGAAGGTAGAACATTTCCCGGGGAGTGTTGAATTGTGATTTGTCAAGTCATTCACATTCAATTTATCGGAATACATCTTTTTTACTTCATTTTCGTTTGATTAATATGAATAATCGAGACGTCGGTTCATTTCAAAATGAGCCCATGCGCGTTATTGCAATAAATCACGTGAAAATTAATAAGACATTGTTTGCTTTTTTTCCCAATAGCTGAAAGTATAATTTGATTGTGTCTAAATATAATAACGTTGAATAGCTCGGCTGGTAACCTGGTTATCTTCACCACACATAATTAAACAAAAACGACTATATGATGGTTCCCGGCATCCCATTACCCATTACTTATTATTCAAGTTCACCCTTGAACATACAGTAGCGTGACCAGGTCCCCAGATACCATATCAACGTGACCGAAGCGCAAGACACGAAAAGTGTTATGTTTTATCCTGGCAGAGTTTGCGATCCATTGCGGTAGGCGAAAAAGATTTCAGGTTTCCATCGATTAGTCGTTTTGTATATACAACATGCATATGTTATATATGCAAACACAATTCCAAACGTTTAACTCCACTAGCTAGGAGGAGGGGTTGTTAGCGAAGTGGCCGCTATGCATAAAACAGTTGAGTCTGCCTTTACGATGTTTATCCTCCGAGTCGGGTTATTGATTTGTAGTATGGGGTCATTGCTTGCTGCTTTCACCGGGAACCACATTGTATATCGATTTATTTTAACATCATAATGGCTCTGTGCATTAAAAGTTTAAACGACGTCGACGTCTGTACTTTAATGCAATACGCATTATAAACATTGATGTCTACATGTGAATAACTTGCCACGAACGATGATATCTCGTAGCATTACGTCACCACACATTAACATCTATGTTCTTAACCCCCATATATGCACAACAACGTACTTATTTTCAAGTTAAAATGGCTTTTATATTATTGTTTTCTGTCTTTAAATATTATGTGACTTTTTAGTTTCCTTATTGTGGTGTTATTTAATGATATAAATTTACTGTTTACAACTCCTACGACTAGAGCAAGCTATTGCACTTGTTAGGGGGTATACAGACAATTTGCTCTTTTAGTGAAAATTTTAGTTGCTGCGTGCGGCTAACGAATAAACCACTTTACGGTATCCCGCCACCATACACCCACATATGACGTGTACATGTGTATTCTAGGGCAAATGCCCGGATGTAGGCATCATATCACATGCAGAATGTTCATTTCAATATGGTGACACATATAAAACCTGATTTCTCTTTAAATCAATGTGGTTGGGCTGAGTACACACGTTTATTAGTGGCATAACGCACATCCCCATACGTGTGACGCAATGCCGACGGAAGGCGGGAGATTTACTAATATACAAAATGTATTTGGACGTAATGTATTGTTTAATCAATATTGGATAATAATCCTTTTTATACAAATGTCATTTTCTATCGGCAAAAAATGGTAAATTCTACCACCCTGTTCTCGTTGAATTAGAAATAAGCTACATTTTGTTCCAGGGCGATTTTTGAAGGTCGCGTATATATCTGACATTAGCGTTTAATGAAAATGATATGAATGTGCACATAACGTGGGAATAGCCACATCTCCCTCTAGGTGATAGTTCAGGCAGGAAAGCCAGGTTAGACAGAAAAGCGGTGTGCTCAAAGCTAGCGGCACTGGTTTACTAACTCTCAGATCTAAATGCGCCCATTAACTACGATGGCTATGTTACCGTCATCTTCCTCGATTCGAGTGGTTTATAAGAGACGAATCCGGATTGGGCCATTGAATTAATAAGTCGTGCGACGCATGTGCAAATGTAATTCTCAGATTGATTCGAACTGGCAGGGGACTTGTTCATTTAATAAGTATGTCATGAGACTACCTGTATCATCGTTGCCATGACAATGGTTCGGTTAAACTTTGAACGGGCTGCAGTTTGGCGACCTGCTAACATTGTGGGAAATATTGAAAACCATTTTCATGGCCCCCTAATTATGCGAGAGGTATCGAAATAAATACATTGCAATATGACAATTTTCAAAAATATTTAAGTCTACGTTTTCTGCTATCACCCCTCTCTTCGAATTCTTTAAGAATATCTGGTGGAAGAGATAACATCATATATAATAGTCCAGAGTTATTAATGTTTGTTATGCTGAATATTTGTTTTTAAAAGATGGGATCCAACTACTTATTAACATTTTAAACTTCGACAGCAATTGGATTTTAAATTTTGAAAAAGAAACAGTATTTTACTCAAAAAGTATGATTTGAGATGACATCAATTCCAGCATGTGGCAAGTAGCAATGGATGATTGCTCTTCCCTATTAATATAGCGTATTAACACTTTTGAGAAAGATTCCATGAAAACAAAGTTAATGAATACTGTATTCAGTGCACCACTGTTAGCAATGTACAGAGATGCTTTGCGAAATGTATGTACTTAGAACAGAAAACAGTTAGGAAAACCAACTCACCCGGAGGGAAGGGGGGATTTTTGAAAAAAAACACACGAAAGAATGTCCCATTAACACCTAGCAATTTCAAGACAGCCAAAATGCCAAAAAAATAGCTTTTTCAGAAAAATATATACCGGCTTCTCAAACTATTGATATTTTGACATGGGTTATAAAATACATGAGCCGTTTGATGCCAAGATAAATGATTTTCAAAGTTTGAATTATTGGTTATTTGTAATTTGAAGCCTGTATGTCCAATGTATGTATTACTCCCACGGGGCTTCTCGCATATTTGAATATTTTATATCCCGTTTCCGAATGATTACATTACATGTTTCCATCATTATCTTGTCTTCCACAAGATTAACTGAGTCTTGTTAAATTGCGATCTAGATATCACTTTTCAAATTTGGGATCAATTATATTTAGTACTAAATCAAAATATTCAAGATAAAATCGGAGAATTGTAACTGTAATAAAAGGAACGCAAATGGCTGCCGAAATCTCGCCGAGGACGAGAGAGCCGGGAGACTTGTTTTTGTCCCTCAAATAATGGTACATTCTCCGCCATCATATAGCGTCTACTGTTCATCTGACCTATGTAACCACAATCAGCTGGCGCACACCTGATATAATAAAATAAATGCGACATTTACTATATGGGGCCGCCATCTTGAATGACGCATAAAACTAGATAAGACACAAGTTGTGAAACGCGTTTTTCAGATTCCTACAAGTCAGGACAAAAATACCAATCTTTCACAAAAATACGGTCCGTTGGGGTTATATTAAGCCAACTGATAACAAAATTCTGGGGTATTTGAAACTAGAAAAAGGGCATTCTAGCTCAGCAGCCAATCAGCAACGGCCATACACTTAGATGACAATTTCGGTTTCAAATACCCCGGCTTAGTGTTCTAGGTTCTTCGTGTAATTATGTGTTTGTATGCAAGGGATTTTTTCACACAAACACGATGAATTCGGGAGAATTTTGTTATCGGTTGGCTTAATATAACCCCAACAGACCGTATTTTTGTGAAAGATTGGTATTTTTGTCCTGATTTGTAGGATTCTGAAAAACGCGTTTCACAACTTGTCTCTTATTTAGTTTTATGCGTCATTCAAGATGGCGGCCCCTATATAGTAAATATCGCATTTATTTTATTATATCAGGTGTGCGCCAGCTGACTGTGTATGTAACTATGGTATTTGGAACTATGGGCGCGATAACGGCAGAGATCGAACCAGCAGATTGAACAACTTTTGGGGGGCGAATACATGCTAAGCTTGCTCTCAATTAGTTCTCGGCAATCATTTGTGCGTACGTTTCATTCTTTTTATTTTATTTTCAACAGAACTTTTTTAAAAAATAACAACAACCATTTGTAAATTGGCAGATCAAAACGCTTTCAGCGAGTACTGTGTGGCTCACCTTTACCAATGTTGCAGCCTGAACACCAGTGGGGGGGGGTAAGAAATGTGACGGTAAGATATGTGAAAAGCAAAACAAGCGGGAATTGAGAACAGTCACAAAAATGAAATTGATCGTGGGAAGTATGCGAGGAGGGGGGGTACTAGAATCTTACACACGAATAAAAAGCTGGCTCTTGATCGATTCTTTAGCTAATCGAACACGAGTGGCTGCGAAGACACTCGTCCATCATTTAGCAGGTAACAAAAACGATTCGCTAGATTAAATACGAATGTATCGAGTTTTTACTTCTTTTCCAGTCACGAGCAGCGGAATAGATTTTGCGTAGGTAGCTACTCATAGACGTGTCATGAAAGTTTTTATGGATGGTTCGTTTCATAGGTCGCTAGAGCAATGATCGATTCCTCATCACTATTGATTGCAATCGTTTCCATGACAACCTTTGATTATTTATTACGTATCGTGGGAGAAATTGGAGAGTGGGACTGCGTGCTATAATCAGACGAGCATCGGGTGAAGAACAATTGAAAAACCACGTGTCTACCGTACACATATGCACTCACAATGACCCTTAATACCACCACACAAGACCAGATTGAGTATTATGAAACAGTGACGTCAGCAGTATATTAAGATAAATCAGCAGAACACATGATTTTACAAAATGTTGCCATTGTTTTATATGTATACGTAACTCATTTTTGTTTTGGGCGATACTGAAAAAGACACCAATTCGATTATTATATATGTTTTATTTTAAAATCCATCTTTATTTTCACTCATGGCAGACATTTGCGGAACATTGATAAAGAAGTAAAATACTGGTACAGGAACACAATACATGAACATATTCACAGGAAATTGATGTACATTTTTTAACTATCAAACATGGTCGGTTTTAGAACCTAACACCATTGATTGATTTATAAGAATATATCTAAGTGATTCAATAATTTGCATCGTCATTAGTAGTTTTTTTTATTGTGGACCATGGAAACTGCTATTAAAATAATAATATCATAAATTAACGGCATTGAAATAATAACATTAGCTTAATGTCGGACGTTAGATAAGCAATCTTTGGAAATTAGCGGCGTGGTCTTGAAAAATCACGTTTAGCGAAAGGTGACAGGCTGACAGTGACAGTGAAAGGGTCTACCTTTTTACAATGTACAATGTGTATTACTGCGCTTCAGAAAGATGATAGGTTGGTTATTTTCTAAATTATTTATCATTTTGTATACTAAGATTACGCCTACATACAGAATAATTATACCTGATCCATCTTACCATCACCGTGATGAAGGGCAAGGTAACACAGGAAAACTCGATTGCATTCACTGCTGTCGCCCTCGTCGTTTTAACTATCAAGTTTCTCATTAATAAACATCAAACGGTGATAAAATTTTAAAATTCAAAGATGTTAAAATTTGCTTTGACTTATCATACTGTAAATTCATAAATAAAATACAGCAACCAAGCAATGCTACGAGTATAAATATGATCTAAAATTGACATGGTAATAAAAAAAGAGGCATTGTGGGTAACAAGTCCATCACTAATCACTTAAAGGGTGGTAGTCGTCGCACCGCGCATGTGCGACATTTGAGTTGATAAACATTGATTTTCCCACAATGCAATGCGCTCTTCTAATGGAAATCGCAAGTATGAGGTTTTGTCTTGATTCGACTTGTACTAACTACCGCCGGTGACTCTTTCGATAACTTCCAATCACATAAAAATACCTAATTAAAGCTTGGTAACGTCTCAGTTTGTACTGAGCCAAAGTCGCCATCAATAATATATAAAAACCCATATACATGTATCTCGAGCATGCGTGGCGCGACGACGACCGCCCTTTAAAATAATGAGATGTTCACGACTGCCGTTCTTTCCCCAACCCCACCCCCACTTTGTTTACACTAATATCTTTATGTGGCTGATCTGACAACATAATACAGACTTTGAACGAATTGATATAAGTAACTTGCGTGAGTGTCGGCCATGCATGCATAATTAATGAGACATTATTATTATCATAACGTAGTCCAGCTTTATTTGTTACATGACGCATGCGCAGGCGACGAATCCCCCGCTTTAACTTTAATGAATGGAGCACATGTGCTGGCTTGTACCATGGGAGATAATAGTTCCTTCCATGCTTGTACCAGCAATGTCTGTCCAATTTTAAAGAGAAAGTACACTATTATGCAAGTGATGCATATACATATCACTATATCATCCAAGCAATGTGTTAGCTCTCTAGCTTTCTCAAGTCATGCTTATGTGATGCAAATTTTGAGTTGATTTTCACTGTATTAAATCAAACATTATTCTGTATTTCCTACCAACAGAATTTTAATTAAATTTGTTTGGAAATCAACTTTATTTAAAGATAGATCTTTGAAATATTTGTTTTTGTTGAAAATTGCACTAAACCGCGAAATTTTGATATTTTCTACATACAGTAGCTGATTCAAATTCAAATTCGAAAGATCTAACTTTAAATAAACTTATTTTCCAAGCAAAGACATAAATTGTTGTACATTTTGTACTATGTTTTAGAACTTAAAAGTATAAAGTATGGAATTAAGGTAGCGGAATAGTTTTTTGGGCACTTTTCACATTTTTTTTTGAAAATCACAAGCATAGCTCCATAAGGCATGCCACATACATTAGTGTATTTATTTTATTGAAAAAATAATATCTTGTACAAGTAAACTGGTTTTTTCCTTGTGTGCAAACAAATACCCAAGTTTTTTGTTTATCCAGTGTACACCCCATGAGTGCTTCTCATTAATATTCATGGTTAACAAACATAACTGAACTGGGGCTAAGCTATTTACAAACAACTGATAAGATATCTGTTTGTAGTTTACACACAGCTGATAAGATGTGTGTACTGCTTTGTTTCAAGAGGAGGAAGCTGTACAGCAAAAACAAAAACAAAAAACACTTTCGAAACACAACAAATTTTGTATAAACAAAATAGTACATGAGTGTATCACATGTTACCGGATTTTGCCATAAATTCGCCCGGGCCGTTTAACGGCAGTTTGGTATTTTTTAAGATTTTTTTAAAAATATTTTGGGAAGACAAATTTATGTTCTAAATGTTATTTTAATAAATCTGTTGTCAAAATAAAAGTACAATGTCACAGTTGGAGATTTTTTATTTTTTTTATTTCTGTTTGATACATTATATGCTTTTTAGGATCAGATCAGGGGGCCTTGACCCTTACCGAGTTCCGTGTTGATTGACATTCAACGAGATCCGAATTTTTAATTTGATGGCTGGTTTGAATATATCCACTTTTACAGTGATCAATATAAGCGTTTGGAAATAGCATAATTATATTGCGTGAGTGAAAGAAGCCAGTGAAACAGCGTGTTCTATTTATTTCTAACGCGCGTGGTCGGCGTCTTTGATTGCGATTGTTTTGTATTTTTGTCTTCGAAATGTATCACTCGCTGCGTTTTTTTTTTGGGGTCACGTCTCGCAACTGAAAGTCCAAGCTGACTTTGTTTTGGCTGTAAAACTAAAAGCCCCCAACGTCGGATTCGTCAGCGTCATTCACAAATACTTGAAGGGCATCTGTGATATCTTCACCTTCAAACTGTCTTCGTCTAAAAAGTCAAATTCGTCATCTTCTTCTCCACAGTTAGCTTCCCCAGCTAACACCTCTTGAAGTTTGCTGTTCAGTAATTTACTTTCATTGACTCCACCGTCATTCACAGCAGTTTTCGTTTCCTCAACGGCGGTACTCACAATGGTAAAGGATGTTTCCCAAGATAGTACGACGTATTCAATGCGTAAGTGTGAATTATAAACAGACCAGAAAAGTCCGGTTAAAGCAACAAAAAGACGACAAAAAGACACTTTGAAGCCCCGTCATAGCCATAACAAGAAACCACGTGGGGTTGTTTAGTGTCTGTCAATATTTTAGAACACTGCATTTTCATTGGTCGAATTACGTTGAAAGAGTCGTCAATTGAAACAAATATTACAGTCTGTTGACAGTGATTGATCACTGTTATCATCATGAGAAAAAAAGAGTTATCCGCAATATACTTGCTGTTGGGGAGCCACACTACGGTAGCTTCCTTTGCCGAGATCGCCAGAATCTTCACGATAAAGTGGCAAGTTTAAAACTTGATGCAGCACAATTATTTGCGAACATAATGGACTTGAATTTAGCTGATGGTGGTTGTTACTATCTATACGGCCCAAACATAAATACGCTATGTTGACAAACACTTCAACTGCCCAGTGTAGTATTTGTGTTGTTTGCTACCTGCAAACAGAACCGCCCACTTTGCATAATCCCAGCTGTAATGAATGACGTCACCGTTCGTTATCCGCACAGACCGTGTCAAAACTCCATAGCGTGAAAGAAAACGGTAAAAATACAGTTTTTTCACAGACATAAATGTCGAATCATGATTTTTTCTGAAAACAACCTTCAAGGTAATTTATTTACTGCCAACCTATATAATTGTTGCTGCTAAAACGGGAGTTAACCTTGATTGAAGTTTAAAATCATAAAAGTGCCGATTTCTCGGTGTTCGATTTCTGGCAATTGCCGTTGACCTAATTTTAAATGGCGTTTCAGTGAGTAGCGCTACGATGTCGCCGTTTGGCTTTCCGTACTCTCGAATATGTTGGCTTCGTATCCGTATTTACATTTTTGCGAAATTCTATCGCGTATTTTCACAAACCTCGCGCAAACCACCGGTATACACTAACTTCAACACCAAAAAACGTGCTTGAAATTTTCCATTTTCGGATAGGAAAAAAAAACTTAATTTAAAAAATAGAAATACGGATTTAAACTTCATGACGTTTGCTTCAAAACAGTGTAAAGTTTTTGGCCGCATGCATGACCGTAGAGCTGACATTTAAAAATGTATTCACGTTAGTTAATTATCAGCCGCGCCGATTTTCAGAATCACGTGACGCTAAAACAAACACAGTGTTCACAAAATATTAATAATAGAAAAGTACAAGTCAAGGGCTTTCCAAACATATATAGATTGTATAGGTTCTTGTAAAATTTACTCCGATTATAGATGTTTACATTTTCCATGCCAAAAAACTATCTCGCTACCTTAAGTAACATTAGACGCCAATTAGAGGGATACCAAAAGTAGGCCCGGAAAATCTGCTTTACACGAGGATGACGTGAGAAAACAAAAGAGCTGACACATTTGTTTTGCATGGCTGCCATGGTAATGTAATTATGCGTCAAACATACAGGGGTGTTTTTTTTCACAATTGATTGGACAGATGTTATTAGTTTAAGCCAGCAGCTGTACTCTCATTCATAAGTATAATCATGGCAATTATATAACCACTGACAATAGTGTTCAGACTAATTGTTGGACGTCAACTTTTCGCCGACTCGGCGTATTATATTTATTTACTCATAATTCGTACGTTTCAAGCACTGCGTATTTATATTTATCTACTTAGCAAATGCATGAAAAATAAACCGTGTTTGTGGTGTACAAGTTATTAGCAAATAAATACAAATATTTTCGTGATCATTTCAATTCAAACATCGTTACACGTGAAGAGATCTCGTCCTCAACAACGAACCACTCCTGATATCCAACTCCAAAAAATACTCAAAAATACATTATTTAAAATCAGTTTTAAAATACACCAAAATGCAGAAACGCCCGCCTTTAGAAAAAAAGTGGTCGAAATGTCCGGATCGAAACATCCAGGCCCGAAACGTCCATCCACCGTTTAGACTACATTATAGTAGGAGATAATTGAAACTTGTTTGCACAGTGGCTGTGACGACCGAACTTAAAAAAAAATACAAATTTCCGGACTTTTTAACTTTGTCTTTTCAGTACAGTAACCAGGTAGATATACATTTTATCTCCATGACTATAAAGCAATAACAATGCAAATTTAGTTAAGTTGCACAATAACAGGAAGTAGTACAGAGTCTCATCATCAGTCCGATATACCATGGAACTATAGTTCCATGGCCATGCTTTTGTTAACCTCGACAGCGCTCTGACAGTGTAGCTTTAAATTCAGTTTTTTGGTGAGGACTTTAGGCTGTTTGTCGATTGAATTAAACCCATGCAAAATTATTCTGTGTATTGTAGCTACGTCGGTTGTTTTAGTTCTATTTTCATGAATATATAAGCTAATTACGCAATGCTTAGTGACTACAGTAACGCGTAACCCTATTGTCATCAAATTATAATCAACCAATCACCATGACCCACATTCATTCGCAATAAAAGACATTTTCTCATAGTTACAATTCCTTGATATTTTATTTTATTGGTTTAATGAAGACCACTTTTATGAGATATGCGTCACGATATGATTTACCAAGGTAACGTCAAATTTTGATATAAAAACTGTGTACTAAATGTTAGTCTTGTAATCGTGTTTCAGTGACTTGAAAGAAGAACTGAAAATGAGTGTTGTGTAAATTGTTGAATAGCTTTTATAGCGAATCGTCGCTATTGATCTACATGAAACAGTCAATTTAAGGCCTTTTCAATCGCAGCGTTGGGCAATTGACATTTGAACGTTATACTACTATAATGACGATCCAAATGTCAAATAGACAAGATCTCGGAAATCCAGGCAAAGCTGACCTGCATATTGTGAGTGACTCTGACCTAGTTGTTATAAGCAATCCCAACACAACTCATGCCATCTCACTAAAACATGCTCTCACGAGATCACTGGATCTCACAAGTAACCATAAGGGTGGTTCTTACGATAAATTCTAACCAAGATGACTGGATGACGATTCTAGTAAAAATCCCGCTGGTCACTCGTAAAACTTAGGTGACTTTTTCTAGAAACTCTAGCCTGGATCTCACGGGTGACTCTAGTCAGATATCACTTAACCTGTATCTCAAAAGTAAAACTAGGATGGCTCAGACAAAAAAAAATCTGAAATGAATATCGGGGCTTTATTCGTTATCCCATTAGTCAGTCCACCAGTGTATTTCTAAAGTAAAACTAAGATTTCTCGGACACGGAACGCTGACTTGGTTTCCATGTGTGAATATAGTAGCTTGCAATGTAAGTAATTTCGTTTTCGTCCGTGCACATTGTCTGTTCAACGCTGTCTAGTATCAGCCAACATGATAGACATAGGAAGCCTATATGTATTCCAATAATAATCAGTGCATCGTGTCGGTACAGTACTCGGCGCATGACGTTATTCGTGAACAATCAATCTTGAATTGGAATGCCCACATATGTCGCCATAATTACCGGATCTCCAGTCAAGTATCATTGAGAGCACGTGACACAAAGGTAAGATTAAAGGTGGAGGCCATATGAATGTTCTTAGTACGATTTCTTTATGACGTCAATGTATAATATCCCAGCATGAAGGTAAACAAACTATTTGTTATTGTCATGATATTATTGTCCTGTAATAATTTACAGTATTTTAATAGATTCAAATCACTGGGAACGAACATGTGGACTTGTGTGAAGCGATACCTTCAGATTCAGCCACAAAGTAAGAGCATGAAATGAAATCTGTAATGTACATGTGGGCAAAATCATTCAGTTGAAATAAATCCCGAATTGGTGATGGTTTTTTAACTGTGATTTTTGTTAATTTGCATGTCCATCATTTATTTGACCATGTCGTGCTTTATCGTATATGCAATACGTTCTTGTAGGCCCTGAATGATATTATGTTTGATAGAAGAGAAACAACAGATGCTGGTGTTCCGTTACATATTTAATATCTGCACTGTACTTTCACAAAGGTCATTTCTGTTAGGCAGGTGATGTTAGATATGTTGAATAGCCTTTTAAGATGTACTTTGGGAATCGTCTCACGGAACAGTTGTAAGCGCTAAAGTCGGCGTATTCGACATGGTTGCCATGCAGCGTATACTACGCTTGTCAAATATTTGTTTACGAGCGACGACTGTGCCGCCATAACACGCGCATATTATACATGTAAATGGCTATATTAAAATAGTGATGAGATAGTATGAGATGTTTCGCTAACCGAATTAAAGAACTACGCAGATATGCACACAGCGTGAGTTACGGATACGTACTATAAATTCAAATCGCATGTCACGGTGTTAGTTAAAGCGGGAGTGTCGTCACCTGCGCAGGCGCGGGAATCGAGTCCCAAGCGATGATAACAACACAAGCTAAGAACGCAAAGGCTGATGGGTAGACGCTTGTTTGTATGACACGCTATGGCCACCTGACGCATGCGTAGGTGACGACCCCCCTCCGCTTTAATTCATAGAACGAATAGTATTATGTACGCGACCAACACGTTTTGGTGTGATTTACGTTAAATCATAATACAATATCACGTAGTCACGTACAATATCGAGCATACATACATTTATCAACTTTATTGTCATGTTTCGAATCGCAAGACAGATATGTCACGACTATTATGATTGGATAAAGAGCAACCGTGAATATAGTAACAGTCGTAGTAGTGGGGGAGTCGTCACCTGCGCATGCGTCAGATTGCCAGAGCGTGTCATTGTTTCCAAAAAGCGTCTACCCATGAGCCTTTGCGTTTTTAGCGTGTGTTGTTATCGTCGCTTGGAACTCAATTCCCTCGCGTGCGCAGGTAACGCCCCTCCCGCTTTAAGGTTGAACGCTACACAAAAGTAAAAATATTGTGTTTATTTTTACGTATTTGATATATTATGTTACAAGGATTAAGAAAATGGATAACAAATACGGTGTCACTGTACTCGGAAAAAAATCCGATGGATTGAAAATAACATGTTTTGTCTTTTTTAGAGCATTTTACCATTTTTTCCTATGGCAAGAATATATCTTAATATCTTAAATTTTTGCTCGGCGTATAGTGAAAATAAGATATATATTGTATTACAATGTTTATTCGATGTGTTGAAGTATTAACAAATATGCAATATTTTTAGTGGGGTTTAACGATGAAATGTGTTTTCATTGTGGTCTATGGAAATTGCTGCAAAAATGACATTTATGCAATGGTATTATTTCTAAAAAAACAAACAAAAACAGATTTACAGTGAACGAAACAACTGCATGTACTATTGGTTAATATTAAAACGATTAATTGTAAACAGATTTTGACACGAAATATTGTCACTGTCATATGCGCTAAAATATGCGCAGAAGTAAAAAAAAAAAAAACTCACGAGTACCATACTATCTTAAATATGATACGCCCGAAGTTCATAATACTGTTAAGTTTTACTTCTGTACATAAGTATTGGTTTGCCGACTACTGCCGATATAAGCGTGATATAATAACGAACAACATTGTTATACCTCATCCATAAATTTCCTACCCAAATATTCTCAAATATTATTGAAAAAATAACGTCTAAAAACATCAATAAATATCAATAAATGTGACGTAGGTTAGTCTTTGATGACGTATATCGCCATGCAGCGTTGATCACATGTTTTACCAAATATAATTGATCCATGCTGATTGACTCGGATGTCTGCATATTTATTCATTTAGACGGATGGAGTAAACTCGCTCTCGTATCTTACTCAATCGATAGATTGTCAGTAACCATAAAGTTGCATATCTTCAGTTCCTTGTCATATTTATAACTGATTAAAGGGCGGCAGTCGTCGCACCGCGTCCTGTTCGATGTGAGACTCATAACGACGTATACAACGCGCGTCACGGTAAAATACAATGTTTATTTACATGAAATTCAAACATGCGCTGCGCGACGACCACTGCGCTTTAAACTGTAGTATTCAAGTTGGTCACGTGACGGAGGCGTAAAAACTCAGGGTAGTGTATCTTCTCTGAATTTTGCAATAGGCTGCGATGCTTGTGAGGTTCACTCAAATATTGCCGTCACCATGGCCCTACAATGAAAGAGAAAGGCAGAAGAAAATGAGATGCTGGCGAACAAATGCGTACTCATATCATTTAATTTTAAAACACGCAAGTGGCTTCTCCGTGTTTGTATTCATAGTGAGACTCGATTACTCGGGAATCGCAATTAGTTTTATTTTTTGATGCCTTCTTTCATTGTAATAAATCGAACAACCATATGAAACATTACGTGTTGTATTAATTGGTTATTCAGTGTTATGTGAATTGCTACTTTTATTGAAATAAAATAACGAGTTTTGTAATACAGCGATTGTGTAAAATGTATCTGTTCGTCTGACACGCATCTCAGCTTCCCTGTGTATACATTAGCAAACTACACATGGTTTACCCAATTAACTTTACGCTTTGGGGATTACGTAACACATCAGAATAGATAAGTTGCGTAATACACATGCGCCACTTTCATCCTTGGGTTTATTGCATAGTATTCAATTTTCGATTGCGATTTGAGGAAAGGTATCAGCAAGCACATCCATTGAATCATACAATGTCATAGAATTCTCATAAACCTAATCTGTAACAATAATTTCTTCTATTTTTTTTTTACAAATTTATACTAATTCTAGGACGCAATTCTGAGAAGAAAGAGATTAACGTTATACAAATAATTTCGGTGAATTGCGCAATTCCGAACAATCACGTAAAATATCCACATAAATAATCACAGCATATTTTAAGAAACTTCTAACACAAATATCGTACGGTTTTTAGCGCACTATATTAAATTAATTATTTGTTGTGTATTTCAGTCGATATACCCATGTGATATCTTATCCAGTGGTGACACGCATTATAAATATTTCCATCGTAATATTCAATTACTGTGTCGTTACACGAGAAGTCTTTTGTGGTTAACCCAAAGAAGTCCTCGGCTTTAATTTGAAATCCATACATTGTTAGGAATGGACCATTATTGCGTAGGGAGTATATGCATCATTTGTTTCACAAGCCATAAGCTATAACACTATACACCAGCATGCCCTGGCATTTTAAATAATTAATGTGGGTTTTGGATCGAATCTTATCCCGAAAGCATAGTAGGCACCAACGAGCTTGAATCCCAGAGGCTATATCGCGTGGAAAATATCACGTGTGCATTCATATTATGACCAAATATGGAAACACACAGAGAAACATCTTTATGTAAGTGCGCTATTAAAAGCAACAAAAAGTGACGCTGTATTGTTGGCATTTCAATGGCGTTCTTCAATTAGCTGGTATCAGCTTAACATGACCGTGTGCCATTGTGCATCAATACAGAGTGCTAAAACGATTCTTGCTTTCCTCGTTCATTCAACCGCCTAGATAACTCGGAAAATATTTTTTTTTCAACAATTGTGTTCTATATTGCAATGCGCGTGTACTTTGAATTAAAATACGTACCCTACGTATCTGATGAACATGTCGCAACATTTGATGACACTTTTGAAATTTACGTTCATGCTCAGCAATTCGGTGTTAATAAAAGTTTTTCCCCTTGTCATACTCACTCATTTTCAATATAAATACGTTATGATCAGTGAATCAAAACGTCTTGTGCCTGGGATGAATGCAGGATGGTGTTATAGTGAGCGCGCTTTAACAATGACGTACATTACTTTATTTTTGCATTCATATCGTACATTTATAGGTAGTTATTCATCGCAGTAATATAGCCTATTTATCGTGTTCGTACATTTGCGTCGCATATTTGAATCACTGTGGTGACGATGTAAATTCACTCTGGAAAAACAAAAACAAGACCACCTGACTGAAGTGTCAGTGGTGGTGCGCCCCGGATACACCCACCTCTATATATCCACTATACCCGCTCAAAACAAAATCCAAATATACGGAAACTTTTATATCTCTTCCAAATACCTTATTTCAACTTTCAACGTGACTGTGTCACATGTTGTTGTCGGTACACAACATCAATTCTTTCCAAAATATGTTATATGTATTCTCCTTTGCAGTTACTAATATTTAACTGTATTACTAAATTTTTTCGATGTATTTTTACGAGCAATTTTAAACCAGAGCCTTCCCGAGAATAAAAAAAACACATATCGCATGCCATATATAGGTATAAAATCATTCCACTTAACGATCCAATTCTACAATATGTTACCAATATGGGACATGTCAACTTAACCTAATGACCGATTAGATGAAATGATGATATTCCCATTGTTAATTAATCTTAACACAAATTGGGCGTATGGCCCTTTCTATTAAAGGGTGACGTATATCTGCCTACATGACACACGACAGACATCCAGACTGTTGCCTGGTGTAATTGACAATAATTATATCAGACGCCAAACGCCGCTATGCGTTATTCTATATTCAATAAATATGCGATCTGCCGAACTCACTACATCTAATCTCCAATTTGGTTTCATTTACAATACGAGCCAGCTAGATATACAGATGCCCCCAGGAAGAATTCGTCTCTTTTTCTTCGAATGGTTCCAGGTTGATTTAACTAATTTCTCGCCATTGGCCCATCCTTACAGACACTATAGAGGGTGACCAAAGCTGGAAAGGTCACCTTGACTATGAATTACTTACCTTTATATGTAGGCAGAACTATATTATGCATTATGTGACGTCAGAGAGAGAGAGAGAGAGAGAGATATGTTGCGTCTGCTTATAGTTGCCACGCCCCTTTGCCGTGGTCGTGTTTCGAAATCCCCATTGTGTTTATATGCCAAATTCATATTTCAAACATAACAGAGTATGTGGTTAACTTGAATACTACTAAAAAGGAAATTCATATTCGTCCCTTATTCGCTCTATGTGATGTTGAAGGTTATCTCGTTCTTAGACGGTATATATACCTGTGTATATGGTTGATTACGCGATATAATATCTAAATAAATAAATATACTCGAATATTTGTCATTATCTTGAAACATGTGAAAATAAATATATCTTTAAGACATATCATTCATTCAGAATTTTACACCAGTTTACTGGTACTAGGAGTAATTATTGTAATACTACTCCAGTAACATTCGTTATAAATAACAAGTGGCGGGTGTTCAGAAGTCAACAGTTTTTTTTAAAAACTATTCTATGCCCTTTTGCGAAAGAAAGCGACGATGGAAAGGTTCCAAAACTGTCAAAATGGTCGTCACTGTATTCATATGCTTGAGCGACCCCCAAGAGCACAACATATAATATCCCTTTTTTGGAAATATTTGGAATATTGGAATTTTGATAACAGTAATCAATAAGCTGCGCTTTTTGCATTTTTTTCGTAATAGCTGAATATTATTTAGATTAAAGATATGAAAAATGTCAAAATCGCAGTTCATGGCCCTTTAACAAATGCATGTAAATGTGTTTCTAAAGTGTAGTCGCACAAGACAAATTTGATGAGCGTCTACCAACACTATTTGCGCGCACGCACACTTGAAATGCATGTTCATAGTATAAACAAATGCACATATACCATTTGAACATTGAATACGGGATTTGATTTAATTTGTATTTATTGGATTAGTGATGCACAGCATGACAGCCGTACACGAACGAACAAATACACCGTACCCATAGGCCGCGCCCTCTAGCGACGAAGCGCTTCAGTGACGTAAATGGCTGTGAGAGCACCGCGAAAAACCCTTAATATTGTTGTGATACGGTCGTCTGCCTAAAACAAATTTGTTTTTAAAGACTTATGTATTCTAAATGGTGAAAATATAGCATTGTCTATTCTATTTGAAGGTCATTGCTTACACCTATCTACCGTGACGTCATTTTTACGTCACAGGAGCGCTTTCTTTCTAGATGATGCGACTTATTGAAATGGTGTATAATATCAACAGTTTACGTGAGTAGAAGAAAGTTCTAATGTTTATGCTTTAGATATAATTGTGTTTCATTGGATCGAGAGGTACTTTAACGAACTCATTGCCGTGTACTGATTGTTCGACTAACAATTCGTTCTTATGATTGTCGCACTCTGCCAGCCGGAACATCACTGGGACAAGTTATTCAGACAATTATGTACACTGACTGACTTCTCATTTTTGCCGGCTATTGTTCTGCATAATTCTTGATGTGATGTGCCCGATCGCTTTAATTTCCATGTCGGATTAATTACGTCGCATTTTATTACTCTGTCGCATTTTTTTTACATGTGAATGATTGAACATCGCAGACTAAAATAGTTTACAATGGCTGTTGCCATGGCAAATTACCTGCCCAATTCTTTAAATTCCGGCGATACTAAATATTTGTTACATGGAGATGTGTACATTGCTCCCCCGTAAAAACAATTACTGTGGCTCGTCTTTATGTTGTACATCATATCTATATTGTTAATGGTTGCTCTGTGTTGTGACGTAACATGAAGTTTTTTTTTTACTACTACTACTAAAATACTACGAAAACTACGAAATGGTACATTTGCAAACCAAAACATACCTGGCGATATACAGTATATCCCATAATTTCTATATGAATATATCATATTAATGACAAATTCGTCCACAGAAAATTCAATCATGGATAGTTAGTAAGACATTGGTAACGTTCAGTCCTGATTTCCAAACGTTACGGCGTTTATAACGTTAACATGGAAGCAAACTACGTCACAAATAAACGTGTTTTTCCCAGGATGAACACAGTTACATTCTATTAGACTTTGCGTAAAATTGTATCAGTGGCTAACATATGAAACGTGACGTTTCTTTCAGACACAACAGTGGTTGAAACGTCCGGCTTCCGCTGATTTGTTCTGATGCGGTACCATAAACAACCACCGTGGCCGGCCAGAACGCTTATATATATTCTGATACTGCCGTCCATGGTAAAAAGAACCCTAGCCGTGAGTGCGTGATCCAGGGTCCAATTTTGACGAAAGTGGTAGCGTTGTGCAGTCATTACGTTATGACAAGTCTTCAATTATCATAGGTGCGGGTACTTTATATATCAAATATAATTTTCTAAAAAGGTTATGAATGCATTGTTATACTAATTGATCAATTACAGATATGTCGTTCTAATAGCCCGTTTTCTAGATAGCCCGCTTTTCTCTCCATATAGGCAATTACAGTAGCTTTATAAAGTCTGCAATATTGTGAACGAGGCTGGACATCTACGTGACTATCGAGGGACAATGAAAAACACTTTGTTCAAGTCAATGTTAAAGCGGGATGGTCGTCACCTGCGCACGCTATGACCATCTGACGCATGCGCAGGTGACGACTTTCCCGCTTTAAGCCACGTGTGTACAGGTACAATCAGAAAAAACAATTCACAGAAATATTGAGAAATTATACGCTACTCTTCTCCCATGGTGCATCTCACTCATTACTGCACAAATTCCCGACTTTTTAATATTTTTGTTTGACAATGTATGTAGATGACCTAATTTTAATGTAATTTACTGTAGACTCAACAATATTAGACTCAACAATATTAGTTTGGCAGTACAAACACACTACAGTATGCGTGAGATGGAAAATTAAAACTCTAATACACATGTACAGTCACGCTGGGGTTGTGTGTGTACAACTATCTGATGCCGTCTTTCCTGTAAATGTCTCCCTGTGACGTCACAGTACACAGTGTCGAATGCAACTAGTAAACAAATACGACATTTGGCAAATTAGACGACGCGGACATCCAACAAATTGTACGAGTACAACGCAGTAAATATGGATACGGAGAATACGTTTGATTACTCTGAGAACTGAATACGAGCGTTGACTGGATCCAGTCCACTTGCTGTAATTATGATTTATAACCATGAATAAAATCCGTTTGGCGAACTCATTAATTAATTGTTACCATGTGATTAATGACGAAGGTTGTTTGAACTACAACTACTAAAAACGAAATATTAACAATAACTTTCGAGGAAGATCCCTTTTTGACAATTGGCACTGCACATCGGTTGTGGCTAATATTGAGCGCCATGCATTCATAAATACGATGAAGTACGCCGGAACACGACAATTACTGAAACATGCCGTCTACTGGAATAATCCCCGCTTTACGTGTTTTGTTCACTGTAGATTTGTTTAATAATTTAGTTTGCTGCATGATTTATCTCCAGATACTGTGAACATTCACGGTGCGGTCACGAAGGTTAGTCAGGTTCTATAAACATGAACTACCGGCACTAAGTCACTTATATAAGTCAATATATCTAAATATTTTACCATCTCTTTTTCATAACAGTGACGCCAATCACGAGTATCATACACTATTTTTCCAACTATAGTTTCCAGTGCGTATGATATTTGTCTGACTACGTTACAACATGTGTAGCTTCGTTCAAAAGCTGGTTTATGGCGCACACGGTCTCCGTCTCGTGCATATAGAGAATCAAAATATGCTACGTTTTGGGACTTTCAAACATTTAGTCATCCATTTTAGCGAAAGAAAAATATTTGGAGGATGATTTTAATATTGATTAGCTTATTCCTTGACTAACTACATCGTCCGAATCGTACGATTTCTCGAGCTCGATTTAAACACAATCCCAAAGAATCCGCGCGTAATTAAACGGAAAGGTTTTTGACCTAGGTAAAATAGATGAATCTGATTGGACGTTCCCGTAAAACATGCGCCCAATCAAAGTTGATCGCATCATTCAGCAATGGACATATCAGTGAAACGTTTACCTATACGTGTTTACAAAATTAATATTAGTTTTATTTTACGATAACACACGTCATAATCAAAAATAATTAAAAATGCTCAGAAATTATTAAAATTTTCTCTTTTTAGAGAGTGATGATGCTAAAGAATTGTTGATGTACAGTGTAAATATGAGAAAATAGTGTATTCTGGGAATGAATGTCATGTGACTTCCTGGCGGAGTAATTTGTGTCTTCAATTCAGAATGTAATTAGGATCTCTTCTTTATCTATTCACGTTATCAAGTGTTGTATGCTACGTTAGTGTCGTGAGAAAATAGCTACAAACGCGGGAATCTTACAAAGTATTATGATTTTGTTTTATCCGAATATATTTTCACCACTTGTTATACGCCACAGCGAGCAGCCTTAAATGCATTAAAGTACTCTGTGATATTTATAAGTACTATTTCTGAAATAATGTTTTAAAAAAAAACAATGATCAATGATCTGTTTTCCGTGTAATCCGCTCGCCTTCGTATGTACCATGGCGAGTCATTGGTGTAAACACTGTGTTCAGTGTATATGCGTAGAAGTCTTGTTAAGATGACAACCGTGAAATAAAGCCAATGACACCGAATGTTTGAAATGAAAACATGATAAAGAAAACAAGTCATGTTTAGTCAACTCTCAGAGTGGCAAAAAGCTGACGCGAATTCATGTTCGTCATTTTATAAATCCACACTTTGCGATAACACTGATTATATTGCACAGTTCATTACTAGCTTTCATTAGCTTCTGGAATTTGTTCACATATCGGAAGATCACGACGTCCCTCTTTCCTGTACATGCATCTTCCACAAGTGTAGCGCAGTGCCCGCATAGTATGTTTGAATTTTAAAATGGTTGCCAATTGTGATTCCTCGTTTTTAAAAAAAACAGAAGCCATTTTAAATCTCGTGGAAACTTATCGCTTCAATCGTCACTCGTCGACGCCAGTGTTCCACCGAGGTCACGTTGTTGAAAATTGGGGTTGTGTCTCCCATTTAATATGTATTTATACATTCAGTTATAAAATAGGTTAGATTGGTGACGAAGTTTGAAAAACAAATAAATAAATATGTCATGTTAAAATAACACTCAATCTGATTATAGACTTGTTGACTCATTCTGATTATAGTCTTGTTGGTTCGAGGCGAAACTATTGGCTGTCCCGTCACGGTCTCGCATGGAAATTAAACTGTGGTGCTCCCGAGAAGTTTATGTTAAATGACGCATGACATTTTGACAAATTTATAAATTATAAAACGCATGTCAAATGATGATGTCTCACTAATGATCAAAAGTTTTCTTTAGGTTAGGCATTCCCTTGAGCTCTCAGGTCTACTTGTATCACTTGATACTTCAAACGAAATTATGACGTCATCCTGCACGTGACGGGAGTCACAGTAATAAACGTTATAAATATCCAGTACAATATTGACAAGCAATGGACCTTAAAGCGCGGTGGTCGTCGCGATGCGCATGTGCGACATTTGTGTTGATAAACATTGATTTTCCTACAATCCAATGCGCTCTTCAAATGAAAATCACAAGTATGAGGTTTGACCTGGGCGCCACTTGAACTGATTACCGCCGGTGACTCCTTCGATACCTACAATTACCTACTTAAAGCTGGGAAAAGCCTCAGTTTGTACTCGTTGGTCTGCGCAACAGTCAAAGTCGCCATTTTTGTTTATATGAGACCCATATATCTCGCGCATGCGTGGCGCGACGACTGCCGCCCTTTAAACGATTACTCAACTCCGAATTCCACGTGATTTAGTACGTCGTTTAGTACCTAATCGACAGTAACGGGAAAACGCCACGCATTTGGTACTTTAGTTGAATATGTATTTGTGATTACACGCGATCATTTTACCATAGAAAATCACATTGATGAAAATTGGGACAATGAGTTTAAGGTCCAAATATATAAGGAAATACTTTTATCAAAAATGGTGACGAAATTTTCTCGTTCAACTTTAATAGCAACGATTTCGTAAAATGTCAAAATAATTTATTTGCCATACTTCTAATTTCAGAGACTGAAGAGTGGATTGGTCGCTGGACACTGGGCAATTTAACTGACTCGACTGAGGTTGTTACGCTATGCATTGACTAGAAGATGTCGTTTAGATGGTGTATATGACGCGATCTCAAATATATTAATTGAGTTTGTCGAAAAACTGATAGGATTTATATTTTTATTTGCACACTTTAAAGTTAACAAAATAAAAAAAATCACGAAATAGAAGTTAATGACGGGCAAGCTGTTTCTGTAATTTTCTGTATTCAAGCTGTGTGATGACTGCTTTAAAGAAACGGAATTTGCGACTTTGTATGGTAAATCGCAGGCAAACACACAAGTTGTGTCCAATAACAGAGATTATTTTTATTATACAATAGCATTTATTCCTAAGTTTTTTCTCAAATAGTATGGCATGCTGTCCCTTCATTGCGTCCACTATCCCAAATACCATAGTTACACACGTAGATCAGATGAACAGTCGGCGAGTTTAGGGACAAAGTCTCGTGATCTCAACGAGATCTCGCGGCAACTAAAAGATTTAGTTTGGAAGCATGAAGTCTAAACTGTAAAATGTGCCGATCTCAGCAATACAATCGAATGTTAGAGGGCAGCTGTGATCGATCCATGTAATTGTCAACTGGGCGACGGAAATATCCACTCTTGAAGTACCTAAGAGTCGATTACTCCCCCTCACTTGCGTCCAAATTAACCACTTAGTATCCAGACAATAAGGCGAGTATCAGCATACCCGGCTACAGCATTGCTTCCAATATTCTAATGTTTCGGGAAACCGGCATCCTACACACTATATTTAAAAACGTAGCTGTGTAATATTAAATTCTACGAACGAAAAAATCGTCACGGGCTTATACAATTCATTATACATGACGCCAAACTTCGTTACACGCAAACAACTACCCACACGCACAATCTCATTATGACTGCGCGAACTCCTTCCATTGTAGCGCCAGAATTGAAACCACTCATCGTCGTAAAGTACCTCGAAAGAAAATCCATAAAACTCAAACGCCAGAGATTTCTTTTTTCTGGGAAGGTATTAAGTTTCCCGTGTGAGTCACGACTTGCGTTGTCAAGGCAGATTGTACTCCATCGAGTGTATCAAATAATTATAACCCTTTTATTCAGTTTCCGGTCATTAATGAGAGCCCAAGCTTCGGGTGTTGTTTTCTTATAACATATTATAATAGAATTGGATTGAATTCCGTAAGTTACAATTAGCGTTTCGAACAGACAATTAGTAATAAAAATAAGTGCAGTCAACTACCCTAATGGGAATGCTAAATACTAGAAAACATCGCAGTTATTTGTTTTCTAAAGTTCGCATTGAAAACACTACTGTCGATAAATCGACCTGCGTTGTATTTGTGCATGTGTTTTTTTGAAAATAAATCATTGATTCTTTTCTGTTTTAGTAGGTAACTCAATACGTCATGTTTGTGAGTTGGGAACGACGTCACGTGACGGATTAACTTTAAATTTGAGCACGCATAATTTTGCTGATGAATGGCGAGGTGGGCAGATTGAACTGTTTCTGTTAAAGACACATGTAGATATATTAACAAGCAATATGCATTATAATTACTTAAATTTAATAGTAAAACAAAACTTAAATTATTCTTCGCAAAGTTGAGAAGGTCAATAATATCGAAACATCATCGGTAGGTACATCAATAATGAGTCACTGTCGCGCCCATCGGCGATCGCGTCCATGGCAAGCTACGACAAGGCGATATAAAAAGCAGGCGGGGTTTTAACTGGTTACAATTATCAATTGCATATTATTCCATGTTCATCAGCTGAACAGCTGATCTGAATTGTCTCTCAAGTTTCTATAGCAACGCCGGTGTCGATGGGCCACTCTTCCAGGGTACGTTAGTACTCGGGTTACAGCCGTCGAATTTAGATATTATGCAAATACGCCACTTATCATCCGGGCGTTTTCACTGCTTGGCAACCATCACCGGTAACAAGAAAAGCCGAAAACTCTCTAGAAACGGTAATTTGAGCTCGTTTTGAGACTCTCCTAAACAGTGTAACAATACTACTTCTACATGTACAACATAGATAAATTTGGTTGCTCCGGATTTCCTGTAAGTTGAGTTTGTGCTGTTTTCTTGACTTCAGATGTTGGCCGAAGGCTTGTGACAAACCCTAATGGCGAATATGCCCAACTTATGAAGCAAATATATATTTACAGCGCACAGTTACTATTTATATAATCTTTTTGTTATAAAACTCCGTTGCCCCGATTTGTATATATATTGACTAAATAATAATTGAAACTAAAATGAGAGGTTTATCTTGACCAATGGAATAACATTGGGACATTTTGACCTGAGGCCATTAATGCGATTGACCCATGGCATGTTAGCCTTTAAAAATATCCGCACAGGCGTAAAGTCTAGCTCGTTGTTTGGAAACTGCCAATCTCTGGAATTGTGATTTTATGTTTTATGTATGATATTTGTGTTGATAAATATTGATTTTCCCACAATTCAATGGACTCTTCTAATCACAAGTATGAGTTTTACCTGGGCGTGACTTGCACTAATCACCTAAAAAAAAACAATTAAAGCTTGGTAACGTCTGAGTTTGTACTGCGCAACAGTCAAAGTCGCCATCTTTGTTTATTTAATACCCATCTTTATATAATACCTATCTTTATAATATAATACCCATATATGTCAGTAGGGTAAAACTAACCTGTCTCACGACGGTCTAAACCCAGCTCACCCATATATGTCGCGCATGCGTGGCGCGACGACTGCCGCCCTTTAAACAATTACTCAACCCCGAATTCCACGTGATTTAGTACGTCGTTTAGTACCTAATCGACAGTAATGGGAACACGCCACGCATTTGGTACTTTAGTTGAATACAGCCTGTCTGTCTGTCTGTCATATGATTAATGTTACAGAGTAATTAAAACAACCACATAGAACACATACAGACATACAGACTAATACCATCTCATCACATATTTGCGGAAAATGTAGGAGAAAGGGAATATGTTCGTCTCTTGAACGGAGAAGCCGCATTAGCTCTATTATCAACAACTTTCGAAGTCACATAGAGTTCGTATGCATTAATAAAAATTACAAGGTTGAATGAGGATGGTAGATTCTAATAAAATATATAGACGTGACACATGTGTTCTGTAATACGCTAAAAGCCACGTTTTATTGACAATTATCAACAGATGATACTATGCTGTCGGCTACATTTGGATTTTAGAGTTCATAGCTGCATGGAGTACTTCATGACTTTTATTTCGCCCAAATATAGAATATGATTTACTTATTTTCTTTGTTGAATTATATGTATTTCCGCATACACCCTTATATTTATAATAATTGATCAATTGAACTATAGGGTGAATGGTTTTTCAGATATGAAATTCTATCTGAACTGTCAAACGAGCCAAATAACTCAACACCTCATAACATAATCGGTTAATAATAGTCTTCAGGGGCAGTTATTTCATTAATTTAATGGCCAATTAGTCTGTTAGATGACAGCAACAAATATTGTTCTTATACAAACACGATTCCCATGGAAGCAGAATTGAGGGTAAATGCATTGAGGGCGAGTACGGGCTTACGACTCTGTGCGGTCTAACACTATGCTACACGTGTTAAGTTTGTACTCGATCATGAGAGTAATTTCATCTACTGTGCATGCACCAACGACATGATATCAAATATATATGCGAGATTAATATGGACTATAACAACCTCAACTGACATTAAGGATCAATCATTTAAAATCATGGGGGGGGGGCTGGATTAGTGTGGCCAGCACATTTTTTAGCGCAGTGTTTTATCTGTATATATTTGTTTTCATTGAGTGTAACTATTGTCCCTGTAACACCTTGAACAATGCCGTTGTTCTCTCAGTATCACACTTGCAAATTGTTTTTCAACAAATCTTTCAACCACCCCCGTAATTTCGAATGGTTGGCCCCTGACAAATTATTGTATCGTTATAGAATTTCATATTATAATTAGCACGGATGCCAAACGCGTTTCAGAGATATTTGGGAATCCAGAAATGTTTAGTTTTTTGTTATTGTATATTTTTCACTTTGAATAATGACGAAACTTGAAGCGTGCTTCACTAACAGCGAACGTCACGTGGTTCAATAATTGTTATATTTCCAACGAAACCGTGCTCGCTTCTAAAGTTCACTCCTATATGTGCAGCGGCCATCCGTTCATACATGCTTCTTTGCAGTTGAGGGAAGAAGATATCATCGCAATCTGTCACGTACCATCTGCGTGCAATACGATCTATTATTACTCATAACATTTCGCGGCAACGAATGTTAACCAATCTCCTCTTTGAATGTTGACAATGAATTCTGTATTATCCGTATTTTCAGAAACATATTCCTCCTTTCAAAATACCCATTGATTAGCTTAGTCACGAGTCCGTGCAACTTGAAGGTTGACGATTAACACATGGTGAAGTCATATTAGGCGGGAAACATTACATCGCAGACGACACACGTACCGGTCACATCAAGTAATTTCTGGTTAGTAATAGTTAAACTGAAATCGAGGCGCATGCAAATTTGATCGATGATTCGAATAAATGTCACGTGTTGATAACGCATAGATTATCGCGTTCTCATCGCCAGTAATACTGTTCGCAGAGGCAATTATTCTTTCAAATCGTGTTTTTCATTCTTCCGTGCAGCGTGGTAATTGAGACGTTCCATTTAACGTCATTAATCAAAATGAACTATTGTCAATTACGACAGCAATATGAAAACGAGGCCCGGGAATACATTTCCAATTAGTTTCTTGGTATTGCCCATAATACACCACACTCGAACGTCTCAAAACCTGTCCGATTTGCAAATATTTTTTTTACAAAATATCACGAAAAACGAGTATTTGTGTTGTTTATAACTAATAAAGAAAATGAATAAATCACACTTGTGTGTGTTGGAGGGGGGGGGGGTCTGATTTTTTTGGAGAAACTATCTGTCCAAAGACTGAAAAGCTACGACTATGAAATACTGAAAGATACAAAATATTCAGCGCGAAGTGTTGTAAGAATGGCATTTACGATGCATATAGTTTCTACTACTCCAACGTAATACCGTGACAGATGAGTTGGCATATATATTTAATCTTCTTGCGTACATGCATCTACGGCATAGATGGACGTCAGAGTCGATAAAGTATTGAGAAGACAAACGACATTCAGCGGATCGAACGGGTAATGAATCGCTGCCGTCTTTCGCTGAACATCTATGCATCAGTTTGCGCTACTCAATTCTGATTGGCTGTCGACCAATGACATTCGGCAAGGTCGAGAGCGTCTCAAAGTCATACACATACATTGTGGGAGAATTCAAGAGGAGGCAGTAACCATGGCAACTATAGGAAGAGACATAATTAGACAGGCACTCGAGTAGTACATTTGGAGTGCTTGTTACGATTATACGGTGATTTGTCGCTAACAGTTGGCTACCTCGTTAAGATGTCGCATTAATATCTTCGTTCGAACGACATACTTATTCAACGCATTGACGAATTATTATAGCTGCTTTGTGGTATTTCTCGTTGATGTTTAATCTGGCGGCAGTTTCTAAAGATAATGGATATGGATTCGCAAAGGTTAAATTATATCTGATGACGTAGTGTCACGTGACTTCTGTCATACAGACTGTTTAGTACGTTCACCACTCTTACTAAATAAACCACGGCTTCATGTACCGCCAAACCTTATTGAAGATTTCTGTGTTGATGTCACATACAACTGCACGATTACGATCGCCAGAGGGCGATAGTCCATAAATATGTTACACCGATAATTAGCAATTTGGCAAGGCAATTCGGGTCCAGGTCGTTCAGGTCACTGGTAGCGTTGTGTTTATACATGTACTACAATTAGTAGGGTTTTTACGTCTAATATGTGCACGATTAAAAAACCCAATCTCCGCCGACAAAAAACAACTTTGGTCGAGTCTCATTGACGAATACAACGTTTTGGGGTGGATGGTGGTGTCTGCAGGTGCGACAGTTCTCAACTTGTTCTGGTTGAACACAGCATATATAATATACCACCCTGGGTAACGTAGAAGTGGCGAATCAAGGGGGGTGTTCTTGGGGTCCGCCTCCCCCGTTGAAAAATGTATTCAATTTGTTTTTGTATAATATAAAAAAATCATTAACTTAGTGAGAGGATTTTAATGTTTGGACCCCCATAAAAAAATCCTGTATCCGCCCCTGCGTCACCACTTGTACTTGTCTTAATGTTTTCACATCAAAACTGTGAGGATAGACCACATTAGCATTGCGCATCTCCGGAACTGTCACAAGAAACACGAATTCCTACGGTTAGGCATCTGTGTCATTTATCGGGTATGCCATAACCGACTATATTCCAAATTAGTGCTGAAAATATTACTCATATGCATATTCTTTATACATAGACATACATATTTCATATGAAACCCATTCCAAACTTTTTTTTATTAAAAGCAGCCAACTGGGGCATTTTTTCTTTATTCATCTTGTTTGCAGGATAATTTTTATCACCGTGACGTCATTGATATGTCAAATAAATATAGATATATTATTTAAATTACGAGTAATAATATGGGTTACACGTCACACCATAAGTGAATGTGCAGTACATTTGTATTTTTTATTTGCAGGCTGCCTTGTGTGAATTGACACACAGCCCATAAGATGTACTCTTTACAACAACCTCATTTATACCAATCCGTGCTAAGTTGATATTGAAATGCATTCATAAAGAGGCTGTCATCAGAAATATGAATTTACACACGCCGAATTTACAAATGAATTTTTAGAATTTTACCGTAAACATCATCCCATGAAAACTCACTTTAGGGATAAAAACAATTCGCGTGGTTCTCTCTCTTCAAAGAGCTTGCGGCTGTAATCTGTGTTTAATATCAACGACAAACCACGGTATGACACGTTGTAACATTAGTGCTAGTAAAAAATCTAACCGGTCCTCAGTTATAGACATGTCATGTAGGCCTAAAACAGAGTATCCCGTAGGGGAGCACGTCGTGTATCGAATTATTTACAGCTATCTACAGTTGGTGCATATTTACGGCGATATTTGCTTGTCTCGAACAAATCATCATCGATTGCGCGTTGACGTCACGCTGAACCCTTTAATGGCCAAGAGATATAGAGTATTAAAAATGAGTAAGGTTTCATTTTCAATCGTAGTGATCGCCGACTGAATTGACTTACAGGTTTCTTTCGGTGAATCAGCTAACGAGTGGGTCTCGTAATTCGACTGTCGCCGTTTACAAATACCGGACTGGAAAGACGACGGCCATTTTCTAACCCGTATTGGGCGTTCCACTATACGCCACCCCAATAACGCATAGCTATGGCGCTAGTAATGTACCATTTACTCATTTAGGTTAATTCAAATTTCACATACACTATAGGAAGTTATAAGCGTCTCGAAAAATAAAACATTCATTGGTCAATTTAAATACTGCGCGTGTCACCAGTTTGATTATCATGTATTACATAACTTTCTCACCCAATTACAATTATTTTCAAAATTAACATTCCATTGTATTGTCTTTTTTTGAGCGTTTTTTTCCGGACGCGAGAAATAGCATTTGTATCACACCTCATTGGTTTCAATACAGTGACGAATTTAAATCACATGGTGTGTATCTTTTAATATGACAAACTAATAGGCGTGAAGGAAAATAAATTCTACCTCTAAACATAGTTAGTTGCTTTATAGTTACGGATTCGTAATACTTGGTGGCTTCTGAGCTGACACCTAGAAGACCAAAATATGAGTATCAGCACATGTAATGTACTTCATACGACCACATGTCAATATAATAAACATACTGAATAGAACCTCTACCCGATTCAACTAGGTAGTGCTTCAACATCCAACCAACGGAATTTCAACTCTATTGCCATGGTGACGTAATATTACTCGGTGGCCGAATTCCGAATTATCAACGGGGTGATGACGATGACGGGATATCAGAAGATTGACAATGTTTACATTGAAGACATTTTTATTCAGTCAAATAAATCAATGGGTAACCACTGACTACGATTTTACTAGCGCCGTGGCTAGGCGGTAGCATTGTGGAGTACAATGCCACAAGTTTTAGGATGCTTTCATTTAACACACTCTCGCAACATAGCAATAATGAACTTCGTCCGAATGCTAAATCTAACCAAGCACTTTCCAATTGTTTTGAAACTTACATCAGACCTTGCCCATATTTTATTAATTACTTCTTCAATATACATATCTCCGTAGTCCTTCGTATGTGCAATTGATTTGCAAGAGAAACACAACAACATATTCCTGTGGGGGGTACGTCAGGTTAGAAGCCACAGGTTATTGTATTGTTTACCTGGAAATGTGTTCACATATCCCACTATTCATCATGCGGATTATATATCTTTGAATGTTGTCGTTACGAAATTATTCCACATAACCACCCTTGCATACATATTTGCCCGTCCCTGAGCGATTACCGATTACTGAAAATCTATCAAACTAGTTTGTTTTCCTTTGCACACAATTTCTGTTAGTCATTTTGGCAAAATAAAAGCAGTTATTATCTGCTACCGCGACAGTTCTCATAACTTCTCGCCTCTCGCCACTTTACAGTCAATTTAATATTCCCATCACATAATGCCATCGCAGTTGATGCCGCGGTTAATTTCGTTGCAATCGGTCATTTTTTTTTTTTTTGGACAGATTTAAAAAAAATCTACTCTATTGAAACAAATGCATGACTAAACTATTCTCCGAGTCTTTTCGCACTCGTAGCACATCGGATTAAAAAAATGGTCGGCTTTTTCATACGATTAATTGACACCACCGCAAATATGTAGTTATCTTTTTGTTATTATTTGCAAAAGCCGCCAGTCATGAGCCCACATAGGTTTGTTATAATGAAATTACATTCTATGCGCCATGATGCAGAGCACACCCAATTAAATCACTGTATACGAGTTCAGTTCATGCAGTAGACACGCTTTATTGGAATACTGTGGGTAGTCTTGCGTAATTCCGTCCCATAAATAGGTATTTGTATATGGTTCATTTCTCACTATAGTGCATTATAGTCTGTACTGTACTTCACATGTTTAAAAGGCAGAGTTATTGCTTGCTGTGGAGGGGGGATAACAGATCTGTATGTACAAATGCGTCATAACAAATTATAACAAATTAATACTTTTGAGGATAAAAAATCCTGACTTAGATGTTCCCACCAGAAGCAATGAATCATTTCAGTGTTGGTGTCATCGTACACACCATGGGACAGTCCTTCCTCCATAAAGCAACATTAAATTGACCTACTTATTTTTACAATACGAGTTTTCACTTTTTCTAGTCACAGATGGGTCCGGGCGTTGACTCGTTATTATATCGACTACATTTATTTGTCTGATCCCCCGGATACGAGAGATTACTTCACCTGCATTCAACAGGTGGTCTCTGATTTAATCCCCGTGGATAATGTTCAAAATACGTAACGAAGCGTGCTGTTTTGTCAGCCCAGTCCCGGAGTCAGTCGGCCGCATCGGTGTCAAACGTCATTCTGACATAAAGCCTTATAGTGTACATGGTGTTCTCTCGTTTCTACCCGCTAACAAACGATCGATTTCCCCTAGACTATTTATGTAAATATCGCTAGATATACTGAACGCCCGCGAAGTTGTAAACGAACAACAACAACAACAACAACATACACAATTATAATAATCTGGCTACGTGAAAACAGTTAAATTTATTTGTAGTTGTAATGGTTGCAAGAGTTGTGCGTATGCAGATTGGAGTGCACGTCATTACATAACGAAAAAACACGCGCCGATAACGCAAAGTTCCTTTTGGAAAGACGAATCGATGGCGTTACGTACAACTAAAAAAAGGGAGCAGAAAACTAGAATATGGAATATTTGGTGTATTTGGGGGTATTAGGGGGGGTGTAAGGTTTTGGGCCTGAAATTGGTTCACATGCCAGCAATTTTAACATAAGTCAAAAAAGTTATGTTTCTGTACCAGAAATTTAGTAAAAACTTTTTACATTTTCTTGGACACAAATACGTGCTTTTTAGAACATTCTACTACTAGAGATATAACACGCCTAGCTCAGGTCAGTGACGTTGAAATTTGTTATCTTCGTCACGGTGTTATGTGACAATTGATTGTCTAATTATCGCTGTACAAATATTAATTTACAATGTTATTGAAGTAATAGTGTCAGCTGAGCTTATATCTCACTGCAATTACAGGGGCCGAGTGGCCATTAATTAAACCGGAACCTGTGAAATAAGTTTACAATAAATCCACGTAACAGGTCGATAACCGCCGGTGGACTGCATGCTACACTACCTATGCCATGTTATTCTACAGTCATGTTGTTTCTGAACAATCTGAAGTATTGTAAGACTATTTATATTTCAAATATTTTATTTTAACTTTAGCTTCCGCGATTACCGAAACCATAAACCCTCAACAACTTAAGGGTATATGGCAAAAATACCAATATACCCCGACAGCAAATGAATAATAAAATAAAATAAAATATATGAAAAAGTAATACAAGGTGTAATTTAATAAATGCCAAAAATACCATGAATATAAGAAAAATAATTTCGCAAATAATTTCATGTATTTACCGTGAGCAATAATTATTTGTGTCATGGAACTTAATATTGTCATCCCATGTACCTTTATGAATTTACTTGACCACATAATGGTTGAATAAAATAGCGTAAATCACCGTATATTAACACGTTAATCGGGGATGAATCCCTCAACTTTAAAAGTAAAACAATGAGTTATTTATGGAATATCAGTGAATAATTAGTTATACCAGATATAATGTGTTGCGTTGTAGAAATCAAGCCATTTTTGTTGCTTATCAAGTTTCCGTCCCTTGTGCTTAATTTATTCATAAATATTGGAAACAACTTTGCATACTAGTAAACAACAGGATATCGGTTTTAATATTATCAACTCTCGTATGAAAAAAATAAAAACCGATGGTTTAAATTACCGCGGCTTTGAAATGTCACATCATCGAACAACGATTCATAATAATGGAGTCGCCATATGGAATCGATCCAGTGCGATTACGCTACTGGCTGTATTATTTGATAAGCACGTACAAACCAGAGGTACGTATACGTCAGAACGAGCAGGACATGTATGTATTGAATGTTCCCCATCGTGACGTCCATGAATGCGAAAAGAACTTCGGTTACTAAGTTCAGATGATACGTAACATATTTTGAGTTGAAGGCAAGTTCCTGACGTCAGTAATTGTCGCACGTTCTCATGACGCCAGTCGTCTCAACTTTAGTGGTCGTATAATTGTATAATCACCAACTTAACTGAACTTGAAATTAAACCAGATAATGTATTACCTAGTTTTAAACTGATACAAATAATTGATTTCAAGAGCTATAAGAAACTTGTTATTGGAAACGTTTAACACGCCTTTGATGACTACAAAGTGAGAAGTAGACGAGTTTCAATCCCCTTATCTGCACAATGGATCGAAATGGCGTCACGCGAGATCTCGCGGGTCTCATTTCCACGAGTTTCAATTTGTTAGCGAAGGGGAACATGATTGAGTAGTTGATAATATATTTTCGTTTCATTGAGCTGTCTGCAGTGATCCATTATCAGAGGCGGCGGTGGCACTACATTTTGCATGAGGCGGGAGATCTGTTCACCATTCCGTACTAGAAATCTAGACCCTCTGAAACACTATTTTCTGCATTTTGAGGGGCAAGACAGTGTCGCATCGCATCGACACAAATACACAAACAAATTTCAACTTGATTGGGGGGGGGGAGAACGACGCCCCCAAAATCTTTCGTGGGCGACCGCCGCCACTGATTATATCGCCTTAGTAGAGTATTCGGTCACGCACTACAGTACCTTGAACATCATCCGCCAAGATATGCACGAGGCATTCTATTGGAACCAAGTACTGTCCAGAGAGCACAATAACTAATTTTCATAGTCGTTTTCATACATATAGAAGGAAAAAGTTGGGTAAACGCGTATTTGCAGGTTGTTTGACAAAACATGATGGGTGGGGTGCACATTAAAGAAAGAGAGACAACGATGATAGAAAACTCTTACTTGATCCAATGTCGACTCTAGGTGGCGTTGTTTGCGATAACAAATTATTCTGAGCAGATAATTACTCATTAGAAAAATTAACGTGCTGCTAACGTCACATTTGTCACTATCATTACATGATAACCAACTTGAATGTGAGAATGACGTCATGGTGAGTTTAAACTTAACGCCTCTCATTATGCAATAATCTAAGCCATTATAAGACAAAATGAATTTGGGGTATTAAAGCGCGGTGGTCGTCGCGCAGCGCGTGTTCGAATTTCATGTAAATAAACAATGTATTTTACACGCGTTGTATACGTCGCTATGAGTTCCATATCGAACAGAACGCTGCGCGACGACTGCCGCCCTTTAATCGTTTGACGTGGTTATACCTAGGTCAACATCATCATTATGGGTCAATGCCACTTATACAACACGTGTAAATTACATTTTTTCGTATACAAAAATCATCGATCACGCGCTTCTTGACGACTGCCCCGTTTTAAGTGTTACTCACACAACGATGATAATTAACGAAGCACGTTTCTCCAACACAGAAATCGATGAAAAAAAAATACTGCGACATTAATGATCTTTGATTTTATACTGTAATACAAATTAAGCTAAGCTACTTTAAACTGTCACACGTGGTCACTGATCCAACATTATATTTTTTGAAAGATGAACTGAGGTTATATTTTTATGTATTATATTTTATTAGATTAGGTTGGATTAGACGAACACACACGGAACCGGCTTTAATTTATCAGGCGGCACCACGACGATACGATGTTTGCGATTCTACACGTCTCACAACGACATAGAAGAATACATCTGCCCACGTACGATGGTTTACCAGTTCTTACGCAAATGATTAATAATAACAAATCTGATCCCTCGACATTTCAAAACGATTAAATATTAAACGAGCCAGGTAATGATGAGTCGCGTTGGCGTCTGATGGTTCATCTAAAGCTATTATATACACTGCACATACTTTCGTTCACAAGTACGCTATTTCAAGTACAGTGTACTGAGTCGGAAAAACTATGCGTGTTGTCTGCCGCGAAACATTCGTCTGGTCTACATTTAATAGATTTGTATGTATACTGTAGGAAAACTCACTCTTTAAAACAATATCTACATATCTTAAAATGTATCATTGGCGGATCCAGAAATTCGGTAAAGGGACGCGCGCTCCTATTGACGTGGCCGAAGTAGACCTCGGGTGGGCTGGGTTTGCCAATTGATTTGTCATTTTTTTGTGCGCCAATTTGGACGACACATTTGTAATTGTGTATTCTGACCAAAACCGCGTGTTGATGGATACATTGGATTATGAATTATCATAAGCTTGTGGCACATTGATACTCGTTCTATGAGACAATACCATATTCTTGTGCAATGTTTGTTTAGGTATTTACATTGCGCATTTTTCATTTTATCATTGAAGAACAATTGCACAGTACGCTACAGAAGCAACATTTTCAGTTTACAATAAATCGGTTTGCTTCTCAGCGTGTTGTATCAAACAGCCAAATTAAAATTATATATGTGTTTTTGTTCTTATTGCATCTTTAAAAGATATCGTTTTCACGGTCGATACTAAATCCAGATTTTAAATTTAGATTTTCGACTGTACAAAAAACATATAAACACACGCGACCTTGTCCAGTCATTTAGTTTTGATCCAATGATTAAACTCAATCAAAGACAAAATGTGATCATTTGATGGGGCGACCATTGAAAAAAACCTTCGCAAAAATTTCAGGGTCTCCTGTCGGATTCTCGCAATGCGGGTAGCTCACGGTGACAGATCAATCTCGCAATAAATAATACATAACATACATTCTTGTAATCAGCGTGGTATCCCAGTTATCACGGTATTCATACGGGACAATGCGTACAATAAATGAGAATGATGGGACCCATGCGTTGGTAACATTTCCAAAATGTATCCTAGAGCCCGATAAGGAAATCGACTTGTAACAGTTACCGCGGAGTTTGTTCATCGGTCATTGTACCCCGTCTGATCCTGTATGTGGTACTGCATATCCCTGCGACACACAACTGTCAATAATCGTAGTCAGCAAAGAACATCATTGATTTACCTGTCTGTACAAATAAAACCCAGACATAACAATATAAATCTATCTATGACTGACGACACGTCACTAAATAATTATATTATAAATATTATAAATTTGTAGTGGGTAGTGTGCTATCACTGGTAGTATGCTGAGGTTCATAGTTCGTGATATTCTAATATATTGCATTGCGCTAGCCACAACACAAATTAACTAGAACATGCTGATAGTTTGCCCACGTAACTCCAGTGTAAAAATAATTGATGCGGTAAAATGTTTCGACGTGCCTCATCACCACGTACACAACTTTTTGTTCTCGCTTTCATATACTTATACAGGTGTGAGAACACGGAATGACATTTCCACCGGAAATGAATAAGGGACTTGAGAATAAATCAAAGAACAGAAAAAAATATTTTTTTTCAATTAGATGAGCTACCCACGCTGACTGTAAATCTGTATCTCAGACAATCTCTACGCCATTTAAAATATCGATACCGAGTAAGTCTTTATGTTCAGTATGTATTTGGAATAGAGTGATTTAACTGGATACATGTTATCTACATACATATTTGTCGTATGGTGCTCAGAACGCCGAAATTTATTGTCTATAATTCGATAAATATTGACTGTTTGGGATTAAGGGAAACTGTTTAAATCACTTTATTCTATGTATCAAAATATTAAGGCTGCTGTGAAAAACCCAAAGGAAGTTACTGAATTTTTCCATATTATTGTTGGGCTACAGCAGGGTTCTGTTATATCACCTTTTCTGTTTTGCTTTTATATAAATGACCTTAAGAGTGCCCTCCAACAAGGACGGGAATCAGCTGTGTACATAAATACTTTAAAACGTTTTTATTTGTTATGTGCGGATGATTTGGTGTTGTTGAATTACAAAGATTACTCAATAACTTAGTTGATTATTGTCTAAAATGGAGACTGAATATTAATCTGAAAAAATCAAAAATAATTGTTTTCCGAAAAGGGGGTCGTCTGAAAAAATATGAAACATGGTTTCTGAGGGGTAAAGAAATTGAAATTGTAGCAAAATATAATTATTTAGGCATAGTTTTTTCGAGTTCAAGAAAATGATTTCAAACACAGAAAGATATCTCGGAGCGAGCTAACGAAGCACTATTTTGTTTGGAAAAAAACATTATGGGGTTGGGGGGACTGCAGCCTGATCTTGCATGCAAAGTATTTGACTGTAAAATATTGCCAATTTTGTTATACGGTAGTTGTGTGTGGGGAATGCGAGGTGTAATAGCTGACATAGAAAAATTACAAAATAAGTTTTGTAAATTTCTATTGAGAGTTAGTTTCAACGCTTCCAATGCTGTGGTAAGTGGTGAATTAGGAAGACACTCAGTTAGAGTTTATGTTAATATTGAAATGGTCAGATTTTGGCTGAAACTGATTCAAGAAAGCGGCTCAGCTATTTTAAAGGAATGTTATAATTATCTATACCATAGAGCAGAAGGGGGGTCTAGGTGTTGGGCTTTAGAGGTAAAAAATATTTTATGTACATCTGGTTATGGACATGTATAGTATGTACAAAGAATTGATAAAAGCGAGATGTTCTTCAGTTCCATTTAAAAGAAGACGTTTTGATATATCTAGACAAAATTGGTGTGCAGAAATTAATAAAAATGTAAAGCTTTAAACGTATTGCATGTTTAAACAAGATTAAAATGTGAAAGATATTTTGCTGCTATTTCGTAGGCTACTCCTATCTATTCATGTGCTATAAATAGACTTAGAATTTCCTGTCATCCCCTAGAAATTGAAAATGGAAGAACATTTGGGTATTCCACGTGACCAAAGGTTATGTCCATTTGGTTTCAGGGTCACAGAGAACGAATGCCATTTTACTATGGTTTGTCCAAAATATGAAGCACTTAGACACAAATTCTTACCAAAATATTATTTTTCACCACCAACCAAGATGAAATTCATTGCATTGCTACAGAGTACTAACTCATATATTTTATTAAGTTTGGGTAAATGGAAGTATGATTTGTATATGTATCTTGTAATTTTAAAGCGACCGTGTGTAATTTAAGTTTTGAAATGTAACAGTACTTTAGGCCGGTGGCCATATAGTGCGGAATAATGAAATAATAATATTGACTGTTACCGAATCCAGTTTTCAAAACACATCACATTATTTAGTAATTCAAGTGATCAGTCCATTGTATTGTCGTAAAAAAATTGTGCCCACAACAACTACTTTCTATATACATTGCGCTAAGTATAATAGGCCATTTAGGGGTGTCCGATTACCTCGTCAAATCTACTATTTGTGGTTAGTACATTTGTCATGTAGGGTTGTCTGTGTACCTCACAAAACCCAATAGCCATTCAGGGTTGACGAGTACTTCATCAAATCCGCCATTTATGGTTTTCCAAGTACCTCAACAAATCTGCCATTCAGATATGTCCGTGTACCTCATCAAATTTAGCATTTAGAGTTGTCCGTGTACCTCATCAAATCCGCCATTTAGAGTTGTCCGTTTTCTTCATCAAATCCGGTTTTTAGGATTGTCCGAGCACCTCATCAAATCCGCCATTGGGGTTGTTCGAGTACCTCATCAAATCCACCATTCAGGGTTGTCCAAGTACCTCAACAAATCTGCCATTCAGATATGTCCGTATACCTAATTAAATACGGCATTTAGGGTTGTCCGAGTACCTCATCAAAACCACTATTTAGAGTTGTCCGTTTAATTCATCAAATCCGCCATTTAGAGTTGTCCATTTTCTTCATCAAATCCAGTTTTTAGGTTTGTCCGTGTACCTCATCATATCCACCATTTAAGGTTGTCCGGGTACCTCATCATATCCGTCATTTAGGGTTATCCGAGTACCTCATCAAATCCACCATTTAAGGTTGTCCGGGAACCTCACCAAATTGCCGTTTAAAGTTGTCCGTGTACCTCATCAAATCCACCATTTAAGGTTGTCCGGGAACCTCACCACATTGCCGTTAAATGTTGTCCGTGTACCTCATCAAATCCACCATTTAAGGTCTGGGTACCTCATCATATACGTCATTTAGGGTTATTCGAGTTCCTCATCAAATCCACCATATAGTGTTATATGAGTACCACATCAAAACCACCATTCAAATCCGCTTGTTAGGGTTGTCCGAGTACCTCATCAAATCTGCCATTTAGGGTTGTCCGGGTACCTCATCAAATCCGCCATTTAGAGTTGTCCGTTTTCTTCATCAAATCCGCTTTTTAGGGTTGTCCGAGAACCTCATCAAATCCGTCATTTAGAGTTGTCCGTTTTCTTCATCAAATTCGCCATTCAGTGTTGTCCGAGTACCTCGTCAAATCCGTATTTTAGAGTTGTCCGAATATCTCTTGAAATCCGTCGCTTATAGATGTCCCACTTCATCAAATCTGCCATTTAAAGACGTCCGAGTACCTCATCAAATCCGCTATTACACTTCATCGAGAATCTAATGGCTTTTTCTTAAAATCTGCTTCTTGGAGTTGTCCAAGTACCCTTTTTCAATTCCCAATTTGGAAGAACCAGCAAGTCCGCCATTGTATTATTATATAAATATCGATCAACTTGAAGGGTACATTTTAACGTTCGAAACGTTTAGTCTCGAAAAGTCAGAAACACCCTATTAATCACGTAATACAACTCCCCTTAAAATGTATGAAACTGGAAAATGAGCCCCTTGAACTTGAAGAAGTGATTTACATTCCCTTTCACGCAGGCAATCTGACATGCCTTTCTACATCCTTTGTCACGTGCCAGTCATAAGACTTTGTTAGAGCAATGACATAATTACAAATTAATTAAACATCTAGATTATATTGTTGTGTGCGTTTAAGTCTTTGTGGCTTTTGATTTATTTCTTGCTCACTGCCTGCACAAAGTCTCTTGCAAAAATATTTCAATGCTCTAACAATTATAAACAAGTATATAGCACAATTCTAAGTTATATTTATTGTCAACACTTCATGAATGACAATTTTGCTTGAACACTATTTGATTTCTTCTAGTGTGTAAGGTGAGCTTGGGGTGACCCCGTTCAAGACATATTTTATCAGTTCTCAATTTTGAGCGAATATTTTAACCAGTCTTCAAATTGGTAAATTTTAAATGTTTTTTTTTTTCGATTTCTTTCTGAAAAAACTACCATCCCGATTGCATTAATATTTTATTTGTGTGCTCTTTGGTGGACCTTTGTCAGATTTTTTCATTTCATATTGATAACTGCAATTAGTGATTTTTTTCTAATTTTTCGTAAAAACAACATTATTTACTTTTTAAACAACTAGCGCGATTGCCGATAATGCCCGATAATTCCAATAAATTATGAATTCTGTAAATCAGCAGATATCACATGATAGTTAAACTTTCTGGTGAAGATTATAGAAATTCATGCTGAGAAAATAGTGGTTCCAATAATTGATCGATGAAAGGAATAACAGGAAGGTGTCCACCGAATTTTTGTTATTCACTAGAGGAAAATGCTGGGAGACGCCTTTCAGCTGACCGACGGATGGACGCCATCCTCACGTTCAGTAGCAACGTGCTGCAACGACAAAGAATTTATAAAAATATGTTTAACATTTTTGTAAGCAAAGACAATATCTAGTGTCTTTGGTGTAAGTAAATGCGGAATGATATTATTCATTTCAACAGAGTGATCGAAAGGTTGCCGGAAATAAACACATGCACCTGTTTTTTACCGTCCGTCGGCTTATCAATATAGCTATCGTATATCGATACGAGTAAAATCGCATGGCCGTATATTCAAAACGTGTCAGGAAAGTGAAAAATGTCTGTACGTGAATTTTGTCTCACTTCTGATCGGCGATAGCCTTTGATTTTTAACCTAGAATAAACTGGAATAGTGTTTATTAGGGCACGTATCGCACGTCGGCGCATTAAACAATTGATGCGTTTCTATAGTTACTCCCCCTCTCTCGATTTCACCACAGTCCGTTGAGGGACTGTGATTACATGTATCTGCACCATATTTAAATACAATGGAAATCGTTAATTATGGACAAGAGGTGTATTTTCCACAATGACAAGCAATGCGTACAGTCCACACTTCCTTTGCGTCAAATACCAGAAAGCATACATCACCAAAGCGTTGTGTGACTCGATAGTTTCAACATATTGACTAACGAGCTATACACTGTGAATTCAAAGCACATTGAATATTCCCCCAGGGTTCCTCGTCATCATGAACGGATGTGACGTCACACATGTATTCGGTTGTTCATGCTGTTCTTTTTTGATCATTTAGATGATGTGCTCTATATGAGTGACACAAAATCATTACACTACTATGAACAAATGACGACGATTATTATTATTTTTCATATTTTGGTGAATATGTCAAAATATAATGCAGCAATTTAACATTTTGTTTGCAGAAAACAAACTTTGAATGGCCTACTCGTTGAAAAATGTGTAATAATACAAAATAAATAAAATTATATATCGCTTTAAACAGCATCGACAGTAACGTCGGTTTTGTAGAATATAATCCGTATTTGTTACCAGACCTACCGGATTCTCCACATGCCTCATATGTGTATGTATATTGTTTGGTTTCAAGTACATATATGCTGATGAATTTTATTTATTGTTACAGTCACTAAATGTGACGTCCATGTCGGTACTACTGACAGTTACATACCCTGGATACTAGTATTCAGTTGCATACCATGAATCGTATTATGGGTTCATGGGTTATATTTGAATGTCTCTACTTTGTGTGTTTCACCGAAGAGTGAATACTTGGAAAATTGTGTAATATGTGTAAATCGATAATGAGATATAAATTGTTACATAATGTTTGAATATATGACTCGGATAATTGTATTCATTTGAATACTAAAGCTGGAAAGAAGCAACAAAAATAAAACGCAAGTAAGTACTGAAGTTATTGTTAAATGTAAACCGCGGTATTTGAGGTCAAAACAATAAATTCACGGCGCTGACGGTCATTTGGCACAAAGTATGTTTTGAAGTGAACTTTATTAGCGTACTTTTGACAACTTCTACCCATAATCCTCTACTTTGATGATTGATTGTTCTGTCACTCCACATCCATTCATTATCACTGTGATATTTCCAAAAAACGCTGGACGGCTTAACATCGTTATGGTAGCGAGAGAGGAAAACGATTAATGGTTTAATTGTGATTAGAACTTTCTTCTCCTGTTATTAAGGACATTCCGGTGAATCACCCAAAACTATTTTTTTTATGCTGAATTAGTCGTGTCCTGTTAATTCTACGAGTTCAATTTTTTACTGTCGCTTTATAAGATAGTGATTTTTGTAGCTAGAACTCATATCCAACGGCACACAGGAACATATATCATACGTCAATTTGAGCCCATTTCGCGATGAATAGATGGTGTGATAAAGAAAAGTGCGGAAAGATAACATTTCAATTAGTCTCGATAGTCAGAAATTAGTTTCAGTAAAAAAAATCCCATAAAGGTTTCTTCGTATTTTGCCGTGGATAAACAGAGAATTATTTGCCAAATGTACACCATTTCTAACTGACTTATATAAGTACATGTATATGATGTACGAGGACTGTTTTAACGTGAACAATTAGTGAACTATCTCCTAGAAAGTTACAAATTAATTAAACTTAAAAGTAATTATTATTGTGTCAAGATCAAAGACAACGAATGACCTAGATGCAGCTGTAAATGAAGTACAGTAATTCGATCGTCACTGTAGTTCAGCTAATAATTTGCAGATGATAGAGACGTTATCAAGCGAAATTTAAATATACGCCACGACTGGGGGGCGTCGTGTGATGGCGCACTATACACATGCATGTGGAGAAAAACGCCATTAGAGAGAAAGTATTCTTGAACATGACTTTGGTTTCGATATCTGATAATTGACGATTTTATTGTGTTGCTATAAAAAATGAGTCTAATTGGTTGCAGTAAGGTTTGTTGGTAATATTGTTGTATTTTGTTATTCCACTTTGGACGCAGAAAGATTACACAAGTGATGGTGGTGTAACAATAATAGAGGGACAACCTTCATTGTTACCATGGCAGCATTCGATTGCATCACGATTGCACACGTTGTGGCTGTGTAACAATAATAGAGGGATAACCTTCTTTGTTACCATGGCAGCATTCGATTACATCACGATTGCACACGTTGTGGCTGTGTAACAATAATAGAGGGATAACCTTCTTTGTTACCATGGCAGCATTCGATTATATCACGATTGCACAAGTGGTGGTGGTGTAACAATAATAGAGGGGTAACCTTCTTTGTTACCATGGCAGTAGTCGATTGCATCACGATTGCACACGTTGTGGCTGTGTAACAATAATAGAGGGGCAACCTTCATTGTTACCATGGCAGTAGTCGATTACATCACGATTGCACACTCAAGTTGTGGCTGTGTAACAATAATAGAGGGGCAACCTTCTTTGTTACCATAGCAGCAACTGATGACATCAAAATTGCAGAAGAGGGCGGAGATGTTATAATGATAGGATGGTAAAATTATCATTCTTGACGAGATGGGAGTAGTGCTGAGAATGATGGGAGAAGTGCTGGGAATGATGGGTGTAGTGCTAGGAATGATGGGAGGAGTGCTGGGAATGATTGGAGTAGTGCTGGGAATGATGGGAGTAGTGCTAGGAGTGATGGGAACTTCCTGTGTTAGGATCGGGATAAGCAACGGTTTGCTCTTTTTACAGTAATTAGTTTCTTCAAAAAAATGTAAAGCATTTCATACTAATTCTAAGACCATCTTATTTAACATAACATAATTAAGCTTAAAGGTCTATTAGAGATATATGTATTGTCACGGTAAAAATATAAACATATTCAAATCGTGTCATGTCGGAATTGAGATATAAAGTTGTTCTTGATCGTAGAGAGGACATAACGTATGGTATCCAAACCAAGTATTCTCATATTAAAGGAATACGTGTAATAATATCGAAACTAACATATTCATTTTTAAAACCCACCCGAAATTGTGTACACCACATTTAATGAAACACTGAAATAAAGCATATTTGGCAGCCACGACTGACTCTGGTATGATAACATGACATCACTTCCGGCAGACTGTGAAGTGAATGATTCATGGGATAGAACGGTAATGGAACTCACAATGTCATTTTGAGTGTGTTTCTAACCTCAGGGAACCTGTTTTCAATCTGGAGTTTTTCAGTTATAAATTATTACTAGTATGTGACTGGCTATATTTCTGCAGGGAAATCGAACATAACATACAGCACAGACAATAGATTGCTTCAAACTGTCTGCTCACAACATTACAGAAACACTAACCCAATTTGCTCTAATAAAACCCAATAAACTACCAATAACATACATACTACTGAATCATCCCTCAGCGAAAATTAATTCCATGTGATAATAAATTACTTTACAGTAATATGATTGGGAATGTACACTACCGTCGATCACCTCGTGGTTTATGTCTTTCCATAAAATTCATCGAAGAGAAAAGATATTCCGAGTACTACATCTACTACTTGGAAAAAACTACATTTTTCCAACATATAACGCTTATATATATATATGCAAAGTTGAAAAGGAATTCTACGCAATGTTCCGAGATATAAGTTTCATATATGTGGATTGGATCAGTCTGGAGCTTTCATACCTATCTTTGTAACCAAGAATGGGTTACACGATCCTCAGATAAACAGAGTTCGCAACATTAATAAGAAAATTGCGCCAATCTCACTTCTACTGTTATTACGCGGGAGACAGATTTTATAGTTCTTCACTCCAGACTAATGTTGCATGCATCGCGTTAATTGTTTGTGGTCTTTAGTCACAAATATTAAAGGCCTTCGGCCCATAAAGTGAATACAAAAACAAAAAACATTTGTGCGTTAGACAGTAAATATTACAATAAATCTGAAATTTCGTAGCTAGCATTTAATGTATGAAATACATATACACCAAAGCGTTTCAAAATGACATCCTCATGTGATTTCATTAAAAGAATAAATTTGTTGAAAGATGGTGGATCATAGAAGTAACGGGGTAGATATCTATCACGAAATTCATTATAAAAAAGACAGACTAACATGAAGTGGCACTCATCTTCTATTTGGTTTGTTTCTATTTGGTTCTATTGTTCCTCTACATACTTCAATGGGAAGACAGCCTGGGTGTGCCGAGCAGCGAAAGCGTGATAAGACATTTTAGTGTGAAATAACTGTTATGGATTTGATATATTTCTCTAATATTAGATTTGTTTTAAATTCACAATATGTATCTAATTTAGTCATGGTACAAATATCACTAAACCACTCACTGTACAAATAATTTTTAAATCTTTCGCAAAAAAATTCCAAGGATAAGTTGATATTACCAACGTACTTTTTGATCGTACCCCTGATTCTTCTATAGTATACAACATTTACGTGGGTATCTATTTTTGGGCATATTGATAATTTTAGCCCAGTACTTCACACAACGTTTAGCTGTATAAAACCAGATTGGGTATCTGCCACATTCCCCCAAGACACTGTTATTGGTCGCTCTATTTGATACACCGATGAAATGCCTACAAAATAAATTGTGCATTGTAACGTGGAAATGGTCACAATTTCTTTCAAAATTAAATTCAACATTACAATAAAGACTTTCCGTTTTCGACATTGTGAAATTCTTTCGTTTTTTGAAAGAAAACACTGTGAAAACTGTGAAACTGTGAACTGTGAAAAAACTGATTTTGACAAGATAATTCAGGAATATATATTACGAATAATTCATAACAAAATGTATTTTTTTTCTATGCACCCATAATTTTCATAGTTACCGATTACACAAGAATATTACAGAATAATATGTTTGCCTTTTATTCGTCTTGAATTATGACTGAAAGAAGCTGAATGAAATTACAAACTATGTAGGGTGTTCAACAACTTATGTATTAGCAATAACTTATATGATTTTAAATAAATATGATTTTACTTAGTGCAAATACTGTATCTTTCTGCATAAAAACGAAAGAATTTCTTTATCGCAGTGTTATTTACAGAATTAAACTCACAATTCCCGAAGTAAGCTTAGAGAATTATTTTAGACTTCACATTGATAATGTCAATCAAAGCAATAAACACAATAATATATGACCTCGATACAAGCAAAGAACGCTTGACCAACTTGGAATTAAATTATGAATAATTTAAATGTAAATATTAATTCGCCGCTGGAATGTCGTGATTAATGACGAGTGAATCATGTTTAGTTTTAGACAGAAACATATCATTTTTATCCATAAATTTGGTAACCCGGGACGACCTATTGTATCTGCTTGTTCATGTCCTATCGTATTCATTTCAGCATATCTTGATACAATTTTCTCTCCCATAGTGTAGTCTTTGCCTACATTTATAAAAGACTATTCCTACGCCATCAAATATACCGGTACATACCGTTTTGTTTTTACACTGGATGTCAAAACACTGTACACTTCTATCCCTTATACTGATGGCCTCAAAGCATTGTCATTTTTTCTAAATCAACATGTCAGTCAAAATCCCCCTACCAGCGTGTTGGTGCGCCTTTCAGAGCTTGTTTCAACAATTGTTTTTCATTTAACAATGAGTTTTATACTCAAGTTCGGGGCGTTGCTATGGACACCCGTATGGTCCCTTCCTATGCATGTTTATTTGTTGGGTACATTGAAAGAGCTATTTTTAATACTTATACCGGCCAGAACGTTTTTAAACGGTATATTGATGATTGTGTTGGGACAGCATCGTGTACTCGCAGTGAACTTGATAAGTTTATTTATATTGAACCAACATTTCATCCATCTTTAGAGTTCACTTCCATTGTTTGCAGCAACAGCATTCCTTTTTTAGATATCTCAGTAACAGTCTATGATGATGGTATATCCACCTCCATGTTTTATAAACCGACAGATTCACATTCATACGTTTTGTATGATTCATGTCATCCTGAACGTTGTAAAGACTATACCATTCTCTCAGTTTTTACGAGTCCGTCGCATTTGTTCTGATCAAACTGATTTTGAATATTAAATTAATAAAATGGGTTTATGGTTTTGTTACGGGGGTACCCGCAATCACTGAATCAGTCATTTACAGTGCCACCCATCGTGTTCAGCAATTAAACCAGGATGATGCATTAACACCAACCCCCACTTTGCAGTCTACCCGCATCCCTTTGGTTCTTACCTACCACCCTTTCAGTCAACATATTCGTAAACTTATTTTTGAAGAATTTGATTTACTATCTTCTTCTAATTATACCCAAGATATTTATCCCTCTCCCCTATTATGGCATACATGCGTCGCACCAATATTAAAGATAAATTGGTTCGTACAGCATTGGCGGACTCGAATCAGTTACATCCCATTTTTGGAGAGGGTTTTGTTTTCTCTTTCGAAATTTATGAGAGACAAAACTAAGATATAATTGGTTGTGCATTTATTAAACAGAATGGAAGGATTATAGTATTGTACTAGAGTGCGCTGATGTATACATTGCATCAGAATGACAGAACACAATTTTAAAAGTATTACAAGCGGACGCTACAAACAAAACAAGACTAGTTGTATATGCGTCGCGCCCTCCAGTTCCTGGTTTAGCTGTTTGAATGCAATGCCGTTCATAGCGTATGGTCGTATAGTCGCTTGTCGGCAAGAATATAGTAATCACTCAAATGTGTGTTTTTTTTCATCAACGGACGATTACAGATTAAAACTATGCCCACAAGATACGACTTTTCATTCATCTATGTACGTCACAAAAGTGCTTCACCACTAGAGGGCATTGTATTGCACCTGGAGATCGGACATATAAAGTACCGTATTTCTAGTTTATATGCGATAAAAGTGTGATTACAGTGAGCCAAAGGCCAAGTTGCAATAATTGGGAATACATCATGTCGCGATCAGTCCGCAGTTGTTCGTTTGCTTTAAGTACAAATAACAACCCGACAGGTAACCGTGGAGCGAGGTAACGTCACATGAGCATTTCAATGTAAATCAATCAGTTAGAACGAGTAACTATCATCACCACTACGGTAAACGAACTGCCTGCCAATCATCACGACTGATAACACAGAACTAGCTATACAATATCACTCCCCGTGATATCTGACCGATTAACCGGTATTGCTTCATAAACGAACAATGTTCGGAAATCGCATACATTTTTTTTATGTCGGGTTTATATTCTATAGGTAGCTGGAATTGAAGATGTAGATCTCTCTTAAAACCATGCAAATTTGCCTACCACTTTTTGAGTTACCAATACGATACTATGGCAGCTGGGTCCAGATTTCTACCTAAATCTAATCGGTTAGACTTGTGTCAGGTGCAACGCCCATGAGTGTAGAGTCATCCTGCTGACAGACAGACAGACCGACTGATAAACAAATAAACGTTGGCAAAAGCATAAATTTCTTGGCGTAGGTAATAATCGAAAACTGGAAGGGAGATATGTCCTCAATTCAGTGCGTGGTGTGCATTTGTTTCTAGGTAAAGGGGATGTTTCGAGGCACTCAGTGAGAAGCGGCGGACAACGACCTGTGATAGTAATGATTAATTTATTTTGTTGGCCTGATAATGAACCCCTTATTTCAGGTCCACCCACCCCTTTATAAGATTACCTATTTATTCAGAAGTTTATTAACCACGGGTTTTAAACCTTCAGGCATAACAGCGTGGCAAAGAACAAACAAACTAAAACACACGCCGTGGTGGACAGTGAGGTAAAACTAGGTTTAGTAGATAACAAGAATAAATAACAGTAGCCAGAATGACAATGAATGCATAGGTCTATTCTGGAATATGTCATGTATTTTTTGCCATCCGTTTAGGTCAGTTGCATATCTGACTCGAATAACTTTTGACCGAGTTTAGGGGACATAGCACTGTTTCTATGATAACGGGTCTGGTTATGTAAGATTGAAATATAATTATTGTAATACCAAGACAGTTTGTAAAATTGTTCATTGCCATATTTCCGTACATGTACTGCGTTTGTATGTGTGTATGTGGGGGGGGGGGTACCTAAAGTGTCAACATGTGAAGGGACGGTCATCTGATCCGTGCGACGCACCACTGTTTCACGTAATACTTACCTACTGCTGACAAATCTTGAACGAAAACATTCATAATCAACATGTAAGAGCAAATCACACAATAGTGCAGAAAATGAATTGACGAATTGGCGTCTGGTACATTTCAAATTTGTCAACTTTGTATGGAATGTCTAAGTTCAATAGACTTCCCGGGAGTATTGACCGTAATACACATCGTCCAATAGACGACAATTGTGTACTATATAACAATCACTGCGTTCCACTATGGTATGCCGCTTCATAGAGACAATAAAGCCCCTTTCACAATTGTTGCCAAACAGACTACAACGGCTTGCAACTCGAAATTTTTCCCGTTGTACGACTCGTTGTAGCCGTTGTACCACTTATTGTACGATCCAGATGCGACAAAATGGTCGCATCTCGGTCGGGAAAAAAAACCGTGCTGCTCCGATATTTTGAGCGACTGACGCGATGAAAAATAATTGCACGACAGGCAGTACGAGTGTTGTGCGACTTTGCACGCACTCGTAAGACCCCGAACGAGTGTTGCACGAGTATTTTCATGTCGTACGATGATGCGTCCTGTCGTACGAGTCCGTTGTACCACCCCAAGACTATTGGAAGACCTGTCTTGCCCCCTTTACAACATTGTACGATTTTTTTTTCACCCCCAATATAAGCTCGAGAACTCCTGAGCTTTCACCCCAAATGTCTGGACCATCCATACTGTAAACATGGCTGCTGCTCGACCAATAGCTCCTGGGAGGCTCTTGCATTTGCTAAGTCTGAGAAGGCAATTCCAAAACGTTCAAGACAGACATGTCATATTGATGGCCTTACTCATCCATCATCAAAGACATGCAAGGCAAAGAAGAAGGTGGTGGGTCAAACCCTGGATTGAGAGACGTGTGCTGTTTGGACAGTATGATAATCTGATGCCGGTGCTTGTATTTTGGTTGTGCCTTGTTCACTGTAGCAGCGTCTCGTCAGGCATCAGCGGTTGTAATGAAGAAAGTCGCATCGCGTGTCGTATAGGCCAACACCTCGCGCGACAGGTGGTGCGGTGTGTCGCACAATGGGTCGTAGCCGTGTACGATCGGTTGTAGTAGTCGTACAACGGGTCGCTAAGTCGCGCGACATATGGCGCTACAAAACGCATATGTCGTGTGACTTGGTCGCATCATCGTTCAACCGTTGCAGCCGTTGTACGACTGTTGCACCCGGAAACATGAAAATAATCGCACGATTACGTCTCACGACTGTTGTATCCTGGTGCTGTGGTCGTTCACCTCTCGTACGATTTTATATATTGCTTGCGACTCAAAGACAACACTTCTACAACAGGACGGAAAAAAATATTTTTGAAAAAAAAAATTATCGCACGAGTGACGCGCCAATTGTGAAAGGGGCTTTACAAAGCTCTTCATCAGTTGGCTCAATTTCAGATCTCGTACACCGAGTGCCTAAAGTAGAACACTACCCACCAGACGCAAAAAATACCCAATGTACCAAGAACCAGACTTAAAAATATTATGGTAACCGATCATTTACACACACGTCGACTTTACTGTGGAATCATCTACCAAATAACACCGGCAAAACACTCAATTGTAGATATCTTAAAATCCAGACTTAAAACTCATCTTTTTTTACAAGATATTTCGTGAACCGTGAGCGTTATTAGGTTCACTGATGAATACCGGGCGATATATAAGCTTTATTTTATCTATGTACAATTTATTTATATAGACAATATTTGATCGTGCGATTCGGTGATGATGAAAACTCTACCACAATCCACGGAACCACTCGTTGATGTTCGGTACACTCGGCGATGTTCGGCTTTCGACAATAAACGCATGAAATCTTGTGAATAATATAACTGTTACAATTATTTTAGTACGCATATTACTTGACAAAGATTTGAAACTTAATTTTGCCAGCGTTAGAACTTTAACGAAAACGATCACGAATACTTGAGGTGCCAAATCAAGGTCAATCATCTTTACAATTCAGTCAGCAATCTCTGATAAAGGGCAATGCACTTAATGTTGAACCCCATGACCAATTCAAAACGCCGCGTGTGCACAGGCTGTTGGTTTACGTGGAGTTCGAACGCGTACTGTGTGGTGAAAGTGACAGTTTGGACTTTACGTGATAAGCAGCTCCATTTGACTGTATCTGTTATTTTTAAGGTTATTAGGGGCTGACCATTTAAAATCATAATAGAGGAGGGGGAGGGGCTGGGAGATGTTATGAAACAATTGCAAGCGAGACATCAAGAAAAAAAAAGTGATGCAAATATTGGCATAATTCAACAATAATGGAAATATACAGACAAGACTCCGAAAAAAATGCACTGATTACACTCTTCCAGCGACCCCCCCCCACCATGATGTCAAATGTTTGACCCCATAAGCACCATCTATAAAGTACACCAGGTCGTATAAAACCTTGAATCCCACCGGATATAGCAAAACCGGATCAAGTTGAACCGTGGGTAGACGTATGAATAATTCATTAGTATGTGCCATACTTCGACAGCTGCCGAAGGACACGTGCATGTGTTACTGAATTGTGGCATGATCATACCAGTAAAGGTCATGATCTATATACACATAACGTGCATGCTACTGAGAACATGTTGTCTAATATTATTTTTTTACACTACCATTAATACACATGTATCTATGGTCACATATATGTATTTTTAAATAATTCAGCATACTTGGAATCTGTTGGCGTTGCCACAGCAACTATAAGGTGTTACACTGCTCATATTTCGATATCGTTTTGTAAAAGACTGAATTGATTGACATCCGTGAAATCGGAGTTTGGAAATTTAGCAGAATTACGATAAATATGACCTGAGGCTTTCTGGGCGTGAGATCAATAAATTGTACTAATTTTAAACCGAAAATTTCCAGGTGAAGTCTCTCAGAGAACATTATACAACAAAATATATAGAGGGAGGTGCGTCAATGAAAACGGTCAACGTACTTTGTATGTATGAACAACTAGAAATGGAGTTACTTAAACCTTCTTGACAGTGGCAATTTTGCCCTCATGTGATTTTACTGTAGGCGTATACTATAAGCTGAATGTGAACTGAAATTAAAATAAGTACCGGTAAGAAACATTTAGAGGGAGGTGCGTCAATAAAAACGGTCAACGTACTTTGTACGTATAAGCAACTAGAAATGGGGTTACTTAAACTTTCTGTATAGTGGCAATTGGCACTCATGTGATTTGACTGAAGGCGTATACAATAAGCTGAATGTGAACTGAAATTAAAATAAGTACTGGTATTAAAAATTTCACAGTTCCCGCTGACCTTAGCATATGTAACCAGCTTATCCAAAACAAAGAAAACCGAAGTTTCATCCTTGTCCGTATTGTTGAACTTAGCACGACGTGATTTATATATGACTGTTTTGGCCAACCGTGCACAGATTAACAACTGCGCTAGATACCGTTGAAATTACTGCCAATCATACAAATTAGTCTCCCCATCTAGAAGAAAACAATACATGTGCACATATAATATATGAATTTCTCCTGGAAATTGTATTCTGATTGACTGTAATCTAAAAAAAATGTTATGTTAGATACTATCAGATTAGAAAATATACAAAAGAAAATGTCACGGCAATTGGAAGTGATTTTACCATTTTTCTCATACTATATACTCAGGCTGTAACACTACGTAAACTCATTGAATACGTACACATTTTGAATAGCAAGAATGGCGAACATTTTGAATAACAGGAATGGTCGACATTTTGAATAACAGGAATAGCGGACATTTTGAATAACAGGAATGGCGAACATTTTGAATAACGGGAATGGCGGACATTTTGAATTACGGGAATGGCGGACATTTTGAATAACGGGAATAGCGAACATTTTGAATAACACGAATGGCGAACATTCTGAATAACAGGAATGGCGAACATTTTGAATAACACGAATGGCGGACATTTTGATTGACAGGAATGACGGATATTTGAATAACAGGAATGGCGGACATTTTGAATAACAGGAATGGTGGACATTTTGAATAACAGGAATGGCGAACATTTTGAATAACAGGAATGGTGGACATTTTGAATAACAGGAATGACGGACATTTTGAATAACAGGAATGGCGGACATTTTGAATAACAGGAATGACGGACATTTTGATTAACAAGAATGGTGGATATTTTGAATAACTGGAATGGCAGAAAAATGAGACATCTATGTGAATTTTCTGAAACAATATTGATGTAAAACATGCCAAATTCAAATCAAATCTGATAAATAGCAATTTGTAAATCAGGCAAAAGTTAGGCAGAAGCAAAAAGCAAAAGAAGATACCATTGTTTTCCTGTACATATGCCTTTCAATTCTGAATGGAGGCCTTCATGAAAACGGTCATTGTACTTTGTAAGTGGACTGCGAACAACTAGAACTGATGTTACTTTGACATGCTTTCTTGTCGTGTATCGATTCTTAAGTGATTTGACTGAAGGCGTACGCGATAAACTGAATTTAAAATAGCTTGAAAGAAACATGACACTGACCTGGATATAATGTAACCAGCTTACCATTTAACAAAACAAGTTATATCCATGTTCGTATTGTTGAAATTTGGCAACGTCAATCGTGTAACGATTAACAGTCTTATAAATACAGTGGACTGAAGCCAACTATCTATCAATCATACAGATTAGTTTTCTCACACAGAATCCATGTCGTTACGGTGAAATAGAACACATTTTAAGGCAAACTACGGTGTTGCTCAGGGCTGTATTTAACTTCGTTATTTGTTCGACATGTTTTACGCACCCTGGATCAAGTAGGCCAAATGCGAGCATATGATGAAATTAAGTATACCAAACTTGATTCAGAAGTAATCCTTAATATTTGTTTTCTCTTGTGAATGTTCACACTCCTTTCGCTTAATTCGAATATCTCGGCTTTCATCTATGAATATATCGCAAGTATATAGTGCGATGTAATACATTCCATTAACAATACATGTATATCGGCTGCAGACCACCAGCATATCACTATAGTGACGCATATCGGCTGCAGACCACCAGCATATCACTATAGTGACGTATATCGGCTGCAGACCACCAGCATATCACTATAGTGACGTATATCGGCTGCAGACCACCAGCATATCACTATAGTGACGCATATCGGCTGCAGACCACCAGCATATCACTATAGTGACGCATATCGGCTGCAGACCACCAGCATATCACTATAGTGACGCATATCGGCTGTAGACCACCAGCATATCACTATAGTGACGCATATCGGCTGTAGACCACCAGCTTATAACTATAGTGACGTATATCGGCTGCAGACCACCAGCATATCACTATAGTGACGCATATCGGCTGTAGACCACCAGCTTATAACTATAGTGACGTATATCGGCTGCAGACCACCAGCATATCACTATAGTGACGCATATCGGCTGCAGACCACCAGCATATCACTATAGTGACGCATATCGGCTGCAGACCACCAGCATATCACTATAGTGACGCATATCGGCTCTAGACCACCAGCATATCACTATAGTGACGCATATCAGCTGTAGACCACCAGCTTATAACTATAGTGACGTATATCGGCTGCAGAACACCAGCATATCACTATAGTGACGCATATCGGTTGTAGACCACCAGCATATCACTATAGTGACGCATATCGGCTGTAGACCACCAGCATATCACTATAGTGACGCATATCGGCTGCAGACCACCAGCATATCACTATAGTGACGCATATCGGCTGCAGACCACCAGCATATAACTATAGTGATGCTTTGTAGTACAATGGGGTGGTGGGGGTAGGGTGGTGGTGCTGTGGCGTGGGATGTGCGTATAACTCAAAGTTGAGGTTGGATCACTGGGTATCACATACTTTATTATGTTTATTTGTTTAGCTTTATATTATATGAAATCACATAAAATTGCATACAAATATTTATCGGCAAATCACAAAATACCCGTATGTTGTTCAGGCTAACTGTGGTATTAGAGTGAATAGTTCGCTTTTGGTACATTTTACCATCTTAGTAACCCGTCCATGGCATGACACTTCCGTTGACCCACAATCCTCCTTTCACCATGTCAGCCGGCTGCAGACCACCATCATATAACTATAGTGACGCATATCGGCTGCAGACCACCAGCATATCACTATAGTGACGCATATTGGCTGTAGACCACCAGCTTATAACTATAGTGACGCATAACGGCTGCAGACCACCAGCATATCACTATAGTGACGCATATCGGCTGCAGACCACCAGCATATCACTATAGTGACGTATATCGGCTTTAGACCACCAGCATATCTCTATAGTGACGCATATCGGCTGTAGACCACCAGCATATAACTATAGTGACGTATATCGGCTGTAGACCACCAGCATATCACTATAGTGACGCATATCGGCTGCAGACCACCAGCATATCACTATAGTGACGCATATCGGCTGCAGACCACCAGCATATAACTATAGTGACGTATATCGGCTGTAGACCACCAACATATCACTATAGTGACGTATATCGGCTGTAGACCACCAGCATATCACTATAGTGACGCATATCGGCTGCAGACCACCAGCATATCACTATAGTGACGCATATCGGCTGCAGACCACCAGCATATAACTATAGTGACGTATATCGGCTGTAGACCACCAGCATATCACTATAGTGACGTATATCGGCTGTAGACCACCAGCATATCACTATAGTGACGCATATCGGCTGCAGACCACCAGAATATCACTATAGTGACGCATATCGGCTGCAGACCACCAGCATATCACTATAGTGACGTATATCGGCTGCAGAACACCAGCATATCACTATAGTGACGTATATCGGCTGCAGACCACCAGCATATCACTATAGTGACGTATATCGGCTGCAGACCACCAGCATATCACTATAGTGACGCATATCGGCTGTAGACCACCAGCATATCACTATAGTGACGCATATCGGCTGCAGACCACCAGCATATCACTATAGTGACGCATATCGGCTGCAGACCACCAGCATATCACTATAGTGATGCTTTGTAGTACAATGGGGTGGTGGGGGTAGGGTGGTGGTGCTGTGGCGTGGGATGTGCGTATAACTCAACGTTGAGGTTGGATCACTGGGTATCACATACTTTATTATATTTATTTGTTTAGCTTTATATTATATGCAATCACATAAAATTGCATACAAATATTTATCGGCAAATCACAAAATACCCGTATGTTGTTCAGGCTAACTGTGGTATTAGAGTGAATAGTTCGCTTTTGGTACATTTTACCATCTTAGTAACCCGTCCATGGCATGACACTTCCGTTGACCCACAATCCTCCTTTCACCATGTCAGCCGGCTGCAGACCACCATCATATAACCAGAGTGACGCATATCGGCTGCAGACCACCAGCATATCACTATAGTGACGCATATTGGCTGTAGACCACCAGCTTATAACTATAGTGACGCATAACGGCTGCAGACCACCAGCATATCACTATAGTGACGCATATCGGCTGCAGACCACCAGCATATCACTATTGTGACGTATATCGGCTGTAGACCACCAGCATATCTCTATAGTGACGCATATCGGCTGTAGACCACCAGCATATAACTATAGTGACGTATATCGGCTGTAGACCACCAGCATATCACTATAGTGACGCATATCGGCTGCAGACCACCAGCATATCACTATAGTGACGCATATCGGCTGCAGACCACCAGCATATAACTATAGTGACGTATATCGGCTGTAGACCACCAGCATATCACTATAGTGACGTATATCGGCTGTAGACCACCAGCATATCACTATAGTGACGCATATCGGCTGCAGACCACCAGCATATCACTATAGTGACGCATATCGGCTGCAGACCACCAGCATATAACTATAGTGACGTATATCGGCTGTAGACCACCAGCATATCACTATAGTGACGTATATCGGCTATAGACCACCAGCATATCACTATAGTGACGCATATCGGCTGCAGACCACCGGCATATCACTATAGTGACGCATATCGGCTGCAGACCACCAGCATAACACTATAGTGACGTATATCGGCTGCAGACCACCAGCATATCACTATAGTGACGTATATCGGCTGCAGACCACCAGCATATCACTATAGTGACGTATATCGGCTGCAGACCACCAGCATATCACTATAGTGACGCATATCGGCTGCAGACCACCAGCATATCACTATAGTGACGCATATCGGCTGCAGACCACCAGCATATCACTATAGTGACGCATATCGGCTGTAGACCACCAGCATATCACTATAGTGACGCATATCTGCTGTAGACCACCAGCTTATAACTATAGTGACGTATATCGGCTGCAGACCACCAGCATATCATTATAGTGACGCATATCGGCTGTAGACCACCAGCTTATAACTATAGTGACGTATATCGGCTGCAGACAACCAGCATATCACTATAGTGACGCATATCGGCTGCAGACCACCAGCATATCACTATAGCGACGCATATCGGCTGCAGACCACCAGCATATCACTATAGTGACGCATATCGGCTGTAGACCACCAGCATATCACTATAGTGACGCATATCGGCTGTAGACCACCAGCTTATAACTATAGTGACGTATATCGGCTGCAGACCACCAGCATATCACTATAGTGACGCATATCGGCTGTAGACCACCAGCTTATAACTATAGTGACGTATATCGGCTGCAGACCGCCAGCATATCACTATAGTGACGCATATCGGCTGCAAACCACCAGCATATCACTATAGTGACGCATATCGGCTGCAGACCACCAGCATATCACTATAGTGACGCATATCGGCTGTAGACCACCAGCATATCACTATAGTGACGCATATCGGCTGTAGACCACCAGCTTATAACTATAGTGACGTATATCGGCTGCAGACCACCAGCATATCACTATAGTGACGCATATCGGCTGTAGACCACCAGCTTATAACTATAGTGACGTATATCGGCTGCAGACCTCCAGCATATCACTATAGTGACGCATATCGGTTGTAGACCACCAGCATATCACTATAGTGACGCATATCGGCTGTAGACCACCAGCATATCACTATAGTGACGCATATCGGTTGCAGACCACCAGCATATCACTATAGTGACGCATATCGGCTGCAGACCACCAGCATATCACTATAGTGATGCTTTGTAGTACAATGGGGTGGTGGGGGTAGGGTGGTGGTGCTGTGGCGTGGGATGTGCGTATAACTCAACGTTGAGGTTGGATCACTGGGTATCACATACTTTATTATGTTTATTTGTTTAGCTTTATAATATATGCAATCACATAAAATTGCATACAAATATTTATCGACAAATCACAAAATACCCGTATGTTGTTCAGGCTAACTGTGGTATTAGAGTGAATAGTTCGCTTTTGGTACATTTTACCATCTTAGTAACCCGTCCATGGCATGACACTTCTGTTGACCCACAATCCTCCTTTCACCATGTCAGCCGGCTGCAGACCACCATCATATAACTATAGTGACGCATATCGGCTGCAGACCACCAGCATATCACTATAGTGACGCATATCGGCTCTAGACCACCAGCATATCACTATAGTGACGTATATCGGCTGTAGACCACCAGCATATCTCTATAGTGACGCATATCGGCTGTAGACCACCAGCATATAACTATTGTGACGTATATCGGCTGTAGACCACCAGCATATCACTATAGTGACGCATATCGTGTGCAGACCACCAGCATATCACTATAGTGACGCATATCGGCTGCAGACCACCTGCATATAACTATAGTGACGTATATCGGCTGTAGACCACCAGCATATCACTATAGTGACGTATATCGGCTGCAGACCACCAGCATATCACTATAGTGACGCATATCGGCTGCAGACCACCAGCATATCACTATAGTGACGAATATCGGCTGCAGACCACCAGCATATAACTATAGTGACGTATATCGGCTGTAGACCACCAGCATAACACTATAGTGACGTATATCGGCTGCAGACCACCAGCATATCACTATAGTGACGCATATCGGCTGCAGACCACCAGCATATCACTATAGTGACGTATATCGGCTGCAAACAACCAGCATATCACTATAGTGACGTATATCGGCTGCAGACCACCAGCATATCACTATAGTGACGTATATCGGCTGCAGACCACCAGCATATCACTATAGTGACGCATATCGGCTGCAGACCACCAGCATATCACTATAGTGACGCATATCGGCTGCAGACCACCAGCATATCACTATAGTGACGCATATCGGCTGTAGACCACCAGCATATCACTATAGTGACGCATATCGGCTGTAGACCACCAGCTTATAACTATAGTGACGTATATCGGCTGCAGACCACCAGCATATCACTATAGTGACGCATATCGGGTGTAGACCACCAGCTTATAACTATAGTGACGTATATCGGCTGCAGACCACCAGCATATCACTATAGTGACGCATATCGGTTGTAGGCCACCAGCATATCACTATAGTGACGCATATCGGCTGTAGACCAGCAGCATATCACTATAGTGACGCATATCGGCTGCAGACCACCAGCATATCACTATAGTGACGCATATCGGCTGCAGACCACCAGCATATCACTATAGTGATGCTTTGTAGTACAATGGGGTGGTGGGGGTAGGGTGGTGGTGCTGTGGCGTGGGATGTGCGTATAACTCAACGTTGAGGTTGGATCACTGGGTATCACATACGTTATTATGTTTATTTGTTTAGCTTTATATTATATGCAATCACATAAAATTGCATACAAATATTTATCGGCAAATCACAAAATACCTGTATGTTGTTCAGGCTAACTGTGGTATTAGAGTGAATAGTTCGCTTTTGGTACATTTTACCATCTTAGTAACCCGTCCATGGCATGACACTTCCGTTGACCCACAATCCTCCTTTCACCATGTCAGCCGGCTGCAGACCACCATCATATAACTATAGTGACGCATATCGGCTGCAGACCACCAGCATATCACTATAGTGACGCATATTGGCTGTAGACCACCAGCTTATAACTATAGTGACGCATAACGGCTGCAGACCACCAGCATATCACTATAGTGACGCATATCGGCTGCAGACCACCAGCATATCACTATAGTGACGCATATCGGCTGCAGACCACCAGCATATCACTATAGTGACGAATATCGGCTGCAGACCACAGCATATCACTATAGTGACGCATATCGTGTGCAGACCACCAGCATATCACTATAGTGACGCATATCGGCTGCAGACCACCTGCATATAACTATAGTGACGTATATCGGCTGTAGACCACCAGCATATCACTATAGTGACGTATATCGGCTGTAGACCACCAGCATATCACTATAGTGACGCATATCGGCTGCAGACCACCAGCATATCACTATAGTGACGAATATCGGCTGCAGACCACCAGCATATAACTATAGTGACGTATATCGGCTGTAGACCACCAGCATAACACTATAGTGACGTATATCGGCTGTAGACCACCAGCATATCACTATAGTGACGCATATCGGCTGCAGACCACCAGCATATCACTATAGTGACGTATATCGGCTGCAGACAACCAGCATATTACTATAGTGACGTATATCGGCTGCAGACCACCAGCATATCACTATAGTGACGTATATCGGCTGCAGACCACCAGCATATCACTATAGTGACGCATATCGGCTGCAGACCACCAGCATATCACTATAGTGACGCATATCGGCTGCAGACCACCAGCATATCACTATAGTGACGCTTATCGGCTGTAGACCACCAGCATATCACTATAGTGACGCATATCGGCTGTAGACCGCCAGCTTATAACTATAGTGACGTATATCGGCTGCAGACCACCAGCATATCACTATAGTGACGCATATCGGGTGTAGACCACCAGCTTATAACTATAGTGACGTATATCGGCTGCAGACCACCAGCATATCACTATAGTGACGCATATCGGCTGCAGACCACCAGCATATCACTATAGTGACGCATATCGGCTGCAGACCACCAGCATATCACTATAGTGACGTATATCGGCTGTAGACCACCAGCATATCACTATAGTGACGCATATCGGCTGTAGACCACCAGCTTATAACTATAGTGACGTATATCGGCTGCAGACCACCAGCATATCACTATAGTGACGCATATCGGTTGTAGGCCACCAGCATATCACTATAGTGACGCATATCGGCTGTAGACCACCAGCATATCACTATAGTGACGCATATCGGCTGCAGACAACCAGCATATCACTATAGTGACGCATATCGGCTGCAGACCACCAGCATATCACTATAGTGACGCTTATCGGCTGTAGACCACCAGCATATCACTATAGTGACGCATATCGGCTGTAGACCGCCAGCTTATAACTATAGTGACGTATATCGGCTGCAGACCACCAGCATATCACTATAGTGACGCATATCGGGTGTAGACCACCAGCTTATAACTATAGTGATGTATATCGGCTGCAGACCACCAGCATATCACTATAGTGACGCATATCGGCTGCAGACCACCAGCATATCACTATAGTGACGCATATCGGCTGCAGACCACCAGCATATCACTATAGTGACGTATATCGGCTGTAGACAACCAGCATATCACTATAGTGACGCATATCGGCTGTAGACCACCAGCTTATAACTATAGTGACGTATATCGGCTGCAGACCACCAGCATATCACTATAGTGACGCATATCGGCTGTAGACCACCAGCTTATAACTATAGTGACGTATATCGGCTGCAGACCACCAGCATATCACTATAGTGACGCATATCGGTTGTAGGCCACCAGCATATCACTATAGTGACGCATATCGGCTGTAGACCACCAGCATATCACTATAGTGACGCATATCGGCTGCAGACCACCAGCATATCACTATAGTGACGCATATCGGCTGCAGACCACCAGCATATCACTATAGTGATGCTTTGTCGTACAATGGGGTGGTGGGGGTAGGGTGGTGGTGCTGTGGCGTGGGATGTGCGTATAACTCAACGTTGAGGTTGGATCACTGGGTATCACATACGTTATTATGTTTATTTGTTTAGCTTTATATTATATGCAATCACATAAAATTGCATACAAATATTTATCGGCAAATCACAAAATACCCGTATGTTGTTCAGGCTAACTGTGGTATTAGAGTGAATAGTTCGCTTTTGGTACATTTTACCATCTTAGTAACCCGTCCATGGCATGACACTTCCGTTGACCCACAATCCTCCTTTCACCATGTCAGCCGGCTGCAGACCACCATCATATAACTATAGTGACGCATATCGGCTGCAGACCACCAGCATATCACTATAGTGACGCATATTGGCTGTAGACCACCAGCTTATAACTATAGTGACGCATAACGGCTGCAGACCACCAGCATATCACTATAGTGACGCATATCGGCTGCAGACCACCATCATATCATTATAGTGACGCATATCGGCTGTAGACAACGAGCATATCACTATAGTGACGCATATCGGCTGTAGACCACCAGCTTATAACTATAGTGACGTATATCGGCTGCAGACCACCAGCATATCACTATAGTGACGCATATCGGTTGTAGGCCACCAGCATATCACTATAGTGACGCATATCGGCTGTAGACCACCAGCATATCACTATAGTGACGCATATCGGCTGCAGACCACCAGCATATCACTATAGTGACGCATATCGGCTGCAGACCACCAGCATATCACTATAGTGATGCTTTGTAGTACAATGGGGTGGTGGGGTAGGGTGGTGGTGCTGTGGCGTGGGATGTGCGTATAACTCAACGTTGAGGTTGGATCACTGGGTATCACATACGTTATTATGTTTATTTGTTTAGCTTTATATTATATGCAATCACATAAAATTGCATACAAATATTTATCGGCAAATCACAAAATACCCGTATGTTGTTCAGGCTAACTGTGGTATTAGAGTGAATAGTTCGGTTTTGGTACATTTTACCATCTTAGTAACCCGTCCATGGCATGACACTTCCGTTGACCCACAATCCTCCATTCACCATGTCAGCCGGCTGCAGACCACCATCATATAACTATAGTGACGCATATCGGCTGCAGACCACCAGCATATCACTATAGTGACGCATATTGGCTGTAGACCACCAGCTTATAACTATAGTGACGCATAACGGCTGCAGACCACCAGCATATCACTATAGTGACGCATATCGGCTGCAGACCACCAGCATATCACTATAGTGACGCATATCGGCTGTAGACCACGAGCATATCACTATAGTGACGCATATCGGCTGTAGACCACCAGCTTATAACTATAGTGACGTATATCGGCTGCAGACCACCAGCATATCACTATAGTGACGCATATCGGCTGTAGACCACCAACTTATAACTATAGTGACGTATATCGGCTGCAGACCACCAGCATATCACTATAGTGACGCATATCGGTTTTAGACCACCAGCATATCACTATAGTGACGCATATCGGCTGTAGACCACCAGCATATCACTATAGTGACGCATATCGGCTGCAGACCACCAGCATATCACTATAGTGACGCATATCGGCTGCAGACCACCAGCATATCACTATGGTGATGCTTTGTAGTACAATGGGGTGGTGGGGGTAGGGTGGTGGTGCTGTGGCGTGGGATGTGCGTATAACTCAACGTTGAGGTTGGATCACTGGGTATCACATACTTTATTATGTTTATTTGTTTAGCTTTATATTATATGCAATCACATAAAATTGCATACAAATATTTATCGGCAAATCACAAAATACCCGTATGTTGTTCAGGCTAACTGTGGTATTAGAGTGAATAGTTCGCTTTTGGTACATTTTACTATCTTAGTAACCCGTCCATGGCATGACACTTCCGTTGACCCACAATCCTCCTTTCACCATGTCAGCCGGCTGCAGACCACCATCATATAACTATAGTGACGCATATCGGCTGCAGACCACCAGCATATCACTATAGTGACGCATATTGGCTGTAGACCACCAGCTTATAACTATAGTGACGCATAACGGCTGCAGACCACCAGCATATCACTATAGTGACGCATATCGGCTGCAGACCACCAGCATATCACTATAGTGACTCATATCGGCTACAGACCACCAGCATATCACTATAGTGACGTATATCGGCTGCAGACCACCAGCATATCACTATAGTGACGTATATCGGCTGCAGACCACCAGCATATCACTATAGTGACGTATATCGGCTGCAGACCACCAGCATATCACTATAGTGACGCATATCGGCTGCAGACCACCAGCATATCACTATAGTGACGCATATCGGCTGCAGACCACCAGCATATCACTATAGTGACACATATCGGCTGTAGACCACCAGCATATCACTATAGTGACGCATATCGGCTGTAGACCACCAGCTTATAACTATAGTGACGTATATCGGCTGCAGACCACCAGCATATCACTATAGTGACGCATATCGGCTGTAGACCACCAGCTTATAACTATAGTGACGTATATCGGCTGCAGACAGCCAGCATATCACTATAGTAACGCATATCGGCTGCAGACCACCAGCATATCACTATAGTGACGCATATCGGCTGCAGACCACCAGCATATCACTATAGTGACGCATGTCGGCTGTAGACCAGCAGCATATCACTATAGTGACGCATATCGGCTGTAGACCACCAGCTTATAACTATAGTGACGTATATCGGCTGCAGACCACCAGCATATCACTATAGTGACGCATATCGGCTGTAGACCACCAGCTTATAACTATAGTGACGTATATCGGCTGCAGACCACCAGCATATCACTATAGTGACGCATATCGGCTGCAAACCACCAGCATATCACTATAGTGACGCATATCGGCTGCAGACCACCAGCATATCGCTATAGTGACGCATATCGGCTGTAGACCACCAGCATATCACTATAGTGACGCATATCGGCTGTAGACCACCAGCTTATAACTATAGTGACGTATATCGGCTGCAGACCACCAGCATATCACTATAGTGACGCATATCGGCTGTAGACCACCAGCTTATAACTGTAGTGACGTATATCGGCTGCAGACCTCCAGCATATCACTATAGTGACGCATATCGGCTGTAGACCACCAGCATATCACTATAGTGACGCATATCGGGTGTAGACCACCAGCTTATAACTATAGTGACGTATATCGGCTGCAGACCACCAGCATATCACTATAGTGACGCATAACGGCTGCCGACCACCTGCATATCACTATAGTGACGTATATCGGCTGTAGACCACCAGCATATCACTATAGTGACGCATATCGGCTGTAGACCACCAGCATATCACTATAGTGACGCATATCGGCTGTAGACCACCAGCTTATAACTATAGTGACGTATATCGGCTGCAGACCACCAGCATATCACTATAGTGACGCATATCGGCTGCAGACCACCTGCATATAACTATAGTGACGTATATCGGCTGTAGACCACCAGCATATCACTATAGTGACGTATATCGGCTGTAGACCACCAGCATATCACTATAGTGACGCATATCGGCTGCAGACCACCAGCATATCACTATAGTGACGCATATCGGCTGCAGACCACCAGCATATAACTATAGTGACGTATATCGGCTGTAGACCACCAGCATAACACTATAGTGACGTATATCGGCTGTAGACCACCAGCATATCACTATAGTGACGCATATCGGCTGCAGACCACCAGCATATCACTATAATGACGCATATCGGCTGCAGACCACCAGCATATCACTATAGTGACGCATATCGGCTGCAGACCACCAGCATATCACTTTAGTGACGCATATCGGCTGCAGGCCACCAGCATATCACTATAGTGACGCATATCGGCTGTAGACCACCAGCATATCACTATAGTGACGCATATCGGCTGTAGACCACCAGCATATCACTATAGTGACGCATATCGGCTGAAGACCACCAGCATATCACTATAGTGACGCATATCGGCTGCACACCACCAGCATATCACTATAGTGACGCATATCGGCTGCAGGCCACCAGCATTTCACTATAGTGACGCATATCGCCTGCAGACCACCAGCATATCACTATAGTGACGCATATCGGCTGTAGACCACCAGCATATCACTATAGTGACGCATATCGACTGCAGACCACCAGCATATCACTATAGTGACGCATATCGGCTGCAGACCACCAGCATATCACTATAGTGACGCATATCGGCTGCAGACCACCAGCATATCACTATAGTGATGCTTTGTAGTACAATGGGGTGGTGGGGGTAGGGTGGTGGTGCTGTGGCGTGGGATGTGCGTATAACTCAACGTTGAGGTTGGATCACTGGGTATCACATACGTTATTATGTTTATTTGTTTAGCTTTATATTATATGCAATCACATAAAATTGCATACAAATATTTATCGGCAAATCACAAAATACCTGTATGTTGTTCAGGCTAACTGTGGTATTAGAGTGAATAGTTCGCTTTTGGTACATTTTACCATCTTAGTAACCCGTCCATGGCATGACACTTCCGTTGACCCACAATCCTCCTTTCACCATGTCAGCCGGCTGCAGACCACCATCATATAACTATAGTGACGCATATCGGCTGCAGACCACCAGCATATCACTATAGTGACGCATATTGGCTGTAGACCACCAGCTTATAACTATAGTGACGCATAACGGCTGCAGACCACCAGCATATCACTATAGTGACGCATATCGGCTGCAGACCACCAGCATATCACTATAGTGACGCATATCGGCTGCAGACCACCAGCATATCACTATAGTGACGAATATCGGCTGCAGACCACAGCATATCACTATAGTGACGCATATCGTGTGCAGACCACCAGCATATCACTATAGTGACGCATATCGGCTGCAGACCACCTGCATATAACTATAGTGACGTATATCGGCTGTAGACCACCAGCATATCACTATAGTGACGTATATCGGCTGTAGACCACCAGCATATCACTATAGTGACGCATATCGGCTGCAGACCACCAGCATATCACTATAGTGACGAATATCGGCTGCAGACCACCAGCATATAACTATAGTGACGTATATCGGCTGTAGACCACCAGCATAACACTATAGTGACGTATATCGGCTGTAGACCACCAGCATATCACTATAGTGACGCATATCGGCTGCAGACCACCAGCATATCACTATAGTGACGTATATCGGCTGCAGACAACCAGCATATTACTATAGTGACGTATATCGGCTGCAGACCACCAGCATATCACTATAGTGACGTATATCGGCTGCAGACCACCAGCATATCACTATAGTGACGCATATCGGCTGCAGACCACCAGCATATCACTATAGTGACGCATATCGGCTGCAGACCACCAGCATATCACTATAGTGACGCTTATCGGCTGTAGACCACCAGCATATCACTATAGTGACGCATATCGGCTGTAGACCGCCAGCTTATAACTATAGTGACGTATATCGGCTGCAGACCACCAGCATATCACTATAGTGACGCATATCGGCTGTAGACCACCAGCTTATAACTATAGTGACGTATATCGGCTGCAGACCACCAGCATATCACTATAGTGACGCATATCGGTTGTAGGCCACCAGCATATCACTATAGTGACGCATATCGGCTGTAGACCACCAGCATATCACTATAGTGACGCATATCGGCTGCAGACAACCAGCATATCACTATAGTGACGCATATCGGCTGCAGACCACCAGCATATCACTATAGTGACGCTTATCGGCTGTAGACCACCAGCATATCACTATAGTGACGCATATCGGCTGTAGACCGCCAGCTTATAACTATAGTGACGTATATCGGCTGCAGACCACCAGCATATCACTATAGTGACGCATATCGGGTGTAGACCACCAGCTTATAACTATAGTGATGTATATCGGCTGCAGACCACCAGCATATCACTATAGTGACGCATATCGGCTGCAGACCACCAGCATATCACTATAGTGACGCATATCGGCTGCAGACCACCAGCATATCACTATAGTGACGTATATCGGCTGTAGACAACCAGCATATCACTATAGTGACGCATATCGGCTGTAGACCACCAGCTTATAACTATAGTGACGTATATCGGCTGCAGACCACCAGCATATCACTATAGTGACGCATATCGGCTGTAGACCACCAGCTTATAACTATAGTGACGTATATCGGCTGCAGACCACCAGCATATCACTATAGTGACGCATATCGGTTGTAGGCCACCAGCATATCACTATAGTGACGCATATCGGCTGTAGACCACCAGCATATCACTATAGTGACGCATATCGGCTGCAGACCACCAGCATATCACTATAGTGACGCATATCGGCTGCAGACCACCAGCATATCACTATAGTGATGCTTTGTCGTACAATGGGGTGGTGGGGGTAGGGTGGTGGTGCTGTGGCGTGGGATGTGCGTATAACTCAACGTTGAGGTTGGATCACTGGGTATCACATACGTTATTATGTTTATTTGTTTAGCTTTATATTATATGCAATCACATAAAATTGCATACAAATATTTATCGGCAAATCACAAAATACCCGTATGTTGTTCAGGCTAACTGTGGTATTAGAGTGAATAGTTCGCTTTTGGTACATTTTACCATCTTAGTAACCCGTCCATGGCATGACACTTCCGTTGACCCACAATCCTCCTTTCACCATGTCAGCCGGCTGCAGACCACCATCATATAACTATAGTGACGCATATCGGCTGCAGACCACCAGCATATCACTATAGTGACGCATATTGGCTGTAGACCACCAGCTTATAACTATAGTGACGCATAACGGCTGCAGACCACCAGCATATCACTATAGTGACGCATATCGGCTGCAGACCACCATCATATCATTATAGTGACGCATATCGGCTGTAGACAACGAGCATATCACTATAGTGACGCATATCGGCTGTAGACCACCAGCTTATAACTATAGTGACGTATATCGGCTGCAGACCACCAGCATATCACTATAGTGACGCATATCGGTTGTAGGCCACCAGCATATCACTATAGTGACGCATATCGGCTGTAGACCACCAGCATATCACTATAGTGACGCATATCGGCTGCAGACCACCAGCATATCACTATAGTGACGCATATCGGCTGCAGACCACCAGCATATCACTATAGTGATGCTTTGTAGTACAATGGGGTGGTGGGGTAGGGTGGTGGTGCTGTGGCGTGGGATGTGCGTATAACTCAACGTTGAGGTTGGATCACTGGGTATCACATACGTTATTATGTTTATTTGTTTAGCTTTATATTATATGCAATCACATAAAATTGCATACAAATATTTATCGGCAAATCACAAAATACCCGTATGTTGTTCAGGCTAACTGTGGTATTAGAGTGAATAGTTCGGTTTTGGTACATTTTACCATCTTAGTAACCCGTCCATGGCATGACACTTCCGTTGACCCACAATCCTCCATTCACCATGTCAGCCGGCTGCAGACCACCATCATATAACTATAGTGACGCATATCGGCTGCAGACCACCAGCATATCACTATAGTGACGCATATTGGCTGTAGACCACCAGCTTATAACTATAGTGACGCATAACGGCTGCAGACCACCAGCATATCACTATAGTGACGCATATCGGCTGCAGACCACCAGCATATCACTATAGTGACGCATATCGGCTGTAGACCACGAGCATATCACTATAGTGACGCATATCGGCTGTAGACCACCAGCTTATAACTATAGTGACGTATATCGGCTGCAGACCACCAGCATATCACTATAGTGACGCATATCGGCTGTAGACCACCAACTTATAACTATAGTGACGTATATCGGCTGCAGACCACCAGCATATCACTATAGTGACGCATATCGGTTTTAGACCACCAGCATATCACTATAGTGACGCATATCGGCTGTAGACCACCAGCATATCACTATAGTGACGCATATCGGCTGCAGACCACCAGCATATCACTATAGTGACGCATATCGGCTGCAGACCACCAGCATATCACTATGGTGATGCTTTGTAGTACAATGGGGTGGTGGGGGTAGGGTGGTGGTGCTGTGGCGTGGGATGTGCGTATAACTCAACGTTGAGGTTGGATCACTGGGTATCACATACTTTATTATGTTTATTTGTTTAGCTTTATATTATATGCAATCACATAAAATTGCATACAAATATTTATCGGCAAATCACAAAATACCCGTATGTTGTTCAGGCTAACTGTGGTATTAGAGTGAATAGTTCGCTTTTGGTACATTTTACTATCTTAGTAACCCGTCCATGGCATGACACTTCCGTTGACCCACAATCCTCCTTTCACCATGTCAGCCGGCTGCAGACCACCATCATATAACTATAGTGACGCATATCGGCTGCAGACCACCAGCATATCACTATAGTGACGCATATTGGCTGTAGACCACCAGCTTATAACTATAGTGACGCATAACGGCTGCAGACCACCAGCATATCACTATAGTGACGCATATCGGCTGCAGACCACCAGCATATCACTATAGTGACTCATATCGGCTACAGACCACCAGCATATCACTATAGTGACGTATATCGGCTGCAGACCACCAGCATATCACTATAGTGACGTATATCGGCTGCAGACCACCAGCATATCACTATAGTGACGTATATCGGCTGCAGACCACCAGCATATCACTATAGTGACGCATATCGGCTGCAGACCACCAGCATATCACTATAGTGACGCATATCGGCTGCAGACCACCAGCATATCACTATAGTGACGCATATCGGCTGTAGACCACCAGCATATCACTATAGTGACGCATATCGGCTGTAGACCACCAGCTTATAACTATAGTGACGTATATCGGCTGCAGACCACCAGCATATCACTATAGTGACGCATATCGGCTGTAGACCACCAGCTTATAACTATAGTGACGTATATCGGCTGCAGACAGCCAGCATATCACTATAGTAACGCATATCGGCTGCAGACCACCAGCATATCACTATAGTGACGCATATCGGCTGCAGACCACCAGCATATCACTATAGTGACGCATGTCGGCTGTAGACCAGCAGCATATCACTATAGTGACGCATATCGGCTGTAGACCACCAGCTTATAACTATAGTGACGTATATCGGCTGCAGACCACCAGCATATCACTATAGTGACGCATATCGGCTGTAGACCACCAGCTTATAACTATAGTGACGTATATCGGCTGCAGACCACCAGCATATCACTATAGTGACGCATATCGGCTGCAAACCACCAGCATATCACTATAGTGACGCATATCGGCTGCAGACCACCAGCATATCGGTATAGTGACGCATATCGGCTGTAGACCACCAGCATATCACTATAGTGACGCATATCGGCTGTAGACCACCAGCTTATAACTATAGTGACGTATATCGGCTGCAGACCACCAGCATATCACTATAGTGACGCATATCGGCTGTAGACCACCAGCTTATAACTGTAGTGACGTATATCTGCTGCAGACCTCCAGCATATCACTATAGTGACGCATATCGGCTGTAGACCACCAGCATATCACTATAGTGACGCATATCGGGTGTAGACCACCAGCTTATAACTATAGTGACGTATATCGGCTGCAGACCACCAGCATATCACTATAGTGACGCATAACGGCTGCCGACCACCTGCATATCACTATAGTGACGTATATCGGCTGTAGACCACCAGCATATCACTATAGTGACGCATATCGGCTGTAGACCACCAGCATATCACTATAGTGACGCATATCGGCTGTAGACCACCAGCTTATAACTATAGTGACGTATATCGGCTGCAGACCACCAGCATATCACTATAGTGACGCATATCGGCTGCAGACCACCTGCATATAACTATAGTGACGTATATCGGCTGTAGACCACCAGCATATCACTATAGTGACGTATATCGGCTGTAGACCACCAGCATATCACTATAGTGACGCATATCGGCTGCAGACCACCAGCATATCACTATAGTGACGCATATCGGCTGCAGACCACCAGCATATAACTATAGTGACGTATATCGGCTGTAGACCACCAGCATAACACTATAGTGACGTATATCGGCTGTAGACCACCAGCATATCACTATAGTGACGCATATCGGCTGCAGACCACCAGCATATCACTATAATGACGCATATCGGCTGCAGACCACCAGCATATCACTATAGTGACGCATATCGGCTGCAGACCACCAGCATATCACTTTAGTGACGCATATCGGCTGCAGGCCACCAGCATATCACTATAGTGACGCATATCGGCTGTAGACCACCAGCATATCACTATAGTGACGCATATCGGCTGTAGACCACCAGCATATCACTATAGTGACGCATATCGGCTGAAGACCACCAGCATATCACTATAGTGACGCATATCGGCTGCACACCACCAGCATATCACTATAGTGACGCATATCGGCTGCAGGCCACCAGCATTTCACTATAGTGACGCATATCGCCTGCAGACCACCAGCATATCACTATAGTGACGCATATCGGCTGTAGACCACCAGCATATCACTATAGTGACGCATATCGACTGCAGACCACCAGCATATCACTATAGTGACGCATATCGGCTGCAGACCACCAGCATATCACTATAGTGACGCATATCGGCTGCAGACCACCAGCATATCACTATAGTGATGCTTTGTAGTACAATGGGGTGGTGGGGGTAGGGTGGTGGTGCTAAGGCGTGGGATGTGCGTATAACTCAACGTTGAGGCTGGATCACTGGGTATCACATACTTTATTATGTTTATTTGTTTAGCTTTATATTATATGCAATCACATAAAATTGCATACAAATATTTATCTGCAAATCACAAAATACCCGTATGTTGTTCAGGCTAACTGTGGTATTAGAATGAATAGTTCGCTTTTGGTACATTTTACCATCTTAGTAACCCGTCCATGGCATGACACTTCCGTTGACCCACAATCCTCCTTTCACCAAGTCAGCCGGTAACCAAATAAAATATCATAAAAGAAACCCTGTTACCATATCTTCTACATACATGTCGTAACATGTTCTATGGAAAATACACGAAATAAATAGCGTGTCTTCTTTTTGCCACCCATTCTAGGAACAATATATCACTGACGAACTTTTCCAGTTTTTAAAACGAACAGCGATGTCCTGTGTTATTTACTATCTCTATTGTATATAGACATATTTCGTTCGAGTAAATAGCATTATAATCAAAGTCGCAGACCTTAGGGGTAAAATACTCGGGGTAAAGCTGACCGACATCTTAAATTTAAACACCTGTTGAGACAGTATCCAGTAGTCATTAGATACATTATATAGTATATATCTTATGACATTTGTATTCAATAATTTAAATTCATACTGAAAAACAGAATTACTATAAATATAGACGACATTTGCCATGGCAACACATGTTATTCAATGCAGGAAACAATATTATTGAATTCTGTTATTGGATTTTTTGTAATAATAAAAAAATAATAATAAAATCTATACCAGTTATTGACATTACGGCAGTTTGTTAAATGTGACTAAAAAGGATTTCCGGAATTCGATTATTTACTTTTTACAGACGATTTCAGAAATGTTTGTGCTACGTTGTTGTGATATTCAGTTGGTGGCGCTATTGAAAGGTTTTTTTGGTATGAGGAGTACATATCACCGGGATTAATAGATTTTTAACATTACATGGGGTTTAGATGAGCTGCTTCATTAATAATAACATAGGTGTTAAAAATTTACTTGGGACAACAATTACAACGAGTATGTGAAACATGTGTCGGACAAATCTTGGCTAAAAATAAACTTTAGGTAATGCCACATACTATAAGGCAAAATTACACGTGAGTGTACTAGTATTTCAAATACAATTTCGATGTCAATTTTGATCAAAGTACACACAAATAACAAGGTAATAATTTATTACACGAACTGTAATAATTCCAAGATTCACCATGGAATATTGAATTCGGAAATCTAACATCTGGGTCTCAGTAGTTTGAATAATTTCATTGCATTTATTTCCAATCATGTTAAATCATTTCCTTTTAGTCCGATATTCACCGCTTTTTTGTTAAAATATGTATGCTAGTCACACAAAGAATTGACTTGATTGGTATTATATAGTGACGAACAAAGTATTCAAATTATTATTGTATTATGCTGTAATTCTGTAACAGATATTTTCAAATCAAGTTGTTTATGCGCTAAAATGTAACAGCATATTCAAATTTTAAAATGATCGGATAACAAATTATTCAGATATGATAGTTACGAAAAACAAGTTTACAAGACACTTTTTCACTAATTTCACAAAACACACACAATGCAAAATACATCTAACTAACGGATTAACAACATCTGTTCAGTTATTGTAACAAAAAACATCTCGAAGAAGACGATACACATTATGTATTCATGTAATGCATGGATAATAGAAACTTAATTAGGGTTGAGCTGGCGTAGTTTTGTTTACGTGGAATACAAGTCTTATTGTATAGATTCTTCCTCAGAGACGGCGGCACAAAATTTCCTGCATTTTGAGGGGCAAATTTTGCTGACAGAAACAGTTTCAGCTTGATTTTAGAGGGGCGACGCCCCCTCTGCCCCTCCCCCGTGCCGCCGCTACCGCTACTGTTCCTGGTGTACCAGCATGATCAAAGAAAGCTGGAATTACTGTTGAACATGGTAGATATAAAATTATGAAAATTTATTGACGCGGGGAACAATTTTAGGTGAGAATAATTTGTGTCAGTATATAACAACAGCTCCAAGTCTAGAAAATGTTCAAAATGCCGGCACTAGAAAAAACGCCCTCTTGTGACGAACAGTGAAACCCGGAAGCAACAGCCAAATAAAATGGACACCGACGCGGCGTGGAAGAGAAAACGTGAAACGTATGTGTTATATACTGTGGGTTTACTGGTAAGTTGTGTAACTTATAGATTGATCATTGCATTTCAAGATGTCCCTCGATAGGTTTCAGTACGTTGATTCATGGCTCCAAGTTTCATCGTTCACATATTGAGTCGCGCCCGAAAATATAACGTGATGAAAGAACTTTAAGTTCAAGTATACATCATTCCAATGACATGTGAAGTGCAATGGACTTAACCGATACTAACAGCATCCTTGTCAAGGACAGATTTAAAATACGAATTTAATTTGTCGACAATCTCAGTGTATTAGTTCACAAATGTGTTCAACTATATTCAACTCTTTAAATAGGGATATTAAGCGATGAGGGCGCCTATTCTGGACCCATGTAAATAAGCACTATCGATTATTACCGATTTTTCGATGATCGTCAATGAGTTTAAAACAATTTCAAGGAGTTTCACATACTCGACTCGAACACTTCACTATACTCACACCAGTGGTTTAGTTCGCCGATAATCTGGGCGTGTGAGTACAGTTCAATTATATATCTGAAATTGCTGTTTTGCTGTATACTAACAATCAAGTGGACCCAACGAAGTCAACTGAAAATGCCACAGCAAGCAAATAATACTGTGTTTATTAATTCTAGGTCTGCCTGATAAAAGCATAAATGATTGCCAACACACAGACACTAAATATTGTCAATAAATTTATCCCGCTATATATCACAGTACATTCATTGGCAATAAATATTTATGAACAATATGATGCAGATCAAAAATTTGAATATTTTTAGTATTAAAATCAGGCCATGTGCATGGTAAGTACTGTATTCATACTAGAATATGCAACTCAACACCATGTATTAATCCCCTTTTACAAATAAACGGACCACCAAAATACTACTTGCATATCTTCGTATAGGGATTGTTTTAATCAACTTATAACTGACATTTAATGCTGTTACAGGGCATTGAATACACATTTTTGGTGCAAATTATATTATGACACACTAAACAATTGGTATTCCCATTTTTCTCCTTTTGTAACAGATGTATCTAAAAATGAAAAAAAAATTGTGGGTTAATATTGTATGTACATTTATTTATAAATCTATTTTAATCCAAACTAGTACACTGCATTAAAATTAAGCATGATTTCAATTTTAATAAAATCAATTCAAGTGCCAATAGAGAGAACGTAATTTATCATTTGAAAATAAAGGCGGTGTTGACACATGTATGAATTTTAATATTTTTACTTTTTTAATTGCGTATAAGATAATATTTTTTCATTGTTCTCCCATAATGCCTTATTTAGTAGATATTCAGATTACATTTTCATCTCTTTAATTATTGAGCATTACTTTGTTTAATGAAAGTAGTGATGTATATAAGGATAAGATTCTTAGGAGCATGGTTTATCAAGAAATAACTATGTTGTCATATTTGTTTGACGATATAATGTGAAATGCAAATATGCATGCATATATTCAAATCAGACTCACTCTAGCATCTACTGCTATGTCTACTGCCAAAAAAAAAAAAGTAAAACGCAATAAAATAAATCCTTCTCACAATTTTTTTTTGGTTTCTGTCAAAATATTTTTGAAATGAATGAAAACATTTTCAAGAGTTTTGTTATGAGGCAGTTGCCATCTAAATAGCTGTCTACTAGGATTATTCAGTCATCAACTCTGTATTTTGAGATTTATGATCTGAAAAAAAAAAGCGTATCATTTTGGATTCACCATTTTTTAATCTAGCCACATACTGCCAATTTTTTTTAAAGAACTTTAGACTTTTTTTTAAATTTTCAAAAATTAAATGACTATTTAAATATGTTGGAAAATACTTAAAGTTTTGACATGGTATTATCCTGACAAATTGACCGAAGATTTACTTGCTCATATGTACATTGATTGATTTTGTTTGAATTTTGTTTGTAGGACTTTCTTGGAGTAGCCATGATAATTCCACTCCTTCCAGGTCACACAAAAAGCATGGGTGCTTCTTCTACAATGATTGGACTTGTTGGTTTGTTTACACTTTCTTTTTTTATTTATTTATTTTTATTTTCAGGATGGTCTTTATTGCAATGAAAGGCCTGTGGCCCAAAATACATAAACTATAAATAAAATATAAAGTAACAAAAACAGTAATGTCACACACTGTGTTCATAAATTTTATAAAGTAATTTAAGGGAATGGATAAGAAAGGCTGCAAGAGACTTCAATTCATTTCTGTCTTCGAACAATACTTTCTTTCCTCATATACATTGATATTCTGTAGATAATTTTTGCTACTGTAAAGTATTTAATTTACTCTTTAATTTATTCTTGTTTTTGTTGTAACAGTGAATCAGTGAAAATACCTTTTTCTGTATATTTTACAATTCAACTCATTCATTCAAACTCTATTCAAGGAATCAAAACTTTTTTTTTCAGTGAAATGCTAGCTAAAATAAAGTATTTTACAGTACCAGAATAAAATGCTGCCCATTTGCACAACATTTCTTGGTAGCCACAGTGAGTCTCTGTTGCAACTTCCCAGGCAAAATGTTTATTATTTGGAAAATTTTATGATTTTCTCTGATTTGCAAAACTTTTTTCTCTCACAAAATGAAGAAAATTTATACATTATATCATGAAGCCATGAATAATTTTTATATAAAATCTATATCCACTGCTCTTGGTCATGTGACCAGTCTAGTCAGTTATTTTAGTAAATCCACACATGTCATTTTGTTTTTATGCTAATTTTAAACCGACCACACTTGGTTCATATGCTAAGAGTAATTGCTACAGGTAACTGTGGCATATTTTGTAAACTGGCATTGTCTTAGTTATGTTACTGTTCCATATTTTATAAAACGCTAATGTATATCAGGCCTTATACCTTGGTTAGAAGTGAGCAGCTTTAGTCATCAATTATTGATAAAGTTGACCAAGTAAGGGGTTCACCCCCACAAAGTCACCAATCAGGTACAGTCTCTAATGACTGAGCTATAGGATTCCTTGCTAACAGAAATATCATGCCTATGTTAAATATTATGTATTGAATTGTTCATGAGAATATGACTAAACATATATATGTATTATTTAAAGAATATGAATATTAATTATTTTTATGACTTCATTGTTCTTGTTCATTTTTGGCCAGAATTATTCACATCTAAATTTTAACCACTGTTGTTCTCGCAAAATATATAGATATAATATGTCATGTTTCAAGACCCTCTTTCAAGACTCCCTTTTACCATGTAAAGACAAGATTGTGCATCATTAGTTTCTTTCTATCCATACAATTGTTATTAAATCCACAATGGGTGATGTGACGTAATAGGTATGTTTTATAATAATGCAGTAGCGATGTCCTGCGCTTAAGTGTACCCTTCATCATGACTGATACTGTAGGGATCCTCAGTCAAATGGAATCTTCCAAATGTCTAATTGTTGACTGCTTGAGAGGTCTGTCTTCAAGTATAAAAAATAAAATTGTATGCGACTGTACCGGTGATTTCAGACACAAACAATGTGTGGTCCCGAATTTCCTTTGTTTTATATTGTTAATAAAAATTTACCAAATTCCAAATTTCTTTACCATAGTAAGATATTTTTCAAGTTCACTATATCAACGTATGACTTTCTATTGCATCTAAGACATGCCAGTGAAATGATATATAATTATAATTGTGGCACAGCAACCTTGTATGCATCTGTGGCGCGTCATATCGACTTAGAGGGCGCTACTGCTTACATACAGTAGTTCATGTATCCTAGGCCAGCCATACTTGTGTTTTTTGGCAGATGGTGTTGTTGGCGATTACACTTTTTTATGTGATAGTGGCCATTTCTGAGTTGAAAACTGGTAAAAAATGAAGTTCATACTTTTTTGATTAATGTTATTAGTCCCCGTTCGGACGCAGTCCGAAAACGGGGACTTATGTTTTGCCCTGTGTGCGTCCGTCCGTCCGTCCGTCCGTGCGTCCGTCCGTCCGTGATCACCTGTATCTCGAACATGCATGGACCGATTAAGTTCAAACTTCACTCATACATTACACATTATATGGGACATATGCACATGCATTTTTTTCATGATCCGATTAACGATAGCCGAATAGCGGCCATTTTAAGGCCGAAAATGCATCAAAATTGCACATTTTCACAATTCCGGACCCGGATCTCGGTTATGCATGGACGGATTTTGTTCAAATTTGTTACATACATTAAACATAATAGGACCTTGATGCACGTCATTTTTTTTTTTGGATCGGGTTCGAAATGGCCGACTGGCGGCCATTTTGTTTTAAAGAATTCAGTTCTGGATCCGTATCTGAGACATGCTTGGATTGATCGAGTTCAAACTTCACACACACAAGGTACATCATGTCACAAATATGTATGTGCATTTGTTTCATGATCTCATTAACGATAGCCAAATGGCGGCCGCTTTAAGGCCGAAAATGCATTGAAATCGCACATTTTCGCCATTCCGGACCCAGATCTCAGTTATGCATGGACGGATTTCATTCAAATTTGGTACATACATTAAACATAATAGGACCTTGATGCACGTCATTTTTTTTTTTCGGATCAAGTTCGAAATAGCCGACTGGCAGCCATTTTGTTTTAAAGAATTCAGTTCTGGATCCGTATCCGAGACATGTCTGGATTGATCAAGTTCAAACTTCACACACAAGGTACATCATGTCACAAATATGTATGTGCATTTGTTTCATGATCTCATTAACGATAGCCAAATGGGGGCCGCTTTAAGGCCGAAAATGCATTGAAATCGCACATTTTCACCATTCCGGACCCGTATCTCAGTTATGCATGGATGGATTTTGTTCAAATGTGGTACATACATTAAACATAATAGGACCTTGATGCACGTCTTTTTTTTTTTCGGATCAAGTTCGAAATGGCCGACTGGTGGCCATTTTGTTAAAGAATTCAGTTCTGGATCCGTATCCAAGACATGTCTGGATTGATCAAGTTCAATCTTCACACACACATGGTACATCATGTCACAAATAGATATGTGCATTTGTTTCATGATCTGCTTAACAATAGCGGAATGATGGCCATTTTAAGGCCGAAAATGCATCAAAATCACGTATTTTCACAATTCCAGAACCGGATCTCAGTCATGCATGGATGGATTTTGTTCAGATTTAGCACAATGTGTTGTACATATGCAGGTGCATTTCGGTCATGATCTGTTTTGAATGTATATGTCACTCAAATATGAACGGAACGGGGACGTGTCATTGACAATGACTTGTATGAATGATGTTTTTTCAGGTTCTGTCTATGGTAGTATTCAGTTGTTTTCTGGACCAATCATAGTAAGTGAAAACATTTCTGAATTTACTCATTTCCACCCATCAAAGTATTTATTCAGCTGCTGCTGTACCCTCTTCTCATGGGGGTGAGGGTTGGTGGTGGTATTAGAAACTTAAATATAGCACTGGAAGGCTTAGGTGGTAGGTATATATTGATGCAAGATCAGGATGGTGGGTATACTTATTGATTCCAGATTGTTATCAAATCAGTGTGATGGATGCATTTGTATGTATAGAAGCCAGGACTTTATCAGATCATAGTGGAAGGTATATATTAGTGCAAGGATTTTATCAGATCAAAGTGATGGGTAGGCTGTTTTGGATCATCGTGGTGGTTATGTATTGATACAAGGCCTTTAGCAGATCAAGGTGGTGGGTATGTATAGAAGTCAGGTCTTTATCAGATCAGGGTGATGGGTATGTATAGAAGCTAGGTCTTTATTAGATCAGGATGATGGGTATGTATATAAGCCAGGTCTTTATCAGACCAGGGTGATGGGTATGTATAGAAGCCAGGTCTTTATTAGATCAGGGTGATGGGTACATGTATGTATAGAAGGCAGGTCTTTATCAGATCAGGGTGATGAGTATGTATAGAAGCCAGGTCTTTATTAGACCAGGGTGATGGGTACATGTATGTATAGAAGGCAGGTCTTTATCATATCAGGGTGATGAGTATGTATAGAAGCCAGGTCTTTATAAGATCAGGGTGATGGGTATGTATAGAAGCCAGGTCTTTATTAGGTCAGGGTGATGGGTATATATAGAAGCCAGGTCTTTATTAGATCAGAGTGATGGGTATGTATAGAAGCCAGGTCTTTATTAGATCAGGGTGATGGGTATGTATAGAAGTCAGGTCTTTATAAGATCAGGGTGATGGGTATGTATAGAAGTCAGGTCTTTATTAGATCAGGGTGATGGGTATGTATAGAAGCCAGGTCTTTATTAGATCAGGGTGATGGGTATGCCAGTTTTCAGATCAGACTAATGGGTACAATGTATGTATAGAAGGCAGGTCTTTATCAGATCAGGGTGATGAGTATGTATAGAAGCCAGGTCTTTATAAGATAAGGGTGATGGGTATGTATATAAGCCAGGTCTTTATTAGATCAGGGTGATGGGTATGTATAGAAGCCAGGTCTTTATTAGGTCAGGGTGATGGGTATGTATAGAAGCCAGGTCTTTATTAGATCAGGGTGATGGGTATGTATAGAAGCCAGGTCTTTATCAGACCAGGGTGATGGGTATGTATAGAAGCCAGGTCTTTATTAGGCCAGGGTGATGGGTACATGTATGTATAGAAGGCAGGTCTTTATCAGATCAGGGTGATGAGTATGTATAGAAGCCAGGTCTTTATTAGATCAGAGTGATGTGTATGTATAGAAGCCAGGTCTTTATTAGATCAGGGTGATGGGTATGTATAGAAGCCAGGTCTTTATAAGATCAGGGTGATGGGTATGTATATAAGCCAGGTCTTTATTAGATCAGGGTGATGGGTATGTATAGAAGCCAGGTCTTTATTAGGTCAGGGTGATGGGTATATATAAGCCAGGTCTTTATTAGATCAGGGTGATGGGTATGCCAGTTTTCAGATCAGACTAATGGGTACAATGTATGTATAGAAGGCAGGTCTTTATCAGATCAGGGTGATGAGTATGTATAGAAGCCAGGTCTTTATAAGATCAGGGTGATGGGTATGTATATAAGCCAGGTCTTTATTAGATCAGGGTGATGGGTATGTATAGAAGCCAGGTCTTTATTAGGTCAGGGTGATGGGTATATATAAGCCAGGTCTTTATTAGATCAGAGTGATGGGTATGTATAGAAGCCAGGTCTTTATTAGATCAGGGTGATGGGTATGTATAGAAGCCAGGTCTTCATTAGATCAGGGTGATGGGTATGTAGAGAAGCCAGGTCTTTATCAGACCAGGGTGATGGGTATGTATAGAAGCCAGGTCTTTATTAGACCAGGGTGATGGGTATGTATAGAAGCCAGGTCTTTATTAGACCAGGGTGATGGGTACATGTGTGTATAGAAGGCAGGTCTTTATCAGATCAGGGTGATGAATATGTATAGAAGCCAGGTCTTTATAAGATAAGGGTGATGGGTATGTATATAAGCCAGGTCTTTATTAGATCAGGGTGATGGGTATGTATAGAATGTATATAAGCCAGGTCTTTATTAGGTCAGGGTGATGGGTATATATAGAAGCCAGGTCTTTATTAGATCAGAGTGATGGGTATGTATAGAAGCCAGGTCTTTATTAGATCAGGGTGATGGGTATGTATAGAAGCCAGGTCTTTATAAGATCAGGGTGATGGGTATGTATAGAAGTCAGGTCTTTATTAGATCAGGGTGATGGGTATGCCAGTTTTCAGATCAGACTAATGGGTACAATGTATGTATAGAAGGCAGGTCTTTATCAGATCAGGGTGATGAGTATGTATAGAAGCCAGGTCTTTATAAGATCAGGGTGATGGGTATGTATATAAGCCAGGTCTTTATTAGATCAGGGTGATGGGTATGTATAGAAGCCAGGTCTTAATTAGATCAGGGTGATGGGTATGTATAGAAGCCAGGTCTTTATTATATCAGGGTGATGGGTATGTAGAGAAGCCAGGTCTTTATCAGACCAGGGTGATGGGTATGTATAGAAGCCAGGTCTTTATTAGACCAGGGTGATGGGTATGTATAGAAGCCAGGTCTTTATTAGACCAGGGTGATGGGTACATGTGTGTATAGAAGGCAGGTCTTTATCAGATCAGGGTGATGAATATGTATAGAAGCCAGGTCTTTATAAGATCAGGGTGATGGGTATGTATAGAAGCCAGGTCTTTATTAGATCAGGGTGATGGGTATGTATAGAATGTATATAAGCCAGGTCTTTATTAGGTCAGGGTGATGGGTATATATAGAGGCCAGGTCTTTATTAGATCAGAGTGATGGGTATGTATAGAAGCCAGGTCTTTATTAGATCAGGGTGATGGGTATGTATAGAAGCCAGGTCTTTATTAGACCAGGGTGATGGGTACATGTGTGTATAGAAGGCAGGTCTTTATCAGATCAGGGTGATGAATATGTATAGAAGCCAGGTCTTTATAAGATAAGGGTGATGGGTATGTATATAAGCCAGGTCTTTATTAGATCAGGGTGATGGGTATGTATAGAATGTATATAAGCCAGGTCTTTATTAGGTCAGGGTGATGGGTATATATAGAAGCCAGGTCTTTATTAGATCAGAGTGATGGGTATGTATAGAAGCCAGGTCTTTATTAGATCAGGGTGATGGGTATGTATAGAAGCCAGGTCTTTATAAGATCAGGGTGATGGGTATGTATAGAAGTCAGGTCTTTATTAGATCAGGGTGATGGGTATGCCAGTTTTCAGATCAGACTAATGGGTACAATGTATGTATAGAAGGCAGGTCTTTATCAGATCAGGGTGATGAGTATGTATAGAAGCCAGGTCTTTATAAGATCAGGGTGATGGGTATGTATATAAGCCAGGTCTTTATTAGATCAGGGTGATGGGTATGTATAGAAGCCAGGTCTTTATTAGGTCAGGGTGATGGGTATATATAAGCCAGGTCTTTATTAGATCAGAGTGATGGGTATGTATAGAAGCCAGGTCTTTATTAGATCAGGGTGATGGGTATGTATAGAAGCCAGGTCTTTATTATATCAGGGTGATGGGTATGTAGAGAAGCCAGGTCTTTATCAGACCAGGGTGATGGGTATGTATAGAAGCCAGGTCTTTATTAGACCAGGGTGATGGGTACATGTGTGTATAGAAGGCAGGTCTTTATCAGATCAGGGTGATGAATATGTATAGAAGCCAGGTCTTTATAAGATCAGGGTGATGGGTATGTATAGAAGCCAGGTCTTTATTAGATCAGGGTGATGGGTATGTATAGAATGTATATAAGCCAGGTCTTTATTAGGTCAGGGTGATGGGTATATATAGAGGCCAGGTCTTTATTAGATCAGAGTGATGGGTATGTATATAAGCCAGGTCTTTATTAGATCAGGGTGATGGGTATGTATAGAAGCCAGGTCTTTATTAGATCAGGGTGATGGGTATGTATAGAAGCCAGGTCTTTATTATATCAGGGTGATGGGTATGTAGAGAAGCCAGGTCTTTATCAGACCAGGGTGATGGGTATGTATAGAAGCCAGGTCTTTATTAGACCAGGGTGATGGGTATGTATAGAAGCCAGGTCTTTATTAGACCAGGGTGATGGGTACATGTGTGTATAGAAGGCAGGTCTTTATCAGATCAGGGTGATGAATATGTATAGAAGCCAGGTCTTTATAAGATCAGGGTGATGGGTATGTATAGAAGCCAGGTCTTTATTAGATCAGGGTGATGGGTATGTATAGAATGTATATAAGCCAGGTCTTTATTAGGTCTGGGTGATGGGTATATATAGAGGCCAGGTCTTTATTAGATCAGAGTGATGGGTATGTATAGAAGCCAGGTCTTTATTAGATCAGGGTGATGGGTATGTATAGAAGCCAGGTCTTTATTAGACCAGGGTGATGGGTACATGTGTGTATAGAAGGCAGGTCTTTATCAGATCAGGGTGATGAATATGTATAGAAGCCAGGTCTTTATAAGATAAGGGTGATGGGTATGTATATAAGCCAGGTCTTTATTAGATCAGGGTGATGGGTATGTATAGAATGTATATAAGCCAGGTCTTTATTAGGTCAGGGTGATGGGTATATATAGAAGCCAGGTCTTTATTAGATCAGAGTGATGGGTATGTATAGAAGCCAGGTCTTTATTAGATCAGGGTGATGGGTATGTATAGAAGCCAGGTCTTTATAAGATCAGGGTGATGGGTATGTATAGAAGTCAGGTCTTTATTAGATCAGGGTGATGGGTATGCCAGTTTTCAGATCAGACTAATGGGTACAATGTATGTATAGAAGGCAGGTCTTTATCAGATCAGGGTGATGAGTATGTATAGAAGCCAGGTCTTTATAAGATCAGGGTGATGGGTATGTATATAAGCCAGGTCTTTATTAGATCAAGGTGATGGGTATGTATAGAAGCCAGGTCTTTATTAGGTCAGGGTGATGGGTATATATAAGCCAGGTCTTTATTAGATCAGAGTGATGGGTATGTATAGAAGCCAGGTCTTTATTAGATCAGGGTGATGGGTATGTATAGAAGCCAGGTCTTTATTATATCAGGGTGATGGGTATGTAGAGAAGCCAGGTCTTTATCAGACCAGGGTGATGGGTATGTATAGAAGCCAGGTCTTTATTAGACCAGGGTGATGGGTACATGTGTGTATAGAAGGCAGGTCTTTATCAGATCAGGGTGATGAATATGTATAGAAGCCAGGTCTTTATAAGATCAGGGTGATGGGTATGTATAGAAGCCAGGTCTTTATTAGATCAGGGTGATGGGTATGTATAGAATGTATATAAGCCAGGTCTTTATTAGGTCAGGGTGATGGGTATATATATAGAGGCCAGGTCTTTATTAGATCAGAGTGATGGGTATGTATAGAAGCCAGGTCTTTATTAGATCAGGGTGATGGGTATGTATAGAAGCCAGGTCTTTATAAGATCAGGGTGATGGGTATGTATAGAAGTCAGGTCTTTATTAGATCAGGGTGATGGGTATGCCAGTTTTCAGATCAGACTAATGGGTACAATGTATGTATAGAAGGCAGGTCTTTATCAGATCAGGGTGATGAGTATGTATAGAAGCCAGGTCTTTATAAGATCAGGGTGATGGGTATGTATATAAGCCAGGTCTTTATTAGATCAGGGTGATGGGTATGTATAGAAGCCAGGTCTTTATTAGGTCAGGGTGATGGGTATATAGAAGCCAGGTCTTTATTAGATCAGAGTGATGGGTATGTATAGAAGCCAGGTCTTTATTAGATCAGGGTGATTGGTATGTATCGAAGCCAGGTCTTTATTAGATCAGGGTGATGGGCATGTATAGAAGCCAGGTCTTTATTAGATCAGGGTGATGGGTATGTATAGAAGTCAGGTCTTTATTAGATCAGGGTGATGGGTATGTATAGAAGTCAGGTCTTTTTTAGATCTGGGTGATGGGTATGTACTGATGCAAGGTCTTTATTAGCTCTGCTGTCAACTTTTTAGAGTGGAGCTTATCATATGAGTGATTGCCTGTCGCCGTCCGTTGTCCACATCAACAATTTACTTTTTCAACTTCTTCTTGAAAACAGCAAATATGATATTATACCTATAGGCACTACAGGTGGACCTCTCTCAGATGTGTTCATTTCATGATAATATCTTCAATTCTCTAAATTTGATGAATATTTTTGTAATTTTTGCTATAAAGTGATTGATACATACAATTATACTACAGGTTGAACTCTATCTAAGTTTTGTTCATTTTGTGATAATATCTTCAATTCTTTAATTGAAATGTGGTATGGACTATAAGTTATTATTTATATTACTGATTGTTGTGCATTATTTGTAGGGTAAATGGAGTGATGTAGTTGGAAGACGATGGTCATTGCTATGGTGTTTTGCATTCTCATCTGTAGGCTATGTAATGTTAGGCTTTTCATCTACAATTTTTATACTGATGTTGTCACGGATACCATCTGGTACGTTGACAATTTTTGAGAATTTTTTTACTAAAATATTCTCATGAAAAGTTGTATATTTGTGTAAGTAAATCAGTGAGTCATACAATAATGGTATATACTGCCTCTGGTGTTAGACAATGGAAATATTCTTGTTTGCTTTCCAACTTACCTTGTTATTTTATTTCAGTCACTGAATATTTCAAATTTTTATTGATCACTAAAATAGAAATACTTCTATAAAAATTTCTTAAGGTATAGATGTAGGTTCGTGGGCACTTGAGAGTGAATTTTCTTTTTTTTTGCTTTTTATTATCCAAACAGTCTTGGCTATAGATTGTTAAAATTTCACAGCATTGTGAATAGTGGAACATACTCAAAAGACGATTTTAAAATATAGAAAACTGGTACAAACATTCTCTCTTTTGAATGCTTAGCAAGATTTAGCAAGGCTGTACATAAATAATCAAAAAGAAACATGGTGAAAAAAAAGTAATGACGGGATCTCCATATTATGCACTATATTTAACTTTTTACAAAACGATAATAGGTTTAAATTTGGAACTGTTACAGTTATAAGTGCATTAATTTTTGAGAATGGTTGAGTGATAGCTAAAATATTTAAATGGCAGTAGTCGTCCCATCACACATGCCTGAGATATGGGTCTCGTATGCATAAAGATGGTGACTTTGACTCTTGTGCAGACCAACAAACACAAACTGAGATTTTACAAAGCATTAATTAGGTATTTTTTTGGTTATTTGAAGGTATCAAAGGAGTTGACTACAGTACTTAATGCACATCGTGCCCAGGTCGAAACCCATACACATAGTTTTCATTAGAAGGGCATTGAATTGTGGGAAAATCTGATTGTTTATCAACACAAATGTTGCACTTGTGCGGTGACCACCGCTTTTAATGCTGCATTGTCCACTAGACTGGATTGAATCATGTGTCATGTACAATTATATTAGTTGCTGCATTCTCAAGATAATTGGGTTCAAAATATATTTTAGCCAATATCTGAAAAATAAGAATAATTCCCTTAAATTTCTGATTTAATTGTAAACATATTATGAATTCTGTTCTGGTTGAATTTTCATTTGGATAAGTTTAAAATTTTTTCAGTGTCTTAGGGAGTTCTATTTTTTTCTGATTAAATTTTTAGCGTCTTAGGAGTCATAAATTTACTTTCTGAATCATCCACTCTCAGAATTTTTCTAATCAATAATCACAAAATTATATTTATTTATTTAGTTGGTTATTTTTTTGACTTAATAAACCCGAAACTAAGAATTAATTACACCATACTAAATATAGAATAAAATAACCAACAATACTGCAACACAGAAATATTAACTCAGACATGTTCTTTCAGGTATTTTTAAGCACACAATGTCACTGAGTAAAGCATACCTGACTGACATCACCCCGGCAGATGAACGTCCAGCAGTTTATGGCACTCTCAATTCTATATCTGGTATAGGATTCATCATCGGACCAGTGCTTGGTGGCCATATTGCCGAAACTGACAATGGTTTCATGAGAGTTTGTCTCTGCTCAGCCACCATGTTTTTTCTTGACTTAGGTAAGGATATATCATACTGGATCATTAGTGTCATGTAAAAAAGGATTGTACATGTATGTATACTGTAAGAAATGACTATTTTCACAAAAATAGGGTGCAATAAATATTTTTGTTGACATGTTGGGAGAAATCTGTATTTATATGGGCTTTTTATTTCAGAAATGAAAATATAATAATTACCAACGCAGAATTGTGTGGGTTCTATAAATCATGTAATGTACACTGATATAATTCTGGACAACTGTGATTGGTCACTGGTACAAAAAAATACCATTTCTTGACAAATGAAATTAATGGAAATTCGTCTATTGCCAAAATAGACCTTAAACTCAAACAAGGTTCTTGTTGAGAAACTTGTTTCTGCATCATCTCAAACAGTGTTTCAGTCTTTCCAGTCATTGCATCTACTGTTCTCCTAACCTATGTAACCATGGTATTTACATCAGTAGGCATTATGACAGGAAAGAATGAAACATGTTTTGATGTAGAAAAACAAGTCACACTCTGAATAAGATCTTGGTGACCAATAGTGTATGTGCTCTGTAAAAGCAATTTGTCAATCAGTAATGTCATTCCATAGAGAAATAGAACAAGTATACTGTAATATATTTATGTGTATGTTAAAAACTTGATGTTGCAGCTATATTTTCATCAATATTTTTAAGAAAATTGAAAGAAATTCAGTTGATATTAAAGTATGATTATTATGAAAATTAAAAAACTAATAAAAAACTGTGTGCATTCTTAGATTTTTGAAAAAAAATTGAACAACATCGCCCACCAAAATCATGATTAATTAAGAATTATCAATTGTATACCAATTTTATTATAGCAATCTTATTCAATAGTTGAACAAGGCAAGTGGAAGAAAAAAAAATAAGGAGACACAGATTTGAATATTTTAAAATAATGTCTACTACAAAAACCGTGGCAGTAGCTGATTTCCAAACATCATTTTGACCAATAGTATGGCAGCAGCTAATTTTAAAACACAATTCTGACCAATCGCGTGACAGCAGTTGATTTCCAAATATCATTTTGACCAATAGTGTGGCAACAGCTAATTTTAAAACACAATTCTGACCAATCGCGTGACAGCAGCTGATTTCCAAATATCATTCTGACCAATAGTGTGGTAGCAGCTGATTTCGAAACATCATTCTCACCAATAGTGTGGTAGCAGCTAATTTTCAAACATCATTTTGACCAATAGTGTGGCAGCAGCTGATTCCGAAACATCATTCTCACCAATAGTGTGGTAGCATCTGATTTCAGAACACTATTGTGACCAATACCGTGGTAGTAGCTGATTTCCAAACATCTTTCTGACATAGCAACAGCCGATTTCCAAATACCACTCTGACCAATATTTGAAGTGGAAAACATCATGTACAGCAGTGCATATTATCGGACTAGCAACTATATTCTAAATGAGAAATAGTTTGATTGTGGAACGGTGCATAGATTTGCATATATCTTTGATTACCTATCTCATTGCCTATCTAAACCAAGTTGACACTTTATTATTGTTGATTTCTCCTTTTTCTTTCAGTTATAACTTGGTATTTTATCCAACCCATACCTGAGGACAAAATAAAAAGATCAACATCAGAAAAAAAATTTGCATTAGAAGACCTTAATTTAAATCCCATTACATTCTTCAGGACATTCAGCCATATACTAACAGGCCAAATTGATTTGTTTATTATCCGCTTTCTCTTGGGGTTTGCAGCCCTTCTTTATCGCAGTAACTTCACTCTGATGTTGGAGAATGAATATGGGACTAGTCCTAAAACCAATGGTTATATTATATCAATGGGAAGTGCAGTAGCAGTACTGAGTGGAATGTTTGTTGGACACATAATCAGATTATATAATAATGAAGCAAAGCTTCTTATACATGCTGGAGTCATGCAGGTCTTAGCAATTATCTTCCTAACATTTTCTCCAAATATATGGTTCATAATGATCCTTCTAGCCCCGCTTTCATTATCAAATTCAATTGCTAGAGTTTGTTGCACAGACCTGAGTGTCAGACGTGGTCGAGTTACTGAAGTTGGTGCCGTGATTGGTCTTAGTCAAACCGTGATGTCAGTGGCAAGGATGCTTACACCATTCTTGGGTGGTGTCCTACAAGAATTTTCCTACCAGGCACCCGGTGTTGTAGCTGCAGCTTTTGCAATGGCAGGGACTACAGTGATGGTTATTTATCCACAGGATCAAATAAAATATAAAAAGCACTAAGTATAATACAACTGAGAAATTTTCCTAAGTGACCACATTATTTTGAAACATACTTGAGTTGGGAAGGTCTGGAGGGTGGGGGTGTCTATCAATGTTATTATATCATACAATTGCAACAATTTCCATTAGATGGAATTATGAATATTTATAAATAGTATGTACTCCTGATTGATATACATCATGTGACTTCATGCAAATTAAATACAATATGACTTGTTTGTCATACTTGGCTGCTGACAATAAATAAATAATATCTGTGATTTTGAGAAACACAAAAATAATTTCGTGATTATTCAAGATCCCAACAGTTGATATATTTTCTGATAAACAAATAAATACAATAAACTTATTATTATGATAAAATGAATATGCAATCTTTATTTGAAGCACATCTGCAGTATAAATGCTTATTTATTTACAAGGTTAATAGTAAGTTATATATAATTGGTAATAACATATTCAGTTACTGAATAGGAATATTGTACCACTGTTATAACATTGAACAATTTTGAGGTTATGTTTACCATGCATGAGATTTAGTCAAGTGGAAGGCAAAGCTATATGTAGTCACCAGCAAATGCACTAACTACTACAATATGGATGTACAAATAGTATGGATGGATTAGAGATAGAATGGGATGTTAGGATGGTAGGAAATGAGGAACAATGATGATTTTGTACTGTCGCACGCACCTGAAAGAAAATATGACGTCATATATTAATTGCAAATTAAAAGTCCAATCACAATTCATTTGTCAAAATTACAATCCATATGGTAAATTGGCAAGTATCTTGACGTTGTTTTTGTGAAACACAATCTGCTGTAGTAATTCTTACTAGTTAGTGTGAATGCCATGTAATGTTCCCCTGTAACCCATGTAGAAGCAATGATACACATCAACCATTGTTCTGTCTGCTTTGTTATTCATGTTTGCTCTGCAACTTTATAATGTGCAAATTTATAATGTGATTTCTAGGTTACCTTTGGCAAAATGACTTTTATCTGCTGCTCCACCAACATACATAGTAAAATAAAATTTTGGTTTGTCTGTATATCTGTTCACAAATGTCACAGAATCAGACCTTTTTTGTCCCCGTTCGGACACAGTCCGAAAATGGGGACTTATGTTTTGACCTCTGTGTGTCTGTGCATGCGTGTGTGCATCCGGACCTGTACCTTAGAAATGCTTGGACCAATCACAATCAAACTTCACACATACTTCATACATGATATTATGCATGTGCACGTCAATCTGATTCAAGATGGCCGAATGGTGGTCATTTTTGTGCTAAAAATCATCAAAATCGATCATTTTTCGGCTGTTTACAGATGGATTTTAATCAAAATTGATATATACATTAGACATTATAGGACCTTGATGCACATCATTTTGTTTTTTAGATAAGATCTAAAATGGCCGACTGGCGGCAAATTTGTTCTAATGATTGTGGTTCTAGTGCCATATCTCTGACTTGCATTGACTGATTATGTTCAAATTTTGAATATTCATTATAGATCATGTCATAGATACACAGATATATTGGTTTGACGATTCTATTAAAAAAAGCCAAATGGTGGCCATTTTTGTGCTGAAAAATCACCAAAATCAAGCATTTTCCGGCTGTTTACAGATGGATTTTGTTCAAACTTGGTATATACATTAGACATTATGGGACCTTGATGCAAATAATTTTGTTTTTCAGATTAGATTCAAAATGGCAGACTGGCGGCCATTTTGTTTTAATGAATGTGGTTCTTGTGCCATATGTCTGACTTGCTTTCACTGATTATGTTCAAATTTTAAATATTCATTATACATCATGTCATAGATGGATAGATATATTGGTTTGACGATCCTATTCAAAATGGCCGAATGGTGGCCATTTTTGTGCTAACAAATCATCAAATATCAAGAATTTCTGGCATTTATGGATGGATTTCGTTCAAACTTGGTACATACATTAGACATTACGGGTTCCTGATGCACATCATACTATTTTTCAGATCAGATTCAAAATGGCTGTCGGGCGGCTATTTTGTTTTAATGAATAGGTTTCCAGACCCATATGTCTGACTTGTTTTGACTGATTATGTTCAAATTTTTAATATTCATTATACATCATGTCATAGATATACGGATATTTTGATTTGACGATCCTTTTCAAAGTGGCCAAATGTTGGCTATTTTTGTGCTACAAAAATCGTCAAATATCAAACATTTCTCGCATTTATATATGGATTTTGTTAAAACTTATAACATACATTAGACATTACAGGTTCCTGATGCACGTCATTTTATTTTTCAGATTGGATTCAAAATGGCTGACTGGTGGCCATTTTGTTTTAATGATTGGGCTACTAGAGCCATATCTCTTAAATGCTTTGACTGATTATATTCAAATTTTATATATTCATTATACATCATGTTATATATATATATACACGTATTCAAAATGGCTGATTTTGAATGCTGTTTCAGAGCAATATCTATCAGAGCAATATCTAAGTATTTGTATTAAATGTCAATCATTTTAATGTTAAAAAATCATATTCCTGACATGGTTATATTCCAGCTATATTATTATAAACATAACTATATATTTTAAATTTGATAACTAACAGGGACTGTGCCATGCATGGCTTGTTATATCTGAGAAAGACCATTAATAAATAAACATACTGGTCAAATCGTGCATACTCCAAAATTTATAAAAATATGTTTGAAAAATGCTTGATGATGCCCTGAAATTATGATTATTCATCATTTTAAATTCAGTCAAAAACTAAATACAGACAAAATTGACATATACATATGAATTTTATGATCTGTCCTAGTTAGTACCTAAATAGAAACCACTAATGCATGTATGAGATATAACTCCAGAGGTGTAATACCATGGAACAAAATGGCCACTGGTTGGCCATTTTGAATCATAAGAAAAAAGTCTTATCCGATTAAAAAAGAAAAAAAAAACGCCTGAAGCTTGAAATTCTGAAACCACACCATGTTCTAATGTTGTTCTTACAGTTGTGTATGATCAGTAATTGACAACTGTATATTTTATGAACTAGGTATGTATAGCTGTGTTCCACTGTTGGTCCAGAACGAGTAATCAAACAGAAACACGGGTTGAAAACAACTGTTTGCAGAGGTTGAGAACACCACACATGCCACAGTCAACACTACATTGAAGATCCACAGTCGCTATCAGACACACCAATCAGCTGCTATGGCCAACAACTTTCTTTCAGTCAATCTCTTACAGTCACAGGCGTCAGTTACCCGTCACCTAATATACTGTCATACCATACACAGCCCTGGGTCAACTTGCACAAACCTTTGACACTCGACTTTACTCAACTTTCTTTTCAATTTGTGTGGCAAAACCCCCTAAAATCACACGCTGGTTTTCTCAGGTTGTCTCCCTTGCAAGTACTAACCACAACCAAGCGATCTTTACTTGTGTGATTGGTCGATCACCTGACCACTCATCTATGAGAGTCATTTGAAATTTGTTGTAATTGGCGACCATTTAATGTTTGGAAATGTTTCAAAATTCTACATCCTTCGAGGGCCACTACAATATTCAAACAACCTTTTACGTAATATTCATTCACTTTCGCGAACTTTTAACTGCAGGTCTCAATACCGTAACAACATAGGTTATATTTCCATGTAAATCTGACAACTTTGCACTATATTTTCACAACTTTGTAAGCACATTGTTAATCACTTTGCGCTTGGGTAGTAATACAATGTGCTAACTTAAATAGATTTTTAGACTTCTACACATTTTTAGGGTGTGTTTGTACATTTTACATGTCTGCTAACATGTGAGGCTTCAAATGAATTGTATTCAGTTTTCATACTTTATAACAGCAGGGTGCGATATAACAACAAATTAGGCCAAATAAACAAGCAAATCTACCAACTTTGCAATCGCATTGGACAACTTTGCACGCTGTTTTAAGAGCTTAGACCAAAGAGGTGCAGACTACAAAAATCCCCCCAAAAAAGTCAACGCTGGTTTTCTCAGGTTATCTCCCATGCAGGTACTAACCACGATGGATTAAATTTCACTTTTGTGATCGGTCGATCTCCTGACCACTCATCTATCAGAGTAATTTGAAATTCGTCGTCATTGGCGGCCATTTAGAGTATGGAAATGTTTCAAAATCCAACATCTTTCGGGGGCTACGTCGATATTCAAACGGCCTTTCATGATATATTTATTCACTTTTGCAATGTTTTAACTACTGGTCTCGATAATGTTACAACATAGGTTACATTTCCATGTGAATCTAACAACTTTGCACTAGCTTTTCACAACTTTGTAAGCACTTTGTTTAACCTTTTCGCTTGGGTAGTGGTACAATCTGCGAACATAAATGACTTTTTTTAGACTTTTACACATTTTCTTCTCAATTTAACTGGGGGATTCTATATAAAATGACTTAGGGGAAATATACGCGCATATATATCAACTTTTCAATCGCTTTTCACATTTTAGGCTTTTTTTTTTACATTTTACGGCTGGCTCATATGACAGACAGCTAACACCAAGGCTTCAAATGGATTATATTTATTTTTCATGTTTTGTAACGGCAAGGTTCGATATAACAACAACTTAGGTCAAATAAACACGCACATCTACCAACTTTACAATCGCTTTGCACAACTTTGCACACTGTTTTATCAGCTTGAGAACAATTAGGTGCAGATTGCAAAAAATATTTTTTTTTTCATTGAAAATACTAACATATTTTAAAACTTTCTATGATCTTGAACATTTCTGAAATTTCCACAAATTTCTACAATTAATGTTTGACATTAGGGTAGGGAATAATGCGCACAAATTGTGTAATTGTCTTTTCAATGTGAAAGGCAAAACCTAAAAAAATCTACCATTGGTTTTCTCAGATGGTCTCCCATGCAAGAACTAACGAAGACCGATTGTTATTTACTTTTGCGAAAGGTCGATCACCTGACCACTCGACTATGAGAATCATTTGAAATTTATTGAATTTAGAGACCATTTATTGTTTGGAAATGTTTCAAAATTCTACGTCCTTCCGGGGTCAATCTTGGGCTTTCGATGAAAATGTGAGCCAGGACATCGGTTTCATGGCAAAAGAGACATGTATCGGTGTTATGTATTTTGAACTTAAGCAAAAAGCCACCCGTGGGGTATCCTCCATTCAGTAGGCGCCATTGTAGGTCACCGTCTTTCTTAGTGATCGGAGCTAGATAGCAGTCCTTGAAATTGGGGATGTCTTCATCGTTGAATTATAAGATTTCCCTCTATACAGTATCATAGCGGCTTGCATATTTCCTGAATTTTTGTTTTGCTATGATAAATTTGTATATTCTCCTTTCTCGAATTTGGATAGGGGACAGTTTAGAAGAATATCTTCATCTTCATCGATATAGCTCAAGTGAGTACTTTAGATCAAGTGGTGTGATATCACTCTCAATGTCGTGTCTATTTAAAATAATTTTCCATTTTGCCGGTATGGCTCTATGTACAACGTTTAGGGCGGTTGCCAGCAGTCTTTTTGAATAAATCGGCACGGATCCATGTAATGCTGCAACATTCAGCCAATTACCATTTTCCAAAAAATCTCCAATTTTCGTCAATCTTGACTCACTGAAGTGCAGAAGATTTAGTGGTTTGTATTGCAATGGGTGCAAAATCAGATTGTTGAAAAACAACGTTTCTTCACATACTTCTTGATAAGTATGTGGTTCATCTTTCCTTAAAGATGTACATGAGTACATGTTTTCAATATATCGCTATAGAAGTCTGAGACACAAGTAAAAGAGTTGGGTGGAGCAATAACAAAAAGTTGTTTGTCAGGCCCGTAGCCAGCACTTTTGAATAGGGGGTTCGAAATAAATGATATATTTGATGTGAAACGTGTTAATTTTATGATATTCAAAAAGTGTGTTTGAGCTCTGTTACATACATTTTTATATTCTCGGTTTTAAATTCAATTGGTTTACTTTGTGTTACGTTGGTAAGTTATTCCACATAACATTATTTTTGAACTATTTTACCATTTTAGAGAAGGGGTCCTAGGCCATTCCCCACCCACAGACAAAAACACCCACACCCTTGATTCATTACGGCAAAATGTTGTACACAAAAAAGACAAGAATGTACGTATCTTAGCATTATTGTCCAAGCATTTCAAGGTAGAATGCTACTCACGAGCTTTTTTGCTCTTCACAGATGTTAGCGCACATAAAAGTGACACAATTTCATGTCGAAATCTGTCTACAATTATTCATTTTAGTATTAGTCAATTATGTAATTTTATTTCTGTACAGGGCCTCACCACATCGTACAAAATGTAATGGGTAGAAAAGTGCATATCACGTTTTAAAAACAATACAACATCCATGTAAACATATGGTACTAAGTTAAGCTGGATTTATATTTATCTCGTCGCTTGAAAACTTTTAAAATATACAGAGCTAGTCGATATATGGTGTGGCAGTTTGTGTAGCGACGAAGTAAGCCCAGACTGTCAGTATAGCATAATTGCATACAAATTATTGACAAAAATTATGAACATATAAAACCAAAGTGAATTTCAT